>NC_138863.1:5469200-6138400 GCF_965194805.1 Balaenoptera borealis | reverse complement strand
GGCCAGTGAGCTTCTGGGTCCCAGGCCTGGGGAGGCCACTTAATTCTAATCTCATCTTGATATGACCAGGGAGATGTGATCGGGGCATCTTGGCATGTGTTCTGTCTCCCACAAAATTCAGAACTGGGGCAGGACCAATTCCGCAGGTGAGGGTTATTAGCAGTCCCAGTTACACCAAGTTGGGGGCAGCAAAGGCAAAACCCAAACAGGACAGGGACAAAGGATGGGCGAGCTTCCCAGTCTATCGCTTTACAAATAGATGCCAAATTTACTTTGTCTTAAGGCTTAATGGCAGAACTGCTGGTGACAAAATGACCAAACTCTAAAAAACAGGAGAGGGGGAAGAACGTTTTGTTGTTCACAACCAGAAGGGCCTCTAGGAGAATGCTGCTGAGAAGCAGGAAACAGGTGAGCAGAGCTCCTGGACCAGTTTGGATGCACAGGTTCGAGATGGAGCAGGGCAGAGTCAGCTGCTCTGCAGGAATGAGGGAGGATTTGAAGCTTCTGTCTTCACCGGATGGAGCGGGGAGGGAGTGAGAAGGGAAGAAGGGCCAGAAAGACGGCCAAGTGTTGGGCACGACATAAGTGGGTCCTCCAGGGACCACCGCATCCTCGGGAACATCTCTGACACTCCCCAGCTTAGAGAGAGAGAGTTCTTGAAGGAAGGGGCTGAATTTCAAGACTGGGTGACACGTATATGGAGGAGACTTGGAGGTAAGGAGGGCCTCAAGACTGCAAAAATGCTTCGGTTTGAATGCCAGTTCTGTGTGATTCTTGATCTCTTCACCCAAAACTCTGCAAAAACTCCACTTGCCGTGACGTTTTAGCAGTAGCCAAGAGGGTTAGATTTGAGACAATATCTTCACCTCTTCTAGAGGCGACCCAGCTCTGAGTGGACCACTGAGTTAGATAATGATTCCAGAGTCCTTTCCCGCCACCATCATACTCCTCACTATTTCTTGCTTTCTTCCCTTTTTTTGTCTTTTTATTTTCTTCTTCTGCCTCATTGCTTTGGTAGTAATACTCCTAATCAGTCCCTGGTAGTAAAATAGTCCCTTCTGGAACCACATACCTGCCCCTGCCCAGAACTGCAGCTAGAGCCATGACTTTAGAAATGATGTAACCTCAACCGTCCCTCTACAGACGAGGAAGCCAAGCTCAGATGAGAGATTTCTTCTTCTTCTCGTTTGTTTTTTTTTTTTTCACCATGATGTAAGCCACTAAAATAGCCTCTGCTGTTTTATCAGTTGATTCTTCTACAGTTTTTCACAGAAATATTTGATCTAAGGACATCTGCTCCTGTCTGGAACATATTTCTTTCCCTCGTGCTTGGCTTTGCACTTCCCAGAGCTGGCAGATAAGCGTCGTCTGGCAGATTCTGTGACAGGGCTCGATATTCCTGAGCAAACATCAGGGATGCTTACGGCTGGAATCTTGTCAATCTGGGCGCAAAACGTGCCAGCTGTGTTCCTTACTCACAGACTTCTTCACGACGCTGGCTCAGCTATGCTGATATTGCAAGAAATACTGTTCATCGCTGCTTTAGAAATAAAAGTGATGTCATGAGGTGACTTCTAAGGCTTTTCTCTTTGGGCGCGCTATGGCAGATTCGAAGTATTACCATGCAAGAATTCTGAGCTCCTCCTCAACAGAGTGCCACTGCTTCGTCTCCCTGCAAGTCCACTGGTCTCCCTACATCTGAGCTCACCTCTGAGAGCTTCAATGGGCAGGCCCTTCCCAGCTGAGTTGCTGGCTTAATTGTTGTCAAGGTTCCTTTTGTTAAAACAGGATTATAGCGGTGTGTTTGAGAGGTTGCATTTCTAGCACTTAGGATGCAATGAAATTGTTTTCAGTGTTTCTCTCTCCAGCGTCTGTGTTCCTGCTGCTGAAAATCTCTATGGCTGGTGTTTAAATATGGCTCCATCTGAGCCTTGTATTCATGTTTGTGTCTTGGTGGTTAGTATCATTGTTTTGATAAACAACATGTCTCTCTCTCCCTCTTTTTCTGTCTTTCTCAGAAATGTTCAATTCAAGATCGAATAACTCTATCCTTAAAACTTAATCCTAGAAGAAAATATTCAACCTCCAAAATATCCAAATGCCCCAAAACATTCCTAGAAAGTCCTTTTTTGATGACAAAAAATAATATTATCTAAATATTATTGCTTACAATTGTCTCCATGAAAGACAGCCAGATGGTGCTCCTTGTTTTATGTGGAATATACCATTTGCCACAATAAATGAGGTGCTGGTGCTTTTTTCCTGCAGATCACAACGGGCAAGACCAGTCTTTGGGTACAGGGTTATTCTAAGATGACTAATTAATGATTGAGAAGATATGGCAATATTTATGTCCATCGATAGATGAATGGATAAAGAAGATGTGGTACATATATATGATGGAATACTACTCAGCCATAAAAAAGAATGAAATAATGCCATTTGCAGCAACATGGATGAACCTAGAGATTATTATACTAAGTGAAGTAAGTCAAACAGAGAAAGACAAATACCATATGATATCACTTATAAGTGGAACCTAAAATATGACACAAATGGAGCTATCTACAAAGCAGAAATAGACTCACACATGTAGAGAACATACTTGTGGTTGCCAAGGGGGAGGGGGGTGGGGGAACATTGGACTGGGAGTTTGGGGTCAGTAGATGCAAACTATTATATACAGGGTGAATAAACAACAAGGTCCTACTGTATAGCATAGGGAACTATATTCAATGTCCTGGGATAAACCATAATGGAAAAGACTATAAAAAAGAATGTATGCATATGTATAACTGAGTCACTTTGCTGTACAGCAAAAATTAGCACAACATTGTAAATCAACTATACTTCAGTTAATAAAGAAAGAAAGAAAGAAGATATCACATTATTTTTAAAATATATTTATTTATTTTATTTATTTATTTTTGGCTGGGTTGGGTCTTCGTTGCTGCGCACAGGGTTTGTCTAGTTGCGGCGAGCGGGGGTTACTCTTCGTTGAGGTGCACTGGCTTCTTACTGCGGTGGCTTCTCTTGTTGCAGAGCACGGGCTCTAGGCACGCAGGCTTTAGTAGTTGCAGCACACAGGCTCAGTAGTTGTAGCACACGGGGCTTAGTTGCTCCGCAGCATGTGGGATCTTCCCGGACCAGGGATCGAACCCGTGTCCCCTGCATTGGCAGGCGGATTCTCAACCACTGCACCACCAGGGAAGCCCAATATCACTTTATTTGACATTAAGTACTTTAACTCTCTGTAGACCCGGAACTCCACGCCCGTCACCCATTTACCCACTCTGAGAACAGTACGGGAGGTCTCCTCTGCACAGCTGGCTGTGGTCCGTATCCGCTCCTTGCTGCTTGGGGCCTGCACACTCCAGTCTTTTCATGAACACACGGAACTGGCAGATTTTGGTCTCTTCTCTAACGACAAATAGTCTCAGAGGAGGCTGAGCGCACACTTTCCCAGGGCTGGCCCTAAATGGAGAGGGTACCTCACCTCAGAGGCTAGAAGGAGAACAGACCTTTCAAATGCACCCCAGGCAAATGGCTACCTTCACTCGACTCCCCTGCCGCCTACCTGCACTCTTCTTCGCCTCCATAGACCCACAAGCAATGTCAAATGTAGGGTTAAAAGCCAGAGGGAGGCAAAAATTTCCAGCCTTGGCTAGCATCCCCCTTCCAATATACCTGATGGATTGAGCCAGTGCTCCAAAATGGCTAAAGCAATAGAATAGTGGCCAAGGAACTGAAATAATATGAGCCTATTAAAAATGATAATTATACAGATTCTAGCAACACAGAAATGGTTTTGGTATCGCATTGACTGATAAAAAGAGAATATGGAATTCACTATGTACTGTGTTTGCTATTTAAATAAAAATGGTGCGTAATTTTGGCAATATTGTAATTTTTTATTTTCTCATGATGGGGTTTAGGATGTACTACCCCTAAACATGGCACCTTGGCATATTAAATATTTTAAGCTAAAGGGGTTTAAGAAAACAGTAGGTGCAGGAAGAACTCTGGGACCTTCCCCAGAAGCAGGTCATAGATGCTCATGGGCCAAGTGCCCTCCCTGTACCTGCAGGAAAGGAGCATACTTATCTCCAAGACTGAGGGACGCCGAGAAGATTCCAAACAAACAGGCCTTGCTATTTCTCCCACTTACCTACCCTTAGCTCACATCCTTTGTTCTGGCATTTCCACAGCTGCCCACTCTTCACTGAACCCAGCGTAGAAACACTCAGGTTGAATCGTTTCTTAGGGTCTTCATTTCTTTATGAAGGCTAGCGTGTCACGTAAAACTTACACGAAATAAATTTGTATGCTTTCTCCTATTAATCTGTCTTTGTCAGTTTAATTTTCAGATCCAGTCAGGGACCCTAAGAGGGTAAGGGAAAACTTTTTCCTCCCCTACACTTGTCTAATGTAATATTTAGGATAAAAGGGAAACTGTTTTATGACGTGTTCTGCAGAGTTCTTAATGAGAACTCTTAATGAGTTCTTACATCATCAGAGAAAATGCTTTTACCTCCTTGCCCACCTCTCGTTCCAAACGATACTAAGACTATCTCCAACATAACAATCAAGTGCAGTGTGTGGACCTTATGGGGGAATCTGACTTGAACAAACCAGCTATGAAAAGAGATTTTTGAGAAAACTGGAGACATTTGATTATGGAATGTGCATAAGATATTAAAAATTATTGTTAATTTTTAAGGGTGTGATGATGGCATGGTGATTACGCTAAAGGTCATCTGTTACAGATATATGTGTGTAAAAAACATGATTTAGAGATTTCCTTTAAAATTTTTTTTTAAATTCCTAACCTTGTCTCATGTAAAACAACATGAGACAAGATTAGGAAAATGATGATGATTGGTGAACTTGAAGCTGGTAAATGGGCCCATGGAGGTTTATTACAGTTTTCAGCTTTGGGGTATGTTTAAAACTTCCGTAATAAAAGGAAAAAAATGAGAAAAACTCCAACTGGCTATAGTTATGGAAATGAAAATAAATCAGTATCAGAATAATCTTGGGGCTTAAAGTATTGAATCAGAATAGTTCAAGATTTTGTTGACACTGAAAAATAAACCTACCAGATTCTTTTTCTTTGTTAACATTACTGTTTGTGCTGTTGATTCGTGCATTCCAATGCCAGGCACATGTTTCTAGTGTCTGTACTGGGAAACATTAGCTTTTTCTTGACTTCCTTTTTACAAATCAGTATAGGAAGATAGAGAATCTAAATGCTACTTGGTTCTAAAGGGATTCTTGATGGTATAAGAAATAATCATGGGACTTCCCTGCTGGCTCAGTGGTTAAGAATCCGCCTTCCGATGCAGGGGACACGAGTTCAAGCCCTGGTCTGGGAAGATCCCACATGCCTCGGAGCAAAGAAGCCCGTGCGCCACAACTACTGAGCCCCTGCGCCACAACTACTGAGCCCCTGCGCCACAACTACTGAAGCCTGCTCGCCTAGAGCCCATGCTCTGCAACAAGAGAAGCCACCACCATGAGAAGCCTGCGCACCGCAGCAAAGAGTAGCCCCTGCTCGCCACAACTAGAGAAAGCCCGCGCACAGCAGTGAAGACCCAACACAGCCAAAAAGTAAATAAATATAAATAAATAAATAAATTTATTTTTAAAAATCATAAGGTAAAACAGGAGAACTGAGGATTTAAAAATTCAGAGGTTACAAACTCATAGAAACCTAGGGTAGCGAGGTGGCTGCCAGGGACAGTGGCAGGTGAGGGGGATGAGTGAAGGTGATCAAAGGGTACAGACTTCCAGTTATAGGATGGGTAAGTTCTGGGGGTCTAATGTACAGCACGGTGACTATAGTTAACAATACTGTATCATGTACTTGAAAGTTGCTAGGAGAGTAGACCTTAAAAGTTCCCATTACACCTAAATATAAAAATGGTTTCTACGGGAGGTGACAGATGTGCTAACCTTACTGTGGTCATCATTTCACAATATGTCAAATCATCACGTTGCACAACTTAAAGTTACACAGTATTATATGTCAGTTATATCTTAATAAAGCTGGGAAAAAACTCAGAGATTATCCCAAATGAACAGAGAAATCTGATGTTTCCAGACAACTCTGAGAAAGTAACTTGGAGGAGGGACCCTGTATTTGTTTCTGAGTTTCCTAGTAACCAAGGCTAAGAGAAAAGAACCAGATGATACTCAATAGCTGAAAAGGAAATGAGACACATCTATCTGTGTTTGTCATGAAACTCTACTTGTGATGAAATACATCCCTAAAGATTTTGCTTGTAGATTGAGTAACATCAAAGTCAGCGTTTTCAGTTGCCTTTTGAAAACATATTGTTAATTATAAATCAGTAACTTTGGTTCTGTGGAAGGTTAAGAAAACACGCTCTAGGTATCTTGGTTTCTGAGGATCTAACTAAATATGAATAATCTAGAAGAATCAACAAGCCATGTGTCCTTAACTAGGCTCTCAGGCCAGGGCTTTGGTGAAACTGGGCAGCGGCTGGAGGGACAGGGCTGCCTTCTTTTCCAGACTCTCTCACGCCCACACTGTGACCACAGATCCTTGCACGTATCCTGGAAAAACACCAGTTCTTTTTTTTTTAAGTAATTTATTTTTTAAATTGAAGTATAGTTGATTTACGATGCTGTGTTAGTTTCTGGTGTACAGCAAAGTTATTCAGTTATGTATACATACATATATATATATATATATATATATATATATATACACACATATATTCTTTTTCAGGTTCTTTTTCCTTATAGGTTATTACAAAGTATTGAGTATAGTTCCCTGTGCAATACAGTTGACCCTTGTTATATATCTATTTTATATATAGTGGTGTGTATATGATAATCCCAAACTCCTAATTTATCCCTCCCCTCCTTTCCCCTTTGGTAACCATAAGTTTGTTTTCTATGTCTGTGGGTCTGTTTCTGTTCTGCATATAAGTTCATTTGTATCTTTGTTTTTGATTTCACATGTAAGTGATATCATACGATATTTGTCTTTCTCTGTCTGACTTACTTCACTTAGTATGATAATCGCTAGGTGCATCCATGTTGCTGCAAATGGCATTATTTCATTCTTTTTTATGGCTGAGTAGTATTCCATTGTATATACATATGTCACATCTTCTTTATCCATTCGTCTGTGGATGGACATCTAGATTGCCTCTGTGTCTTGGTTACTGTAAATAGTACTGCAATAAGCATTGAGGGAAAAACACCAGTTCTGTTTAGACATTCCCAGGTGCCCTACCAAAAAGGTTTCAGAGCCAAGTATTGAGATGTGCTGGTCTAAATAAAGTTAAATCAGTTTGCTGCAGGAACTGCTAGCCTTTAAGACACTGAGCTATATCTTGAATATCCAGTGGACATAGGGTGCATTGTTTCCCCAATAAGGTTAACCATGGCATCCTTTTCCTTCCCCTGCTCTTATTTTTTCCAAATGTGGTGTGCTTTGCTATCTCACTCTCCTGAACACATGCTTTGGGAAACGCAGGCCTGCAGTATCTGCTGAAACGAGAACCATAAGCTTTTTGGAACAAACACTGAACGCATCATGGTTCACTCTGTCACTCAGAGCCAAGCCTGCAAACTCCTAGATGAATACGGCAGCTCATAACATGTGCCTGATTACCTGATTCATCCTCTCCCATCCTCCCACTAAAAGACCCATGAAGGCACATGCAAAATTGCAAAATTGCAACTGCACCGGAAGCTAACAATATCCATGAAAGCTTCGCCCCAGTCGAGGAGGGATTTCTGCCAATGATGGTGCAAATGAGAATGAGAATGTTCATTAGCTGATGCACAATGTAGCTTCTGAAACAGCGCTCTGAGTCAGACAAGCGGGAGCCAGGCCCTTCCCACACGTTGCCTCCCAAGGTGAAGATGGTCACTTCCTTCTCCCAACCGCCAACAGTCCTGCTAATCTGTATTTTTTAGAGTGCACCCACCAGTGAGGCAACCTGAAACTCCTGGTCTTCTGGAAATACTCCTCCTCTTCCAGGCAGGAAAGGCCTTGCTGAACACCTACTGACACCAGCATTGTGGCTAATGGCCTTCCCTCCCCCTAAGGCTCCAAGAAGCCTCTGTCAGCACCAGAGCAGACAGGGAGGGGTCAGGGGTGGATGCTGGAGCTTTCTACAGCTCAGTTTCCACAGCCTGGTTCTAAATGCAGACAAAGAATGTCATTTTAGTAGATAGAAGTCAGCAAAGAGATGTCAGGTTTGGGCAGATGGTGAAGTATTTTACAATTTGGAGGTAACGTTAGTAGAATTAAAAATAGGGACATGATAAAGGTGCTATCTAACGCTATTGTCATCGTATTGCAATGTATAAATGCATCACCTCAAACTTACACAGTGTTATGTGTCAATTATCTCTCAGTTTTTAAAAAAGCCTCTGGGGCTGGGGGTGTGGATAGGATATATATCTTCCAAATTATAGTAAGAAAAAAAGGTACACCAGAGAGCAAAAGACAGAAAAGAAAGGAAATCTCAAGGATGCACAAAAAAACCCAAAAAGCATAAAAACAAGATGGCAAAAGTAAGAGCAAGCATACTTTTTGAGACAGTTAACAAAATAAAGTCTCCTTTTCAGAGACTAAGAGCCTGGATCAGAAAGAAAATTTAAATGTGTATTGTTGTTATGAGACTCACCTAAAATGAAAGGACAGATTTTTTTTAAGGTGACAAAGATATATTAGGTACACACAAATACAGTAAGGCACGATTTTCAAAAATTATATCAGACAAAATGAGATGCAGGGGCAATTGTTAAACAGGAAAGATTATTTCAGGTTGGTAAAGATATAATTATGATGAAAACTAGTGATCATGAATCTTTATGTGCCAAATAAAATAGCATTGACGTATTTAAAGAAGAAACTTAAAAATCTAAGTAGAAATTCACGAGGAAAACATTTGTAGCAGGAGATTTTAGCAAACCAAGATAAGATATCCTCTGCAAGTCAAGAAATGGATAGAAAATTTTAAGAAGCATAGAAATTTTTTTTAGTGTTTTTTAAAATTAATATTTATTGGAATATAGTTGCTTTACAATGTTGTGTTAGTTTCTACTGTACAGCAAAGTGAATCAGCTATACATATACATATATCCCCTCTTTTTTGGATTTCCTTCCCATTTAGGTCACAACAGAGCATTAAGTAGAGTTCCCTGTGCTATACAGTATGTTCTCATGAGTTGTCTATTTTATACATAGTATCAATAGTGTATATGTGTCAATTCCAATCTCCCAACTCCTCCCAAGAAGCACTGAAATTTTGGATAATAAAATAATATGGCTGATTAAGGGATAATGATTAAAAGCTATACACTCAAAACAAAAATGTAGCTTCTTTCAAACATCTATGGGCTATTTACAAAAGTGACTATTAAATAGCACATAGGAAAACCATGAATTACAAAAGTGGCTATTTTGTATGAACTAAGCAATTAGCCTAGAATTAGTAACTAAAATTTAAGAAAACACAAAAAAATAATTAGAAAACTTTAAACACATTTCTGAACAACTCTGATTAGGAAGAAGTGTTTAATTCCTTGCAAGTGCCAAGATTGGCAAATTTTTCTTAGTTATTTCAATGCTCTGAGATCATTCATTAACATCTACAAGGTGGGTCGCTACGTTCATGTAAATCACATTTTCAGAGACTCTGAAATGGCACTGGGAAATGCAGAAATTATAACTTAAGTGCAAAAACAGACTACAGAGGACTTCCCTGATGGTCCAGTGGTTAAGACTCTACGTTTCCAATGCAGGGGGCTCCGGTTTGATCCCTGGTTGGGGAACTAAGATCCTGCATGCTGCATGGTGCAGCCAAAAAAACAAAACAAAAACAACAACAAAAAAAACCCCTACAGAACAACATGCAGCATATGCTCCTATTTTTTAGTTAAAAATTAAAAGAAACAAAAGACATGAACCAATTGACAGGAACCGTGAGGCGAAATTATTGGTGATTTAAATTTGCTTCTTTCTATTTTGTGTGTTTCTCAAAATTTTGGCAACAAATATATAGTTATACAGTAAATAATAAACAATTTTTCAAGAAAAAAGTTTAAAATTGCAATTAAGTCCAGGATGTGCTGCCTCTGATCTGGATTCTAGGTGCCCAGTGGTTTGGCCCGGGAAGTGACTGCCCCCATTGTTCAAATCACAGCCTGCCCAGGTGTGACCTGCTCAGGTGTGACCTGCCCAGGTGTGACCTGCTCAGGTGTGACCTGCTCAACTCTCATCTCAAGGGACCACCTTCTGCTCATTTGTTACGGTTTACTTCATCAGTCTGTGACATCGAAGACTCCTCCTAACGTAGCAAGTCAGACAGAATTAATGTTTCTCTTCTTCCAAAACTGTATCTGGACTGAGATCAAATTAACGCATGAAGGTTCACGAAAAATAGCCCTCTCATTGGAATACCCCTTGGGTGAAGTTTTGAAGCGAGGATGTGAGTGTCCTCCTGCTGGACTCGCCGCTGTCATAACTGGTCACTGACACGGTGCACCGGTGTCCCCATCCTCTCCAGACTCTAGTCTAAGAAAGCAGTTCTCTGCCTCTTCTTTGGAGAACCTGCCTTCTCTCTCTGCCCTCCCTCCACCCACAAACATGCAAAGAACAAGGGGCTTCTCTAAATGAGGTGGGAAGGGGACCTGTGCAGGTGTGGGGCACAGGTGTGGGGAATGAGCATGATGCTGGAAAAATAGCAGCATATGCTCCATTCACCACTTCGCTCGGGTACTAAGCGGGGGAGAGGGGAGCCTGGATGGAGGAGGAGGCTGAGTTCTAAGAGTATTTGAAACTCAAAGACCAATGTGTCTGAAACGAAGAGTGCAAAGCAAGATGGGGCTGGGGCCACGTGTGGACCTCACGGTATGGGGGTTTGCAGATCTTGTGGAAGATCTGGTGCTTTGTCTTAAGAGCAATGAGAACCATTGAAACATTGGAAGCAGAGGGTGATATGATCAGACTTAGAAAATATCAACGTAGCTGCAGTAGGAATAATAAAATGTAGAGCAGCTAGACTGCAAACGTAGTGACCATCAGGGAGACCAGACAGGGTGGCAAAGGTGGAAAGAAGGGAAAGTAAATGGGCAGATTTAGGAGATAAAAATAACCCAGTGGTTCTCAACCTGGGACGATTTAGACCCTCAAGGGACATTTGGCCAATTCTGGAGACCCTTTTTGTTGTCACAACTGGGAAGGGAGGCACCTAGTGGGTAGAGGCCAAGGATGTAACTCGACATCCTACCTGCACAGCATTACCACTCCACAAAGAGTGATGCGGGCCAAAATGTCAGTAGTGCTGCAGCGGAGAAACCCTGGATGAACAGAACCTAGGAGGGATATGATGCAAGACAGTCCCGTTTCCGGGCCCATGCAAAGGACGGATGGTCCCCGAGCTGGTCCCCGAGCAAGGAGACCTGGGTTGCAGGGAAGGCAGCGAGGGCGTGAGTGTCCTCCTGCTGGACCCGCCGCTGTCATAACTGGTCACTGACACGGTGCACCGGTGTCCCCATCCTCCTCCAGACTCTGGTCTAAGAAAGCAGTTCTCTGCCTCTTTGGGCCCAGGCCAGCACGAGGAAGGGTCTGATACATCCCTATGGAGTGTGTGACTGTCAGCATGTTTACCTGTGTCTGCAGGGATCCGCGGAAAACCGGCAACGTGTTCACACTGGGGAGGGAGAAGGCTCTGAAGGCCAGGACTGTCTAAAGACTTACCTTTTCTACACTGTTCAGTTTTTCCCCCCTTTCCCTCTACGCTGTTCAGTTTTGAGGGACTTTTTAGAACATGCTTTTATTCCTTTTTCAAACATATAAATCAAAATATCAAATAAACAAAGTAAAGGCATCATATTCTGGCTCCAAGCCTATCACTAAAATTTGGGGCAACTCAAATCGGTCTCTGGTGCAAGGG
The DNA here is from genome assembly GCF_965194805.1 of Balaenoptera borealis. Taxonomy (NCBI): domain Eukaryota; kingdom Metazoa; phylum Chordata; class Mammalia; order Artiodactyla; family Balaenopteridae; genus Balaenoptera; species Balaenoptera borealis. Next base: position 6,126,455 of record NC_138863.1, on the reverse strand, counting down.
CTTAGGAAACTGGCAAGGATCTCCGTGTGAACCAAGGCCACGTGTGTGGAGCTGGTTACCTGATAAACTCACATTTAGGGCCTCAGTCAGACAGATCTGGGGGAATAATGGTGGAACTGGAAGATGCTGATCATTGACATTTTAATAAAAGCACTGAGGTCATCGTTGTGGAGAAAAGAGGCAGAACTCCTTACACTGGACTTTCTTGCACAGGTTTTATGGTTTGGTGCTATGTGTATCATAAAGAACATTCTGGAACAAAGGGGTTTTTGAGACCCTCAAAGGGCTAAACTGGGCTTGGGGTCCACCCCATGGCCAGGAAGACCTGGGGGCTCCAGGAGCTCCTGTGGGGAGGCCAGCCGGGCTGTTTGCACGATGCGTTAACAGCCCTCCAGAAAGATCAGGCATGTCCACTTAATCCACAGCCTGGAGGGGAAGGGTTACTTTGAACATGGTCTGCCCCATAGCCCCCTCCTAAGGAAGGATGAGTGAGGGTGCAGGGAGGTGTTGCGCCTGCATCTCTGTAGGGGGGCAGGGAAGCAGTGTGTTGAGGTCTTGATGAGCCTAGCACAGAGGTGGGTCCCCCCTGTCTGCAGCACTCCATTTCCCACCCACCTCTCACCTGGATGACTCATCCCCAATGCTCACATCTCAGGCTCTCTGCTGGGGAACCTTGAACCCCCAAAGCTGCGGTGGACACTCCTCTGCTTGATTCTATCAAAGCACTGAGGACGCCACAGTGGAAATGCCCCTGGGTCCTGTGAGGCCCTGGAAGGTGGGGTTGTGCTTAGTGATGGGCACATCCCCGGAGCTCCACACAGGCAGGGCCTGTACTACGGAGTGACCCAGTGACCTGGAAGCACAGAGCCCTGCCTGCAGCTCATCTGGTGTCCATGAGTGATGGAGGGCTTTGCCTCCCGGATCCTCGGGCAGCCCCGGGCACTTGGCGCTGGTACTGGCAGCCTCCGCCCAGGCGTGGCAAGGAGCACCGGCAGACAGCAGTCTCCACCTACAGCAGCTTCCAGACTCTGTGGCCCCGGTGACAGCTCACTGCTTAGGACCTGGCAGGGAGGCGAGCTCCCAGTACGGCTGGTCACAGCAGCTGAGAGAGCCCTGTGGTGCTCTGGAAAGAGCTGGGAGGGGAGACTTCTAGAATGTGGGAATGAAGTTCCCAGAACAGTGAGTGTCAGCAGAGCCCTAGGAAAACTGTTTATGACCGCTATCTTGACCCTGGTGCTCCCCTTGGTCATGTGGCCAGGAAAACAGGGATCACACCCAAATCACGCATTAGTCATGTGTCTAGGAAATAATCCCTCCACAAGATAAACTGCACGCTGCCTGCAACACTGGGATGTTTCCTACGTCTCAGCAAGAAGTTCAGTGTCAAGGAATAAAAGGCATGTATTCATTCACTGATGATCAGTCATCTTTCTTTGATTTCAAACCTTGGACAAGTTCTTTGTTTTGTTTTGTGTTTGTGTTTTTTTGCTTTGTCATTTTATCTCACACTGCCGGTTTGTGGCAGATTCAGAAGTCAGTATTCAAGAGGAAGCCGGAACGACGGCCTCAGACCCACTGTGGATCAGGACAGCGGTGGCCAGCGCTGTGTCCTCCCCAGCAACCTGCAGGCTTTTTGCGGGCTTCATCAATTCTCTATGCACCTGTAATTACACTAGGACCCCTATCTGGTGTGCTTGTAGCTTCAGGGTCTGTTCATCCAAACTCCACCCATCTGTTCCGGAAGCCGGAAGCCGCATGAGTGGAGACCCACGGCCAGAGATTTATGGGGGAGTCTCCTGGGGTCAGTGCCGCGGAAGGGAGGGGAGGGCAGCCGGAGGGGCAGCGGGAGAAGCTGGGCTGCGAGTCCCAGGGACGCCTCAGCGGACCCCACGGGGAGGACTGAAGAGCAGTCTTCGGTCCCCAAGTCCAGTGCACCAGCAAGTCTTGTTGGCTCTAACTTCAAAAACGACCTTTAATTTCAAAAGGTCTTTTTTAAAATTAATTTTTATTGGAGTATAGTTGTTTTACAATGTTGTGTTAGTTTCTGCTCTACAGCAAAGTGAATCAGCTATACGTATATGTATATCCCCCTCTTTTTTAGATTTCCTTCCCATTTAGGTCACCACAGAGCATTGCGTAGAGTTCCCTGGGCTACACAGTAGGTTCTCGTTAGTTATCTATTTTATACGTAGTATCAGTAGTGTATATATGTCAATTCCAATTCATCCCGCCCCCCTTCCCCCCTTGGTATCCATACATTTGTTCTCTACGTTTCTGCTTTTAAGTGCCGACTACTTTAAAACGTACACTCATTTTGTCTTTGGTCACCCACTGAAACAGGCATTATTGTCTCCACTTTCCAGGATGCAGTTTCTAGGACTCTGATGGGTCCAGGTCTGTCCCACGTTCCCAGGGGAGAGTAACCAACAGAGCCTGGACGTGGCCTGGGGTCTCTGAAGTCACAGCCGCATCCTCTTTCCATTACGCCGCTCAAGAGGCATGACATCAGAGTGGGACAGATCCTGCATTCGGCCCCCACACGACAAAGTGAGGGAGCTCGTCTTTAGATCTGGGTTCTTCTACTCCAGGGAATACCCCTCCCCATGTGACATTCACCCAAGACACTCAGGACCTCCTGCTCCCTCTCCTCTTCTTCACCACGACAGCAAGATGCACCCTCCATCCACCAAGCACTGAAAATAGGTTATTCCTTGTTGTATGGGGTGAGCATCCTGGGCTGGGAATGGCAGGTTTCCAGCCCCGGCTCTGTGTTTCTGCATCAGTGGCCTCCGTGTTCTGCTTGTTCATGTCCTGCTATGCAAGAGCAACATGGGGTTGAGGGAGGAATTTGCCCTCGGCTGCTTTGGCTAAGATAAGAAGCTCCCTGCTGGGTTCCAAGCTCATTCACTTATTCATCAGTTTAATGAAAAATTAGGGAGATCATACTGTGTGCCAGACACAGTGAGTCTATGTGATGTCTTCAAGGAACGTCAGCCTAAATGGTGAGAAGGAAGAAAATACTATTAGAGAGCAGCGTCCCCCATGAAGGTTTATGTGCCGTGAACCCTGGGGTGTTAACAGAGCCCCCGGAGGGGGAGGGTCCACAATGAGTCTTGAAGGACAAATTGGAGGCATCCAGGTAGATGGGGGAGGAACAAGGTGTTCCAGACAACAGGAGTGACCTGCTGTCCAAAGAGGTGCTCCTTGGGAAAAATATGGGCATCACGACAGTTCCTGGTTAACACCTTTTGGGGTACATTGCCTGCTTTGGACATTTCCTTCAGGGTGAAGTTGCTTCTGATGTAACACTCCTGGCCTCTCAGGACTTCCGGTGGAGGCTGAGGGATTTATCTGATTGGCGAGTTGGGAGAGGAATTGATAAGACAGCTTTAGGCAATCGCTCCCCACCTCAGCAGCCAAGCCACCGCCTGAAGCTCACCTTTTCTATGAAGCACAGAGCTCAGGTCTCCCAGGACCACCTCCCCTAAGGGCGCACGGGCTGCCCATGCCTCCTGGGATGGTGTGCCCTGTCTGTGTCTTCTGGGGGTCAGTGGCAGGAAGCCCGTTGTGGTTGCACACCCGGGCCCTGCTCTCTGTAATCAGCTGTATCACTGCCAGAGCTGTTGCTTGGTCGGTCCTCATGTGTTCCTCCTTGGTCTCTCTCAGGTGTTCCTACCTCAGCGTATGATTTGCTGGGCTCCCCACCCCCAAACACACCATCAGACATTCCCCTATCCTAAGGCTGCTCAAGATGCTGGCCCCCGTTGCCCCCCAGCACTCGTTGTGAACCCCCCTTACTGTGGGGCACCTATTGGAAAACTCTCTTTGTCCTATGCCCTCATCTTCCAGGTGAGGGGTTGAGGTATTGTGACTTGCTTAAGGACACACACCCCAAGGGCTCAAGGTCATACAGCAGGACCTGCATCTTGGGCGTGCCACCCATGCGGTTACCCAGTGTGCTTAGAAGGACCCTGTGCTTAGTTTTAATGATCTGCTGTTGCCATCTTGAAATTCTTAGTAATTTTTGAACAAGAGGCCCCGCATTTTCTCTGCCCTGGACCCTACAAATTACATAGGTGGTCCTGAAGGCAGAACCAGGGTTAGAACTCGGGCCCCCTGAGTAAGCCTGGTGCCTTTCCCATCACTCTGCCCTGAGAGCTGAGCGCTGGTGAAGCTGAACCAACACATTTCCCTGCTATGATACTGAAAGCTAAAGGCTGAGGCCTCAGCAGTTTCTTCCTCAGCCCAAAATCCCCAGTGAATGAAATCCCAGATTTCCTGGTTGCTGTAGCATTCCATCCCAAGCAAGAGAACTCTTACTTTTTCTTCCTGTAAAAATTACCTTTTGGGACACTGGATTGCTGACCTCCCTGGGGCTACAGGCAGCTTGTCTCAGAGTCACCAAAGGTCCAATTGGCATCAAGGCCAGGAGACGAAAAAGGTCAGGAGAGCTCAGAAAGGTTTAAGAAAAATGTATCAGGCAAAGAGAACCTATAAACACAAAAAGCACTGCTGAAACTGGGAGACGTTCAAGACAGAAAAGTGAGCCCAAAACCTCTCCACCAGCATTTTCTATGTCTGTCTCATGAAAACAACGGCACATGTCTCGTTTTTAAAAAAATTATTTATTTATTTATGACTGTGTTGGGTCTTCGTTTCTGTGTGAGGGCTTTCTCTAGTTGTGGCAAGCGGGGGCCACTCTTCATCGCGGTGCGCGGGCTTCTCACTGTCGCGGCCTCTCTTGTTGCGGAGCACAGGCTCCAGACACGCAGGCTCAGCAATTGTGGCTCACGGGCCCAGTTGCTCCGTGGCATGTGGGATCTTCCCAGACCAGGGCTCGAACCCGTGTCCCCTGCGTTGGCAGGCAGATTCTCAACCACTGCGCCACCAGGGAAGCCCCTCTTTTTAAGGCTACATCAATGAAGAGAAGCAGTGTGTTTCTTTCCATGCCAATGATGGTGCTTCTTATCTGCAGCAGTTCATCTGCAGCCCAGTAGAAAGAAAACGGAGTCTTAAGTAGATTAGAATTTGCCACAAAGGGCAGTTTTCTTGACAGCCTGGTCTGCACAAATTCCCGGTATCCACAAGATGCCCTTTTTCCATAATACCTTGGACTATAAGCGTATTCTTGTTGAATTATTAAACTGTGAGTGAATCGTGTGTCTTACCACAGTGGAACCCCCTCACGCCATCAGCCAGGACCCCCTAAGCTCCCAGAGTAACTCAGAGCAGGAAAAGGTAAGTTGGTTCACAGAGATCCAGACATTTTTGTGGCACTGTTCACACCATGGGGTCCAGAGTGGGATTCTGGTCCAAGAAGCAAGATTATCATCCACATTTTCGAAACCACACTTTTATAATACCTGCCTCTCCATTGACACTCAATGAGTTTAACCATTTGAGGACTAAATCATGTGAGAAAAATTAACAGTTAAAAAAACCTAGGACCACTAGTTTTGGAAGAAAACTTCCAGAAACAAATGTTAAGGTTCTTAAGTAATTCAAGTCTAGGTGGCCCTTTAAAAGATACCACTTTTACACATCAAGAGAGCTGCATTCTCAACAGGACAACACAAAGTTCTATAGGCGAAAGGGATGGGAACATCACCCAGGTCTTCTATTCGTGTGGGCATCAGAAGGAGAACGTCTGGAAAGTCAGTTACTCGGTGGCTTGGCCAATTAACTATTTCCCCTTGAGGAGGTAGTGCTAGATCCTTTGTTAAGACTCAAAAGAAAATGAAAAATGATGCCTGATGTCTACCTAGTCCTTTCCAAGTCTCTTTCAATATTAGAATATTCTATTGCAATTATGCTGGATTAATATCAGACGGCTATCTGGTCAGCTACTGAATCCTGCTATGATGTTTTATTCCCAGTGAAGTGCTCTATTTTCTGAAGACTTGGGGGTTTCCAAAGCAGCCTATTGATGTGCAATTTGCTGTCTTTCCTCCTGAATTACCAGGAAGCTGGGCCCACGTGAGGGGCTGCCAGAGCTTCCTGACTCCCCCTTAAGAAATGAGTCCCTGTCTCCTGGTCTGTCCTGCGGACCCCCCAAGCTTGTTCTCTATCTCAGGGTCTGTGTGAGTATCTCAGTGGTGTCTGTCACATACTGCACCCATGACATCTGTCTGCTGATGAGGTGGCACTTGGATAAAGAAAGGGCAGGAAGACAGAGCGATGCTTCCCACAGTCTGTCCTGGGGCACGTGTGCGGTGACAATGACTTGCTCTGCCCCTCCTCGGGTAGAATCACCAGCACTGCATCCCGTGCCTGTTGTTAAGCGCGATGTTTCCTGGGAGCCGCTTTGTGGTGGGTGAGAAGGGCAGAGCCCTGACCCTGGCTTTCAGCAGCACCGACAGCAGCTTGGAAACCCGAGAACTAAGCGGGACAGGAATCACAGTATTTGGAGGCAGGCACCGGGCTGCATCTCAGCATCTGCTGTAGAGACAAGGAAACAAGCCGAGAGGAGAAAAGCAAGCTGGGCGAGACTGCACAGCCCAGATGTGCCATCTGCAGTCTGACACCAGCGCCGGAGGCTCCCTCACTGTCCATAACTCTGGTCCCCAAGTTGTTCTCCCCTGCCGGGAGGTAGCACTTTCAGTCACGAGAATGCTTGCTTCACTGGCTTCCTGAGTCAAGGCTTCTGACGCCACAAACCCAGCGACTGAAGACCGGAGGAGCTTGCACAGCCTTCTCCAAATGGATGGCAGGTCGGTTGCCCCCATTTCTTCAAGGGGAAGAAAGGTGGGGCCCTTTGAAGGAGACACGGGGGAAAATGTCACTGATGGACAAGGGAGGAGTTGGGGGAGGGCAGATTCCCAAGATGAGAAGCTTCTTCTCCAGCAACGCTTCCGAGGCTGTGGTGAAAGCACAGTGAGCTGGAGCCTTACCAGGGGTGGTCCCTGCAGCAGGACAGCCAGAGTGACAACCTAGGCAGGGTCGCCAAAGCCCTGATCTGCTCCCCAGATGTTCAGGTCAGAACTTCAGTCACTCAGGGATTCTGAATTGGTCCTCCCTTGGGGAAATAATAGCACTGGCTAAGCTCAGAGCAGTGTGTGTGTGTGTGTGTGTGTGTGTGTGTGTGTGTGAGAAACACATATGCACGTTGAAAGCTAGTAACAAAACAAACACCTGTGCATCTACCATCATGATAAAAAGTAAAGCATTAGCTCTCCTACAGGGCTGCCTGGTGCCTCTTGCCAGTAACAGGCCCTTGCTTTTCTTTAGAGTTTTACCACCTATGTATATATTCCTGAGCAATGTATTGTTTAGTTTAGAAAAATGGGGTAATAAGCACAAATTTAGTGCTTATGATATAAAGAAAAGATGGTGCCAGGCTCACAGGAGAATAAACTGAACCATCTCTGGGGCATCGCCTGGCTTCCACTTTCCTGAGAGTTTATAGGAGCCCCTTCTGGGGGCACCAGAAGCAAGATCTTGAATGAGTTCTGGGAGCCACAGGGACTCCATAGTTAGGGCATCAGGCAGATGGGAGGGGCGGGCTATGGACCACAGCAGAAACGTGGTCAGGGAGCTGGTCAGGACTTTCTGCTTCTAAGCACGCTGGCTCACCTCCGGCTGTCAAGGAGGCCAAGTCCAAACACTTCTGTAGAGTAAAACAAGGGTTCTCACGTGGACAGGGACCAGGGTATTGAGGGAAGAGAAGAAACCTCATCACCACACAGAAGACGAGCCCAGGTGGGCCAGGCTGACCCAGGGGTTCTGTCCTCAAGTAAAAGACAGACAATCCATCAGTGACTTGAGGACACTGACCTTACCTGGTGGGTCTCCAGAGTCAGAGGCTTCCACTCTGATAGTACTGTCCTCTGTCAGCATACACGGGCTGTCCTGGGTTCACCCCCAGCTGCAGAGGTACCTGGAGCTGCCTGTTCCCATGCCTTGTGGAGTCAGATTGGATCTCAGCTTTTTCCCGAAAGTGGAGAGTTAACTTTTTAAGCTCTGCAGGAATCACTGCATCCGTCTGCTTTCAGTTCTCCCGAAGTTGTTGCTGTCATGCTGTCATCTCCTCTCCTGCTCACCTGGGGCTCTGTCTCTGCCTTCCTCCCCCCTCTAATTCCTCCCCAATCTTTAATTGATTTGGCAAAATGCAACAGGGTGTTGTTTGGAGAGAACAAAACTAGACTCTGATAGTCGATCTGCCATCCCAGCCTGGAGCCTATTTGATTATTCTTTTTGACCGTGGTTCCTTATTCAGGTGGTCAGTAGCCCTCTTGGCCAGAGGTCTTCAGCCTGGGGACCACATACACCCCGAAGTGAGAAGAGTTTCCCATGGGGACGAGGCACAAGGAATTGAAGGACTCATTTTGAGAGTCTCAGTGTCCTAAACGATGATGAAGGTCGTGGGATTCCCCTCTCCCACTCCCCTTTCTACATATTTCAGAAAGGAACTGTCTCTTACCCACCTACAGGGCTCCTCACAAAATGACATTTCAATGTTGGTGAAGGTCTTGAAAACGTGAATGTCTCTAATGACTGGATAAAAATCCTTTCACGCACCAGGTGGTAGTTTCTATGTTTGCTTTCCAGAGAATCATCAGTTGACGATCATTAAAATTACCCTTTTTCTTGATGAAAAAGCACTACATGTTTTTGGCACATAACTCAGAAAATTCAAAGAATTGAGTGACACTGATTGATAAAAAAATAAATTAAAAAAAAAACCTCTGCGTGCAAGAGCAAAATTCTCAGTGCTGATAGTTATAAAAATGAAAAAATAGAAATAGTTTCATAGTGAATTCCAACTCATTCTACAGGAGAATACTCATACTCAGACACAGGAACTAATTGAAAATTGAAGTAGCGGCATCCATCTCATGAAGAGATAAATTTCCGATAATATTTCCCCTTTATGTTTAATATTTGTCCATCAAAATGTGGAATCTATTTGTATTTTGATCAGTTCTTTGCTGCTAATAATTGTAATGATAATGTGATCCAGAGGAGCTTTTTAGCACCTAGATGCATAGGGACATGGGATATTAAAAATATATTTCAGTTCCTGCTCATGGGCACATTTGTATTTGATCCAGAGACGTATAATCAATAGAATACTTTCAAGCATAAAATATTTTACATCAGATGAAATTCTATGGGAATGGAAATATGAGTTCAAAGAGAAAGGGAGGGATGCAAACTTTTCAACTGCTGAAGAAGAGCTTTTGTTGCTGGTTGTGTTTTAATGGATGATAGTATATATTAATTCACTCTGATATTTAGATTCAATTGGATAATTTAAAAGAGTGATGTTACTATTTTATTTTAGAATGTCAGTACTTAAAATCCACTGGATATTTCCTCTGTCACAACTCTTTGACCTTATAGGAAAAAGATTAATAACGTAAAAATGTGCAAGGGGTCATCAGTTTACAAAATTCACTTGTTGCTGCTAGTAGCACTAGACTGGGAGTTTGGTCAGGGGGCAGTGGCTGAGAAGTCCATAACAGCCAAACTTGGGCCTATCCATTGATGTATTGGGCATTGAGTCCATCTAAACTCTCTATAGCTCAAATGTGTCTATAGAAGCGCTGAACCTTGGGATGCATCACTAATCACCACTATCTTGACAGGCCCGGGTGACCACTTGATTTCCAAGACAACTGAGACACAAAGTCGAGATATTTTGCAAGAATCTCAGGGCTATCACCATTGTCCTTGCATCAGGATTGCTGCTCTCTGGGTTTTGACTGTTTTTATAGCAGGTCTGATGGATATCGGGGCAGTGAGAGCCTTTATTTTCAGAAACTGTCTCATCTAGTGGGTGAGTTTTATCCTTCTTTTCCATTTCCATTTACTGTGGTCAATACCTCCCCATCTCTCCTCTTTATTCCCTCTTCCCAAGGGTACTGTATTAGTGTCCTAGGGCTGCTGCAACAAAGTATCCAAAATTGGATGGCTTAAATAAGAGACATTTATTGTCTCATAGTTCTGGAGTCTAGAAGTCTGAAATCAAGGTGTCATCAGGGGCATGTTGTCTCTGAAGTATCTGGGGAGGATCCTTCCTTGCCTCTTTCTAGCTTTTCACAGTTGCAGACAATACTTGGTATTCCTTAGTTTTCAGCTGCATAATTCGGATCACTGTCTGTTGTCACGTGGGTTTCTCCATGTGTGCATTCACATCGTCTTCCCTCTGTGTATGTCTGTCTCGGTGTCTCTTCTTATAGGAACACCAGTCATATAGGATTAGGGCCCATCTTAATGACCTCATCTCAACTTGATTACATCTACAAAGACCCTGTTTCCAAATAAAGTCACATTCACAGGTCCCGGGGGTTAGGACTTCAGCATGTATTTCCGGGGATACACAATTCAAACCATTTCAAGTACCAAGGATATGTTTTTAAAAATTCCTTCAATTATCTAAGTTTCCACCTTAGGAAATTAAAAAAAGAACAAATTAAATCCAAAGTAAGCCAACAAAAATACACACAAAAAAAGTAGAGCAGAAATCAATGAAATTGAAAACAACAAATCAATAGAGAAATTAATGAAACCAAAAGCTGGTTCTTTGAAAAAAATCAATAAAATTAATAAGCCAGTCTAAGTAAGAAAAAAAGAGAGGACCCAAATAATTAATTTCAGAAATGAAAGAGGGAACATCACTACAGATCCCATAACGGGACAATAAGGGTATATGATGAACAGCTCTATGCCCACAAATTTGATAACTGGGTGAAGTGGACGAATTCCTTGAAAGACACAGTCTGCCAAAACTCCCACAAGATATAGGCTTGATTAGGCCTGTGTCTATTAAAGAAATTGAGCCAATAATTAATAACCTTCCAAAACAGAAAGAACCAGGCCCAGAGGGGTTCACTGGTGAATTCTACCAAACATTTAAGGAAGAAATTATAGCAATTTTCTATAATCTCTTCTAGAAGATTGAATCAGAGGGAATACCTCTTAACTCATTCTGTGAGACTAGCATGACCCTAATAACAAAATCAGACAAAGACATTATAAGAAAACTACACCAATATCTCTCATGAACATACGTGCTAAAATCCTCCACAAAATGTTAGCAGATCACATCCAAAAATATATAAAAAGACTTATATACCACAACCAAGTGAGGGATTTATCCCAGGTATGAATACTGGTTCAACATTCAAAAATGAATTAGGGCTTCCCTGGTGGCGCAGTGGTTGGGAGTCTGCCTGCCAGCGCAGGGGACGCAGGTTCGAGCCCTGGTCTGGGAGGATCCCACATGCCGCGGAGCAACTGGGCCCGTGAGCCACAACTACTGAGCCTGCGCATCTGGAGCCTGTGCTCCGCAACAAGAGAGGCCGCGATAGTGAGAGGCCCGCGCACCGCGATGAAGAGTGGCCCACGCTTGCCACAACTAGAGAAAGCCCTCACACAGAAACGAAGACCCAACACAGCCATAAATAAAATAAATAAATAAAATTTAAAAAAAAATGAATTAATGTAGTCCATCACATCAACGGGCTAAAGAAGAAAAATCACATGACCGTATCAATGGATACAGAAAAAGCATTTGACAAAATCTAGCACTCATTTATGATAAGAACTCTCAGCAAGCTGGAAATAGAAGGGAACTTTCTCAACTGGATAAAGACATCTACAAAAAAATGTGCAGATAACATTGTACCTAATAGTGAGAAACTAGAAGGTTTCCCACTAAGATCCAGGAAGAAGGCAAGGATATATCCTCTCACCACTGCCTTTCAACATCATAGTGAATCACTCTGCTGTACACTAACACAACATTGTAAATCAACTATACTTCAATAAAAAAGATGTGATATCTATCTGTCTATGTATCTGTCTATCTACACACAAGGGACTACTATTCAGCCATAAAAAATAATGAAATCTTCCCATTTGGAACAACATGGATGGCGTTAGTGAGGGCATTATGCTAAGTGAAATAAGTCAGACAGAGAAGGACAAATACCAATGCCGTATGATCTCACTTATATGTGGAATTTAAAGAAACAACAACAAACCAAGCTCATAGATACAGAGAACAGATTGGTGGTTGCCAGAGGTGGGGGTGGGAGTGAGAGAGGTGGGTAAGGGGGGTCAGGGAGTACAAACTTCCAGTTATAAAATAGTTAGGTCTTAGGGATGTGGTTTACTGCATGATGACTGTAGTTGATTATACTGTGTTGCATGTTTGAGAGTCGCTAACAGAGTGGACCTTGAAAAGTCTCCATCGTAAGAAAAAAAATCTGTAACTGTGTGTGGTGATGGGTGTTAGCTGGACTTACCGTGGTGATCATTTCACAATATACATCTGTATACAGATATAGGCTCATTGCCCTGTGCACCTGAAACTAATTTAATGTTGTATGTGAATTATAGCTCAATAAAAAAATAAATACTAGCTTAAAAGAAAAAGAATAACCCAATTAAAAATGGGTAAAAGACCTGAACAGACAGCTACCACACCAAGGAAGATATATGAATAGGAAATAAGCATATAAAGAGATGTTTCACACCATATGTCACCAGGGAAGTGCAAATTAAAACAATAATGACGTACCACTACACTATAGACCTATTAGAATGGCCAAAGTCCAGAACACTGACAACATCAAATGCTGGTAAGGATGCGGAGCAACAGGAACTCTCATTCATTGCTGACAGAAATGCAAAATGGTACTGTCTCTTTGGAAGACAGTTTGGTGGTTGCCTATAAAACTAAACGTACTCTTATCATGCGATCCAGTAATTGTGTTCCCTGGTATTTACCCCAAGGAGGTGAAACTGTGTTCACACAAAAACCTGCACACAGATGTTTATAGCAGCTTATTCATAATTGCCAAAACTTGGAAGCAACCAAGCTATCCTTTAGTAGGTGAACAGATAAACTGTGGTACATCCAAGCATGGAGTACTATCTGGCACTAAAAAGAATATTATTCAGAGCTGTCAAGCCATGAAAGACAGGGAGGAAACTTAAATGCATGTTACTAAGTGAAAGAAATCAAACGTGAAAAGGCTACATACTGTGTGAGTGCAACTCTACGACATTTTGGAAAAAGCAAACTATGGAGACAGTAAGAAGATCAGTGATTGTTAGAGGTTGGGGGCAGGGAGGGATGAATAGGGAAAGCACAGAGGATTTTTATGACAGTGAACCCTATGGTAATGGTGGATACCTGTCCCTATAAGTTTGTCTAAACCCATAGAATGTGCAATACCGAGAAGAAACTCTAATGTAAACTATGGACTTTGGGTGATAACGATGTGTCAGTGTAGGTTCACCAATTGTAATAAATGTACCGCTCTGTGGGGGGATGTTGATAATGGCGGAGGCTGTACGTGTATGGGGGGCAGGGGGTGTGTGGAAACTCTCTGTACTTTCTGCTCAATATTGCTGTGAACTTAAAACTGCTCTAAAAAATAAAATCTATTTAAAAGGGGAAAAAACTTTTGCTTTTCACTTTGAAGCATATATTACCAGTATTGATTTGGCATTAGAGAAACATGGATTTTGGAGTCTCTATCTGCCCTGATCTGGGGAAGTTGATCTCTCTGAGTCAGTTTTACCTCTAAAGTAGCTTTAATATATCATACTAAATTCTAGGGTTATTCTGAGTTCTACAAGAGTTAGTGTGCATAAGTGATATCTATAGAGAGAAAATCTTCTAGGAGACAGGTGTTACCAAACTTGACTCCCTTCTTTGTCCTGGAACTCAAAATCCAATCCCCTTTTTAAATTGTTTGGTGTGTTTCTATCTTGATGTACCTTGGGTGAATAAATTGTTATCCAGCATAATCCTTGGCTCATGATACAATATCATTGATCCATGATCTCTTTCAGTTAGTTTATTTGCATGTACATCCTAAATGAACACACATGAACTCACCCCCAACCCAAAGCTAGATCCTTATTTGTAAATTACAATGAGCAGTGAGTTCCACCTATAGCCCACCTCCCCCAAAGCCCACACACCATCCAGAACTTCAAACAATAGGAGAAGTGTTACATTCCACCAGCAAAGACAAAATATACATCAACCCAAGCTAAGCCATCCTAGTGCAGCCACACCGGCCACCAGAGCCCCAGATGACATTTCTCTTCTTGTACATCTGACATGTGACCTTCTGACTACAACCAGCAAAACCAGTTGTGTAATGAAAATCCAATGGAAAGTGAAAATGCAGGGCCTCTTTTTCAAAAGTTGTTACGTGTTTCTAGATGGTGACAGCAGAACACTAAACCAAAGGCAAAGCCTGCTTGGGGACCTGTGGGACTGCACTGGTCACACACCTGTGAAGCTGGCCGTGACAGCCACAGCCAGAGGACTGCGTGCTTCTGTGCTAGTCAGGAGACACAACCATCTTCGTTCCCTGCCGGGAAAGTCTTTTAAAGTCCTATAATATAGTTTCTGCACCACTGGGAGCTGCCATTCAATGAACTGAATAAATGAATTGCCTGAGCCAATGGCTGATATGGGAATATAATGTAATTTAATTTCTTCTCCAAACACCAAATGAAGGGAAGAACGGTAAAGTCAGCCTTTACAGGCACTTGAGGCCGCATTTATAATTGGGCCAAGTCTAGGTCTTGGAAAAAGCATAAAAAAAGAATGATGCTTTAAAATGCATCAAAGACACAGGAAGAATGGTTGGCCTGAAACACCCATCATGCTTAGGGGAGCTGCCAACAATTATGATCGCGAGTCAAGAAATAATAGGAGGTATAGAGCAGCATCGCTCCAGTTGTGCTCTGAGGACTTTTTTGCACCGGAATGATCCAGGCCAAGTGTTTAAAACATCTCTGGGCTCCCTCCAAAACTGCTGGCTCAGAACCATTATGCACAGAACCTTGGAATCTGAATTTTTAAAAAGCCTTCTAGGAGATTCTTGCACGCAACAATGTTTACAACTCCCTGGCATAAAGGAACTGTGTCTCTGACCTCATATTTCCTGAAGACTATTTCTCCCCAGTCTGTTAAAAATGTTATTTAGTAAGGCAAAAATGAGGATGCATATGCCCCAGTAGGCATTTAGAAGAGGAAATGTTGGATTGTGTTTGGGGAGAGGAGCACTGAGGGAGCTGGATATATGCTGAATCAATCTTCTGGAGTATCTCTTAGCTTCCCCAAATCTTTTCCCTGTGGCCCAGGAGCTACTTGAAATCACTCTCTACTTTATTCTGAGAGTTACAGACTAATGCTTAACACCTAATGCAGTCTTAAGACTATTGTATCAGAAGAAGGTGGCTATCCTAGTCATTTTCTAACCAGCCTAAGTTACTCATCCAACCTAGGGGTTTGCGTGAACCAGATAATTTCTAAGATCCATATCTAGTATCCTAATGTGGTAGAAGCCACGTGGACCAGACCTCAGGAGACCTGCGCTCAGTCCAAGCTCCAGCTCAATTAGTTCTTGGATTTTAAGTAAGTTCCTTAACTTTCCTGAGCTTTGAAAATTTGATATAGGCATAATAAACTTACCACCAAGAGGTTTTCTGAGAATTAAATGAGAAAATGGCATTGAAAACACTTTGAAACATTTATACCAACAAAATATCAGGCATGGTTCCATATCTGTGAGTATAAACAATGCTACAATGAACACCTCTGTTGCAACTTGGGTACACTCTGATTATCCCAAGAAGAGGTATTATTTACTGGATAAAAAGCATTATTCCAAGAAGTGGAATTTGGGTGTCAATAGATATGAATATTTTTAAGGCCTTTGATGCATATTTGCCAAATCATCCTCTGCAGAAGTTATTCAAACTTACCTCCAACTTAGCATGGTGTATAAGTATTATTTCCTACCACTCCAGTCAAAACTGGGTATTATCTTTTATGTTTGTAAATTTGATCTTGTTTAATATTTCTTAAGCCTCTAGTGATGTTGACATTTAAACAATGTTTATAACACATTTGCATCTCCTCTTTTGTTGCATATATTCTCTTAGTGGGAGAACACACAGGGTCAGGAGTATATTAAGATCTCAAAAAATGCCCCACTGCTGTTATTTCCTTTGTCTACTTGTCTATTGGCATTACCAATATTTTTCCAAGTTTGTTACTTCACTCATCATTCTTTGTGGCATTTCTTGACACACAAAAAACGTTTTACATTTTATGGTGGTCAAAACATTTTAAGCGTGAGATATGAGACAGCTAATATTTATAATATTATAAATACATTCTTTATCACATTTACAGCATGAATTGTCCTTCACTTCCCTCCCGTCCCCTCACACACTTTTCAAAACTATACTTTGGAACAGTTTATATTGCATAGATATTGTAGGTTTTTCCAATTTTAAAATAATAGTCACAGGTTGAACCTCCTGGTTTTAGATTTTTTTTTTTTTTTTTTTTTAAATAATTAGGAAGTGAAGAGTTTGGGGTATTTACTACTTTTGTTTATTTTTAATACAGTTTTATAGCTACTTTATTTATTTATTTATTTATTTTTCGCTGTGTTGGGTCTTCGGTTCGTGTGAGGGCTTTCTCCAGTTACGGCAAGTGGGGGCCACTCTTCATCGCGGTGCGGGGACCGCTCCTCATCGCGGTGCGCGGGCCTCTCACTATCGCGGCCCCTCCCGTTGCGGGGCACAGGCTCCAGACGCGCAGGCTCAGTAGCTGTGGCTCACGGGCCCAGCCGCTCCGCGGCATGTGGGATCCTCCCAGACCAGGGCTCGAACCCGTGTCCCCTGCATTAGCAGGCAGACTCTCAACCACTGCGCCACCAGGGAAGCCCCTGGCTTTAGATTCTTATTTGGAGATAATTTAAACAAGTTTCCCATAGATATTACTTTAGGAATTGTTTTTTCTTGTCGACTTCATTTTAATAAACACTGTTTTCCATTTTGTAGAGATTTTCAAATTTAAGGAAATATTTTAATTTTTAACTTCCCTTTCATGTTATCGCCACATTTTTCTTAATTTTATATGATTATGTTTTCTGTCACCTTTTCATTATCTTTTCAAGCTGTATATCTATTTTCATTCCTTCAAAAGTATTTACTGTTGGCCTACTAAATTCTAGGCAACGTTTTACATGTTGAGGATCCCAGGGTCAACAAAAATGGGCAGGATTCCTACCCTCACGACACAAACATAGTCTAGTGTCATCTACTTTGTTAATTACTTCTCAAAGAAGGATTTATTTCTCAAAACTTTCCTTTAATTTAGTAATATGTGTATTCGCTTCATTATTTCCTTTTTACTATTCTCATATTAGTTTTCCTGAATTTTGTTCTAACATCCTTTCCTGAATGTTTAGTGTCTTCTTAGCTAATCATAATAGAATTTAAGGCTATAAATTTGATCCTGACTGTAACATTAGTTCTAACCTGTAGGTTTAATTTGCAACATTCTAATTTTTTAAAAAAATTATATATTTAACGTTTTCTGATTCTAGAAGTATTGACCTTTAAATTTGTAAACCCTTGCATTGCATTTGTTCCTAAAAAGTTTCTCCTACCTGCAGATTAAGAAAGTAGAAGTTTTTAATTTTAATTTTTAAAAACTCTTTAACTTGTCACTTTAATTATGTTTTAGACTACATTAGGTAAGGATTGAATTTCAGTTTTTAAATTTTTAAGTTGCTAACCGTGTTCTCAGCACTATTTATTAAATAATTCTTCTTTTACCACTAATTTGTGATGTCACTGTTTTCACGTTAGGTTCTTATATATCTTCTGTCTGTAACTAAGCAGTCTCCTTTATTTAGATGTGTTTATATTTTAATTATCCTAAGTTTATAATATGTTTTAAGGGCTTTATTATTACTCATCTTTAAAAGAAATTATTAGCTCTTCCACCTATTTATTTTTTCAGATTATCTTTAGAATCACCTTGTCAATATATTAAAAAAAAATTGGAAAGTTATTGGCCTTTCATTGAACCTACAGTCAATTTGGGGTAAAAATGTTATATTTACAACACTGAAGAGATTTTCCATCTAGGAACATGACAAGTTTCTCCAAGTCTCTTAAGTTATTTATCTTTAGATGTCTTTAATAGTTTTCTTTTTTTCCTTGAATGGGTTCTTACATTTTTTTGCTAAGTTTATTCCTGGATATATATTATACATATTTGTACACATAAACATAACATACAAGGTTGTCTATACATACAGTTCCAGGACCTCTGTGCGGATACCCAAATCTGAGGATGCTCAAGTGCCTTATGTAAAATGGCGTAGTATTTACATATTACCTGTGCACACCCTCAGGAATAATTTAAATGACCTCTAGATTACTTATAATACCTAATACAATGTGAATGCTATGTAAATAGTCATAAATACAATGTAAATACTATGTAAATCATCAGTGTATGGCAAATCGAAGTTTTGCTTTTTAGAACATTCTAGAATTTTTTTTTTTTTTTTGATCTGCAGTTGGTTGAATCCATACATACATACAGTGAATTTTTCTCCTACTAGGTATTGCCATTAATAAGGAGGTTTGCATTTATTTGGTTACATCTCTCAAGCTATTGAGTTTTTCTTTTTAATATAGGCTTTATTTTTAGAGCAGTATTAGGTTCACAGCAATATTGAGCAGAAAGTCGAGAGAGAGGTCTTATATACACCCTGCCCCGACACATGCACAGCCTCCCCTATTATCAATAACCCCCACCAGTGTGGTATATTTGTTACAAATGAACCTACACTGACCCAGTATTACCACCCAAAGTCCATAGTTTACGTTAGAGGTCATTCCTGGTGTTGTCCATTCTACAGGTTTGGACAAATTTCTAGTGACATGTATCCACCATTATAGTATCACATAGAATCATTTCCCTGCACTAAAAACCCTCTGTGCTCCTTCTATTCTTCCTTCCCTCTCCCCACCATCTCTGACAATCACTGATATTTTTACTGTCTCCATACTTTTGACTTTCCAGAATGTCACGTAGTTGTAATCATATTGTATGGAGTCTTCTCAGATTGGCTTCTTTCTCTTAGTGATGTGCATTTACAATTCCTCCATGTCTTTTCATGTCTTGCTAGCTCATATCTTTTTAGTGCTGAGGAATATTCTATTGTCTGGATGTACCACAGCTTATTTATTCATTTACCTACTGAAGAACCTCTTGGTTGCTTCCAAGTTTTGGCAATTATGAATAATGTTAATGTAAACATCCACGTGCAGGCTTTTGCATGGACATAACTTTTCGACTCCTTTGGATAAATACCAAATAGTGGGATTGCTGGATTATATGGTGAGAATATGTTTAGTTTTGTAAAAAATTGTCAGACTGTCTTCCAAAGTGGCTGTACCATTTTTCATTTCTACCAGCAGTGAATGAGAGTTCCTATTGCTCTACGTCCTCGCCAGCATTTGGTGTTATCAATGTTCTGGAGTTTGGCCATTCTAACAGGTGTGTAGTGGTATCTCATTGTTGTTTTAATTTGCATTTCCCTGTTGACATATGATGTGGACCATCTTTCTATATGCTTATTTGCTACCTGTATATCTTTTTTGGTGAGGTGTTTGTTAAGGTCTTTAGCCCATTTTTAAATCAAGTTGTTTTCTTATTGTTGAGTTTTAAGAGTTATTTGTGTATTTTGGATAACAGTCAATTATCATATATGCCTTTCTGAGTTCTATTTTTTAGTTATAATTCTAGTTTTAGTTGGTCATTTTGGGATTTCTGGGTAGACAATTATGTAGTACCTTGACAATAGGCATTTTCTCTCTTTTTAAAGCTATTTCTCTCACATGTCTTATTGCATTGGCTACAGTTTGCAGAATAATGTTAAAGAGGAGTGGTGATGATGAGCATTCTGTCCTGGTCATATCTCATATGGATCTTCCTGGAGCATTTCAGTTTAAAATATGATTCTAATTATTGCTTTGAGATTTATATTACGTGTTCTTTAAAGAAAGTAGTCTTTCTCCCTTACAGTAAAATATTATTTCTTATTTAAGGCACACCAGTTGTTGAAGTCCCACTATGTACTGACATTATAGTACAAAGGAAGGAACGGAGGTGCAGCAAAATGAAGTTACTGGCCTATTTCAAGCCAGAACTAATACTCTCGTTTCCTGGCAAAATGAGGTCTACACTTTTCTCTTCTTCTCTAAATTTAAATTAACCTTGCAGTAATTCTGCCTTCATTAAAGCTGTCTTCTCTCAATTTTATCTGGACTAAATTTGCAAAATTTAGTAATGCTCTAATGATCCCTATTTATCACATTTCATTGACCAAGATTCTGAGTTTTCCAAATCATTGCCTATAAAGAGGAAAGAAAAATGGACAAGAAGAAGAAAAAAGGAAAGTACAAGCTGGTCTTGTTTGTGCGCGTTCTCATCTCCCTTCTCTGGCCTTCCTGGAACCCCTCAGGCTCCTGCTCTTGCGGGTAAAGTGGTGCAGTTTGTGCTCTTCTGAGGAGGGACTGCCTTGCTCTCTGGGGTCCAATCGCTGCTGGTGTTACCATGTCTGTCTGATTTGCTGAAGCTCAGTACAGTAGAATTTGAACGTTACAGAAGGTCACTGTGTTTATTTTCTCTCTCAGTGAGACTTGCCATTTATTAAAAGGGGGTCTTTTTTTTCTTATGGTAGTATAACTTCTTTTTGTAATGTGTACACTACAAATACGGCTGGGTTGGTTTTCATTTTGATTCTTGAGGACACACAATAGCAATTTTATTTCTACATGATGTGCTCTCTGGAGAGGCAATTATTTTGTGAGTGGTACGTATGGATTTTTTAATGTTTAGTGTTTTATTTAGTGCACTAGCTGCTTGCAGGGCTTTGGAGAGCCATCTCTCTTCCTGCTGTACCCATGGCGGCATTTGTGTGCTTTCCCATGTTCACACTTCTATGTGGGCTGTGGGTTGTGAGAGCTAGAAGGGACCCTTGGAGCCGTGTGGTCCAGCATTTCCCAGAACCAGTCCAGGGAACACTAATTTTGAAAGATGATCTTTGCCGGAAGGGTCTAGTGGTCAAACCCACAGATCTGCAATGAACAAAGGGAAGTCTTGCAATAAAAAAAAAAAAACCATATTTCACTTATTTTAACCCAAAGTCTTCCAAACATTTTATCTTATAGCTCTTTCCTTGCCTAACAACAGTATCAGGTCTGCAAAACACTATGAAAAGCACATTGCCCCCCTCCCCACTTCTCACAGAAGAGTCTCACGGCTTCCTTGGTTAAGTGGTGAATTGAACATTATATAGAAGCCTCAGGTTGATCGTTTGAAGTTATTTATAATTGTGACTACGTTTATGGTGCCACCTCTGTGTAAATATGACCTCATAATATCTACGGAGACATATCTCTTTCCTTTGTGTGAGTTCAGCCCATCTCTGCTTTTGTTGTTTTCATGAACATTTCCAGTTATTCTTGCATCTTTGAACTCGTGTTGCCTGTGGACATCTGTACTGTGTGCATCCTACCTGACTCCTCAGGTCAGGTCCGGGGCCGGTCAGAGGCTGATCTTACCCAGGCTGCTCTGTGAGGCGTGTTTCCATCTGGGGGAGGGTTAAACAGTACCCAGCAATCCTGCGGCCAGAGTCCTGAGTAGACCGATTCCGTTCCCAAGGCCCAACACCCCAGGCCAGTCCATCTGCCAAAGTGCTTGGAGCTATTTTTCCAGGAAGGACGAAAAGGTTCAGCTCCTCTTTTATCCTCCTTGCTTCAATCTCCCTTTAACCAGGGCACGCAGGCCCCAGAGACCTCAGGGGGTTAGGAGTCCAGAGCAAAGTCATTGTCGCACATAAAAAGCTAACAGCTGCCTGTGGCCAGGTGACAGTGGTGGCCCAGAACCCTGAATGTCTCTGATTGTATCAAGTGAGCCTTATCCTCTGCCCCAGCCTCCCAGGATACTCAGGTTAAAATGCAGATTCTTACAAGTGTACAGAATGAGCAGTTCCCCTTGAGATGGGTCTTACGAATCAACTTTTTTTTAAAGAAACCCATCCAGGTGATTGCTTTGTCCTAGAAGGTGTGATATGGTTTATTTCCAGAGGTACGAATGAACCATCTTTTTCTTTACCAAGGCTTTGAATTCGAGCATCACCGTTAAGTATAACACCGATTATTTTCTTCCCTCCTCTCTCCTTTCACTGTTTCTGAAAAAGCATCACTGCCCACTCACCAACTCCACCCTCCCTTCATCTGTTTAGGACTCTGCTAACCTCCTCTTCTGTTCCCAAGAAAGACCCTCCAGCTTGAAAATGGTGGGAGCAAACAAAACAAAGAAACAATAAAGAGCCTCTTGAAGCTGCTTAAAATAAACTATAATAAAGGGACGCTTCCTTTACCCTTAATGTCTCCCCTGTAGCCTCCAGACAGCCCCAAACAGCAACTGCAAAACAAAGAAACAGCAGGCTCTTCTCCCGGGCCTCTGAAAAAGTCTGCCAACCAGAGGTATGGTCTTGCCTGCCACTGGCTGTGTTCACAGGGTAGACTGGTTCCCCAGGCTCTGCTGTGCTGATGCAGTTGGACACCAGGCAATGCACTCATCAGTTATTCAGAGGGCCGTATGAACACCAGAGCAAGTAAACATAACATCGAATTCAATGCTGGCTTCCTAAGAGAAAAAGTAGAAAGGATCATTTCATCCATTCATGAGTTAGAAATACAAAAATATCCCCCCAAAACAAAGAGAACTTCTTTCTGTGTAAACTTGTTAGTAAGATGGCTGAGAGAGGATTTGGGCTCCTGGCGTCTTTCTAAAAGAGTATAAGCATTATCTTACTTATAAACACATAGAAATAAGCACTTGTTGAGCACCTACTCTATGTCATATGCATAATGTTTGTGCAACACATGTACGGTAGTTTACGTTTATTAACACTTATTATGTGACGGGCACTGTATAAAACAGTTTACTCTTTTATCTCACTTAACCCTTACAACAACCAGAGGAGGAACGAGTGTAAAAGAATTTTTTTTTTTACAAAACAGAAATAGAGTCACAGATGTAGAAAACAAACATAGTTACTGGGGAGAACACGGGGGTGGGGGGCAGGGATAAACTGGGAAGCTGGGATGGACGGACACACACTACCATATATAAAGTAGGTGACTAATGAGGACCTGCTGTACAGCACAGGGAACTCTTCTCAGTACTCTGTAATGACCTGTATGGGAAAAGAAGCTTAAAAAGAGTGGATATATGTATATGTAGAACTGATTCCCTTTGCTGTACAGCAGAAACTAACACAACATTGTAAATCAACTAGACTCCAATAAAAAACTTTTTTTCAAAAAGCATACCCATTTTACAGTTGCGAAAGCTGAGGCTTACGGTGTTTTGAGGTCACAGATTTATAAGCTTCTGAACTGGAAATAAAAACCAAACCTAAGTCAAGGCTCCATTTTTCAAAATCCCCTTTATTATAAACTATTTATTATAACTTTCCTAACTAGTACCTGTTTTCGTAACCAAGATATTCTGTGGCCCAGGAAAGGGGAAGCAGGCCAGAAGAAACCAGATCCTGGAGGTTCCCTACCTCCAGGACAGAGCTGGGGCTTCTGTCCACCCGTCACAGCAGCTCCCGCCCACGGACCAGGACCTTAGAGAAGAACCCAGGAAGTCACTTCTAGGAGAACAAGCAGGCGCCCTGGGCCCTTGAAAGTGAAGTTGGATTGACTATTCTATATACTCCATCTCAGCTTTTTAATTTTTCCTTTTCATTGGAAGGATCCCCAGTAACAATTACTTTCCAATTTAAGTGCTACCACGTGTAGCTGAACAGTGCCAATGCAGGTCCTGTATCAGAAACATCCTAAATCTGGTTGCATGGAGATCACCCAACGCCTCTGGGAAGACAGAAGCTTTGAGGAATTTGCTATTATTCTAAAAGGGCAGAGCGATGATAAACCTTAGCATCTGAACACGAGTAGCCTGCTCTGCAGTGAGAAAAGCAAGCAGCGGACGACAGAGTTTTGATTAAGGATCCCCGTCTGTGTTTACGGAAGGAAGTGCGGATAGAAATAGACGAGTCTTGATGAGCATAGAGTTTCTTCCCCCATCCCCTTTCAAAAGCCCGCCCCCAAAACCTCTTTTCTTTCAGAGCAGCTTTAAACAAAAATAATTGCTTTAATCCTTATGCAAAGAATTGTTTTCTCATCCCAGTACACACCAGCCATCCCACCAGCGTGTCAATTTCTGCCCCTTGGCACCACCCCCCTCCCTTGGATCCACCAGGTGCAAAAGACACCAAGCTACCCAAGCCCCTGGGCTTGGTTTATTTGTTTGAGGGGGAGGTCTGCTTTACTGCTCTCCCCCCTGCTGACCATCCTAAATCACACTGCCTTTTCTAACCTGTGGGATTGGGAACTTCAAAGGGCCGGGTCAGAGCCCTGCTTAGCATATGTGAAACCCAGCAACCCAGAAACTTGAAAGGGAACGTCATCAGCTCCCTTGAGAAATTGCCATTAATGTCGTGGCCTCTGGTCCTGCCAGGAAAGCACGGGGACACGTGCGCTGTTCCTCTTCATTTCTGCTCAGGTTCTAGCAAACACTGGAAACAGCGCTAACGAGCTCTACAGTCCATAGCATCTGGAAAAGTCTGCAATGAATGTTGAATTTTGTCCTTGGAGTCAACCGATAGTTAAGGAAGGAACCTGGTCCCAAGCGGTGGGAGGCAACTCAGGAAAGACCACCACGGAAAATAATCAGTCTGAACTCTTGCAGAATTGCGGGTGAAAATTATATTTCTTTTATCGTCTAGGAAACACATCAGAAAACGTCAGCAGGTTTAAATATGCAGTCCTGGGTGAGAAGTCATTTCATGGACAAATGCTCAGGTTTTCTGAGCGATGGAAAACTTTGTTTTAAGCTCTGTCTCAACCTGGAAGGGGCTTTTCCTTTCCCAAGAAAGATGCAGCCCCCCTCCGGACCCCCTACCCACCCCACGCCCTAAGGAGGCCAAGATGAGAGCTCCAGGCTTGCAGAGCAGAAACCCAGGCAGCCTCTGAGCAGCGCTCACTGGGTGGAGGAGACCGGCTTCCCTAGCACGGTTGGTGAGACTCTGTTGCTGAAAAGCTGGTGTCTGGGCAATGGCAGATCAGGATGGAGCACGGAGAGAAAGCCCAGCCATCAGTGATAAGGCCTGTATCTTGAGAAGGTCCAGACCACTCCCTCCCGCCGGCCTCATGGGGTGCAGGTAACTGAGGAACGCTGGTGTTTATGTTTCGAGTAAATTGATGCAAATTCTTGTCTTTCTGTGAAGATGATCCATCAAGGGCTAGAAGGCGCTTTGACTGCTTTAGGGCAGTAGGACCCTGTCTCAAGGAGTGTGGCAGGACGGAGAATGCAGGGAAGGAGAGAACAAGCATGGAACCTTCCAGGCTCCAGCTCACCTCCCCAGCCCTGGAAGGGGCCAGGGCCCCTACTGGAGAGAGGAGTGAAACTAGGATTCACAGCGTTCCCAGAGCTGAACCCAAGGAGCATTTACACAACAGTTTAGGACATCCACTCAGGACTTCGTTAACTTCTCGCGTTAACCCTCACTTCTAGGTGCAATTTTTTTCTTTCAGTTTTATCGAGGTGTAATTGACTGTACAGCACTGTATAAGGTATACAGCCTAATGCTTTTTAAAATTTTGTATTGGAGTATAGCTGATTTACAATGTTGTGTTAGTCCCTGCTATACAACAAAGTGAATCAGTTATGCACATACATATATCCACTCTTTTTTAGATTCTTTTCCCATATAGGTCATTATAGAGTACTGAGGAGAGTTCCCTGTGCTATACAGCAGGCCTTATTAGTTATCTCTTTTATATATAGTACTGTGTATATGTCAGTCCCAATCTCCCAATTTATCCCTGCCCCCACCCCCTGCTTTACCCCCAGTAGCCATAAGTTTGTTTTCTACATCTGTGACTCCATTTCTGTTTTGTAAATAAGCTCATTTGTACCACTTTATGACTTACATTATGAAGTGATCACCGTAATAGTTTCAGTGAACATCCATCATCTGATATAGATCTAACATGAAAGAAATAGAGGGCTTCGCTGATGGCGCAGTGGTTAAGAATCCGCCTGCCAATGCAGGGGACACGGGTTCGAGCCTTCGTCCGGGAAGATCCCACATGTGTGGAGCAACTAAGCCTGTGTGCCACAACTACTGAGCCTGCGCTCCAGAGCCCGTGCTCCACAGCAAGAGAAGCCACCTCAATGAGAAGCCCGCGCACCGCAACGAAGAGTAGCCTGCACTCACCAAAAGCCCGCACGCCGCAATGAAGACCCAACGCAGCCACAAATAAATAAACAAAAAATAAGTAAATTTATTAAAAAAAAGAAATAAAGAGATATTTTTCCTTTGTGATGAGAACTCTTAGGACCTACTCTCAAGACAACTTTCCTATGTAACACATAGCAGTGTTAATTATCTTTACCATGTTGTACGTTACATCCCTGGTACTTATTTATCTTATAACTGGGAGTCTGTACCTTTTGACCACCTCATCCAGTTCCCCCTCCCCCCAAATCCTGCCTCTGGTGGCCACAGATCTCATCTCTTTTTCTATGACTTTGTTTTGAAATATAATTGACCTACAACACTATGTACACAACATAGGAATTTGGTATTTCTATACATTTTAAGATGATCGCCATAATAAGTCTAGTTGTCATGTGTCACCATACAAAGATATTACATAACTACTGACTATATTCCCCACACTGTACATTTTATCCCCGTGACTCACTTATTTTGTTGCTAAAAGTTTGTACCTCTTAATCTCCCTCACTTATTTCTCTCCTCCTCCAACTCCCCTTCTTTCTGGCAACCACCTATTTGTTCTCTGTATCTATGACTCTGTTTCTGTTTGGTTATGTTTGTTCATTTGCTTAGTTTTTTAGATTCCACACATAAGAGAAATCATACAGTATTTGTCTTTCTCTAACTTATTTCACTATGTCGCTCTAGGCCCATACATGCTGTTGCAAATGTCAGGATTCCATTCTTTTTTACAGCTGAAAAATATTCCATTGTATATATTGTATACACCACATCTTCTTTAACCATTCATCTATTGATGGGCACTTTGGTTGCGTCCATATCTTGGCCATTGTAAATAGTGCTGCAATGAACATAGGAGGGCATATATCTTTTCTAGTTCACGTTTTCGTTTTCTTCAGATAAATACCCAGGAGTGGAATTGCTATATCATATGGTAGCTCTATTTTTAATTTTTGGAGGAATCTCCTTACTGTTTTCCATAATGGCTGCACCAATTTACATTCCCACCAACAGTACTCTAGGGTTCCCTTTTCTCCACATCCTTGCCAACAGTAATTTGTTGTCTTTTTGTAGCGATTCTGACAGATGTGAGGTGATATCTCACTGTGGTTTTGAATTGCATATCCCTGGTGATTAGTGATGTTGAGCATCTTTTCATGGGCCTGTTGGCCTATATGTCTTCTTTAGAAAAATGTCTATTCAGGTCCTATGTCCATTTTTTAATTGAGAATTTTAAGTATACAATTTTATTTTCTAAGAGGCACTTACTTTTTCATTAAGTCCTTTTAAAAAACCCTGTAAAGTATCCCCTTAAACAGTTCCAGTCATGAATTTTTATTATTGTTATTCTAGCATGGGACTAAACTGTTTTATTTAGTATTATAAAATACAGGAACGTACAAATCAGAAAAAGAATGTCTCTGAATTTCATCCTTCTGAGATAACCACCATTAATCACTGGTAGTCCTCATTCCAAAAAATTTTCTATGCCTATGAAATCTTCTCTGTTTGTGAAAATAATCTAGGCAAAGTACTTTAGAACTGGTTTTAGGTAAGTAAAACAAGACACATATTTTAAAACATACACACACACAGTACTGCAGACTGGACCACAGCACATATTCTAAACCGCAATTTGTCTTCTTGTTAACAACTTCATAGTATCTCATTGATAATTGATTTAACTAACCTTTAGGTTTTTTCAAATTTTTTGCAATTAAAAATAATAATGCAATGAGGACTTCCCTGGTGACACAGTGGTTAAGAATCCGCCTGCCAACACAGGGGACACAGGTTCGAGCCCTGGCCTGTGAAGATCCCACATGCTGTGGAGCAACTAAGCCCGTGCGCCACAACTACTAAGCCCGCGCTCTAGAGTCCACATGCTGCAACTACTGAGCCTGCGTGCAGCCACGAAGACCCAATGCAGACAAAAATAAATAAATTTAAAAAATAAAAAATAAAAATAATGATGCAATGAGATTTCTCCAACCAGTACCTTTGCATATTTATGCTATTATTTCTATAGGATAAATTCCAAAGAGTAGGATTTCTGGACCAGAGAATATGGGCATCTTTCAATTTTGATTTCTTTGAATTTTTTACTTCCCTGTTGCCTTCCAATGTGCCACTAGCGCAATGTACATATCCAACTCCCTGATAGTTTTTACTTCTCATACCTCTGCTACCCTAAGCATTAGCATTCTTTTTTAGTCCTTATCAATTATGGGGGGAAAATACACTAAATATTCACAGTGATTATCACAGGGGCAGTCATACTTCTGTTTGTTTTCTACACAATTTTCTTTAGTTTCCAGATTTTGTACCATGATTGTAAGCAATCTTATAACTTATTAAAATAAAGGTGGAGTGCTAAATAGCTTTCGTGGTTGAGAGAAATTACCTCTAAGTAGAGATTAGAAAAGGTTTAGTGAGGATTGCAATGCAGGAAAATGTCTGGCTCCTAATGGATGGGTAGAATTTCTGCCTGGGCAGGAAAGTTGGAGAGAACTGCTGAGACCCAGGGAAAGAGGTGGAGGTGTTGAGGAACAATGGGGAGCAAGGATTTCTGTCCAAGGAAGACTCTGGTGGGGCTGGGGTTTAGGAAGAAGACTCTAGCAGCAGGCTGTAGGAGAAACGGAGCCTGGAGAGACCAGCCCTCAGACAATTTCCCAAGTCCGGGTAGGAGGTAATGAAGGTGTAAACTCAACTACTGGAAGGGGCTGGAGAGGGAAGCATCGCACTTCACTGTGGGCAGGAGTGTCAGCTCTTCCAGGGCCACCCTCTCCCTCACATAAGCAAAGGAAGCTGCAGTTGCCCTTCACAGAAGCAGCTCCAGGTGAAATGGAGCAGGACCCTACGGTCCCCCGCCTGCCATGTCCTCCGCCTGCCTTTTGTCTGTAGAAACACTTTAGTCGAAGAATAAATTTAATCAGAGAAATGAGGAAATGCAGAAGCAAAGGAAAGCAGTCGAACAGGACAAAATGTAATAGTTTAGTCATTAAGCAAAGTCAAGGACCTTTAGTTCTTCCTCAAGGGCTATAGATAATATTCTGAGCCACTTCCTTTGAGCTGTTCTGTAGATACTGAAACCCACACCAGGTGGAAGAAGTTAACTGCATGATGACTAGACCGTAGCCATGACATAAGCCGCCACAATTCCGAGAACTGGCCTCAAAGAAATGAGAACAAACCAACCCTGGAACTGAAGACTAACTGTACTTAAAACAATCAAGATGACGCTGATCAGGTCACTGCATGGCCAATTTCAAGATGACGGTCAGATCTGACTGTGCTGCTCTGCACGTAGCCCCCTCCCTCCCCCTTACATACCCCCAAAACTTCCCTTTAAAAGCTCTTGCCCCCGATTGTCAAGGGGAGTTGGCCTTTGTTTTCTTGTCATTTGTTTGTTTTTAATCAATTTATTTATGTATTTATTTTTGGCTGCATTGGGTCCTCGTTGCTGCACGCGGGCTTTCTCTAGTTGCAGTGAGAGGGGCTACTCTTCATTGCGGTGCGTGGGCTTCTCATTGCGGTGGCTTCTCTTGTTGTGGAGCACGGGCTCTAGGCACATGGGCTTCAGTAGTTGTGGCTCACGGGCTCGGTAGTTGTGGCACACAGGCTTAGTTGCTCCGAGGCATGTGGGATCTTCCCAGACCAGGGCTTGAACCCGTGTCCCCTGCGTTGGCAGGCGGATTCTCAACCATTGCACCACCAGGGAAGTTTGGGAGTTGTGAGTCCATCCCCTCCCCCAGTTGCCCGCCTCTGAAATCAAACAAACTTTCCTCTCCACCAACCTTGCCTCTCCAGTACTGGCTTTAGAGCAGCGAGCAGCCGGATCCCACTTTCAGTAACACAGGGACATAAGCAGGTTTTTCTAGCTCAGCTATTTGTGAAAAATAAATCTGAGTTTGGGAAGCCTGGAAGCATTGTGCAATTTCTCATTCGAGAGAGGTCATGGTCAGGCTTCCAAAAAGAGGGTAATTTCAACTACAATGAGTGCCTTTTCCCTCGGGAAAATTGCATTTCTCCAAAACATCAGAAAAATGCATGTGTTTTACCAGTTTCAGTTTTAGATCAATGTTTCCCAAGGCGGAAAAGAAATGACAGTTTAGGGGAAAACAAAACAGGAGCCGTTGAAACTCTTGCCACTGGCTCCTCTTTCAATCACCAGAACGGAGTGTCCAGGAGACAGCACAGTTCTTATTTCTCCTTCATTTCTTTGTTCTAAATGCGTTCTTACCATCCACCTGTTCATCCCTCGAAGGAGCCATAGAAAATAGTCCCATAAAATGCTCTGTCAGAGATTAAGTAACCAGGTTATGGGGATGGCATCTTAAAGGTAAGTCTTTGGCAAAAAACTAGATAAATAAAAATAACCCCCAGGGCTTCCCTGGTGGTGCAGTGGTTGAGAATCTGCCTGCCAACGCAGGGGACACGGGTTCGAGCCCTGGTCTGGGAAGATCCCACATGCCGCGGAGCAACTAGGCCCGTGAGCCACAACTACTGAGCCTACACGTCTGGAGCCTGTGCTCCGCAACAAGAGAGGCCGCGATAGTGAGAGGCCCGCGCACCGCGATAAAGAGTGGCCCCCGCTCGCCGCAACTAGAGAACGCCCTCGCACAGAAACGAAGATCCAACACAGCCAAAAATAAAAATAAATAAATAAATTTAAAAAAATAAAATAACCCGCAAATTAGTCCCTTATAACCACAAAGTTTTGTTTCTTGCATGAGTTACATGTTGGCAGGGGGTTGGCTGGCTCTAGGCTCTGGCTGTGTTACCCCTTGTCTACAACCAGATCTGAGGGGCCAGCTGATCTGGGGACCAAGGTCTTCTCATGGTGAAGGGAAAGAGCAAGAAAGCATTAAAACAAAACGAAACAAAACAAAACCTGACAATGGATCTGAAAGCATCAGCTGGGGACAAGCAGGCTGTGCCACTTTTGCTCGCATTTCACTGGCCAAAGCAAGCCCCGCCTCAAGCCCACCAGTGGGATGGAAAGTGGACATCACCCAGCCAAGGTAGCACAGCCACAAGCCAACGGGGCCTCCATATAAGCTCGTAGGGGAAGAGGAGCACCAGTGCAGGCTGCCACGTGGCAGCGGTCGAGGGGCTGGCATTAGAACCCACCTCTCGGGCTCTGATGTTCTAGCTCTTTCTACTGTTCTGCTCTTCCTCTCAGTACCCTTCATGGGGCTCACTGATGGGGCTCTGATCCCAGACCTGTGCCTTAGATTCCTAGCCTTTGGTTGGGATGCTGTTCCGTGTTGTAAAGGACCACTTAGGACCACCAAATTTCCTCCCACAAACCATGACCTCTGCGCTGTGCCTCAAAGGCTACAATTACCCACAGGCGTAAAAAGGTGACTCAAGTCCAGTTCAAGCTCAGCTTTCTTTCTGGATACATGAATTTGGGTTGTTGACTTTCATCCCTCCTCAGGACCCACGACCAGTCTAGTCTCTCCTACCGTGGTCCTCACGCTTCCCAGCTTCTTCCAACTTTCCATCACCCCACTGTGAGGTCCCAACATACTGTGCAGCCAACTAGCAAAGACAGGAAAGAAAAGAGGGCAGGTCTCTGCCACTAAGCGTGTCTGCCTCCCCAGAGTCCCCCATAAAGGAGCATGTGCTGCAGGAGGGACCGCCCTCCTCATCCCTGGGGGACCTGCAGAGGTGAGAGCTTGTTTCCAATTCTGCCCCATCTGGGCTGGCACTTTTTCCATGTCGAATGAGCAAGAGTCAGTTTTATGAGCTGCAACAGTGAGGTCTGTGCAAACAAGTTTTCTAAGTAATGATAATTTGCCCAAGAACAAACAGTGCTTTGCAATTGGCAAAATCAGTCAAGTTCGCAGAAGACGATGTGGATGAGTAAAAGTCTGGGCTGGCTGTCAAGGGACCTGGAAGTTTAACTCTTTGACCCAACAATCGAGAGGTACCAAAACAAACAAACCAAACCAGGATGACTTAAAACAGGAAAGGCAATTTACACAACCCAGAATCTAAAAGAGGAAAAGCAGCCACAACCTCATTATTTTGACTATTATTATCTTAACCATTTTCTCCAGTTTTTCTTTTCATCTGCATATAGAATCTAAATGCTAGTTTGCATAAACTTTGGTATCTAGGTTTTAAAAATTAACATCAATAAATGTTCTTCATAATGGTTGCTTTTGATGGCTGGATAATTTTCTATTACTGAGTGCGTTGTTTGCATTTTCTGTAGTATGACTTAAAACAAGAAAGGCAATTTAGACAACCCAGAATCTAAAAGAGGAAAAGCAGCCACAACCTCATTATTTTGACTATTATTATCTTAACCATTTTCTCCAGTTTTTCTTTTCATCTGCATATAGAATCTAAATGCTAGTTTGCATAAACTTTGGTATCTAGGTTTTAAAAATTAACATCAATAAATGTTCTTCATAATGGTTGCTTTTGATGGCTGGATAATTTTCTATTACTGAGTGCATTGTTTGCATTTTCTGTAGTTTCCTTAGACAACCTGCTTAATGCTGAGCAGTGAGGTGATTTTTATTTTATATGTTGGCAATCATAGAGAACACTTTTGTGAACATATTTATACATTCCTATTTGTGCATTGTTAAAAGAGAAACTGAGGCATACAGTCAGTCCCCTACATACGAAAGGGTTCCGTTCCAAGAGCGCGTTCGTAAACCCAGTTTGTTCGTTAAGTCCAACAGATTTAGCCTAGGTACCCAGCTAACACAATCAGCTATATAGTACTGTACTGTAATAGGTTTATAATACTTTTCACACAAATAATACATAAAAAACAAACACAAAAAATAAAGAAAACAGTTTTAATCTTACAGTACAGTACCTTGAAAGTTCAGTAGTACAGTACAGTAGCTGGCATACAAGGGCTGGCATCAAGTGAACAGGCAAGAAGAGTTACTGACTGGAGGAGGGAGAGGAGGTGGGAGATGGTAGAGGTGAAGGATCGTCAGCAATAAGAGATGGGGGGCAAGCTTTAATTTCACTCACGCCTGACGTTGATGACACAGGTTCTGGTTCCTTGCTGGATTCCATTCTATCTACCCTCTTGAAAAAATGATCCGGTGATGACTGGGTAGTAGCTCTTTTTTGCTCATCATAGACGACACGGTAGCACTGGATTGCATTCTGAACGGCTGCTGCAACCTTCGTGTACCGTTCTATGTTCTACGTTCTACGTGCCTCAAAAACTAACAGTGCCTCCGCAAATAAAGAAAACCGCTTGCTTCCCGACATACTGGGTTTGAAATAAAGACACTGTACTACTGTACTCTATACAGTACTGTACAGTAAAGTACACAAAAGCACAACCACTTGTAGAGGATGCACACATGTGACAGTGTACACCAGATATGTGAACTAACTTAACGTGATTGGACATGCGAACGCACGTTCGCATCTCTGAAAGTTCACAACTTGAAGGTTCGTATGTAGGGAACTTATTGTATTAAAAATTGTAAGAGTTTATCTGAGTAAAAATTGATGTGCGTGGGGCAGCCCCCAACTGGAAGTGGTTGAGAATACTCCATCCCCAGAACCCAGGGAGAAACTTCTATAGAGAAAAAGGCAGAAACAAAATAAGGCAATTGTTTATTGTCTATGGCTTAAAGCTTAGCTGGCTGTTTGTGATTGGTCGTCATTAATGTTTGGATTTTGTAACCTTGGGGCATTTACAGGCTCAGATATTGTTTGCATACATAGGGGCCCTGGCATCAGAACCACAGCAGTCTAACGGCTTCCTTGTTTAATTAACTTAACAGCATCACTAAGAGCTGGTGGCTGTCTGATTTTTTAGGCACAGAAGCTGGATTCCCAAGAGTAGGGACAGAAAAGGGTACCGAATATCTACAAGAAGCCTAAGAAAAATGATGCTAATTTTTTTATATGTTTTGGCAACTGTAGGAAAGGTTCACTTCAAGAGCTCATGACAGCCTACGTGGGGCATGTTATAAGAATAAAACTTGGATGAAAGTGTCTTCCTATCCTTTGTATGCAAGCTTATTTGGGGGATAAACAGATCCTCCCTAAAAGCACTCCTGGAAGAAATTCTCCCTGGGGTATCGATAGGGTTCTCCCCTGAAGAACTTGTTACATTTTATTTAATGAACATCATGAATCCTGCAAACTCCTAGCGCTCACATCTTGGCTTCGCACATTTAAGGTTCACCTCTAGCAAGTATTTGGGATCCTTTGTTACACAATTCTCTGCTAATCTCA
This sequence comes from Balaenoptera borealis, assembly GCF_965194805.1. Taxonomy (NCBI): domain Eukaryota; kingdom Metazoa; phylum Chordata; class Mammalia; order Artiodactyla; family Balaenopteridae; genus Balaenoptera; species Balaenoptera borealis. Next base: position 6,092,046 of record NC_138863.1, on the reverse strand, counting down.
TCTTTGCCTTCATTTCCAGTATGCTGTTGCTATTTAAGATTATGTTTAAAGATTTTTTAACAATGTGCAAAAAAAAAAAAGGGCAGAACACAAAAATGAACACTATACAAAATAGCATTTTTAAAAAACCAGAAAGAAATGTGTCTGAGGTTAAAAGTGAGTGGGGAAGCAGGATTATGTATAACATTTTCCAAGTTAGCTTTTGTAAGGTTTTTGTCTTGAACAGTCTACGTTTTCAATAAAGAATGTGCATGAATTTTATAAAGCGAATGGGAAAACCCATCAGCTTTGGACACCAAAAAAGAAATGCAAGTGAAGATCCCTTCTGCACCATTTAATGGCATCAGGAAATTGGAAACAGAAGCACCGAGAGCTTGCACGAGTTACTAATTTACTGATTCCCGCCATGCATCAGACTTTTAACTCTTTTGTCCACAAAGCATTAGCACTTCTCGATGTTGTTAATGCAGCCACATTAAACATTTATACAATGTCTATATTCACAGCGACTGTTTGTTTTCGCTTTTCACTTCAGGAGCTGATGCGGGCGGTCCACGCCCCTCACGTGATGTTCTCACGGGTGCTGAGGCAAGAAAGCCTGCTTTTGGGGGGAGGGGAAGGGTGCCAAAAGCTGATGAGAGCTTCCAGGCAGAAAAGCCTGCCCATTTAGTTTTTTTCCTTTCCTTTTCTGTCCTCTCTGCCTTTGCAGGGCATTTCCTGGGTATCAGGCTCTTTTCTCATTTTGATGGATGCTAATACTGCATCGTGAAAATGCAGTTTCCCTGGGCTTACTTACAAAGATGCTTGGATATTGTGATGGCAATGTTTCCAATTAGCGCAACACTTTTCACCCGATATTGTCAATACTTTTAGAATGGTTAATTCATGGAAAATGAATTCAAAAGATTTCAGAAACCACTTCCCCCAAAACAGTTGTACATTGAAAAACCATCCAGTTCTGAGCTTCTGAATCCACCCTTCATGAAAAATAGCTCCATGAAATTTAGCTGACCTTCTTACGCCTCCGTTTTAGGATTGCCAGATAAAATAGAGGATGTCCAGCTAAATTTGAACTCCAGATAAACACAATTGTTTTTAGTATAAGTATGTCCCAAATATTGCATCCTGATTTCCCCACCAGATGAAGCAATCGTTCACCTCCAGTTAGAACAGTCTCCGGAAAGGAAGCTCGGTCAGTGCCTTATTGCTGTAGTGGTTGGTGTAGATGAGAAGAGATTTGGCAATTTGGACAAATAGCCCATTAGATGTTTCTTCGTAAAAGACAGGATGATTTTCACTCTTTTGAGGCTGTCTGGGAGCCCACAGAGAGACGGCTACCGTGTATCCCATGGCTCATCTTTATCCCCTGGCTTGTTCCCATCTCCAACACGGCAAAGGGGCCTGAAGCAGGGCCTGGTAGCTGAGCAGGAGAAGGACTAAGGAGGAAGAGGGAGAGAGAGACGAGGAAAGAGCCGAGACGGTGGGCTCATGATCCCGTCCCTAAATCTGACTGGTACCTTAAGTGAACGCACAAAATGCTTGGTGTGATGGATATCTCACCTAATGGGAGCGGCTGTTTCCTCAATGTTTCTGAGGGATGGAAGAGAAGCAGCTCACAGAGACTCACGGGCACTTAGGCAGCAGAGATGAAGGGGGAGCCCCTGGGAACTGCAGGAATGGTGGAAACCTAGAAGGTCCTCTGACATCCGGGGTACAGTTTTAGAGTAGAAGGAGCTCTTGCATTTAGTATCCAGTTGCCTCGATTCAACTCCCGCATCTACAACCTACCAGCTGTGTGATCTTAGACAAATAACCTCTCTGTGCCTCAAATCCCACATCTTTAGACAGAGAATGTTCACACCTGCATCTAGGGGTTTGTTGATGAAAATAATCAATAAACAATCTATAATAAGAATAGAAAAGAGTTTTATCTGAGTCAAACTGAGAACTACAGCCCAGAAGACAGCCTCTCAGGTAACTCTGAGGAACTGCTCCAGAGAAGCATGGATTTCAGCACAGTTTTATGTCTTGTCAGAACAGAGAGCATTAAGTAAGTCAGGGATGCGTTCCTTCAGGGTTTCCGTGAGTCAGCATGGCCTTGGCACCTAGGAAGGGAGTCTTATCATGGAAACAGAATCAGCATTGGCGTCCCAGGAAGGGAGGCATTTAATCTTTATTTTTATTTATTTTTTTAACATCTTTATTGGAGTATAATTGCTTTACAATGGTGTGTTAGTTCCTGCTTTATAACAAAGTCAATCAGCTATACGTATACATATATCCCTTAATCTTTATTTTTAACACGGACATTCTTCACTCCGGTCAGTGTGCCCTTTTCTTTAATAATTAAAGCAGATGTACAATGTATGTTTAATGGGTCACAGACAGGTTGCTGTAGTCAGCACACGATTCAAGTTAACTCGTGTATAAGCCAGAATGACTTCCCCAGACCTCAGTATGTGAACACTTCTTTTTCTTACTTATTTATTTATTTATTTATTTATATTTGGCCGCACCGTGTGGCTTGCGGGATCTTAGTTCCCCGACGTGGCCCTCAGCAATGAAAGGGTGGAGTCCCAACCACTGGACTGCCAGGGAATTCCCTGTGAACATTTCTTTTATCAGGCTCTTTGAGAGTTAAATGAGACACAGAAATGATACATCCGGTACAAAGTAGGTGTTTCCAAAAGCGTGTTCTCCTTTTCTCTCATTTCCACTACTTCTAGGAGGTGAATATGCAAGAAACAAGTTCATAGACTCAAACAACGAATGACACCCACACTCTGCAGTGAGCCGCCCCTTCTGGCTTCTTCACCACATTCAGTTTACAGACAAGAGCGGAGAGGAGGGCAAGGTGACGTCACAAGAGTAGGTTTAGACACACAGGCAAATGATGCCGTTTTCTGTGCAGCAAAACTCCCTCTACACACACACGCGCGTGCACAATGCACACACACGCGCCTGATTCATCCAACTTCCAGCCAACTTTAAAAAAAGAAAAAACAATAATTCAGTTGTTTGAAGTTATTCATAGCAAACCTTTTCTCTATTTCTGGCATAACTGAATAATCCAACTACTTAATAAAGACAGACTTGGTATTTCTGGCTTCCTCAAAACTGTAGGTGAGGAAAGGTTCCCTTTTATCCTTTGAGGTTATGATTGCTCTGAGAACTAAACTGACGTAAGACAGATGAACAGGAGAAAATAAATGACTTTAAATATGTATGTAAACATGGGAATTCACAAAAATATGAGATTCCAGGCGATTGTCAGATGACTGAGGCTGAGACACCATCCTGAGCTGAGGAAAGAGAGAGGGTTGAGACTTGGGGGTCGGGGTGCTGGAAAGGAGCCCAGTTAGGGGGTAGGTGAGGGGAGGAAATGGATGTAAATACTGATAAGGTGCTTATAACAGGCTCAGGTGAAGGAGTTCTCTCTGGAAGTAGATCTCTTCCAGGTATGCTTACTAATGGAAATGTCCTTCTAAATGTAAATTTTCTGTACAAAAGGGGAGATTTATACTTTATTTTAGGGAGTTAGGGGGAGGTAAAGAGCTTTTCCTGTGTCTGCTGACTCTCCCACTGCCTTTAACCCCAAATAATCCATATGCCAAAGTGGTATATTTGGAGGTGGCACATTCTGAACCCTTTGAGATCCTTCAAAACAAAACAACACAAAGCGTATAACTTTACCAAACTTTACCCAGAAATAGCAGCAGGCTGGCAATAATGACTTTCTCAAGATGACCCGTTGAGCTCACCGCCTCATCGGATCTGCACTGTGGCAGATCCCGCAGGGAGACCCAAGAACAGGGCTTCAGTCTACACTGAGGGCGTCAGGACAGCTGGAGAGACTGGGAGAAAATGCTATTCGACAAGTTTAAACCCGAATGTTGCAAAGCCAGAGCATCTCTGACCTCTGGTCCTGGTTGAGGTGGTGCTTTGAGAACAGACCTGACAAGGAAGACCAGAGCAGCTGCCTATCTCAGCACCAATGGGCAATGTCCAGTGGGAGGCGCCTGCGTTGCCAGATGCCGAGAGATGGGGAGAGCTTGGCGGACCTCAGGATGCGTGCACACAGCAAAGCCCCCACTCTACCGAGATGAGACCAGGGCGAGGCGGTGGGCACCGTGGGCCGGGCAGCTTGAACCCCTCCCCCAGGAACTGGGAACCTGTAGGAGCACATTGTCATCCCCAGAAGGAAGGAGGAGCGGTGGGTGGATCTCAGGTCTGGCGTAACTGGGTGATCTGGGCAGCTGGACAGAACATCTTGATTCTAAGAGCAACGTTCCAGGCTTGCTGCATATAGGGGTGACCCACTGGCAGATTCCACCCAGAAATTAGGAACACAGGCGACTCTTTGTGTTCTCAGTGGCTCCAGTCAGAAACAACTGCCCACTTGGCTCATTTAAACAAGTAACAAATGCTAATTGTCTCCACAATTAGCCAAGGACTGTTTCAGCTACTTGTGCCTACCAGCTCGGAATTATGAAGTGGGACCGCTAAGAACAAGAGTGAAAATTCAGCCTACATAGGTAGTCCATCCGTTCATTCTTCATTCCCTTCCTTCACGTGGGGAGTGTGGGCTTCAGGGTAAGAAGAAATTGGGAGGTTGGACAAGGTGACCCCCATGCTGTTTTCTAACTTCCATGTACTGTGATTGGTGGTGAATGCAAATGCACAGAATCCTAGGGGATCTGTGGTCTGTTTCCAATCTTTATTATCAGGCAGTGCCCTGGAAGGGGAGAGGGGAGGGGAGGGGAGAGAAAGAGAGGGGAGAGGAGGAGGGGAGAAGCACACCCTACACAATACAACGTTCGCCACAGTTCTGGAAGTCTCCCAAGGCCCTGCCTGGCTTCTCTGAGGGGTGGATGAGACCCCAGGGAAGTTACCCAGCCTTGCAGGGTAAGGCTCTGCCCTCGAAGCCTCCAGCAGAGGGAAGAAGGGGCGGGGGTGTTAGCCTGGGGGGCAGCGAGGGGCTGGTTCACGCTTTCCTTCTGAAATTGCTCACATGAGGAACTGGCCCCCTGTCTGAGCATCCGCCTACTTACCTTTATTCTTCCGCGTTTGTGTCTAGCTTTATTCTTTGTTCTCCCCAGATTTTCTGAGGACCCCATGCAGCTTTTGCTCAGAGAGGGCAATGTGTTTCCTCCACTAGGGACAGCAGGTGGACCAAGCCCTCTGTCTTTTGGAGCAATGTTAATAAAAATAAGTATGAGGCAAGAAATAATAAAACTTTAAAGGAGTTTGGGATTAACATATACACACTACTGTATATAAGATAGATTATCAACAAGGACCTACTGTATAGCACAGGGAACTCTACTTAATGTTCTGTAATAACTTATATGGGAAAAGAATCTGAAAAAATGGATATGTGTATATGTATAACGAAATCACTTTGCTGTACACCTGAAACTAACACAACATTGTAAATCAACTATACTCCAATATAAAATAAAAATTAATATAAAAGAAAAAGAAAGAAAATAGGACAGAAAGAAAGGAAGGAAAAGAGGGAGGGAGACTGATGGCTGAAGGGTCCTGCTCCATGAAAAGTTTTCCTGCAGGCAAACTTTGTTTTTCTGCATTGCAGATTTCCTACATTCCAACAGATCTGATTGACAAATTTATTCTGATATCCCAGTGACTGATGAAAGTTGAAATATTCATCAGCCCCGAGGTATTTATATTATAAAAATGGATACTTGAAAACTTTCCTGATTATCCTCCCCAAAGAAATTCACAGCAGCCAGCGGGCATTTTAGACAATCCAGGGCTTGTTAGTGTCTCCACGTCAGTAACACGTGAACAATACGAGTATTGAATTTGTGCATATGTATTATTGTTGAGTTTTATGTTTCATGTCATCTTTATATTCAGGAAATATATTGAGCGAAATGCATAATTAAGCATGGCTTAGCTTTTTAAACATCTTATAACTTTTTGTGGGCAAATTTTTGCCACTCACATTTGTTTGAAGAATCCAGCTTCCTCTGTAATTGTTTAAATTTTTTCAGACCTCTGTTGGCAACTGAGATACCCATTAGGGTTATTGAGAGATACCTTCCCCTCACATCAGTGAATTCTTGAACAACACTTGAACTCTGGAGAGGATGGGTGGTCTGAGTGTTGGGGTGCTGGGGAAGGGGGGGTGGTTTCCACTCTGAAAAGAAATGGCAGCAGACGCAAAGGCAAGGAGGAGGGAAGGTCAGTGGTGTGTCAGGAAATGCATGTCATCTGGGGGTTCAGAACACACATTTTTGAATGTGTGTGTGTTGCAGTTGCTAACACTGTCAATTCCACACGTGCAGAAACCATAACCTCTACTAGGTTTTAATCTTAGCAATGCCCAACAGCACAGACATTGTCAACAGTGATTAACAGCGCTCAGGCTGACCCTCGCTGGAAGAACCCCTCGTGGGACTCTGCCTGGAATAGCAGCCCTCCCAGGCCACCAGCAAGGGTGACAAATGTGACTGGCTTTTTTGGCTTCTCTTCTGGGGCAGAAGAGAAACTTCTAGGGTGAGTTGTGATAAGGTAGGGTGAGCATGTACTTTTTTGTAGTATCTTTTCCAGCACACCAGAAATTTGACAACATTCCACTCTAATTCCACCCAGGAGGTCAGCACAGCTGACCTAAGTCACAGCTCCTTAGAACTTGTGAAGGCGAGAAGTCACGCTAACTTTCTTGGGAGGAATTTCTAAGATCAAAGGCCAAAAAGCTTCCAACCAGTGGCATGTTCTGGAGCACCTGTCTTTTTTTTTCTGAATGCAGCCCCTCTCCTGGTTCAGGGCAGAGCCCCATCTGCTGTGATCTACCTGGGACCTGATAAAGAACAGGTCTTGGCAGAGAACGCAGTCAAGGGCAGACTAGTTCCTTATTTTAACAGTAATACGGAGAAGTAAGTCCTCTTATCTGATGTACTCAGGGGAGTAGCTGATAGGGAAACAAAGTGTGTTAAGGAATCACAGGTACAGAATATTTTACTTTAACTTAAAAGATATATAAATATAATTTCTTGGCTACTCTTTGAGAACCAAATTCTGTTCTTTGAATGAGATGTCTTTATTGGGGTTCTGCATCATTTTTCTTGCAAAACCACATATCTATTGCCTTATGTAAAATTTTCAGAGGTGATTTCTCATGGAGCAAAAACTTCAGAATACTTAGAAAGCACGATGACCGTCGAATCCTAGGTTTGTACAATCGCCAATCCATCCCCCAATCTTTCACTCTTCTCTTGGTCACACTTTTTCAAAAACATTTTTAAAAGAGACTCATTCTTATCCAGTCTTTCTAGAACATTCATCTGAGTTTTCATTGAAGCCATAGCTCTTTCCTTAGGCATTCATATTTCATAGATTCATGTAGTATTTACTTAAATTACATAATTATAACAATGAATGCACCTGGCATAAAGAAGCTTGAGGGGTTTATCAGAGAGCAGCCCATTGGCTTCAGGCTTCAGGCTACTTTGAGTCTGTTTTGCAGAAGGCATGAGAATGTTGGTTAATACTGCAAAGGTGGTTCAGAGAAGGCTGTTGGAGAGAGCAGAGCATCTGCTGTAGAATATACAGTCCAGTATAAGACTCTCCAGCGCCCTACCTCCTGTATATGTAGAATATCTAAACTTCCCCAGTGCTTACCAGGCTGCAGGTGGACACATGGGTACCATAGCATCAGTACTTATTCATCACTGGCTGTGGGCAGTACTGGCCGAACTAAGCCCTCGACCTCTGCCCTCAGTGTCCCCTAGTTATTGCTGGGGCTCCCATGGGCTGTCTTAAAACATTTAGGACTATTCCCACTTCCCATTTTCCATGTTCTCTGTCAGAGCAACCAAAATATTTAGATCTTTGAGGTGCTGTGTTAGAACACATCTCATTCTGTACACATCTATTTTGAGGTTCAGCTGGACCCCTTATTGATCTGTATTTCTGACAGACTCAGCCAGGAGGCCGGGAGGAAAGGGATTGGGCTGCAGAGTCCAGTGAAGCTGAGCTCTGAGCTGAGCTGAGCTTGTGATGACTCTGAATCCTTTAAGGCCGAACTGGGGTGCCGGCAGAGGGTCTGAGGACAAGAATGAGATTTGCAGGAGGGGGTATGAAAATCAGCTCTGGTGTCTGTTTGGGGGCTTGCTTCTCACATCACTGAATGGGATACTGGACCACTCTGGATGTCCTCCCTCAGAATGACTCACACTTTGCTTTTCTTACTGAGCAGACTTCTCGGGAATGTCGTCAGTCTAGTCCAGCACATCCTCCAATCAAGAGGGTCAGGACCCCGATTCTCATGACTTCCTGCAAGATCCCACTTCTGGGGAAAGCCTTCCTCCTCTCCAGGGACTGAGTGTGGTTGCCACGATGCATACTATCTCCAGCCACGCCTCTGCTCCCTAACATTATTCAATGCGCATTTGTGGGATGTGGCCACATGCCAGGCACTGTCCTAAGCACTGGACAAGACAGACACTGGGAGCCAAGTATTGCTGGCACAAGAAAGGTGATCCACCCAGGTTACCATAAGAGGGGGACCTGGGGTGTATTTTAAAGATTTACTTGCTGGAATCCAGGCAGCTCTAGGGAGGAGCAATTTACCATATCATGCAACTCAAGAGGGCGTCCTTTCTGCTTTGTCCATGTGACTTTCCCCCTCCCCCAGCTCTGCCAGTTCAAGTCTTTTAAAGAGTAGATGCCAAGATTGAATTAGATGTACAGGTTAGTTTGCTAGGGTTCCATAATGAAGTAGCATATATACTGGCTAGTTTAAACAACAGACATTTACTGTCTCACAGTTCCAGGGGCCAGAAGTCCTAAATCTAGCTGCTGGCAAGGTTGATTCCTTCTGAGGGTTGTGAGGGAGAATTTATTTCAGGCTTCTCTCCTGCATTCTTCCAGCCTCAGGAGTTCCTTGGCTTGTAGATGATGTTTTCCCTGTGTCTTCACATCATCTTCCCTCTGTACTTGTCTGTCTCCATGTCCAAATTTATTCCGTTTTGTAAGGATACTATTCATATTGGATACAAATGGATATCAATCGGATAGCCACCCTAATGGCTTCATCTTAAACTGGTCATCTGCAAATACCCCATTTCCAAATAAGAGTTCTCCAACAGTATGGAGGTTCCTTAGAAAACTAAAAATAGAGCTATCTTATGACCCAGCAATCCCACTCCGAGGCATATATGGGTAGAAAACCATAATTCGAAGAGTTGCATGCACCCCAATGTTCATTGCAGCACTATTTACAATAGCCAGGACATGGAAGCAACCTAAATGTCCATCAACAGAGGAATGGATAAAGAAGATGTGGCACATATATACAATGGAATATTTCTCAGCCATAAAAAGGAAAGAAATAGTGCCATTTGCAGAGATGTGGATGGATCTAGAGATTGTCCTACAGAGTGAAGTAAGTCAGAAAGAGAAAAACAAATATCATTTAATATCGTTTATATGTGGAATCTAGAAAAAAGGGATAGATGAACTTATTTGCAAAGCAGAAATAGAGTTGCAGATGTAGAGAACAAACTTATGTTTACCAACGTGGGGAGGGGGGTGGGACGAATTGAGAGATTGGGATTGACATACATACACTACTATGTATAAAATAGGTAACTCACGAGAACCTGCTGTATAGCACAGGGAACTCTACTCAGTGCTCTGTGGTGACCTAAATGGGAAGGAAATCTAAAAAAGAGAGGATATATATATATGTATAACTGATTCACTTTGCTGTACAGCAGAAACTAATACAACATTGTAAAGCAACTATACTCCAATAAAAACCAAAACAAAACAAGAGTTCTCCAGAGACACAGAATGTGTATATATACATATATATGTGTGTGTATATATATATTAAAAATATGTGTGCATCATCAAAAAATCTACAAACAATAAATGCTGGAGAAGGTGTGGAGAAAAGGGAACCCTCTTGCACTGTTGGTGGGAATGTAAATTGATACAGCCACTATGGAGAACAGTATGGAGGTTCCTTAAAAAACTAAAAATAGAACTAAAATATGACCCAGCAATCCCACTACTGGGCATATACCCTGAGAAAACCATAATTCAAAAAGAGTCATGTACCAAAATGTTCATTGCAGCTCTATTTACAATAGCCAGGACATGGAAGCAACTTAAGTGTCCATCAACAGATGAATGGATAAAGAAGATGTGGCACATATATACAATGGAATATTACTCAGCCATAAAAAGAAACGAAATTGAGTTATTTGTAGTGGGGTGGATGGACCTAGAGTCTGTCATACAGAGTGAAGTAAGTCAGAAAGAGAAAAACAAATACCGTATGCTAACATATATATACGGAATCTAAAAAAAAAAAAAAAATGGTCATGAAGAACCTAGGGGCAAGATGGGAATAAAGACACAGACCTACTAGAGAATGGACTTGAGGATATGGGGAGGGAGAAGGGTAAGCTGTGACAAAGTGAGAGAGTGGCATGGAAATATATACACTACCAAATGTAAAATAGATAGCTAGTGGGAAGCAGCAACATAGCACAGGGAGATCAGCTCGGTGCTTTGTGACCACCTAGAGGGGTGGGATAGGGAGGGTGGGAGGGAGGGAGACGCAAGAGGGATGAGATATGGGGACATATGTATATGTATAACTGATTCACTTTGTTATAAAGCAGAAACTAACACACCATTGTAAAGCAATTATACTCCAATAAAGATGTGTTTTAAAAATAAATGTGTGTAAAGAGATTTATTATAAGGAGTTGGCTCAGCTGATTATAGAGGCTGAGATGTCCCAAGATCCACAGTCAGCAAGCTGGAGACCCAGGAAAGCCGATGGTGTAGTTTCATTTCAAATGTCAGCAAAAAGCTTGAGATCCAGAAAGAGCCAACATTTCAATTCAAGTTAGGAAAGAACCAAGGTCCCAGCTCAAGGTGTTACTGAACCAAACTTGGGTCCTCTCACCTGCATGCAGTAAAGCCAATCCACTGACACCAGGTTGTGGTGAAGGAAAGTGAAGCATTTATTCCAGGGTGGCAAGCGAGGAGAATGGGCAGCTAGTGCTTAAACTATATCCAATATCCTGGGATAAACCATAATGGACAAGAATATTAAAAAGAATGTATATATGTGAATAACAGAGTCACTTTGCTCTACAGCAGAAATTGTGTATAACTGAGTCACTTTGCTCTATAGCAGAAATTAACACAACATTGTACATCAACTATGTTTTAAAAAAAAAAAAAAAAAAAAAGACCCAAACTCTCCAATGGCTTTCAAGGAAAGATTTTTATATTTATTTATTTATTTGGTTGCGCTGGGTCTTAGTTGCGGCAGGCAAGCTCCTTAGTTGCAGCACGCAGACTCCTTAGTTGTAGCATGCAAACTCTTAGTTGTGGCATGCATGTGGGATCTAGTTCCCTGACCAGGGAACCCCTACATTGGGAGCGTGGAATCTTAACCACTGCACCGCCAGGGAAGTCCCAGGGAAAGATTTTTAAAGAGAAGGTGAGGGAGGGGGTGTTGGAGGGTGTGTGATCATCTCGTGGACATTCTTCTGATTGGTTGGTGGTGAGGTCATCGGGAGTCAACATCATCAACCTTCTGGTTCCAACCTGTCTGGGGTCTACCTGCTGGTGGGCAGCATGCAATTAACTTCTCCCACCTGGCGTGGGTTTCAGTATCTTCCAAACAGCTCAAAGAATGCGACTCAGAATATTATCTATAGCCCTTGAGGAGGAACTAAAGGTCCTTGATTTTGTTTAATGCCTAAACTATTATTATTTTGTCCTGCTTGACTGCTTTCCTTTCTTTCTGCATTTTCTCACTTCTCTGATTAAATGTTCTCTTTGGTACTCGGGGAAGGCCTAGGAGGTTTAAGTTTTTCTACAGACAAGAGGCAGGTAGAGGACATGGAAGGGAGCGTCCCAGGAAGGTTCCATGGGGTCCTGCTCAATTACAAAGGTCATCGGGCAGGAGAAATTCCCACTTATTTGCAGGAGAGTTGACTTTTTTATTCTATTCAGGCCTCCAATTGACTGGATGAGGCCCACTCACAGTAGGGAAGGCAATCTGCCTTACTCAGTCTATGGATTCAAATTTAGTCTCATCCAGAAACACCTTCACAGACACACTCAGAATAATGTTTGACCAAATATCTAGGCACCTGTGGCCCAGACAAGTTGATACATAAAATTAACCATCATAGATTTCAACACCATTTGGGGGAACACAGTTCAATCCATAACAATATGCAAGAGGCTGAGAAAATGCCAGGGGAGGGTAAGGAAGAGGGGACAGGAGAAGACAGGGAGAACCTTCAGACCTCTGAGCAGGGCAGACATCTGTGGAAGGAGAGAGGGAAGGAAGGAAGGGAGGAGGATTGCACAGGAAGAACCTCGGATGCAGTGCAGCTCTGAGAAAACACACCAGACAGGCTGTGGGGAGCCCCAGAGCAAAATTGTCTGTTAGAGGATGCCCACCCAGGGCAGGAATGGCTGGCTCTATTGGCCCGTGGTGCTCGGTCAGTGACCTCAGCATGATGTGAGGGTGTAGTCACTGGAGACTGTCTGCAGCTACAGCCGTTCAGTGGGTTCTCTTTAAGGGAGGTAACCTGGGCTGTCAGTACCTTCCAGGCTCATGAATACCAGGCCCTCCCTGATCACTCCTCCCACTTCAGAGAAATTCTCTGACTTGCGGGAAGCAGCCTTCCTGAAGATGCTTCAGAGCTGCCATGTATCCTACATGTGGGAAGATTGCTTCAGAAGGATAAAGAACTTGGGCTCTGGAGTCAGACTGCCCGGCTCCTAATCCTGACCCCACCACTTAAGAGCTTTGTGACCTTGAACAGGTTACTAGATTTCACCATCGTTCAAAGGATCACGCTAATTGGACTTACCTCAGAGGCTTGTTGAATTAAATAAAGGAATAGATGCAAGGCATGTGGGATGTGTATGGCACAACCTAAGTGCTCCCTGATGTGAGTACCATTCATATCTTTTAAAAACTTTTTATTCAATTCATTTAAAATGAAAAACAAACCAGTTCACCCATTTCTCCCACCCCCAACCCCCTGCTTCTTGCACCCATCAGTCTGTTCTCTGTATCTATGAGCTTGTTTTCTTTTCTGATTTTTTTTGTTGTTGTTACATATATAAATCATACAGTATTTGTCTTTTTCTGACTGATTTATTTCACTTAGCATAATATCCTTAAGGTCCATCCATGTTGTCACTAATGGTGAGATTTCCTTCTTTTTCTATGGCTGGATAGTATTCCCAGATTTCTTTATCCATTCATCTATGGATGGGCACTTGGGTTGTTTCCATATCTTGGCTATTGTAAATAATACTGCAGTGAACATGGGGGCTGCCTGTATCTTTTTGAGTTAGTGTTTTCGTTTTCCTCATATAAATACCCAGAAGTGGAATTGCTGGATCATATGGTATTTCTATTTTTTAATTTTTTGTGGTTGCACCAATTTACATTCCCACCAACAGTGCATGAGGGTTCCCTTTTCTCCACATCCTCGCCAGCCAGACCTTGCTATTTGTTGTCTTTTTGATAACAGCCCTTCTAACAAGTGTGAGGTGGTATCTCATTGTGGTTTTGATTTGCATTTTCCTGATGATTAGTGATGTTGAGCATCTTTCCATGTACGTATTGGCCATCTACATGCCTTCTTCGGGAAAATGTCTATTCAGATCTTCTTCTCATTTTTTTTTTTTTTTATAGAGAGAATGTTTTGCTTATCTCTTTTTTTAAATTTTATTTATTTATTTATTTATGGCTGTGTTGGGTCTTCGTTTCTGTGCGAGGGCTTTCTCCAGTTGCGGCAAGTGGGGACCACTCTTCATCGCAGCGCGCAGGCCTCCCACCATTGCGGCCTCCCTCGTTGCGGAGCACAGGCTCCAGACGCGCAGGCTCAGTAATTGTGGCCCACGGGCCCAGCCGCTCCGCGGCATGTGGGATCCTCCGGGACCAGGGCTCGAACCCGTGTCCCCTGCACCGGCAGGCGGACTCCCAACCACTGCGCCACCAGGGAAGCCCCTTCTTCTCATTTTTAAATCAGATTGTTTTTGCTATTGAATTGTAGGAGTTCTTTATATATTTTGGATATTAGCCCCTTATCAGATACATGATTTACAATTATTTTCTCCCATTCAGTAGGCTGCTTTTCATTTTGTTGATGGCTTCCTTTGCTGTGCAGAAGCTTTTTAGTTTGTTGTGGTCCCACTTATTTATTTTTGCTTTTGGAGTCAGATTCAAAAAAATCATCGCCAAGATCAATGTCAAGGAGCTTATTCCCCTATTTTCTTTTAGGAGTTTTATGGTTTCAGGACTTACGTTCAAGTCTTTAACCCATTTTGAGTTAATTTTTGTGTATGGTGTAAGACAGTGGTCCAATTTCACTCTTTTGCATGTGGCTGTCCAGTTTTCCCATCATTTATTGAAGAGATTGTCCTTCCCCCAGTGTATGTTCTTGGTTCCTTTGTCATCACATGGAACTGCTCCTCCATCGGCACTGTGGTGAGACAGTTTCACAAGGGAGGCATTGTCTGTGTGCTGATAGTATCCCTTTGCTTTCCTAGATGCTGCCAAAGGATTTTGTTGACTATGGTTGGTCATCAATCTCAACGGTACCAGATCCCAGTTATTTAAAGCAAGTGTGTGGCTCCCCTATTCCTAAACCAGTCCTGCCCCCATGACAGATGCAAGATGCTTCCCCAGAAGGCAGTGGAAACATGCCCAGGGACAGGACCCTCCAGGTCAGCTGGCCCATCTGACACAACATCAAGACAGAGATTGCCTTTAATGCGCTTCCCCAGCTATCCATTAACTAATGATGAAACCGAAACAAACTCAAACAAAAAATCTCAAACTCATAACAGCCTGAAAACTAACAGTAATGATTAACCAGTTGGTAGAGCATGGAGGGTGGAGTATTAGTTTTCACTCACTATCCCAAGTACAAAAACTGAACTCATCAGTGGCTTGTATGCAAGAGTACAACACCGTTATACTCTGCAATCCACGTTTTCATGATCTACTAAAGGTTAAAAGAGGAAAAACCTGAGTTATACAAATATCAGAGAAAAGTATCAGAGAGGGAGAATCTGCTATCTGGATTGGAAGAGTCATCTATGAACTGGAATTACTCACAAAAGAAAAAGTCCTATGACTGTTTTGAATTTTAAAAATAGAATGAAAGGCCAAAAACAAAACAAAATCCTGAGAAAAATGCTCACTACAAATAAATGGGGATAAAAGATTAATATTCTTCATCTCTATCAAGTACTTATAGAAAAGCATGTTAATCACGGCATTATTTAGAACTGTAAAGGTGTGGAAATAATCTAAATGTCCAATGATAAGGAAATGTTAATAACTTTTTCTACATGCATAAAATGGTATGTTGGAATATAAAGGCATGTTTATTAAGAACTTTTAATGATTTGTTAAAACGCTCATAAAATAATGGTAAATAGAAAAGGGGAAATGTATTTATAATGCATGCTTAGGTGTGTGTGTGTACACACCTGTGCATGTGTGTGTAGTGGTATGTTGCATGCATGTGCGTGGGTGTGCATGCAAATATGCATGCACTTCTGAGCCCATGTGTGTGTGTGTGTGTGCACCTGTGTGTGTGCATGTGTATCTCACCAAAGCAAAACCTCAAGAAAACTTACCAGAATAACTGGAGCAGTTACCCCTGAGTGATGAGGTTATAGAGTATTTTCTTTCTTTAATTTTCTATGATAAGCATGTACTATTGTTATAATCAAGAAAAAAAACAATAAAAAGATGTTCATACTGGAAGATAAAAAAACTACAGTTCTCAGAGATACATGGGCAAATAATGCACAAAGGAGACATTCAAGAGATAATGAAATATTGAAAATGTTCCCCAAATAAAGAAGTGTAAATTAATGCAACTTGGCATGCACGTTTCCTGCACTGCATTAGTGACTGTATTCATAAAAGGACCTCTAAAGCTGGAGTGAGTGCATTGAAAGTCAATCTCATTACCGCGGGTGGGAGAACAGAACATTTGCAAAATAATTCAGCAACATGGGTCAAGAGTCTTAAACTTATTCACATTCTCTTGCACAGGGGAACCCACCTAAAGAAATAATCTGAATTTCAGATACAGATCAATGCACCAAAATGTAAATCACATCATTATTTATAGTAGCAGAAAACTAGGAGTGAAATAAATGCCGGATAATTTCCAAAATAATAAAATGTTTGTGAAAAAAATGAAGTATATTCAACTGATAAATACCATTCAGCCATAAAAATTATAAGTTCAATTGCAGAGGTATAGGGTGCTCTTGTATGCATTAAGTTGAATGATGTTCATTTCTGTTTCGTCAGTTAAATATTGGTAAGTTCGGACAGGTCCATCCTCATAAAGTGTGATTCTCAATGGTTTGTAATATGCATAGAAGAAAGGAAATGCACATGAATATTAACAGTGCTCATCCCTGAGCTGTCTCTGTGTTGATATCATCGTGATTTTTATCCTCTCTTCTGAGGATTTTTAGTATAACCTAAAAGCTTCTATAATAAACTGTATAATTTTGTACTTTGGAGGAGAAAAAAAGACTAACATTACCCATCTTGCCCCCCAGAAAAATTCTGTTCCTAAAAGAAATAAGAACTGATTTTAAAACTTTTCCTTGTGAATTTTTCAGATATGCAGAAAAATAGAGCAACCTGTAAATCTCGGTTTAACAAGTGTTGACATTTTGCCATTAAAAAAAAAAAATCTTTTCTTTATGATGAAGTATTTCAAAGTCAGATGTCATGATAGTTTTCACCCAAATACTTTAGCATGCATCTTGAAAGGATGCAGAAAATTTCCTTCACTTCTGCTATCTTACCTAATAAAATAATAACATTTGTACATTTAAAATCTCAAATAATTATCTCACCTCCTTTCTGTAATTTCTGGCGTGTTTAACCATCACCACATGATATAATTGAAGTTCCTTTTTGCGTCTCTTTAATTCTGGAGGCACCTGGTAAAAGCGAGATGGAAGACAGGAGGGAATTTTTTCTGGCATTGTTCATGGGCGCTGGCTCTTCGATTCTATCTCAGCAGTAGGCAGTCCACAAAACACTGAGTTTGAAGGTCACAGCTCTGTGGTGGTTTCAAGTTGGAACCCAGGCCTCCAGCTGCTCGGTACTCGGGTGCTTCAGCATCTGCATATAAATAAATTCATTTCAAACGTTGTGCTCTTTGGACCAAGGGCAGGGAACCAGTGTAGATGGCATACAATGTGTGGTAGAGGCGAGATTTGGGGTCACATGCTGACACCTTGACAGTTGGGCACAGTTTCTTTCATGGAATAAATACACCCAGTGTTTATTAGGAGCAGAAGTAAATTAGTGATACCCTAGCCTCTCACATGGCTTAACAATGGCATGGGAGACATGGGCAGGAGGAAGTTAGGTCAGGGCGCCCACTGACTACAAAAGCCTTTTATACTACCCAGCTGACCGTGGGAGTGGGCAGAAGTACTCTCCAGTCTGTCTTCTTTCTCTTTCTGCTGCCCCTTCCAATAGTCTATGAAAGGTTTAACCTTTCCAGTAGGGAATTATCTGTCAGATAAAAGATACTTGGCTACGACTAGGCTGGAACCACTGAGTGGACCCCTTCCTCCCCCATATGTGCTCCCCAGACTCTTAAAAAATGAAGAACTGGACCCACTGTGCCTGGTGCCCAAGGGGGGCAGCCTACAAGCCATCATAGATTGTCCAAGGGTTAGGACCATCCGGTCTTCACTAGGGTTGGCACCATCCTCTGGCTTACTTTTAATTGTGGCGGACTTCCCCTAGACTGGCCAGTCCCTAAATAGACTCGTTATGGCCATTGGAGGGCTGATTCCTGGAGTCAGGGTGGGGCACTTCCTCCATCGGACACAATAAGTTTTGCACGTTTGGGATGTGGAGGGAAGCAAGCCTAGCTCATAGGATGGGGAAGCAGCTCTCTTGGCCCCAGGGGAGAGGAAGCAGTTTTTATGACCCACTGGGGAGACAGCGGTCACATGGGCATCTCTCACACCATCAAAGGAGATCTAATCAGGCAGCAGGAGGATCAGGAAGCCTCTGGACTCCATGCCAGGCACGTGGTGGTGTTTGGGATTCCAAGCTGGCCCCCAGCCAGGGTCACTGGAGCAGCCTCATTGTGGAGAGATGGGCTAGCCAGAACCATGGAGTGCCAGGCCTGTGCAAGCTGGCTGTGAGAACAGAGTGTCTGGTTCCCACTGGAGTTTCAAAGGGGCTGAGACACAATTCTGGCTATAAGGCCAGTCCAAAATGCCAGGGCAGGAGAAGGCCAAGGGTGGTACCCAGTCTCACCCCAAGCACACCAGGGCTGGGTCATGGCCACCAGACCACTCTAAGCCTGACAGGCTGAGGTGGTGGGGCGCAACTCTGTCCCCTGTCCTGATTGCAATGAGAGCAGCTGTTGGGCAGGGCTAAGCCTGCCATTTCCAGAACATCTGAGTGGCCACAGCTGTGCAGGCACGAGACCCTTTGCATCATTAGTCACTGCAAACACCCAAGGCTGATGCCCCCCAGGGTGCTTGCCCCATACCTGCTCCCACCACCCCCATCCTAACAGCTCTGCCACCTGTAATAAGACAGTCATTGATCCCTTCAGAACAGTGACATAATTAAATCCAGACTGCCTAGGTTCAAGGTCTAACTCTACCACATACTGTCTGTGTATAAACTTTAAAAAGTTACTGTATCAGCTATCTATGGCTGTGTAACAACTATCTCCTTATTAAAAAATCCAAATAATACAGAAGAGTTGTTCAGAAGTAACTGGAAATACTATGTAATGCTCACTCACACAACACTGATTTGCCAAAACGTTTCTTATCTCTGAAATATTTGCCTTTAATCACATGAGCCCACATATAACTAACCATCACCATGCATTTTTTTCCATGCTCAGTAGGCCACTAGGGAAAGCCAGCACCACTCTGCCCGGAGCACCAGCTCACCACTTGGCTGAACCCATTCCACAACTCACTGGGTTTATGGTCTTTTGTTACACCAGCAATAGGAAAGGAAAACCTTCTCTGTCGGCCAGAGTCAGCCAAGGGACCAGGTTGGGATTGGGGTGAATACAGTGACTTACAGTGTTTAATTTTCTTCATTATTATTCATTGGCCAACACAAGTTTAGTTTTTACTATATGAGATATGGTTTAATTACTTAAACCTCTATCAGGCTGGTCTATTAGCATTCCCTAGGTGTATAATAAATAAGGAAAATATGCAAATATGTAAGTACATAAAGTAAATATGCATAAATCTGTCCATCAGTAGTCACATTAGAGGAATGTTGCTTGGGAGAGCAGTGTTTGCCCGAAAGAATGACTCTTCAGTGGTGGGATTTAAGCCATACGTCACTGTGAAGAAAAGACATTCTAAGATAAAAGCCTTCCTAGTGGCTCCAAAATAATCTCCACTGGCTGAACCGTTGCATGAGAAAACCCTGCACTGAGTCAGTCTTTAAGGTGGGAGCCACAGGCAGCAGGACACAAAACCCTGGCTGTCTCTGATCAGATTCATTTAGTAAGTGGATGAT
Source organism: Balaenoptera borealis (assembly GCF_965194805.1). Lineage (NCBI taxonomy): Eukaryota > Metazoa > Chordata > Mammalia > Artiodactyla > Balaenopteridae > Balaenoptera > Balaenoptera borealis. The sequence goes on along the minus strand of NC_138863.1, from coordinate 6,072,449 downwards.
GGGGCAGGGAGGGAGTGGCCAGAGCTTAGCCATCCCAGAGTGTCCCTGCTCCTTTTACTGTCAATAGGCTCCGCCATGTTGAAGGCTCCTGGAGCAGAGACCCCAGCTTCCCCACCTCTCCGTCCTCCTTGAGACACAGCGTCATGCTCAAGGCAGCCTGCAGGACATGCCAGAGGAGTTCATTTGTTCAATGCGTGAAGTTCCAAGCAAGTGGGATTGGTGCAGACCTTCTCTGAATCTGGTTCTGTAAGCACACAGGTCTGCTGTTGACATCCTAACAACTCAGAGGGGATTTTCCAGTGTTCCCCGGAATCTACATCTTACCACGTGTGAGTATCTCCCAGTGAAGTTGGAGTGAACTTATTTTTCTAAATAAATGACAAAGGCTCTGGTGCTGTTTCTCACGTTAAAGGTGGGTCTGGGAAATGCAGTTTGTAGTCCAAAGAATCACAATATCCCAGAATTTAATGGTTTAAAGGAAGAGAGACGTAATACTTGAAACCCAAACATTCCCAAGACATATGAGGCTCACTGGTTCACCACTCATTTTCAGACTTTTCTGCTATCTCCTTGGCTGTTCCTTTTTGGAATCCGTGGCAAATCTGCCTCAGCTCACCCTAAAGTGTGATTTGCCCAGAGTTTTGCCTCCCACTTGTCCTTTCATGCTGGGGGCCCATATGTATCCCATTATTGGGATACAGAGTGACTCCAGCCCTGGAGAAGCTGCTCAACAGATTCTCTGGCTCAACAGCTGGCAGAGCCCAAGCCAACAGCCCTCCCCCCAGGCCAGGAGGCCAACTCTCTAATCACAGCTTGGCCTCACCATCAAAGGGTCTGGAAAGACCCATTTTGCATCCTTCAAAGTCCAAACCTTGAGTATAATTAATAGGTGCTTTCCCTGTGGAAAAGGGTTGGAAATACTGCTTTGTGTAGTCACGGCCAGGAACAGGCGGAGGTGTGGTTTCCTCTGTCTCAGAGATGCAAGGACTCTGGCATGTGGTCCAGACACCAGGCTTCTGCCAAAGGCCACCAGCCCACAGACCAGCACCAGTACGTCATGTTCAGCACCACTTCCCCTGCAAAGCGCCCGCTCCCATGTCATTGCACAAGGGCTACGGCAAACTTGGGGACAAGGCAATGACCGTCCAAAGGCCTGACCATCCGAAGGCAAAATGTGATGTCGGTGCTCGGGGAGCTTGTCACGCAGTACCTGGGGTGTGGCTGAGATGGTACACTGGCTGTCGGAGCGGTTCTGGGAGCACGTCCGCTGGCAGCCAGGGGAGAGGTGAGGGGAGAATATGAACCTGAAAACCGTGGAGACACCTAAGAAGCAAGCAGGCCTGAGGAAGGCACAGGTGCAGCAGCAGGTAACGCAAGCTCTGGTGGACGCAGACCGCCTGGGTTCAAAACCCACCATGCCCCAGGGGTGGGACTTCAGGGGAGTGTGGTGAGAACCTGGTGGGGTCTCAGGCTTCTCCTGTTCCCCAGGATGGGGGTCATCAGAATAGCCCCTGTCACGGGGTTGACCTGGGGGTAAATGAAAACGAGTGTCAAAAGCCCCACGTAGCCAGAGCGGGCACCCAGCAAACGCTCAGGAATGCAAGCTGACGTGAATCCCAGTTCCATTTGCATACAGCCAGACCAAGGATGCCATGTGCTTTCAATCCTCAAAGCCCGTGTTTTCCAAGTGATCTCAGAATTACTGGTGTGCTGGTTAAATGCAGACTCAGGGAAAAGGAGGGAGAGTCTCTCAAGCTCTGTCCTGGGTCTGGGAACTGCCGCTGGATGACCACCAGGCTTGTTTTAGTCCCTCCGCGTTTACGTGGCCTCAGGGGAAAGAGCAAGTTGTAGGCGGGGCTAGATGCCACAAGGTGGAGTAAATGAGGGCCTCTGCTTCCCCAGCAGGCAACTCCACCAAAGAGATCGGATTCACCAGCACTGGCTCGTAAACTATCTCAGGATCTCTCCTTAGACAGTCACTCTCCCGTGGGGGTAGTTACTGGAAGTTACTCTGGGGATGCAGAGTAAAGTAGGGGTTAGGAATCCAGGCTGTGAAGTCGGCAAGGCTGGGTTCAAATTCCAGGTCTTCTAGTAACGGCTGTGTGGCCTTAGGTTGGCTCTAACCGTCTTCCTCATCCTCATCTATAAAACTGTGGGAGGGGTGGTAATAAAAATGAAGTCCTTTGATTTGGGGATCATGAAATGAGATTGTGTCCAGTGCCTCGTGTATTAAGAGAGCACGCTTAAACCTTGCCTTTGTCTCTGTGGGTAGAGTTAGGAGAAACTGGCTACAAGAGTCTGGATGATGTCATTTCTTAGAAGTAGCTCACGAAGAGCATCTTCTCAGTGGAAAGAGCAGGATCCAACCCACATCCTCAGCCTTTTGATGTTCTTAGAGTTTAAGATCAACATAGGCAATCTGTTTGCTGAGTGATAAATGCCAGTGCTTGAATGTGATTTCAGTCATAGATGCTGCAAACCAAGGAGATCATTAGAGGTGAAACCGTCCGTGGGATTCTCATGAGGATATGGGGAACTCTGTGACTGGAGATTTCCCGCCGTCATTATTATGTTTGATAAATGGCCACTTGGAAAGTGTGTTAAAATGTTGGCATGTTTTTGCAGGCAAAACAATTCCAACCAGAAAGCAGGTGCTTGGAGATTATTCTATTACTCTGAAATACACCTCAGTGATTGATTTCATAATGATGGAATTGAAATTTATGATGTTAAGATCAAAATAACATATGGGGACTACATCAAGAATGGCCTCCTTATCCTGCCATAGTTAATAACTTCCCATTTTGTGCTTAACGTTCACTGTTTCCTTCTAAGATTTGAGATACACATGGAACTCCCAATTCAGCTTTCAAAAAAAAAAAAGCTATTTCAACTGGAAACAAAATCCAGTTGAATGCACACGCATTTGTTGAGAAATCAGTATAGAAATAGATGTTTGTCCACGTTACCAATATGACACAGAATCTAATATGCCCTTTTGAAAGAGTTACTACGGAGTAGAGGTAGTAAAATAATTCCAGAGTTTCCACGTGGACGTCAATCAAGTCACATTCACTCATAGCAGAGGACCTGCCCCACTGACAGCCTCTCTCTACCTGAGCTGAACATCTGTGGGTGATGAGGGCAGAGCAGGGCACAGAGAGTACTGTCCAGGGAGCGCAGGGGCAGAAGAAGCAGTGGAGCGAGTTTCCTCCCCTCCCAAAGGGGTCTTTTAAAATCATTCCCAGGGAATGCTTCTTTCACTCCCCTGCGTCAGTCACCCAGCGACAGTCCGTGGAAATGAGTAAGAAGTGCACGACCTGGTCTCTCTCTCTGTCTCTGTCTCTGTCTCTGTCTCTGTCTCTTTCTCCATCTCCTTCACTACACAGTGTTTCTCTGAACTTTCAGATCCCTAAACTTGCCCAGCTTCTCCCAGCTTTAGGAGCCTGTGATGGTTAATTTTATGTGTCAGTTTGACTGGGCTAAGGGATGCCCAGGTAGCTGGTAAAATATGATTTCTGGGTGTGTCTGTGAGGGTGTTTCCAGAAGAGATTAACACTTGAATCTGTAGACTGAGTAAAGAAGATTGCGCTCAACGATGTGTGTGGTGGGAGGTGGTGGCTGGGGGGGCACCATCCAATCCTTCGAGGGCCTGACTCCAAAAAAAAGTGGAGGAAGGGTGAATTCACTCACTCTCTGAGCTGAGATATCCATCTTCTCTTGCCCTCGGATACTGGCACTCCTGGTTCTCAGACCTTCACACCCAGGCTGAATTCTACCACCTGCTTTCCTGGTTCTCTCCTATCTATCCATCTATCTATCTATCTATCTATCTATCATCTATCAATAATCTATCTCTCCATCTATCCCTCTATCATCTATCAATAATCTATCTCTCCATCTATCCCTCTATCATCTATCAATAATCTATCCCTCTATCTATCATCTATCAATAATCTATCCCTCTATCAATAATCTATCTCTCCATCTATCCATCTATCTATTTATCAATAATCTATCCCTCTATCCATCTATAAATCTATCCCTCTATCTATCAATAATCTATCCCTCTATCTATCTATCTATCATCTATCTATCTCATCTGTCTCCCATTGGTTCTGTTTCTCTGGAGAGCCCTGACTAATACAGAGTCTTTGCATTTCTTCTCCCCAAGCCTCTGCCAGCATTTCCCAATACAGTGGATCTTTTCTGGGACGCTGCCCAAGATCTTGGCAAGTCCCCAAATGTACAAATGACTTCATATCCTTTCGGGCTCCTGCGTGCGAGAGGCCCTGCGTGAAGGGAAGGGCTGGGTTGTGATGAGGTGGCATCGTGGGTGGTCGGCTCGGCATGGAGACCCTTCCCCCAGGGCATCCACGCTGTTCCTTCTTTTCATTCTAGCCTTGATGGCATGTCATCTCGGAGAGGCCTTGCAGCTGAAGTAGCCCTGCTCCCCCTGAGCGCCCCATCACCCTGTCTGCTGTCTCATCACTTGTCTCTCCGCTTCTCTGACTGTCTGAAGCCGCCTCCTGGGGCTGTCGTGTGTATGTGGTGGATGGGGGCAGCTGGCTCAGGAGCCGCTGTCTGAGGGCACCGCTGCCTGAGGGCACCGCTGCCTCCTTGCCACGTGACTTTGGACAGTCAGCTTAACCTCTCTCCGTTTCAGTTTCCTCACACGCAAAATGGGAGTGAGAACAGAAGTATCTAATTTATGGGGTGATTGTGGTTAAGTAGAATAAGACACGAGCTGCACCAGATGATGAACATTCAAGAAACACCAGCTGCTACAGCTCTGGGCTGTGGAGTTCAAGAGATAGACCTCTTTCTCTCCCCATCTCACACTAGAGTACACACATTTCTCTTTCTTCTCTGGTCAGTTCCTTCTCTTTGCGAAGCAATGTGGGGATGTTAGAAAGAGGGTAACTTGGATCTAATCTCTCCAGTCTACTAATGGGTAACTTAATCCTTTCTAAACCTCAGTGTTCACACTGTACAGGGGGAATAATAGTCCTTCCCTCCTAGTTGTTGTCGGGATAGAATGAAGTAACACACGTTTTATGAATGCCTACCAATGGCTTTAACTACTTCTTATATTAAAAGACACATTAAATCTGACAATATCAGATTTATATTTGGTGGATTCGTGAAGTGGTGCTATCAATTCACTTATTTAAAAAGTAAATCTGCACTTTTTAAGTGAAACCAGATATTATATGTCATTTCTGTAAAGCTCTTAAAAATGTTGGGAATCCCACTTATATCTCCATAAATGTCTAGTTACATTTTCATCATCCTCTACATCTGAAATGGTTTTGTATTTAATTTCACTGGAATATGTTTTTAAAATTGCATAATTACTAGTGGTGAAACTGCTTTCTTTACTACATTATTTTCATTGAAATGGTCTATTATTTGAGGTTATATTAGATAAACTTCTGTGGACCTAACAATTATTATAACACAGTTTTGATTGAAAAAGAGCCTTCTGATTCCCAGATAAATCAATTAGCAAACAAACCTTCAGAATACCGCCCTTCTGAAGACTTGCCTGTACGGAATACAAATGATATTTATTTTCTGAGGTCCTGTCAACCTTTTTAGTCAACTGGCTGGTTTGAAGTGATTTCTCATGAGAAGATGACCAGCGATCATCCCTGTGGCCGTTGTGGTAGATTCCAGAAGATGCCAGCAGGATGGCCACACTGCCCTCAGCCCTGGGAGTCCTTCAACTGTACGTCTTTGTCCTTTAGGGGAACTTCTGTGAGACTCAAGGACTTAGCAATTGATGGGGGCAGGAACTTCTCCTGATATTCACACTGAATGTTTAAACAGCAACAGAGACAAGGAAAAATTAAGAGCTTGACAGGAAATAGGGGAATCCCTACACAAAAGAAGGAAATTTGGACACAATATGAAATGAATGGAGTTCCACGGAGAGGAAACAGGGAGCTATGCTGTGTTGATATACAGCCTAGAAAAGAAACAGATCTGCATTTGCCCCCAACAGTACAAGTATGTGCAGCCCCCAGCCAGCTGAGGGGGACAATGGGGACTGTCACGCCTCCAGGGAGATCAGACAGTGGAATGACCTGTAAACATGGTCAGTCCAAACAATGTGCTGATGGGCAAGGAGGGGGGATGCCCCGCAGGTCCAAACTGAGAGCTGTCAAGTGCAGGCTCCACCAGGGCCACCTTCATGACCTGAATGTGTGACTTGTGTCACAGCAGCCATTGGTGTTGGAGCGAGAATGACCGCAGAGCTAAGAAGTGGTCAAGCCAGGAGTGAGTTCCAGGATTCCACAAACGCCTATTTAGCACAGAGCTTGGAAGGAACAGATCAGATACAATAAATAGTGCTTCGAGCCCTTGATCAATGCCAGCATAATTACGATGCAGACTTCTGGCTATACGTGCATTGCATTCATTAATTTGCAGAAGGTCTGGGGCAGGCGGGAGAATCAATGAGGCACAGCTCTAAGACCTGACTGCCTAGCCGAAAACCACGGTCACTACCTGTGTGACAAGTGATGGAGGGGACGCCACGCACACGGGGACACCTAGAAGGGAGAGAGTGAACATTTAGAGAAGGGAGGGGGGTTTAACCTGGGAAATGAACTACAAGTTTTCGGGTGGAGACAGTAGGAGAAATAGCATATATGAACACTTATTTTATGACAAAGGTGACACACAAGAGCAGTGAGAAAGGGGTGGTCTTTACAATAAATTATTCCAGGATAGTTGGATATTTATATAAAACATATTAAGATAGGACATAGGGAATTCCCTGGCGGTCCAGTGGTTCGGACTCCGAACTCTCACTGCCGAGGGCCTGGGTTCAATCTCTGGTCAGGGAACTAAGATCCCACAAGCCATGTGGCACGGCCAAAAAAAAAAAAAAAAAAAAAGATGGGACATAATCCAAGGCATAAACTTGGATTATCTGGATCAAAGGGAATTTATGGTCACTCTACCTACAAGTAACTACCTACAACTTCACTTTTAGGCATATACCCCAAAGAAAGGCTTGCACATACATTACAAGAGATGGACGTGAGCATGCCAAAACAGCTTAATTCACGATAGCCATCAAAAGGAAATAATGCAGATGTCCATCAGCCACATAGTGGATGAATAAATTGCGTGAATAAATTCACCCAGTGGGAGACTGCAAACACTGTCTCAATTGTAGAAGTTCTATAATAAGTATTGCCATCCCGTAACATTAAGTTCTCCAACTTCGTTCTTCTTCCAGATTGTCTTAGTTATTCTTGGTCCTTCGATTTCCACACACGTTTTAGAATGACCTTGCCAGTTTCCAAGAAAGGTGAGTGAAAGAACACAGAAAAGCATCCTGTGTAGCTCCACTTACATGAAGCTCCCCCAAACAGGCAGAACTAAACTACTGAGGTCAGAGATGAAAGTCTGGAGAAACAACTCTAAGGAAAGGCAAGGATTGCCTTAAAAGTCAGAAGAGCAGTGAGTTATCTCCAGAGAAGCAGGAGACACTGGTACATGCCTGAGCTTCGGGTGGTCATCTTTTTCCTAACGTCAGTGGTAGCTACAAGAGGGCTCACTTTGTGATAATTCACTGAGCTGTACATTTTTATTCTGTGTCTTTTCCTCTAAATGTGTTTCCTTTAACAATAATGCTTTTAATCTGTCCACAGAAAATTTTAAAGTTCTGTCCCACAAGAGGAACTATAATAAAGGGATGGTATAAATGGTAAAACAGGGGAAGATATTTGTAAAACAAATAACTGACAAATGATTACTGTGCGGAATAAAAAACGAACTATAAATCCATTAGAAACATATATACGTACATAGCCGTGTATGTATGTGTATATATGGATGAATATACATGTCTATACATATATGTGCATGCATACATACATATACATATACATACATACATATATATATATATATACACACACACACATACACATACATATAAATTAGACAAGATCATAGCCAGGCATCACAGATGGAGAAAACACAGCTGGTAAATAAAATGCACAGTATTATTAAAGTGTTAGAGAACTACAAATTATAACTACAGTGAGATATCAATTTATACTCCCTGGTTTGGCAAAATTAAGAAGTCTGATAACAGAGGAAAGCCTTGTTGCTTGGAGAAATGGCTGATCCAGGTACAGGGCAGGTAGCTGAGCCTGGAACATCTTGTCATGACCAAAAGCCAGGAGGTTATTACAGATTAGAGTCGAGTCTCAGAACTCAGCCACCAACTTGAAGAGGTTCCTACCATCCGTGCTTTGATGGACACCGTGATGCAATAAATTAACACCCATCAAACATACTTCAATCCATGAATTCCTGCTGAGGCTCCAAAAGCCAATGGATCCTCATTCGAGGATGTATGGAATATTACATAATAATTTTTCAGTATATAAATATATATGGGTAGATGAACCATAGAAGGCAGAGTGTAGAAAAATGCCCTGGGGAGTGGAGAATTGTGTCTTGTAAGGGGGAAGGAGCTGGCTTTTGAGCTGCTTTCTAAAGAATGGGGTAAAATTCCCCATGAGGGTTGGAAGGGAGGCACGGGCCCTGCACAGAACATTCAAGTGTCAGAGGCAGGAAAGGGAACCGGGAACCTGAGTTGGGCCCAGCAGAGTCTGGTTTTCTTGGGTGCGCTGGACATGCAGGGAATTTTAAAAGAAGCAGCAGAAGCTAGAGCATCAGGAGCCCTGAAGGACAGTGTGAGGAGGCAGGTTTGAATGCAGCCCTCAAAATCCTTCCTGCCCTTGACCCGGGGCAGTGACCGGGAGGGGACCAAAGCCTGAGCTTTTCCTCGTGGGGTCCTCACCAATGGTGCCGGTGGGCACACGGGGACTGTTGTCGTCTCCCACCCACTCAGCCTCAACACCCTCTCCCCTGCCTCAGTTTACCTCCCTCGGAAAGAAAAGCCTGATCTTTGATTTATCCCCACGGGAGACACCCGGGGCAAATGAATCTTCTGAAAGGCCACTCAATTACTTTTAGATTTCAAGATGACCAGTTAAACCATTTTTAGTGGGAAACTGAGGAAGTCAGACAGAGCAGGCCGGGGGTCCTGCTCAGCCACCAGCTGGGTCGCCAGCTCTGTACCCTGGGCAGGCACCTCCACTTCTAAGAGTCAGGGTCCACTGCTGTGAAAATCTGAGCAAGTGCACGTGCTGCACCCAGGAATGTGGCGCTCAGGAAAGGCGCTGTGTAACAGGCGTCCGCGCAACCCTGGGGCTGGCCAGTTGCTCAGACAGGATCTGGCCCTTGTTCTCTTTTAAGTTCCCAGATATCCATCATGTTTATCATCTGCTTTCAAGGTTCCGCTGGCAGCGATGTCTCCTTCTGACCCGCAGGTCAGGGCTCAGAGGTGAATACATTCTTCACTGTTTCTCTGCATAGTTGGCATTCTTTCTCTGAAGCCCTGCTCTGAAGGAATATAATCACTACTGCCGGAGACAACCCCAGGAGAGGCTCAACACAACGTGATTTTTAAAATATTTGACTCTGTATCACTTGGTCGCTGTGGCTGGTGGATAAAGGCAAGGATTCAACACATATGTTCTTAGACGTGTTCTAAACATTCACTTTTTACTCTCTGATTAAGACTGATCATCTTTTTCACAGTTGGTTCAAATCTTATTATCTGTGTGGTTTGTGTGTAGTTCCGACTCCGGTAAGAAATAAGATTCTAATTTAAGAAGAGATAGGAACCTAATGTGTAAGAAATCCACATATTGCAAATCATGGTTAAAACTATTTTCTCAAAACATCAAAATGCCTTCTAAAAATGATCGTGCATCACCTACAATAAACATGTGTGATTCAATCACGCAGTAGAATAAAAACAAAGAGATCATCATTTCCCCTCTTATTTTTTTAAATTAGTTTTTATTGGAGTGCAGTTGCTTTACAATGTTGTGTCAGTTTCTGCTGTACAGCAAAGTGAATCAGTTTTACGTATACATATATCCCCTCTTTTTAAGATTTCCTTCCCATTTAGGTCACCACAGAGCACTGAGTAGAGTTCCCCGTGCAATAGAGTAGGTTCTCATGAGTTATCTGCTTTATACATAATAGTGTATATATGTCAATCCCAATCTCCCAGGTCATCCCACCCTCCCCCCGCCCCTCTTATTGAAATGACTTTCCAGTTAGCCTAAAAACATCCAGCAAGTGTCCAATGTGTGCTGAAGCTCTCACTAGGATCACCAGCTTAGCGAGCCATTTTTCTCAAAGACTTGGTGTTGTATTTCAAACACGTTTCACTGTCCACTGCCTGCCCCTGAATCAGGTTTTCAAACTGAAGCTCTGGGACCAAAATGAAAACACAAATAATTTTGTTGTAATTTATTGGTCCAGCAAAGTAGCTGATTTAAACATCACACTTACTTCTCAGGGAAACCTGGGCTCTTTGGAATTCCCAGGCAGTTATTGCTTGATGAGCCGCATTTTCATGGTGTGAGAGGGTTTGCCTCTTTAAGAGCAATTAGAGATTAGAAAATTTGATAGGTTTATTCCTAGGTATTTTATTTTTTTGATGCGATGGCAAATGGGATTGTTTCCTTAATTTCTCTTTCCGATATATTTCATTGTTAGTGTATAGAAATGCAACAGATTTCTGAGTATTAATTTTGTATCCTGCAACTTTACTGAATCCACTGATAAGCTCTAGTAGTTTTCTGGTGGTGTCTTTAGGATTTTCTATGTATAATATCATGTGATCTGCAAACAGTGACAGTTTTACTTCTTCCTTTCCCGTATGGATTCCTTTCATTTCTTTTTCTTCTCTGATTGCTGTGACTAGGACTTCCAGAACTATGTTGAATAAGAGAGGTGAGAGTGGGCTTTCTTGTCTAGTTCTTGATCTTAGAGGAAATACTTTCAGCTTTTCACCATGTAAAATAAGACATAAGGATATATTGTACAATGAGGGAATGTAGTCTATATTCTATAATAACTATAAATGGAGTATAACCTTTAAACATTGTGAATCACTATATTGTACACCTGTAATTTATACAATACTGTACAGAAACTATGCTTCAATTAAAAAAAAAAAGAAATTAGAAAATTTGAGCCATGTTGACTCAAATTTTCCTAAGCTGTAATAGAAAAGTTCCTGTCTTTCTTCAATGAATGTGCTGGATATAACTGAATGATTCTCCAAGTGTTTTAGCAAAATGATTGCCCAGCTATGTGATCTTGGGCCTGTTTTCCTTCAGAGGCTTGCACTAACTAATCCCTAAGGCATTTACAGATCTAAGATGCAGAAATTCTCTGAGGTTCTTCAGTGTGACTGATGATCAAGACACCACAGGAGCTTTCGAAAAAGACAGATTTCTGGACCTGATGACAACCTACTGAATTTGGTTCTCTGGGTGGAGGGCCCGGGAACTGTGTCCACAGGATGTTCCCAGGTACTGCTGAAGACAGAGGTTTGGATACCGATCATTCTGTCCCAGACCACCTGACCACTAAATCCTGAACTGTTTTGATGCTAAATGGATGGATGGACATAAACAAGGCCGAGAGGAAATCTGTTAAACCCAGACAATATGCAATTTTTTCTCTCTGCAGACAGAAAGGGCTCCGTCTGGAGGAGGAGATGTCTGAAGCCCTCTGTTGATTCATTTTCCTTGTGATGATTCCTGAACAAAGCCGACAGGAGATTTTTCCATTGTCACTGCTTTTTTGGGGGGTGAGGGGAGTAGATAGATTCAACGCCTAGTATTTTCACAATAAGAAGGAAAGGCAGAGAGGAAAGAGTCCCATATGAAAATAATAGCTCTAAAAGCTTCTGTTCTCTAAGGTGGGGGAAGGAGGTGGGGAGAGGTGAGGCACATTCCAGGAAACTGTAGGAAGGAAACAAGTTCATGAAAATCTGATGGGAAGGGATCTTATCCTGGAAGGGAGGTGCACCCCAAACCCTAGATCCTGGCCATAGAAGTCACTGGGTGTGAGCTCTGCCTAAATGGCTGGTTTCCTGTCATGTAGCTAGATTTAGATCTTATGCCAAGGGCAAGGGTGACTTCCTATACACATCTTCTGGCATCATGTGCAGATATGAACAATTTGGAGAGAGAAATGGGAGACTGGGCCTCTGTAGGTGACCTTGAACCATAGGGAGCTACTCCAGTTTGTCCACAGGCAGCCAGAGGCACACCAAACGCCACTGGTAAAAAAGCCTATGAATAAAAGTAGATGGAGAATGATGTAACCTGAGCCTTTGACAGGGTCTTCTGCCTCAGAGAACTGGTGCCAGCAAATAAGACAGATGGGAAATGACCAGCATCATCTATGGATTAATTAGTCCTGTACATTGGACCCCGGTCAAATGGAACACTGCCAACATGTCACAACAAAATTATGCTAATGCAATAAAGGGTTTAAACAGTCCACCAAGCACACTAACATGGATATGAATGGCCAGCTTGTTCTACCCTTGTCCACTTATCCCTGGAATGATTTAATTTAGAATCAGAATCAAAGAAAAAAGAAACTCAGTCAAAGAATCACAAAGCTCAGCCCTTGCAAGGAGGATAAATTCAAAGTCTCGATATAATTGGTTTTTTGGCAACCGATTGAAACATTGTACAGGCAACCAAGCTGTCTTCTGTTGGTGAAACCCTTTCAGGTGTGCAAGAACTCAAATAACAAATCTCCAGCTTATCTTCTGAGTGAATGATCAAAGAGGATGCAAAAAAAAAAAAAAAAGAAATTGGCAAAGATGTAGTTTAAGACTGATAATGTGCATTGATACAAAATAGACATCTATAATTGTTTTACCTTGATTACAAAATGTAATAAAAAAAAGTCTTTGGCATAGATTGTCTGTATTATTAAAAGATAAATCTCAAAACAAGCAAATAAGACAAATAAAAATAATTTTACAAAGCAGTGTATGATCTCAGATCACAGTAGTGGGGTAGGTGTGCCCATTTCTTATATTCCATAAAGAACAATCAAATTGTTATTTTCTTCATGACCTAGAAAAGTGAAAATGTATGGGTTCAAGAGTGGCTTTGAAAGGTTTTTTTCCTTCTGATAGAATTGAAAATGTCATACGGATTTGCCTACATCACTGTAGAGGGTAATGGCAAAGAAAATCCAGTCTCTATAGTAATGGTGGAGAAATAGCTTTTAAAACTTAGAGGAACAGACCAAACGGTGCTATATGGGAAACACCCAATAACACTAAGTCCTGACATTTTGTAAATCAGAAGTGTTATAATTAAGAACTTTTCTAAATCAGAGTAGATCTATGCTTGCCTTATGATAAGATCTCTGCCTGACAGGCTTTAGTGAAACTGCCCACAAACCTCATCCATCTGACCCACCCTAGAGCCTACAGGAAACAACAGGCACCACTTTTTCTTTGTCTCTTGGGTACATCCTTTAATGAAGAAAGAGGCGAGGGCTGCTGAATGCAGCACACGTTATGAACATTTCTGTAAGCGATGAAACAATATTCATGGTTACCAAATCATTCATCAATTTCACTATTACTTTTTGGGGCGTTCTCTTAAGACACTGCTCCATTTAAACAAGCACCTTTTTGCCCTAAGACAGCCAATAAATAAGCTGTCTTATTTATTGAGAACTAAAATGAAGTGATGTAACAGAGTGTTGCTCTAGCTGGGTGGAGGAGGAGAAATTCTGTGCAAGTCGCATCTAGCCAAATTCTAAAGAACAGGTGTGAGCCAGGTAAAGATGCAGGGAAGAGCATTCCAGGCAGAGGGAAGAACTAACGCCAAGGTCCCAGGGAGGGAAAGAGCTTGCCGTGGAGGAAGAGCCTTGGAAGGCCAGAGAGAATACAGCTTTGAGCGTGACTACGGAGGAAAAGAAGATGAGCTCAGAGAAGCAGGCAAAGACAGGTCGGGTCAGGGTTTTGTAAGCTGCCTGGGAGTTTGGGTTTTGTTCGTGCTATGTAGCTACATCAGAAAGGATTAAGCAGGGGACTGCCGTGGTCTAATTCTAATGTTTTTAGAACTTGATAAAATTAGGAGACCATATTTTAAGGGACAGTGGGAGGAAATAATAGAACCAAAGAGGCCAGGTAAGAAGCCAATTCCATAGGCCAGGTGTGACGGACTGAGCCTCAGACCAGGATGGCAGTAATGAAGATAGAAGTAGAGGAATTTGGGTATGTTTTAAAGGCAAAGACAGTAGAGCTTCCTGATGGACAGGGTATGGGGAGTGAGAAAAGAGAGGTGATCAAATATACAGGGGAAGGAGAGGTTTGGTGGGGTGGGGGTCAGGATCTGGGTTTTGGCCATATTGAGTTTGAGATGGTCCTTGGGCATCTGCGGGAGATGTCAAGTATGCGGTCAGACACGTGGGTCTGGGGTTATGGGGAGATATCAGAGCTGGAGGTAAGATATCTGGAAGCCATTGATCTCTGAATGCATTTCAAAGCCTGGTACCAGACCAGAACGAAGAGAGAAGGTAAGTAGGTCCAGAACAGAACTAGATCAGGAGAGCATTCTGAGAGTGAGTGGAGGAGGTGAGACCCAGCCTGGAGACCAAGGAGGAACAGCCGGTGAGGGAAGGGGGGGACCAGGAGAGCCCGCTGAGAAAGAAGCCCAGACAAGGAAGCTTTTCAAGAAGTGAAGTGGTCCGCCAGTCGTGGGGCATGGAGGGGTCAAACTGATGATGAAATTAAATTTACAACATCACAGCTCATTTGAATAAAGTAAAAATCTGTGAAGTCTATTCTTTGAAATTTAATCATAACATGAAGTTGATATCCATCCACTTAGTCTTCGAAAGAACATAAGTATACTTGTTTCCTTTATTCCTTTTACCTGCTGAGTGGGGATTTGGAAATACAGAAAAAGCACTCCAAATTTTAAAAAAAAATTTTCTTTTAAAAGTTCACTTTATCTGTCAAGTCAGGTAATATGGGCTTATGTTTCTCTTCAATTCTCATATGCTTAAATATGAAATTTCCACAGTTGACAGAACACACTGGGCTGGGAGTCAGAATCTGCCTTTAACTGTAGATTTGTTACTTGTGGAGCCTAGACTCACACTCAGATGTCTGGGCTGTAAATTATTCCCCCTATGACAGCAGCCTGTTGAGAGGAATTAGTTTGTACCACTCACTCCAGAGGTTCTAAATGTATACCAAGGGGTGTGGGCAACCCTGACCCTTTCCTAAAATCGAATGGAAGACGGGAGGTCAGGATAGCTGTCCATAACTCCCATGCAGTGTCCCAGCGGGAAATGGGAGTAGTTACGTTTGTTGTCTAAGCAGTTATGTCAGATCCTTCTAATGAAGAATGAAATACAATTACTCCACTAGAATGAAAATAATTACTACCCAGCATGAACTGTGAATTTTGCCAGGCCTCTTAAAATATTCTTATCTATGCAATTCTTGTCTTAACTGCTGGGTTCTCTTATATCACTGCTCTTTGGCCATTTTCTTCTCATAGTGGTCTTGTCTTTTTTTTTTTAATCCTGATTGAGTCTGTACACTTTTATAAAAATGTTTTACTTTTGTGTAGAAAAGAATACAAGATATAGTTTTAAAAACTAGGAAAAAAAAAAAAGTTCACTTTAAAAAGTTGGACAGGCCAAATTGTTTTCTTTCCATAATTAACAAACACACACACACACCCTTTAAACAGATGTTATAATTACTCATATGTTTATAAAGTACTTCATATCTTGATAAAATCTACATGTTGTGATTTATCTACATGCGAGTTTGTAAAGGGTATTATAAAAAACCTGAGTAGACCCATGCGAACTTGTCCCCATGTCCCACATGTGAACATCACCCCTCCGTTAAAATGGCAAGTGAACAGCTGGGGGGCTGCTCTTGGGTTGGCCACCAGAGTGACCCCGACAGACCACCGTCCCTCCACCGGCCCTGTGTTGTGAGCTAAGCAAAGCCCCAGGTGAGGGCCAGAGCTTATGGTCTTGCTGGGAGTTTTTTCTTACCAACCTGACCTGCTTTAGCTTCTAGACAACTGGTAAGCTCAGCAGGAGAATTTCTCAGGTTTCCACAGCAAGCAGAAGATCATTCGGGATATTAAAGTCAAATGTAGAATAAAGCTAGCAGTGCCGACATCCCTCATGGACTGACAAAGCTGTTGATCTTTGTCTCTGTCTGCCTTATTTCCCATCCACTGTCACCTGCCCAGCAACATCGACATAAAAATGAATCACGCTGGCTGAATATTTGAGTTCGTTTATGTATGTCAGCTATACCAAAATGACAAAATTGTTTCTTCATAAATGAAATAGTAAAATGAGAAGGAGAGAAATGACATCATTAAGAGTAAGGATTACGGAAATGAAGACAATTATAAGTCAACTTGGGGCATTTTTCTTCTGTAGAAAATGTTAATGTCTTTTGCAAGTGTTAGAAAATATATTGATATTTGCAATGGTTACAGCATTTCACAAAGTAATTACACTCCTAGCTATATAAAAATCACTCTCAGGGGCTTTGCTATGGCTGTGTGTCCACGACCTCAAGAAAGGAGACTTGGGGCCAAACAAGAAGCCAGTCCAGTTGGTGGGGGCCCTTTATTGGCACATTTCATTACACATCGAAAAACGTGTATCCAGAATTTCATCAAGCAGAGCTAACAGTGACCATTATAAAGTTACTATAGATAAAACAACTTTACATACAAGAAGGCCCATCATAATGCCATTTATAATGGCAAAAACAAAACAATAAAATAGGGGAATGGCTAAATAAATTATAACCTAGCTGTGTATTGGAATAGTACACAGACAGATGATTTGTAAACTCTTTTAGGTTATGGAAAAACATTCATTATACAATAAGTACATTTTTTTAAAAAAAAGCAAGAAAACAACTGAATAAAAAGATGGCAGGAAATATACCAATAGGTCAAGTGTTATTTCAAAATAGAGAGACTACAGATAATGTTTTTTCTTTATCCTTTTCTGTATTTTCTAAAGTTTCAATAATGAACATACTGTATTTTATAAGGTAAATCAGATTATCATCCTAGGATGGCTTCTTGTTGCAGGTGAAAAAACATTCACTATGGAGAACAGTATGGAGGGTCCTTAAAAAACTAAAAATAGAACTACCATATGACCCAGCAATCTGGGCATATACCTGGAGAAAACCATAATTCCAAAAGATACATGCACCCCAATGTTCACAGCAGCTCTATTTACAATAGCCAGGACGTGGAAGCAACCTAAATGTCTATCAGCAGAGGAATGGATAAAGAAGATGCAGTACATATATACAATGGAATATTACTCAGCCATAAAAAAGAATGAAATAATGCCATTTGCAGCAACATGGATGGACCTAGAGATTGTGATACTGAGTGAAGTAAGTCAGACACAGAAAGGCAAATATCATATGATATCTCTTATATGTAGAATCTAAAAAAAAGGGTACAAATGAACTTACTTACAAAACAGAAGTAGAGTCACGGATGTAGAAAACAAACTTATAGTTACCAGGGGATAAGGGGGGGAAAGGATAAATTGGGATTGGTACTGACATATACACACTACTATATGTAAAATAGATAACTAATAAGAACCTACTGTATAGCACAGGGAACTCTACTCAATACTCTGTAATGGCCTGTATGGGAAAAGAATCTTAAAAAAAAAAAAAAGGAGTGGAT
The DNA here is from genome assembly GCF_965194805.1 of Balaenoptera borealis. Taxonomy (NCBI): domain Eukaryota; kingdom Metazoa; phylum Chordata; class Mammalia; order Artiodactyla; family Balaenopteridae; genus Balaenoptera; species Balaenoptera borealis. Next base: position 6,054,804 of record NC_138863.1, on the reverse strand, counting down.
ATATGTATATGTATAACTGATTCACTTTTCTGTACACCTGAAACTAACACATTATAAATCAACTATACTCCAATAAAATTTTTTTAAAGATAAACATCTTGAGCTCCAAAAGGTGAGGCACAATGCCCCGCCCCGTCTGGTTTTTTTTCCTTCCCCTCTGGCCACACGGGCCTCTGTTCAGTTTCTCCAGTGAGGAAGGTCTGTCCAGCAAAGAGGCCACACACCTGCTGTCCTCTCTGCTTGGACCAATGTCCCTGAACCTTCCCCGACTCCTGCTCCCAACATTTTTGGCTGGCTGGAAATAAGAATGAAACAGTTTCTCTTCTCAAGGAATCCCGTCGGTCTAGCTGGTTTTCACACATTGGAATGCATATGAATTACTCAGAATGATGGTTTAAAAAGCAGATCTGGTCATGCCCCTCTTACCCTTAAACTCCTTCCAGAAACTCTCCTGGCATCTTATCTGGTAGACAGCAAGTGTTCAATACATATCTTTTGGATTAATGACATGTATGAAAAGTAAAATAATAAACATATATTTTAATTACATTTTTAAATTTTAAGATAGTTTTAGGTTTACAGATAAAGAAGCACAGAGAAGTCCCATATACTCCACACACAGTCTCCCCTATTATTAACATCTTATGTAACTGTGACTTATTTATCACAATGAATGAAGCAGTATTGATACATTACTATTAAATAAAGACCGTACCTTATTCATGTTTCCTTAGTTTACCTAATATCCTTTTTTTTTGTCCCAGGATCCCACACTGCATTCTGAAATCAAGACTTCTTAGGCTCCTCTTGGCTGTGACAGTGTCCCAGCCTTTTCTAACTCCTTGTGCCTTGTTTTTGATGACCTTGACAATGTTGAGTACTGGTCGGGCATTTTATAGAATGTCCTCCAATTGGTCTGTCTGATGTTATTCTCATGGTTAACTAGGGTTAAATGCAATTCAAAGAAGGAAAATGTCCTTAGATAGGGTACTAGTTAGAATTCTGCAGAGAAACAGAATCAGTAGAATGTGTGTGTGTGGATATATAGTTGGATTCATTTTAAGGAACTGGCTGATGTGATAGTGGGGACAGCAAGTCTGATATCTGCAGGGTGGGCTGGCAGGCTGGAGACTCAAGGAAGAGTGGAGATTGCAGCTGGAGTCTGGTGGGCTGCAGACTCCAGACTTCCTTCTCCCTTGGGGCGACCCCAAGGCCCCCAAGGCCTTCAACTGACTGGGTGAGGCTCACTCACATTATGGAGGGTCATCTGCTGATTTAAATGCTAACCTCATCTAAATAAATACCTTCATGGCAACATCAGGACTAGCGTTTGATCAAGCATCTGGGCACAAGAGCCGAACCAAGTTGACACAGAAAGTTAACAGATAGAAATGCTCAATCACATCTGATGGGGTCCCCAGAAACTTGGCTCCCAAACCAGGAAGCATGAGTCGTGGGCTGAAGGAAGGTCCAGCAGTAGCAGCAGCTACCCAGTTGCTAACCTCTGAACTCCATGCCTATGGGCCTCCAGTTAAATTGCTCTTTACTAATTGCAAACCAAACATGACTTTAGCCTGCTTGCCATGCAGAGGCTGCAAGGAGATCATTTTTAGAGGGTGTTTTTTTTTCCCCTTGGGAAAAGGTCAGACCCTGAGTTGACGGGAAAATAACTTCAGAACATGTAGACTCTTTAGCTGAAGGAGATACATGAGAAGAAAGGGTTCAGGGTGAAGTTGAAGAGTCCCCCAGGACTGTCCTGTAAGTGGTCTGTGAATTCACAGGAAGCAACCCCTCCACGATTCTTGACTGTTTCCTGAGTGGTCCCTCGAGCTTCTCTCCCTTTGGGGATGCTGAGTAGTGGTCATTGACCAGCTTTGCATTAACAGTGAACATACGAGCTTTCAAATGGCTTTCACAAGCTCAGTTTCACTCTACTTTCTACATGATCACCCTACGAATACTCACACTCAAGTGGTCCTGAATAAGGAAGGCTTAACCCTGGAACAAATATTCTGTCTGATTGCAAATAGGAGGAAACCCCATCTTGAAATGGCTTAAGCAGTAAGGACCTTAATTGTCTCTCATTAAATGAAGTCCAGAGACAGAGTGGGCCAGAAGGTTCCAGCAGTACGAGTCTCCCGGTCCCAGCAGCCTATGCAACATCCTGACAAGAAAGTTCTGCCCAACGTGGACGCGACGACACTGGATGATGACCCACGAAACCACTCAGCTCTTCCTCAGGACAAATTCCAACTTGAGACCTTTCGACCTATTCTGTCATTTTTGCCCAAGAGCGGAAAAACCACAGGAGGAGACCTGTGAGCAGAAGGGATGAGGTGAGGAAATCAGACAACACTGAGCAGGAGGGGGGACACGCAGAAGGGCAGATAGGAGAGAGCCGAGCAACCAACACAGAAGTGCACTCGGGTAGCAAGCAGGAGATGTGGACTCGTGTGGCTTGCGTTTCATGAGAGCAAGATTGCAAGAGTCAATTTTAAGCCTCTATGTCAATCAGTATATATGAGGCGTAACCGATTTCAGCTGGGTGCATGCTCGCTATGGAAGCATTTACACTCGTTTCCTTTTTCTCTCTACCTCTAGACACCTTTATGGTAAACAAGTTGAATACCATTAACTATGGCAACCTATCCTTTGCTGTCTCTGTTCCTTGAAATCAGAAAGAGACCAGAAATTAGAAATCAGAATCAGCCCAGCAAACACATCAGCACGTGCTCTTGATACGAACAGGAACATGCCAACCGCTTACACTGGGATTTGGGGACTGGATGAATAAGTCAATGATATATTTCCCCAAACTTCAGCTGGTCGTGCTTTTCACGTGATCATTACTCATAACGTATAAGGGCCAAGTAGGTTGGGAAGGAAATATTTTTGTCATCTATGCCTATGACACTCAGGTATGCTTCCTCAAGCTTCAGCAGAGCATGGCTTTCATGTGATCATGGCCAAGGCCACAAAGACTCATGAACGTTGACTTGACAGCCACATAGAGATCGTATATGTGAATTGTATGTGTTTGAGCTCTTGCTCAATCTTTGTGAATCTGAGTTTAGGAATTCTGTAACATGTAATTCTAAGCATGTCACTGATTGTGAATTTACCGTGATGTGTAAAAATATTTTTAAGACTTATAATTGTTTCTGTTTGTTCATTTAAAGAGTTTTATGCATATTTGAGTATATATTTACTTATTCAAAATTCAAAAGTTCCAAGAAGTAAAAGAATGGCTGAACAGTGGCAAAAATTTTAGAAACCATAGGGAAAAAGCCAGCAAATCATCAGGGAAGAACGCAAGTAGATTGCAGAGGTAAAAATGAAGTTTTATGATGGTGAAGTTTGCAGAGATTCCCAAGGAGAGTAAAGAGCTATTGGAATGGGCAGAGCAGTGACCCTGAGACTCATCAAAGAGTAGGGTTAGCAGCTCTGATCAATGGGGATAGATGCTCCCAGCGGTACGTGCTGCAGTGTAGAGCGTGATACTGGGACAAGAGGTCAACATGTCAAGTCATTACAATATTATTGTGGTCAGCAGAACAATGTTCCCCCAAAGATGTCCATGTTCTAATCCTGGGAACCTGTGACTATGTTATATTCCTTGGTAAAGGGGAATTAAAGTTGCAGATGGAATTAAGTTTGTTAATCAGTTGATGTTAAAATAGGGAGATTACCTTGGATTCTCCAGGTGTGCCCACTATAATCATAAACGTGATTAAACATGCTTATCATGTTTAATCTTAAACATGGAAGAGGGAGACAGAGAGAAAGAGTAATGAAATAGGAGAAGGCACCAACATGTTCTTGCTGGCTTTAAAGGAGGAGGAAGCAGCCTATAGAAGCTGGAAAAGAGGAGGGAACAGAGTCTCCCCTGGAGCCTCCAGAAAGGATGGCAGCCCTATGACACCTTGATTTTAGCCCCCTGAGACCCAAGACACACTTCTGGCCTTCAGACCTATAAGGTAATAAACTTGTGTTGTTTCTAGCCACCCCACTGGTGGTAATTTGTTACAGCAGTGGTAGAAAACCAGTACAATTATACCAATTGTTTTGAAGATGGTTTGTTTTGCCAGATAGAGCTAATCCTTATTTTCAGACTATAAAGGGGATTCTTGTGAATAGTTTTAGAATCTCCTTCCCTTAAGACCTTGAATCTAAAAGAAAACTCTTTTTGGGAAGTGGTTTAATTGAGGACTGAGACATGAATATTTTTGGGAGCTTTGAATGTCTTTTCTAGGACAGGAATCTGCTGATTCCCCCCCTCATTCTTTACACTTTGGAATCAATATGATTAGAGGGTCATGCCTTGACCCCTTGGAGGAGGCAAGTCTCCCTGTTAGATATTTCAATCATATGCTGTACTTTGCCGGAGTTGTGTTCATGACTGTCTCGCCCTGGAGTATTAGCTCCTTCATGACAAGGAGCACATTTGTCACATTGTTAAATATTTGTCAAACAAATATTTCCAGCATCATTAATTCAACATTCTAACCAGTAGAAAGATCAAATATGGGAAGGAGGGAGGTTGGGTGGAAGGAATAAGAATGATATTTTTATTTTTTAAAGGGCCAAAAGTTTGGATAAAGCAAGTTCAGATCTTCTCTACATTGCTGTGTTTCACGTCTATAGAAATGGACTTCTGTGCCCAACTCAGTGAAAACACTCCGTGGCACAGATTGGGATCACTTACTTTCAGATCACGTTCCCACACACGTTAATAATTGCTCCATATTAACTACAGCATTTGTTTAAAGTTGAATCAAATATAATTCTCTATTTATACAAGTGGAGTTTGATTAAGGAGTGAAACCCATGTACATATACTTAGCATTGCACCTCTGCTTACACCACTTAAAATAACAAAAAGAAAGTATCGTCCTAGCAGAAACGTTTTAAGACATGCGTTTCAAGTCTATGTAAAATGAGACCCCTCAAAATCAGGAAGTGGAACCCAGTCTTGATGTGGACACGAGCAACATAAGCTACCAAACCTGGTAAAATTAACAAATTAACTGACGTGAATTTCAGAGTCCAGGTCCTAGAAGTGCTTGGAGCTGACCTCCCCACCTTCCCTGGTCAGTGCACTGGTGCTCTGGGATGCTGGGGCCACAGGCCCTGTTGTAATGGGTAGACGGAATTCCCTCTTGCAGGGAAGTGGGCCACTGGGATGATGGAGTGGTGGGTGGTGGAAGGGACTCTGGTCACACTTGGCCCAAATCTCACTGGTGAGGTGGGTGGAGCGGCAGGAGATTCCAGGGGAGATTCGGGCAAGAACAGCTGAGTGCAGCCTGTAGAGGGTTCCTGGGCAGTGGGAGCTTCCAGATGGGAGGGGGGGGGGGTTTGGGGAACTCAAGACCTTGGTTCTATGTCCGGGGCACAGCCCAGGAGAGGTGTGTGTGTGTGTGTGTGTGTGTGTGTGTGTGTGTGTGTGTGTGTGTGTGGGGGGGGCAGTTGACCAGCTGCCTACCAAGGACTGAAGCTTCCCTTTAAATCAAGGGCCCAGTTTAGTCCCCAGGATCCATCCCCTTAGGCTCTGACTCCCTGGGGTTGAGTTTCCAGAGCTCTGCTCTTCCTCAGGAACCTTCCCAGGTGTTCCCCAGGCCTTTAGCATTTCCACCTCAAGGAAAATGCAGCTTAGATGACCTGCTTTTTTGCCAGGGAAGGAGAAGACCACACTGTGTCATCGTCTGTTGGTTCTGTTGACATCGGGCAGGAAAGCTCGTTTCAAAAGGAGTTTGTGTCTCACTGAGTGACATGAAAGTGAGGACATGGAAGAAATAGACCCAGGGCGGGATCAAGATACTGAGGGCCAGGTGAACACGAGTGCCCTCTCCCCAGGCTTCACAGCCTCTCGTGGCCCACACGTTTTCTGCATGTACCTCCTGACTTCTCACCTTTCGGGAATATAGCAGCCCACCTACTCAGAGAACCCACTTCCTTAGGAAGCGCTGGGAGGGCTCGTACCCCAACTGGCAGAGCCAGTGGGGGGGTGTTGGGCAGAGAAGGAGAGAAACACACCCACCCAGCTCTGAGGATTCTTTTAATCAGTCAGAAACCAGCCCTTTGAGGTGGCCTTAAGGCTGCTGAAAAAATGAAAAGGATAACGATTTAGAAGATAAAGTGATACGTTATTAATGAATGGCAAATCTTTCTTCCCCCCAGAAGGTCCTCCTTGTCTATTTAAAAAGTCACACAAGTAAACTGAGAAAGGAAGCACTTTGTTTTCCTGTGCAGTCAGAGCTCCAGATGCCCCAACCCCCGACCCTGGCCGAGGATGCTGAGTTCCCTCTTCTGTCACGGCTGTGGTGACAGAGTTCAGGGCACAATGTCGCCTTGGAAATAGGAGACTCTCTTCTAATCTCTAAGAGATGGGGATACAGAATCCAGGGAAGGACTCTCAACCCAGAAACCACCTGCCATTTGGGGCCCTGTGGCTAATGAAGTGTAAGCCCCTCAAGGAGAATTCGGTTTCTCCTTCCATGTCTCTAGGAAGCAGTGGCCTTGTGGTTACCCGAGGCTGATTTCGCAAGAGAAGGCAGAGAAAAAGCTTTCCAGGCTGGCTTCCCTCCCACTCAGGGGAAATCCAGTTCAGCGAACTCTCCTCCCTAAACAGTGGAAATATTGATAAACCCAGGAGTGATCACCTTCTCCCTCTATCACAGAGCAGGAATGATTCTTTTTTTTTCATCTTTTTTTTAAATTGATTTATAGTTGCTGTACAGTATTATATAAGTTACAGGTATGCAAAACAGTGATTCACAATTTTTAAAGGTAATACTCCATTTATAGTTATTGTAAAATATTGGCTGTATTCCCCGTGTTGTGCAATAGATCCTTGTCGCTTATTTGTTACCTTATAGTTTGTACCTCCTACTTCCCTACCCCTATCTTGCCCCTCCACCTATCTTGCCCCTCCCCCCTTCCCTCTCCCCACTGGTAACCAGTAATTTTTTCTCTGTATCTGTGTGTCTGCTTCTTTTTTGTTATATTCACTAGTTTGTCGTATTTTTTAGATTCCACCTATATGTGAGATCATACAGCATTTGTCTTTCTCTGTCTGACTTGTTTCGCTCAGCATAATGCCCTCTAGGTCCACCCACATTGCTGCAAATGGCAAAATTTTGTTCTTTTTTGTGGCCGAGTAATGGGACTGATTCTTGATTGCCGTGAGCATAGATATTGAACAAACACCACAAGAACCAAGATGATTATGGAGTACCTTTCAATAATTTAAGACTTGATGTTTTAAAAGGTGGCCGAGCTGGTTCAATGGGAGCAGATGGCAGCAATCACCCCCGCTCTCTCCAGGACTGTCTGGCTTGTGCTGGGGCCCCTGCTAACAGCCGGCAGGGTCTGGGCCGCCCCCTCCCCTTCTAGGCTGCCATTTCCTCTCCCCAGCAGGCAGCCAGCCCCCTGAACGACCCTCTCTCATCAAGCTGCTTCTTTATCTTTGAGGCACACAAATCACCCACGAACCTCATGAAGATGCAGGTTCTGGTGCCCCAGAGGGTGGAGCCTGCTGTTTCTAACACTCCCGGGGGGGCTGACGGTGGGACCACACCGAATGGTAAGGTTTTGGAGCATCCTCAAGGCCAGCCCCTCCAGCTCAATCAGGATGCAGTCGACACCCCCTCCCCACATTTCCAAATGCTTCTTCAGCGTCTGCAGCTTTCCTCCTCCTCCCTCAACCCACCTTCCTCCTCATCTCTTTTCTCTCCCCCTCCCCCCAACCCCTCTATTCCCCAGTCGACCCACTTGTTCTATATCTTTAGGAGTCTCCTTCACTCACACCACCTCCTTTTTGTTTCTTCACAAGCTTTAATTAAGATAACCAATCTCTGCTAAGTAGATCAGCTCAAAACAATTCCATCAACACTTTTGAGAGGAAGAAAGAAACACACTTCTCTGAGGAACCTGGGAAATGTCGAGAATCATCCAACCCACAGCTCTTCCAGGTCTTTCCTGGAGGCCTTCATCCGCCTCAGCTCTGCCAGCAGTTGGCAACTTTTACCACCCCTGGGCAATGTCACACCGTGTTGTACCCCAGAGACATAGCGCCAATCCCCCCAAAGCCCCACACATCTGCTGGAACCACCATTACATCATATTCCAGCCCATTTCTTGGCATATGTGTTTTACATACATGAGCTCTTACTGCAGTTCACATTTCATTTCTTGGCGTTTTTACTTAAGTTTTTAACTGTCATTAAAGATTCCTGAAAAAAAAAAAATCCCAATGTTTAGTAGCAGTTCCATTATGTGCATTTACTTAATTGCTTCCCTGCTGTCAGACATGTGGAATCCAACTTAGCATCGATTCTGTGGAAATTTTGAAAACACAGACACACACAGACACACACACATACACACACCTCCCAAATGGTATTTCTTCCTTTCAATCACCCTTCACATACAGAAGTCAAAAGAGATCCAGACCATATTAGGAAAGCTACAGATACTGAAGGGCAACCGGAAACAGAACAAGGAATTTAGAAGGAGTGGATTTTACAACAGAATAATAACAGTCAAGATTTTTTGGAGCACTTAGAGCGAAGCACCATGTTGTGTAGAGTGTGAAGTGTTTTATGGAGATGGTCCCAGGACTTTATAAATGCTGACTCTCCTCACTGCTGAAGAGGAGATACACAACAGGAAAGTAAGTCGTCTGTGGTCACGAGCCCTCAGAGGTGAGGCCAGAATCACCCCAAAGGCTCAGCTCCTGGGACTGTCTTCTGAACCATTCTGCACTGCTGGACACACCATCCTATTCTCCATGACGTAGAAAATGCTAAGATTTTACAGCACCCTCTTCTGCAACAGCTAAACTGTTGCTGTGAAAAACAAATACTGGCCTCCAGGGAATCAAGGGATATGCTGAGTTGCCCTGAGATTAGCCATGAAGAGCCTCTCGCCACCTCATGTTATTCGTTTGTCCACCCACCCATCCACTCAGCAGATTTCACAGCACTCACCCCCGATGCCAGGGATTCAGAGAAAACCAGTCGACCAAGCCGGTAAGTAAATTATTTCCCGGAGAATTTCCCATGTCTGCGATGGAGCGACTTTCTCAGGGGAGACAACGCAGAGCTTGAGTATTAATCAGTACACTTCAAGCTGTGCCGTACAGCTCAAAAGAAGATGAGCTTCTTACAAGCTGCCGATACAGAAACCAGCAAGAACCTTCCAATAAGGCAGCCACATTCCTGCGGCCACAGATGCCACTGTCCGGGACTGTTGACTTCTTGCTCCCTGGCCCCAAGGCCCCCCACACTCTTGAAGGCAACGAGCCGGAAAGAGCGGGCCAGGCACGAAATTGAGGCACAGATGTAGAGAACAAACGTATGGACACGAAGGGGGGAAAGCAGCGGGGGTGGGTGGACGGAGCAGTGGTGTGATGAACTGGGAGATTGAGATTGACATGTATACACTGATGTGTATAAAATGTATAACTAATAAGAACTTGCTGTATAAAAAAATAAATTAAATAAAATTCAAAAATTAAAAAAAAAAAAGAGTGGGCCAGGGTCTGTTCAGAAATTACTTTTAGGTAGCTGTGCCTTTAGAGGCCAAGCTATTGGAGATGGGGGGGACAGAAAAAGGATGGAAGAAATGTCATTCATTCTTATCAAACCCCTGCATCCTGACCCCATTTGCCCAAGTGCTCCCTGGATAAATCCATCTGGTTGACCTGCCTTGGGCTCCTCAGAACAAAAATGCAACCCTTTCCTCCCCCACGTCGTGGGACCTCCCTTCTGTAGCCCCAACTTGTAGAGAAAGTTTTCACCCACGAGCTGGAGTTACCCCTGCTTCCCCCTCTCCCTTTATCCTCCAAGTCACCAGGTTACAGGCTCACGCTGGTTTGGGGGTCTAAGGAACGCAGGGTCCATCACTCCATCCTCTGGGAACCCGCCAGGCCTGGCTGCCCCCTGCTCCCTCCCTGGGTTTCCCAGGGATACCTGAGGGGGTGGGTGGCCTCATTCATGCCAGAGGAGACCTCACCAGCCTTGACGCTGGTAAGCAGCGCTGGTCCATGTGCAAAGGCAAAGCCTTGGTTTTCCTCTGGGAGGTGCTTTGAGTAGCCTGACCAGCTTGGGTTCTGGATCCAGGGAGGCCCGAATATAGTCCTGGTTCTGCCCTTTATGATGGTGGGATCTTGGGGACCTGATTCAGCCTCTTTGAGCCTCCGGTGTCTCCTATGTAAACTAGAGGTACAGATGCCCACTTCCCTGGGTTCAGTGGTGAATTCTGTAAAGGACTTAGCATGATGTCTAGGAAGTACTTGGTACATAATATTTGTGGTATTAGTATAATTATTATTATTATTTCTCAATAGGCTGCCAGACCTCCCTGCCCGGGGCCCTTTCTTGGTTCCTCTTGATCTTCCCTATTTTATTTCAGCAGCTGCAAGAGGGAAGTGAGCTGCTCTTCACCCCCTCAGTGGATGAAAGGGGAGGGCAGGGCACTGTGTTCGGGCATCCCCTGTTCCATTTGGTCTTCTGAATGCTCCCTGGGGATGTTATGGGAAGAGCCTCTCACCTGCTCCACCCTCCACCCTCCACCCTCCTCCCAGGGGGGATTTTTGTTTTGTTTTGTTTTTTGTTTTCTTTTTCATATTCTTTTCCATTATGGTTTATCACAGGATATTGAATATAGTTTCCTGTGCTCTATAACAGGACCTTGTTGTTTATCCATTCTATATATAATAATTTGCATCTGCTAATCCCAAACTCCTGATCCAACCCTCCACCACCCCCCTTCCCCTTGGCAACCACAAGTCTGTTCTCTATGTCTGTGAGTCTGTTTCTATTTTGTAGATAGGTTCATTTGTGCCATCTTTTAGATTCCACATATAAGTGATATCATATGGCATTTGTCTTTCTCTTCCTGACTTACTTCACTTAGTATGATCATCTCTAGGTCCATCCACGTTGCTGTAGATGGCATTATTTCATTCTTTTTTATGGCTGAGTAGTATTCCATTGTTTATATATACCATATCTTCTTTATCCATTCATCTGTTGATGGGCATTTAGGTTGTTTCCATGTCTTGGCTATTGTAAATAGTGCTGCTATGAACATAGGGCATGAATGTATCTTTTTGAATTATAGTTTTGTCTGGATATATGCCCAGGAATGGGATTGCTGGATCATATGGCAACTCTATTTTTAGTATTTTGAGGAACCTCCATACTGTTCTCCATAGGGGAATTTTTTAAAGCACAGCTTGGGTCCTTTTTCTCACACTGAAGAGTCCCCAGTGGTCCCCCACTGCCTTTAGGGTGAGTTTTCATTGTTTAACGTGGTGACATGCTGGCCGCTACCCAACACCACTTTCTACCTCACCAGTGAAGTTAATCTTTCTCACCGGCACAGCCGCAGTTAGAGTTTCTATGTTTTCCTAGATTAAACCATAGAATTCAGACAACAGAGTTGTATACCTTGAAACTACTCAGGAGAACATGGGGCTGTGGTCAAGATGCCCACCTTTATGTGAATAAACATCTGTGACACTATCATGCCACAGTTGTGTGCTACATCTGTGAATCCCAAAAAATTGTTTATCTATTAGGCCTGTGGGGTGACTGGCATATGATACATATTCTAAAAATATGAATGGGTGAATTAAGGAGGGTACAAATACAACTGTAGTGATGGATATTAAAAGATCTACCACCCTTATTGCACTGATTATTTCTACCTCAGCTTGATTTTTCAAGCACTCTTTGATTTTGTTTTATTTTTGTTTACCTGCCTATGCCCATCCAGAGAGATAAAGGGATTACATCTTCTGCCATTGTTCCAGAACTTTCCTGGTGGTGGCCGGTTGTATTTTACAAAAATGGCCTTTGCATCATTTCTGGTCCCATATACTCTTCCAAGACCTTGTGCAGAGGTAAAGTCTATTTCCCCATCCTTTGAACCCAGGGGGCTTGTGACTATTTCAACCAATAGAGGATGACGAGAGTCATGCTATGTGACTTCTGAGCCCAGGTCACGAGAAGGTGCAGCTTCTACCTGTCTGTCTTGGGATGCTCCTCCTTGGAACCCAGATGCCATGCTGTGAGGAAACTCACACTGGCCCTGGGGAGAGACTACAAGGAGAAGGCCATGTAGAGAGGAACTGAGGCCTTCACCCAACAGCCAGCATGAACCACCATGAGTGAATGAGTCCTCAGGTGATTCCAGCCCTCAGACTTTGAGCTTTCCAGCTGAGACCCCAAATATCATGGAATAGAGCCAAACCATCTCTGCTCTAATCTGTCCAGTTGCTGACCCACAGAATTCATGAGCACAGTAAGTTATTGCTTTTTATCACTAAGTTTTGGAATAATTTGTTTTACAGGCATACAACTAGAACACTGGCCTGTTGTCAAGATGCAAAGAAACAGTGAATCTGAAAATAAAATGTGCTACCTAATACCAGTGTTCCTTTCTCTCTTTATACTAATAAATCATGTTTCTTGATATGAACAATAATTGCTTCATTCTGCATTATTCCTCTCTTCTGCTGTCACTAATGTGCCACCTTAAAACTCATTTTTCACATTATTTAATTTTGAAATGAGTGAACACACAAATGAAACCCTATGACAGCAACGGTTTTTGAGCTGTGACCCACATCCGAGCACCACACATTCATTTCACTGAAAACAAGCTACCCTTCCAGAATGCCTTTGCTTCTAATTCATAAAGCTACCACCCTGCCTATTGCAATCATTGAAAAAATATTTAAGTTGACTTTTTAAACAAACAGGCAATTAGTGGACTAATCTTTGGCAAATCTAATCAATAAAAAAAGTAAAATTAGAAATGTGAAAGATGTATAATAAGAGATTAAAACTTACTTTAAGGATGTGGCATTGCAACTTTTACACTTTTAATGAAATGAAGAATTTTTTTTTCTAAAGATGTTAACAGAATTGCTCAAGATAAAGTAGAAAACCTCAATAGACTGTAATCATTTAGAAATGCAAAAGGTTAAAAAAAGAATTATTGCCCCCAAATTATTGCCCAGAGAACTCCTGGCCTCAAGAGTTCTCTCAGTGTGGGACTTCTCTGGTGGCGCAGTGGTTAAGAATCCACCTGCCAATGCAGGGGACACTGGTTCGAGCCCTGGTCCGGGAAGATCCCACATGCCACAGAGCAACGAACTCCGTGTGCCACAACTACTGAGCCTGCACTCTAGAGCCTGCAAGCCACAACTACTGAGCCCATGTGCCACAACCACTGAAGCCCATGAACCTAGAGCCCGTGTTCCGCAACAAGAGAAGCCACAGCAACGAGAAACCCACGCATCGCAACGAAGAGTAGCCCTCGCTCACCGCAACTAGAGAAAGCCTGCGCGCAGCAATGAAGACCCAACCCAGCCAAAAATAAATAAATAAATTTATTTTTTTAAAAAAAAGAGTTCTCTCAGTATATTTCTTAAGCTTTCAAAGAAAGTGTCCAGCTATATAAACCCAGCCAGAACAAAGATAATACTAAAAGTTAGCTTTAATTTATTGGATGAAACTTGTTTAATATCAGACCCAAACTTGATAAAGCTAGAATAAGAAAGCAAACTATGATATATACGCTTTTTCATGTATGACTTTAAAAAATTGCTAGCAAATGTATTAAATAACATACTTTAAAAGATAACATTAAAATCAAATTAAATTATATTAGAGGAGCAAGAATAATTTAATATTAGGAAGCGAGTATATTTATATCATATGTATCATACTAACTTTAATATAATAACTAAAATCATATGTATAAATACTAGAAAAAGCATCCTTTTTTTTTTTCTCTCTCCCATCATCATTATTTAAAATTGTCCTGGGCAATTCCCTGGCGGTTCAGTGGTTAAGGCTCCGAGTTTCACTGTCAGGGGCCCGGGTTCGATCCCTAGTTGGGGAACTAAGATCCCCCAAGCCTCGTGGAATGGCCAAAAAAAAAATTGTCCCGGAAGCTTTATAAGTACAAAAAACAAAATCCCAATGATTAATAACTATTGGAATTAAAAATGCAAAATAATCATTTCTTGCAAATATATAACACTGTGCCCAGGAAACTTTATAGAATCAACTGAAAGCCTTTTAGAATTAATGGACTAATAAAGACATGACCAATGCAATATAAACGTGCGAAACGCAGTAGCTTTGCATACCAGCAAAACCAATTAGAAGACAGAATGAGTATGGAGAAAGAATACCATTCTCAATAGCACCATGTATATAGATATATAAGCTTAGAATAAAATTAATAAGATACATGTTGCAGAAATTTTAAAAAATGGAAATAGAAATTGTAATGAGACACCAAAAATACAACTTGAATAAATGGGCCAACATGTCACATTTCTGATGGAATGCCAACTATCATAAAGAAATAAATTCTTACAAGTTACTTTATGGGTCTGTCCAACACAATCCAAATGAAGTTTCAATGCAATATTGTTATTTGATAAAATCAGTATAGTTTATCTTGAAAAAATAATTGGTACCAATAGCTCCTTTAGAACAAAGTAAGGAATGCCACTAAACTCTGAAAGTAATAAAAAAAGAAAGAAAATCATCATGTTTCTCACACAAGAAAAGTCAGATCAACAGAACTAAAGAAGTAAACCTGAAATAGGCCAAGTACATGTAAGAACTTATTAAAAGAAAAGAGCCATTGCAAATCAATGGGTAAAGACTAGAGTATTCTATAAATAGGGTGTGGAAATTGACAATTTGGGGGGAAAATTAGATCCTCACTTCATATCACAGAAAAAATAAATCCTAAATGCATTTTTAAAAGACAAAAACCACACAAAACTAGACAAAACATTCTAGCTTAAATTTAAAAATCAATATTATCAATATTTGATTAAATATCTACAGTAAAAATTTTCTCTGTATCAGAAAACGAAATTGAGGAAATATCAGTAACAAACATGAAAGACAAGGGGTTAATATCCCTAATTAATAAAGAATCAATATTGGCTGCATGAGAACAGTGCAATATACTAAATCAATGGGCAAACAGCACTGACAGCTACGTTGACAAGGCTTCTTGGAATCAGAAACTGCTGATGTGAATGTGAACCGGCCCACTTTTCTGGAAAGAAATCTAACAGTTGGTATCAAAAGCATTGAACAAAGTCATACCTTTTAATCCAGTAATTCCATTCTGTAAATGTATCCTAAGGAAAGCTGAAACAAGGACTGAAAGTTGTGCACCCAAGTTTCTGATCTCTGTGTTATTTATAATGTAGAAACATGGCAACCAAACTAACTAGCCTTCCAGGGGAATATTTAAGACAAGCCTGATACTAGAGGGAAGATTTTTTAAAAGCCATTGAAATTTTTGTTTGAAGAATTTTTGTAAAATGTGAAAATGCTCATGCTATAATTTTAAGTAAAACAAGATACAAAACTTTGCATTGATGAGATTTCAAGTACAAACAAATGCATGGGAACGTGTGGAAATGCCCTGATATGCCTACACGTGCTGGCCCCTGAAACAACGGTGGGAATGTGTGCATTTTTTCCTTCTCCTTTATATTTCTCTCTACTTTCAAATTTTTTGAAGCTAAGTATGTGCTTTTAGGCTGATAGAAACTTGAACATGCTTGTCGGGAGTGAGCAAGCCTCCGTTGGTGGGAAGAGGTTGAAAAATAGGTAAGAAGGGGGAGCAATGATGGAGGTATGCCCGGTAGGACAGAAGAAATGGGACCAAAGGTTCCCGTGGAGGTGCTGGTCATGCCACCTGCAGGAGGAAGTGTGTGTCTTCCCCAGAGAACGAAGGAAAAGAGAAGAGGCATGTAGGTGGCATTTTATGTCAGCGGCAAGAAGTTGAAGGAATTCATGCTTCTCTCTAGGTTTGCTCTAAGATTCTTGGTAACCTTCAAAGATGGTGTGGGGCTGTGGAAGGGCTAGAAGGCTTAAGGCTATAATCTGGAATCAAATAAACTGGTGATGGGAGAGGATGCAAAATGAGGCCAAGCCCATTGTGGATCTGTGTGAAATGGAGACCACAATTCATACTGCGAACCATCAGCACAGTGGTGTGATTTCCAGGGAACCCCAAATGGCATTGGGGGTACACAGAGCCATTCTGTGGACTGCTCCTGGGTCCACACTCCGCTGCCTAGTAGTTAAGGCTCCTGAGCTCTGCTGGGGCTGCAGGTTCTAGTGTTGCTGTGTCTCATGCACCTTTGCATCTCTCCCAGGCTCTGAGCCAGCAGATCAAAAGAAGCATTAAATAAAGGGGACATCTGAAATGCAGGCATCGTTCTGGTTAAAGGTGATGAATTAGGCCTGTATGTTCAATTCCATTGCCTTTGCATCTCATGGAAATAACCAAAGAAATATTAGGGTTAAAAAAAAAATCATCCTGGAACGCAAATAACTATGCCAGCCTTATGCCACGAACTTCGTGGTCATTCTGTGTACCACTCAGTAACTCGTGGATACCACATGTAATTTTCCCTGCAAATGTTCTTTTTCATGATACAACGTGAAGATCAGGTTTTGTTGCGGTTTCTTTAAGCACCAGGCCTGGGCATCTATTGGAAGAACCCAAATTGCCCAATGAAATGAAATGAAATGACACGCCTGGCTCACTAAGGATTTCCTTTGTTAACTTGAAGGGGAGTCTGTGGGCTGCTTTTCTGGGATGGGCTGGGGGAATGGCTGCTCTTCTGTGCCTTGGCATATCAATGGCCAAGGCGCTTGGAAGATTCACCTCCCAGATTTCTGAACTGCTGTAATCTCTGTTCCCTGAAGGCCCATTTCCCCTTCCTGACCCACTCCCCTCTCAGCTCCCCACCCTCTGATACACACCCAGAGTGCAAAAATCCACTTCCTCTGCCCAACTGTGCTTTCCGGGTCTCTCCAGGCTTTACTCCTTAGTCTTAAAAAAAGTCCTTTTTGGGTCACTATAAATGTGCCTGTTTTTGGTGAAATGTCTTACTAATGGCTCTAGCGTGTATCGTGAAAACCCATGTCGTGCTTCCAGAATATAAAAACATGAACGATCCAATGGAATCATCTCAGTCGGAATTGGGCAGCAGTGCCCAGAGGCTATTTTTAAACTCTGCGTTCTGGTGCTTGGGGAGCTGCCCGTCTCCTGGGATTCCTGCTGGATTGCCTAAATTGCCGGTGCTGTAGGATGTCTGTGTGCTCAGGTTTGGGGTCCGTGGAGCCATGAGGCTGAA
This sequence comes from Balaenoptera borealis, assembly GCF_965194805.1. NCBI lineage: Eukaryota > Metazoa > Chordata > Mammalia > Artiodactyla > Balaenopteridae > Balaenoptera > Balaenoptera borealis. The sequence goes on along the minus strand of NC_138863.1, from coordinate 6,037,604 downwards.
GTCGAGGTGCTTGCCCAGGAAGGAGGCTGGTGAGCAAGGATGGGGGTGGCGTGGGTATGGTGGTACCCAGCTGGGTGCTGAGCCCCTGGGGGATGCTGCCGGAGCTGTGGGCTGTGGGAGCAGCGAGGGACGGCCAGGCTGCGAGATCGGCTCCCCACAGGCAGTGAGGCTGGAGAAAACGGGTTTTCCTGGAACATCACGGCAGAACACCCCTGTCACCCCTAACCAATCTCTTGTCTTTTCTCTGTATAGGGGAGCCCTGGATGTTGGTTCAAGCCATGGTACTCACTTTGGGCTGCCTCTCAAAACCCCTGAGGCGCATCTGGTGAGTGAGGGGCCCCATGTCCCTCAGTAGGGAAGCCGCCCATAATAGGTCCCTTCCTCCCTCTCCCTGCCTTGACCTGCTTGGTTTCTCTTCACAGCACTTGTCACTGTCTGATATTCTAACACACATTTGTTTCTTTGATTCTGACCTGTCTCCTCTTGTCAGAATCTGAGTTCCTCAAGGCCAAGGATTTGTTTTTGTTCACCACTAGAGTCACCCTGGCATGTAGTAGGTGCTCAATAAATATTTGTGGTGGAAAAAAGGGAGGAATGGCGGGGGGCGGGGGAGAGTTTCTGCTTTCTCCCGAGAGCAGCTAAAAGACCGTTGCTGTGTCTTCTCCGGTGGGGACCATCACGCTGAGGCCAGCTGCCTCCCTCTGAGACGCCAGCCTTGCTCATGAGCTTTGTTTGCTCTCTGCTCCCCCGGATGATTCCCTGGTTGAGGTCTCCTCTGAACAGTGGGACTAAGAACATCCAGCCGAGGGCAAACGACCACAGATGGTGCAAGCAAAGCAGCTTAGCAGCCCTAGAGCCGCCTTCTCTGGATGAGTGGGGAGAGCCCTCCCTGTCAATGTAGGTCCTTTTAAATTCGCAGGGTATGTCTGCTCTGACAGGCCCAGGAAAGGCCCCCAGACATGCAGCTGTGTCGCTGCCACAGCTCCAGGCTCTCCTCCTGTGTCAGACCCTGCTGTCCTGGGGTCCTGGGCTCTGAGGACAGAGCCTCTCTGGTCTGGACCACTTGCTCCGCCCCTCAGGACCTTCCCTCCCTCCTTGCACAGGGTTGGGTGGGGGTGTGTGTTCTCTGAATGTGTGTTGGCTCTTTGTGTGTTGAAGAAGCTGAGACAAGAGACCCCTGTCCCCGTGCAGAAACCTTTGCGCTCACCTTCCTAACTGACTGCATGTCCAGTGGGTGTCTCACGCTCCATCCCTTCAAACCCAAGTGTCCAAATCCCAGTGACTACCCCTTTGGGGGTCTCTTTAGAACAAGGAGAATTTTCTCCCATTCCTGGCATCCCTCCACCTTTTGAGAATCGAAGCTTCCAAGCCAGATTCCTGCAGCTCGAATGGAACTTGCTCTATTAATGTGTGTGCGTGTCCACACCAAGCGGGCACCTGCATTTCTGGGACAGTTGCCATCTGGAAACGTGTGACTTCCTCATTGTGCGCCTATTTCTGGACTCAGAGGGGAATTGGCTCAGAAGCAGGCATCCTCTCCCACGTCCTCCAGCTGCCCAGCAGACCTGATTCAGATGCCCCGCTCCTGCCCAGCTGGCTGACTTGGCCACTGGGAGTCCAGCAGGCATGGGGCTCACCCCAACTTCCTGCACAGCGGCATCAGTGGCTCAGACACTCGGGCCAGGCACAGAGAGGATGTCCTGGAAGTCAGCCTTGTGCCTCTGCCCTCCTCCGTGTGTCCTTTGTCTTGGGCTGGCTCCTCTTCTGGCAGCTCAGTGGCTGCAGCGGGTCCAGAGCTTCCACTCGTCACCACAACACCCGGCGTGGAAGAGTCACCTGGGAGCCCTCAGGGACCACAAGGGAGGCTGGGATATGTATCCCAGCGGCCAAGGCCACCATCACTCGTGTCTCCGTGACTCCCACCCAGCCTCAAGCCCCTCCCTGGGCAGCGGGTGTGGGAGTGCAGAGGTGGTCCTGGAGATGGAGACGGGAAGCCCTTCACCGTGTGCACTCGGGGAAGACTTGCCTCTTACATCACTTTTTTTTTTTTTTTTACTGTGTATAGAAAAGTAAAACTTAAAACAACCCCGTGAGGAAGAAGAAGCTCTAAATTGAGATCTGACCAGGTGTTACCTCCTAGGGCTAGTTTAGAAACAGGAGAAAAATGGACTAGGGGGCTGCCCTGGAGACACCGGCACTTGCTTAGAGGTGGAACCAGGACGCAGAAAGCTGGGGGCAGGGCAGGAGGGGGTTGAAATAAAGCTGGGGGGAGAAAGTCCACCTCAAGCGCTGATGTGGGAAATGTGAGCTTGTTTCATACATAAAACACACATGGGGAAGCATAACATTTCTAACAATAAATATTTAAAAACCAGAAAATTTCAATTCCGTTCAGAATCTTGTTTTTGTATGATACAATATTTCCACAGAAGGTACTGGTCTGGAGTGATTTGTTTTAAAAAACATCAAATTCTGTTAAGTTTTATACATTGGCTTTGGGAGTAATTGTAAAAATGGTGCTATGTTTTGAATAATTCAAGATCTAAACACAAAGAAAATTTCATAAAATTAGAGAAAATAGGAGACTATGAAAGGGGAGACCTTATTACTCTTGATAGGAAATGACTGGGTAGCAATAGGCAAATGTGCAATTATATATATAATTATATATATATATATAAAGGTACCAATAATATATATTATGTTATATGTATTATGGTATATATATTATGGTATATTATGAAATATTATGGTATATAATATATTTGGCATATATAATAGCTATATATCATGAATATATATATAATGGGTATATATAATCATGGATTATATATAATGGATATATATCATGGTATATATATATTATGGTATACATTATAATATATATATTATGGTATATATATTATGGTACATATATTATGGGGTGTGTGTGTGTGTGTGTGTGTATATATATATATATATATATATATATATATATATATATATATACAGTATACATATTATGGTGTATGTATATGGTAAAACACAGCCCAGTATGCCATCAGTTAGTAAGGTAAGCACTCAGTAGAGAAAAGCCATAAATACTGATACATAAATATGTATATATAAAGATATCCTAAACCTAATAGACCTAACAAAACAAAAAATGACAAACTGGAAAAATATATTTAGCACATATACCAGACAAAAAGTTAATATGACTACAGAGAGATCTCACAAATCGATAAGAAAAAGACTTACTCAAATAGAAACCTGGTCAAGGGAAAAACAGTTGACTCTTTCCTTAATATGATGATTGTTTAAGAAAAGGGCATCCCATCCTTTTGAAAAGATCGGCTTCATGGAAACACTTCAGACCCTTGTTGGGTCCCTCGCAGAGCAGGGACCGTGAATGATGCAAGACTCTTGGACGCTGTCAGAGACTGGGCAGCGGGGACCTGGGCTGAGCTCCCTGCTCTGCTAGGAGTCGTAGCAGTAGACACGCAGGGATCAGGTGTCTACTGGGAGAGCGTGGCCGCACAGAAAGCAAGTGTATGTCCTGGAACGTAATATAAGGAAACGGAAATCTGTTCTTGCTCCCCTGCCTATGGCAATAACTATCTCTTTCCCCTGTTCTCCTCCTTTTTGGAGCCTCACCTCTGCGCCTGTACCGTGGTTCTGTGCCCACCTCAGGCTCACTCTGTGGAACTACCCTCATCAGCATTCTCTCCGCCATCAGCCAGCACTGGAGAGATGTGTGTGGTGGTCCACATGATCCAAGGAGTAAATGGTGGCTGGGCAGAGTGTGTGGGACGCCCACGAGACCAGCATGTGTTTCCCGCATGATTGAATGGCCAGGGAACTGTGGCCATAGTCACCAGGGAGTCTCAGTGACCGTGTGACACAGTGGGGCCAGTAAGACCACCCCAAGGTTGTGGATGGTACCTGTCTACTGACACTGGTGGACAGCCATTGCTCGGTTGACTGACCAGATAAATGCCAGTACCGTTAAGCCCACAGACATGTTCGGCTTAATTTCCGGTGGAACTGGCCCTGACATTACAACCTAGAGAATCATGATTTTCTCCCATGCACTTTCTCAGGCAGTGCCACAGCCATCCTCCAGCTTGCACAAGCCAGAGACTCAGAATTCATTCTTGACACCACCCTGCCCCTCATGCCTCAGAGGTAAGAGGACCACATCATTTGTTGTTCAAACCAAGTCACTTTGGGGATAAAGGGAGGAACCATTCAAGATTATGATGAATGAACAGCCATAAACCAGGGCTGTCCCAGTGAATCGAAACGTACATCTGCCCAACTCAGAGCCAACCCACCACCTGCTTCTGTGAACTCGTAAATATCGCTCAAATCTCCCCCCTTCCTCCACCAACACCACCCTGGCCCCAGTTACCATCTTCTCTTCCCTAGGCTGAGGTCCACCCACATGCATACTGGTTTCCAGCCAAGTGATCATTTCAGATGATCACACAGTCCCTGCTGTGATGGAAAAGGTTACCTGATTACTGAATATACATGTAACACTTTGTGATTAAAAATTCCCCTTATCTAGAGCTCCAATTTGGTTTCCACTGATAATACTTGCTCTCCTGTGCCTACAGTGTTTGGGTTTCCACTGAGTTCCAGCGTGAATTTGATATTTGTATGGCAGTCCCCCCGCCACTCCACCCCCTGCCAAATTCGCTATTTAGTCCCATAGCTTTGGGGGATTATTTGAATCCAACAGCTCCTATTTTGTGTTTCATTCTTTGAAAAACAAATTCTAGATCCCACTGAAAATTTTATTTCTCTTCCAGATATTTTTTTAAGGGGAGAGCTAGCAAGAAACAGGGGAGCTGTGAATTACCAAAATTGTTCCATTTTTATTTTAAAATTGTTACACAGAAATAGTAGTGTTTCAACAGATCGAAACCAACATCACTATTACTTAACGAACTTTAATGATAAAAGACATTGTTACCAGAAATCTGCATAACATCTAAAAGAAATAACAACAGTGTTATAGCTTGCAAGCGTATGTTTTGATAATAGCAACATTTTACAGAGCAGATTGGACACATGCACCTGTGGTTAAAGTCCAGACACGTGTTCTTAAACACCAAACACATTCACAACACTTAGGCTGGGAGGTGGGGGATGGAATTCAGCAAAAATACCTACCTAAGTAATGCATGGTTAGGACTCCCAGGTAAAAGGTGCTGTTGTCAAAACAGTTTCAGGATAACTTAAACGTTTTCGAGAGGAAAGGTTTGGGGCAATATTTCTTAACATACTGTCCTCAACTTAGCTACGGAGAGAAACCACACATTCACAGGGGTGTTGCCCCTCATGAGGGCCAAAAGCTTTTCCCACCCAAAGCATTGTGCAGTGACTCCGTGCCTCTGGATGCAGCTCTAGGGAGGAGCCTCAAAGCAGCCAAAGGTGGGGCGAGTAACTCCAGGCCCCTGGTCCTCTCTTACTGTTGTCTGTCTCCTGCCCAGAGGTAGTGGCCATTTGTACATGTGGGTCCCACCAAATCAATCCAATGAATATTTGAAGCTTCATCATCGAGAAAAATAAAACAATAACAACAAGCACAAAACAAATCTCACGGATGACAGTTGTAGCAAGCTGAGTTACGGCCCCTAGAGACATCAGGTCCTGGTCCCTGTGAGCTATGAATGTGACTTTATTTGGGAAAAGGGTCTTTTCAATGAGATTAAGTGAAGGATTTGCAGATGGGTTATGCATGGTCCAGGTGGGCCTTAAGCATAATCACAAAGACCCTCATGAAAGAGGGACAGAGGGAGACTTTACTCACATAGACGAGGAGGAGGCCTTGCGAGGCAGCGGCAGCGATTGGACTGATGTGGCCACAAGCCAAGCAATGCCGGCAGCCACTGCCGGAAGCCGAAGGGGTTAAGGAACGGATTCTACCCTAGTAGCCTTGGGAGGGAGCACGGCGCTGCCGGCACTCTGATTTCAGCCCAGTGAAATGGATTTTGGACTTTTGAACTCCAGAATGTGAGAGAATAAATTCCTGTTGTTTTAAGCCACCAAATTTGCGGTCGTTTGTTACAGAAGCCACAGGAAAGAAATACAACTGACTGTCTCAGGCAGGCTTCTTGGGTCTCAAGCAAAGGACATTCCTGTTGGCTATAAAGAAAGCAACTCACGGGACGTTTACCAGAGCTCCGAGAATCAGGGATATTAAGAAGGCAGATCTAGGCATCTGGACAAGAGTCCCAGTGATGTAGTGTTACAAGTGTAGAGTGGAATGATAAAGCTACAGCAATGGGTTTTCTCCTTATCAGACAGGCCCTGGGTAGCAGGCACTGTGCAATCTTTACCCACCTTTCAATCCTCACAAAAGCCTGGGACAGCCTGGATGAGCCACTCATCTAAGGCAACTTAGTTAGTGGCTAGGACTCTAATTCTTACTGCATGAGATATTTTTCCATTGCATCAACCTAGCTCCTTTTAGAAGTGCAAATAAAACCTGTTTAACACTGACCTTTGAGACACAGAGATCAGTGAGCCAAGATTTCATGGAATTTCTTAAAGCCCAGGTCTCCATATTAAGACGTCCGCAAACCATGGAAGATGGCTCTAAGCTTAGCAACTTTCAGCATTGCAGGAGTCATTCATTCAATGTCTCATGACTTTTGCCTCTTTGCAGTGTCAGGGCTCCGAGAGCATCCTTGAGAATGTTAGGGCAGCACCTCTGTTATCCAGCTCCACCTATAATTCAATCCTTTACCTGCACGTGCTTTCCGTTTTCTCCATCTCCCCCTTCCATCAACAAACATAAAATACGTTGTTCTAGAAAAGCCAACTACTACATGAAAGGCTGATTTTGAAGGTTTGTATTCTGATGTATCAGCTTCGAGCTGATTTCATCACCATTAGAACTTACAGCGAGGCCCCCTAGCTAACATTCCTGGTCCCTCCCCCTTGCGAATCAGCAGCCCAGGGTGTCTGAATCACCCCACCAATGGTTCATGCCACTTCGCCACTGCAAACTAAACAAATTCTTTCCACGTTAGCCAGAGGGTTAAAAAAAGAAGTCGTGCTCCAGAGGAGAGAGAGATCATTTTGAAATGAGCACTAGAAAGAAAATAAAAAGGAAACAAGACCTCAGTAGACCGTGTGCTGATGGACCTGACCGACTTCCTTCCTTTCTGACTTCTCATGTGGCAGCCTCCCCATCGGGGCTTTCCACGGAAAGCTGTGGGTCCAGGCCAGGGGGCAGGAGGGGCAGAACTCACCCACTGGCATACGGCCAAGGACAGAAGTTCCCTGTAACAAAGCTCTAAGTTCTGTACTAAAATGCCCCGTGCCGGGGTGCAGCTGGGGGAGTGCTTCCCCCATCTTCCTTCCTAAGGAGCACGCCCACCTCTCACCCCTTCTTCCTCATATTTAAGCTACTGTTTCCTGAGGCTTCCAGTGTGCATTACGTCGTAGCTGCAGAGCCAGAGCCAGACGCATTGGTGACCCACAAAGGCTACGATCCGACGCTGTTCAGATGGAGTTTCAAGAATGAGGACGAGATGGGCCCTGCCTGGGGGGAGGGGGAGGAGGAGAGTGGCTTAGAGTCTCTAACTGCTGTCTCGAGGGGTTCCTCTCTCCACCCAAATTTGTGTGCCCTCTCAGCAAAAAGAAAGCCTTACACAGCAGAACCTGTCCTCCTGGGAAGGCGACGTAGGAACGGTCAGCCCCATGTCCTTGGGCGGAGAGGGTCTTCTGGGTGGTTTGATGGTGGTCCTATCTCTGAGCCGCCTTCAGGTTGTCTCTCTCTTCACACCCCAAGGTTCAGCTTGTCCCTCCCTGCCCCAGCTTGCTCTGTCCTCCTCCTTCCCCTCCATCCTCCTCCTCTTCTTCTTCCCCCCTCCCCACCCCTCCTCCTCCTCTTCTTCCCACAGAGAATGCACAGAGGTCAGCTTTCTCTTCCCTCCTGGTCTCCGAGGCCCTTGCTCAATGCTCAGCCCTGCACTGCAAACGTGTCACACAACAACTTGCTTCACATTCTCCTCTGGATTTGTCTCTGAGCCACAGGCAATGCCTATTAAATGCCCCGTGGAATTTAGTGGAAACCTTTTCTTGTCAAGGTGACATTGCAGTGATGAAAACAGCAATTAGAAGTTTGGGAAAATTCCATCGTGGAGTAGAAGAATTATGATTTACTGGACTAAATAGTGTCCCCCCCCCCAAAAAAATACCGATGTACTTGGGACCTCTGAATGTGAACTTATTTGGAAATAGGGTATCTTTGCAGATGTAATTAGTTAAGAAGAGGTCATCCTGAATTTAGGGTGGGCCCTAAATTTAATGACTGGTATGTTTATAAGAAGGTCAAGTAAAGACACAGAGATACACAGAGAGGGAAGGCATGCGGCAACAGAGATGGAGGTTGAAGTGATGCTCGTACAGCTACCAGAAGCCAGGAGAGGCCTGGAATAGATTCTTCCTCAGAGCCTCTGGAAGGAACCAAGCCTTGGTTTTGGACTAGTGGCCTCCAGATCTATGAGAGAATAATTTCTGTTGTTTTAAGACACTAGCTTGTGGTACTTTGTTACGGCAGCCCTGAGAAACGAATACACTGGCTAATCAGATGCTTGGGCTCTATCCCACAGAAGGATGGATTTCTCACTTTACCTCACATCAAAACAAAGCCCACAACCACGGAAAGGGTCCACCGCAATGACTCTCATTCCCAGGCATCAAGAAAGCAAGGCTGAAGGCAGTATCCTTGACCCAAATCGGACGTCTAAGGAATCTTCCAGGCCGAAATAAGAAACTGCAAGCATTTTCATGACAGGCATTACAGGGTAGTGGAGATCTTTTTTCCCTTCATTCAACCATTCAGTGGTTGAAAATTCCTTTGCAGCAGAAACTTAAATGGTAGCTTGAATGTTTAATTTTTCCACCTACTGAGTTGAAGAGTAATAGAAAACCATACAGGAAACAGCAGTAGGATTGCTCCTTCAGGGGAGCTGCTACCTGCCCCCTCCTTCCCAGATCCCTAGTCATGTCTCAGAAATGTCTTCCAGCTGGCTACCAGGAGAAGAAGTGTGGGGACATGGCGAGTTTACCTACAACTAACTAGGTTTTTAGTCAGCTCATTTCTTGCAAATCAGACGTGTGTGTGTGTGTGTGTGCACGCACGCGCGTGTAGTTCTTTCCATTGCTAGACCAGAGGGTGGGATTTCAGTGGGGTTGAAATACTTCCTTTCAAGAACCTGATGAGCTTCTCTGGAATGCCAGCCTCCGGAAGCTTCTCTGCTCAGTGACTGTTAATCCTCTATTGAGAGCTGATAATGAGGTTTTGCTTTTTTTTTTTTTTTCCTTTAGATGGGTAACAGGAACATGATTTTTTTTCTTTTCTTTTCTTTCTTTCTTTCTTTTTTTTTGTTTTTTGGCCTGCAGTGTCTATGCAAGTTATTTCTTGGCCCATTAAAACGTATCACTGCTTAGAACGTTGGTTTTCACATTTCACAAGATGATTAACAATTGACTTTTCTTTGTTAAAAAAGGGGAAGCTTCTCCCTTCAGACAATGAGTGTGTCCTGAAGATAAGCCCAACTCAAAGTTCCACACGCTTCTTTCTTTTCTCTCACGTGTTTGCTTTTTCAGCCTAAGTTTCCAAAGCAAACTCTGCAGATGCTGCTGAATCGATTGCATGTTACTGTACCAGCTAAAGCAAATAACAGCGATTGCTTTTGTTTTAATCATGACGGCCTCAGATGGGAGGATGGGCTCAGAATGCTGAACTGACCTCTTTTTTTTTTTTTCTTCCAAAACATCTTTTAAAAACTCCTTCGAGGCAAGTAGGGGTAAACATTTGCACTCTCAACTCACGCAGGAAATAAATGCAGTAGAAGAGAATTAGTGGAGAGGGGGGTGAGGGGGAGAAGCCTCTGGAATCCTTTTTGTGCTTCATCAAAAGGTCACAAAGCCCTCTGTGTTCTTTCCCTCCTGAGGGTCTAAACCTGAATGTCTTTAGATGAGTCATCGCTCTGCCCTGTCCACTCACCGCATGTGGCCACTGGGCACCTGAAATGTGGCTGCTGGGAATGGGGATTGTTCTCTAAATAGGAGGTGGATGCTAGGTTTCAAAGATATAGCACCCGAAAAAGCAATTAAAATATGTCATGAATAACTATAGTTTTGAATGGGACACCACCTGAGGCACGATGTATTTGCCCTTGCTTTTCTGTGGATTATCTAACTTGCATACTCCTTGAAAACATATCTCCTCAAATCCAACAAGGAATGCAACTTCTATGAGATTCCTGAAATAAAAGGGGTAGGGGTCAAGCACTTCTGGGAAAAGCTGCAGCGGAGTCTACTTGGGAACTTGAAAAGAGGTGAGCAAATAAAAGGCTCCCACGGTCCTGCAATGAAGAAACGCTCCTAATTTTGTCAAGATGGCATTTCAGAAATGCGTGCCCACGCGACCCCTACCCCATCCTTTTTAAACGTTGGCTTAATACCAATTAATATGCCGAGTAACCACTCTTCAGCAAACCCAGCTGGGTGGGTGTGTAAGGACTTGAATGGCTGCTCTGAGCCGAAGAGCCCTCAATGGAAAAATGAGGCAAAGCTTGGGACCCGCAGTCCAAAGGCAAGCACTCCGTTTAATGGATGGGTTATAATAAGAGCATGTTGGGGCCTTTTCCTCTTGCAAACATGTGCCTGTATCCGGAGGGCCCGGCAGCAGGGACCGACAGTCCAGTGCTGTCCAAACTTACCTGGGCAGCCCCAGGAGTAGTTCTGACGCCCTGCCTTGAAAGCCGCTTAAAATCAATGAACGAGGCACTTTTAACAACAAAGAATGAAGAGGAAATGTTGAGTTTTGTGTTAACAGGGTCATTTTGTTGGGTCAATATCTTTCTCAACAACAACCAGTAGATCGCGTAAGTAGAGATAAACATCTCCATGTCTCGGAATGAGTCTTTAGCCCAAATCTCCGTGGGCTTGAATGACAGCACTTGAAGGATGGGGCTGTTTCGATCTTAAATGCAGAGGGAGGGAGGATGGACACCAAGGCAGCTAAGAAGGATGGGTGGAGATGGATGAGCCCAGTCAAGCCAGGTTAGGATGAAGGATTTATAAGCCACGGGGTGGGTGCTCTGCAGGCATTTCCAATATCTCCAGAGACGACCTCATGGCCTGGTTTTCTTCTTTTCAGTTCTGGGCTAAGAAGGAGGTGGGTCTGGGGGAAAAGTAAATGCAGTGTTGGGTGGAGGAATGGAAAAGCATTCCAGAAGTTGCAATTCTTTCTTTATATCCTGATGTTTGCTTGTATTTTGGGGGAAAAAAAAAAAACAGTAAAAACCCTTAGTTTTGGTTTTATATTTGGTAAGTGTTAAAATTTTCAAACGTTTGCTAATTGTTAAAATAGGAAGGACAAAAATTACATTTCAGAGGATTTATATTTTTATGTTTCTAATATATACATATTTTTTAAAAATTCTCTAGTTGACTTTTTACTTCACCAAGGTCTGAAAAGAATTGAAAGTTAAAAGATCACAGTGCTGTCAGATCATTACCCCTACTTCTCTCTGACACATATGAAGACATTCGAGCTGGATGTTCCTTCTTATCTGATTTATGATGCTAATTGGCTCCGGGGCAACATCTCACAAACGCTGCGGTATAGAAAGTCCCTGGAGGGATTCTTGGTCTCCTAATTACAAAGACTCTTTCTGGGGTGTGAAGAAAACAGGGAATGCATTTTTCGCCCTCCAAGTTGAACTGCCTCATATGTTTTTCAGCTTTCCCACAATATTGTGGGCTGGCTCACTTACCTTGGTGGTCTTCTCATCTGCCAACACGTTCACATCATCTAAGACCTGGGCACCATACAGCCTTCCCACTTACAGCCTTCCTTTCCTCAACGAGTCTCCCCAGTCAGCAGTCCTGTGGGTGACCCAGCAACACACCGTATCCTGACCCTTCCTTTGTTAGCCTCCGTGTCATTTCTGCCACTCACATTCACGGTCAAAGCAGGGAACTGGTGATGGGCTGAACCGCACTAACTCCAATGCCTTGCTCACTCCCCATAGATGATACCAACCATGGGGCATGAGGGGTCAATGGTGCTGTCAACAGCGAGATGGCAGAGCCCTGGTTGTCCCTGTATTGAGTTAACCTCCTAAGAGCTTACAGGGAAGATGGGGTTGAAATCCTTGAACTGGTTCAGGATATCGTCTTGAAATACATGGTGTTCTGGTAACTTCCTGGAGAGCAGGGTCCCTGATTTTCCTTGTGCCTAACTGAGCCCCCTGCATGGGTTTGTGTATATCGAGTGTCTAGGTCATTGCTGGGACTAGACCAGGAGCCCAGAAGGAAGTCTTTGGCTACTTCTTGCTGGGTTCTGTTTATGTTCCCAGGTAAACAGAGGTGGGAGCAGAGCGGGGGTGGGTACCAAGGACTAAGCAGACTGTTCAGTGGTGTCGTTTTCTGCTGTGTTTCTCAGCTGCCTGGGGACAAAGGTGTCTGTTTCAAAGGGACAGATTGGGAAATTTAACTAGAGGGTTTAAAATTAAAACAACAACAACAACAGAAAACGAGGATGTACACGCCTTAAGAAAACTAGTTCCTCAAATTCACAACAAGATTATTTGAATCAGGATGAGGATGAATTCCACTGTGGTTGTCAGAATTTGCCTGAGAACTGAAGCAGCCCCCCAGCTGGATGTCAAACATTGAATTACAGGTTGAAGCTTGTTGCGTGATTATACATATCAATAGAATCCAGGCATATAGTCCCTAACATTCCTAAGGGGTATTGTAATTGCCTATAATGGATCAATTGCTCTTATTTTCCTAGAGGGATTTTTCTACGCTTCCAACCAGGTCTGCTCCATCACCTGGAATCAGAATGTTTTCTCCTTCTGGCAAAGTTGGTTGCAAAGCCTTCCTATTTTTTTTTCTTTAGAATCAATGTTAACAGTTGCTTATTTCAATTCCTAAGTCAGCAAATACATACGTGTGTGTGTGTGTGTCTGGGTGTATACACAGCTTTATTGATGTATAATTTGCATATCATAAAATAATTGATATTTTACATATACACAAGTATACAATTTAACGGTATTTAGAAAGTGTATGGAATTATACAGACATCCTCACAACTCAGTTTTAGAACATTTCCATTGCTCAAAAAAAAAATTCCGTTTACCTTTTTTCAGTCACTTTCCATTCTTGCCTCCACCACCAGGCAACCACTAAACTGCTTTCTGTCCCTATAGATTTGTCTTTTCCAGACATTTCATATAAATGGAATAATACAATCTGTAGTTTTCTGTGTCTTCTTCTTTCACTCAGCGTAATGTTTTTGAGGTTCATCCAACTTGTAGCATATATCGTTCCTTTTTATTGCTGAGTAGTATTCCATTGTACGGATGTACTACATTTCATTTTTAAAAAGTATATTTTGGGACTTCCCTGGTGGTGCAGTGGTTAAGAATCCGCCTGCCAATGCAGGGGACACAGGTTCGATCCCCGGTCCGGGAAAATCCCACATGCCGCGGAGCAACTAAGCCCGTGCGCCGCAACTACTGAGCCTGCGTGCCACAACTACTGAAGCCCACGTGCCTGGAGCCCATGCTCCACAACAAGAGAAGCCACCGCATTAAGAAGCCCGCGCACTGCAATGAAGAGTATCCCCTGCTCGCTGCAATTAGAGAAAGCCCGCGCGCAGCAACGAAGACCCAACGCAGCCAAAAATAAATAAATAAATAAATAAATTTTTTAAAGTATATTTTGTATAGAAACTGTTTGACTCAGTGATAAATGTGTTAGGAGTCCAGAGAAAATTCAAGATATGGTGCTTACTCTGAAGGTCCTTAAAATTCAACTGGAGAGGCAAAATTAAGACATATGCAACAATAAAAAATAATTGTAACTATGTGTGGTGATGGAAGTTAACTAGACTTATTGTAGTGATCACGTCACAATATTTACAAACACTAAATCATTATGTTGTACACCTGAAACTAATATACAGTTGAACCACACAGGTTTGAGCTACATGGGTTCACTTATATGCAGATTTTTTTCAATAGTAAATACTACAGACTACATGTTCTGAGGTTGGTTGAATCCATAGGTGTGGAACAGTGGAGACAGAAGAACCGTGTATATGGAGGGCCAGCTATAAGCTGTATGCGGATTTTCAACCATGCGGAGGGTCAGTGTATGATATGCAATCATTTCAATATTGGAACCATGTTTTTATGAATCCACTAAGCTAAGGGAAGGACCTAGGCTCATCCAGAGACTATAATTAGACATCACACGTGAAAACCAGGACCTTTTCTGCATGGCTGACACTGAATCCTACTTCGACAGTGGGCTAACGTGCAGCGGAACTCGTTTTCTTGGTTTTAGTAGCCCAGAGACGGGGCTTCTGGAACTGGCTCTTTGGCAGCGTCAGCTAGTGTGAAACGCCCCCAGCTACAAACAGCTAAAAATTTTAGATAAAATAAGACAACGTTCATTTAAAATACATAATTAAGTTAACAAGAAAGAGAGACCCTCAGATGTTAAAAACAAAAAAGGACTTTTAGCTGCAGTCACGAGGCGTGGGAGTAGGGGGTTATCTGACCCAGAAATTTACCCTACAGCGAGACACTCTGTCAACACCATATGAAGACGGGAGATGAGGTTTCGGGTAATGAATTAGAACTGAGAACAGTGCATAAAACTGAGATTCCTGGAACTCAGTCCCGGTAATGAAGAGGCCATAAAAACAAACTCCACCCACCAACATGGCTCTGTCCAAGGCTTCAGAAAGGAAAAAAAGATACATCTGAATTTATATTATTTTTGTAGTACAACAATCCCTGAGTTAAGCTTCTAACATATAAATTGGTGCTGCATTGGTAATACTCCTGTAGTGATTCAAGTCCTTGAGATAACAGAATTATCTGAATAGACAAAAAAATTTAGTACATTCAAAGCTATAAAAAAAAAAAAGCACTTTTAAAGAAGAAATAAAAATGTTAGGAAGAATAATGCATGATGAAAACAGAACAAGCTGATTGATAAAAACAAACAAACAAACAAACAAATAAAAACATGAGAGAGAGTTTGAGTTAAGGGTAGAATAAAGAATAAATTCGGTTAAGCTCTCTATCCTTAATTTATGGCTACATCTTCCTTTGGTCTTTTAGTTTCATAAAAGCTTTCATTTAAAAAATTGTTCAGGGGGGCTTTCCTGGTGGCGCAGTAGTTAAGAATCTGCCTGCCAATGCAGGGGACACGGGTTCGAGCCCTGGTCTGGGAAGATCCCACATGCCGCGGAGCAACTGGACCCGTGAGCCACAACTACTGAGCCTGCGCGTCTGGAGCCTGTGCTCCGCAACAAGAGAGGCCGCGATAGTTAGAGGCCTGCGCACCGCGATGAAGAGTGGCCCCCGCTCACTCCAACTAGAGAAAGCCCTCGCACAGAAACGAAGACCCAACACAGCCAAATAAATAAATAAATAAATTTATTTTAAAAAAAAAATTGTTCAAATGTTCAACATTGTACCTGGTTGAATAATGACCCTCAAAATTCATGTTTACCTAGACCCTCAGAATGTGGCCTTATTTGGAAATAGGGTCTTCACAAATTTAATCAGCTAAGGTGGGCTCGGATGGATGAGAGTGGACCCTCATCCAATGACTGGCGTCCTCATAAGAAGACCTTGTTAAGCCAGAAAGATATAAAGACAGAGAGATACAGGGAATAAGGCCATGTGATGACAGGGGCAGAGACGGGAGTGATGGGGCTGTAAGCCAAGGAATGCCAAAGGATTGCCCACAACCACCAGATGCTAGGAAGATGCCAGGAAAGATTCTTCTCCAGAAGGTTCAGAGGGAACACAGCCCTGCTGACACCTTTATTTCAGAGTTCTTGCTTCCAGGATGGCAGGGGAACACATTTCTGTCGTTCTAAGCCACGCAGTTTGTGGGACTTTGTTACGATAGCCCTAGGAACCTAATACAAACATATATTCAATAAGAATTTAAAGGAAGAAATAGAGAGGTTCAAGGGAAGGCAATATTTGCAGAGCTTATGACTAAGAATTTTCCAGTTTAGATGAAAGATAAGAATCCTCAAATTTCACACTGCCAAATTTAGCAAAAAAAAAACAACCCCACAAGATTCCTGTTTACATTTGAATTCTAGACAAGGAATAAGTAATTTCTTTTAGTAGAGGTATGTCCCATGCAATATTGGATTGTATATCCTAAAATTAAAATTCGACTGGGTTTCCTGTATTTTATCTGGCAACTCTACTCAAATTGGAAATTCACAGAACATCCTGAACAGGATAAATAAAAATAAATGTCTGCCTAAATGCAGCACAGTGAAACTGCTGAGCACCAATAACGAAGAAAAATTTTTAAAGCCGCCATAAAGTCAGAACAATGGGTAACAGCAGATTTCTCTGCAGCTAAAATAGAAGCCCCAAAATAATGGAATTAGACATTCCAAGGGCTAAGGAAGAACTCTCAGCTTAATAAATTTAGATGAAGTATCATTCAAGAGTGAGGACAAAATAAAGATGTTTATGACAAAGGGAGAGTATTTTCCATCCACAGATCTTCATTTGAAGGATTATTCATCGATGTACCGAGAAGTAATGGTGAGGAGAGGATTTTTGAGCAAACGGTTGCATTTACATATTGAGGTGGACGGCCATTAGGACATTCCACCCCCCTTGATCTCAGCTTCTTGATATTCATATCCACGTACAATATTCTTCCTTTGAGTATGGGGAATCATTTGTTATGTGGCAATAAATAACCAATACAAGTATTATCTGGAAATAACAATAGCAATGACTAATTGTGGAGCAACAGAAATAAGATTTCACTAAAAACCTATATAAGGACTTCCCTGGGGGTCCAGTGATTAGGATCCCACGCTGCAACTGCAGGGAACATGGGTTCAATCCCTGGTCGGGGAACTAAGATTCCACATGCAGCATGATGCAGCCAAAAACAAAAAAAGCATAAACTTATTTAACAATAACAAGAGAGATAGATTGGGAGTTTGGGATTGACACGTACACACTGTTATATTTAAAATAAAATGCCTTTCATCAGAAAAAACAACAACAACAACAAGAAAGAAACTAACAAGTGACTAGAGTTAATGTGTTCTAAGGTCCTTGTCTCATTCATGAGGGTCATGATATTGATTTATGTAACAATTTGTTAATCAAGAACGTTTATTTAAACTTTAAGCAAAAGCAGTGAAAGAATAAAAATATGAGTGCCAAATCAGTGGGGAGGGGGAGAAAGGAAATAAAGAAAACCATCCTTTCAAGGGAAGGCAAAAAAAGAGGGGAAGATAGAATAAAAAAAAAAAGGGCGCAGTAAATCAAAAGTGCAAATAAGCTGTTAGAAATTAATACAAATAAATCAGTAGTCACAAGTAATGTGAACAAAGATATCTCAATACTTAAAAATCCTATTAGCTCAGAGTTAGAGAAAATAAATTCTAGAGAGCGTGTTGTTCTGTCCTTCACAGCATACAGAGGAACTTCTAAAATACAAACTGTTTATGGACTATATCGTATTGAGCACAGAGTACGCTGGCAAACATTGGATCTGACATAATTCAGTTTACTTCAGCCCATTCCAAGCTCGGAAGTTAGTGGAGAATGAATTGTATATAAAGCCAAGAACTGGCTCCAGTATTTTCTAGCCTTGTAACCTTGGGCAAGCATCTCATGTTCTCACTGGTAAAACTGAGGGCAACTCTTGTGTGAACCACTCCACTCGATATTTGTGACACAGGTTGGAAAGAACATGGTAAAGTTCTATACAGAAACCTAAGTTATGCAGTCTAGACTACAATCTAGTTGTTCATTGCTAAGGGCAAAAGATTAATCTTGGATATTTTTCAGTCCCGGTTTTATCAGCAATTAAAAACCAGCCCGGCCATATCAGGTTACCCTAGAACCAGTTTTAAGTCAAATGCCTCTTTTATCTCTTTGTATCAAAAATCAGCAGAAATTTGCAGTACACGACTCCAGTTTGCTGCTCCTGGGTCGTTCATTTTCTTCATTGACTAACCCATCCACAGAGCATGCTGATACGCCGGTAGGGACGACAAGGGCCCAATTCATCCCGCACATGGACCGCTTCCCCACAGAACGGGTCCTACCACTGAGGGGCCCCAAGGCGGGGGAGGTAAGGGTCCCCGAGGCGGGGGAGGTAAGGGTCCCCTCCCTCACAAACCCTTGTTCTCCTCCTGCCAAGTCTACGAGTTTCAGGCTTCGAGAAAAATCCTCAAAGACGCTGAAAACTTGATTATCTGGTTTACCCCCAAGTGTGAGCCCCAGTACATCCTAAATTCTGTTAGACTTTCTTCCTTCCTTTTGTTGGCTAAGTTCCTCTGAGGGTTCATCCAGACGGACCTGTTCGGCAGCTTCCCTCCCACACAGCCTGAAGCAGCCTGCACCTCCACCTTTACACGCAGGTTTTATTACAAATAAATCAAATCTGCCTTCTGAATTGCATCAGTGAGCACATTTCCCACTGCCGGTTCTTGCAGCGGGACCCTTTTTGCAGCTGGATTGGCCTTTCTCGAAGGAACTGAGCGTGGAAGAATCTCAAAGAGTTCAGATACTGAGTTAGGGTAGGTATCTCAAAATTCAGATCCTATCTCACTCTTACCCAAATCTCTTTCATCTGCAAAATTGGCTAGAACTACCACCAGATACCTTATTTAAGGATTTGATGGTCCAGGAACCCTTTAGTTAAAAAGATGAAAGAAAAAATACTTAGCTATTTCAACTTCAAAAAAGTGCACTCTTAGGAGTTAGGGTTATGTTTCTGCAAAGTTTAAATACATCTTTATAAGCACACAAGTTCCAGCTATAAGTACAGTGAACTAGCCACTTACAAATATTTCCTAGAACCACTGTGTATATAAAACCACACACACACACTTTTTCTTTGCTTTCTTTTTCTTTGCTTTTTATTTTTTTAAGGAATTCCTTTATTTTTATTTATTTATTTATTTATTTTTGGCTGTGTTTGGTCTTCGTTTCTGTGCGAGGGCTTTCTCTAGTTGCAGCAAGCGGGGGCCACTCTTCATCGCGGTGCGCGGGTCTCTCACTATTGCAGCCTCTCTTGTTGCGGAGCACAGGCTCCAGACGCGCAGGCTCAGTAATTGTGGCTCACAGGCCTAGCTGCTCCGCGGCATGTGGGATCTTCCCAGACCAGGGCTCGAACCCGTGTCCCCTGCATTGGCAGGCAGATTCTCAACCACTGCGCCACCAGGGAAGCCCTTTTTCTTTGCTTTTAATCAAATTTGCAACTTGTTTAGAAATCCCAAATTCTTATCAAACTTTTAAGGAAAGTCTACTTTTTAGAAAACTTAAGACTTAAGCTTTATGTTTCTTTAAAAAGAAACCAATTTAAATTGGTTAGTTATGGGACATAATCTTTAATAGTGTTTTTAAATTTATTATAATAGAAATAGCAGAAATGTAACTCCCCCTAACTCATATATGGGTTTATACATTAGAGCTAATAGTCACAGGTCGAATTCCCTTACGGGCTCCTTTAGAACTTAGAAACCAGATTTTTCTGTTTTAGAGTTAAACCTGAAAATCAGTACTGAGGAATCAGAACAGAAACAGTCACCTTGAGGGACAAGCCAGTAAGAAGTCACTGTATCTTCAAAGAGGGATTAATACATCCGAGGACGTGTCCAGAGAACACCCTGCTTAGCTGGCTTGCTCCTTAAACACGGGAGAAATCCACTGCTGAGCCTCGCGAGTTACCAATCCACTTGGGGGCTGTGACCCTTCCTACAAATTAGTCAGCTGGCATCATGGTTTCGGCAGTTCTGGGTCCCTGAAGGGACAGAGCTCCTGAGGCTGCAGGGCTGAGGGTCAGACTCTTGAGTCTGGCGAATCTACCGGGTGGCCCAGCCTTGGCTACCAGCTGGTTTCTCCGGGAGCTTGTTGCACAGCCTGGAGCAGGAAGGCCGGCTGCAGGCAGCCCCCAAACTTCCGCCAGCGTCTTCATGGGGAGGCCATTGGCCCACAGACCTGTGATTCTACCTCCTCTTCACAGTTGATGGTTAGAACATCTGTGGCTTCAGTCCTTCACCTTGACCACTTTGGACTGTGCTACCGGCTGAATTATGTCCCCCCAAATTCATACGTAGAAGCCATAGCCCCCAGTGTGATGGTAGCTGAGATGGGGCCCTTGAGAGGTAATTAGTCTAGATGAGGTCATGAGGATGGGCTCTCATGATGGGATTAGTGCCCTTATATGAAGGGACATCAGAGAGCTTGTGGTCCCTCTCCACCATGTGAGGACACAGGGGGAAGTCAGCAGACTACAAGCTGGGAGGGGGCTCCACCCAGAACCCCACCAGGCCAGTGCCCCGATCTAGGACTTCAGCCTCCAGAACGGTGAGAACTTCTGTCGTTTAAGCCACCCGTTCTCGAGTGTTTTGTTATGGCAGTCTAAGCAGACCAGGACAGACTGTGATATCCTTAGGGCCCTAGCTGGCATAAACTTCAGCCAGATGTGTGGTCTCCCAGCAAGACCCTCACCCACGTCCCCACATATGAAAGGTCCTCCGACTGTGCCCTTAACATAGATCACGGAGCACGCTGCCTCTGCCCCGGTCAGCCCTTTCCTCCCGGTGGCCATCCAGGCGACCGCCACTGCTCCCCTCCCTAGTTTACACCTCTGAATACTTAGCCCTTCCAACTGGTCCTTCTGGTCCTATCCTTGAGACCACTGCCTGGTTCAGCCTAACCTTCCTACCCGAGAACACTGCAGAGGCATCACCCCAGGGTGGGGCATGAAGACGCTATGGACAGGTCACCTATAGCCCACTGACCCAGAGAAGATGAAAGGGAGATGTATTGCCCAAGGCTTTAAGCATGGGACAGAGTGAATAACGCCATAGAGAGAAGAGATACATGACAAGGGATAGGGACGCCAGCCAGATACAGCCATGCGTTGGTGGCTCCCTCCGGCCAGAAATTCCAACAGGACGTCCTGCAGAGAGCTTTCCAGGGTACCCAAATCTAGCAGTGCCATCCTCTGAGCTCCTTCTGCACCTCTGTCCATTGTCAGAGGATGCTCTTATGACATTGTCTTTTTCTATCTGTAGTTTCCTCTAGGATATCAGGGCCCTGGGCCTGTGCCTGGTTCATCCTCCTATCTCAGATACCAAGTGTAACACCTAGAATACAGTAGTGGGTTATTAAAATTCTATTTAATTGAATGGAATCCATTTCTAAGCATCACATCCCAGTGAGACTCTTCCACTCTTTCCTTTAGACTCTCTTCCCCACCGTTCTCCATATGACACTTTCTTCGAAACATCTCTGACCTGCCCTCCTCCTGGGAGTTGCTGAGAGAGGGAGATTCAATTCGTCTTCACTTTTCTCAGCTTCATGAAACTAGTGGCTTAAATATGCCACCCAGGGGGTTCCCTGTAAAGCTACTATTGGGCTCCTCTTCTGTGCTCTAACTTTCCTTAAGTTTCATCGTGTAGGTAAGGTGTTCTCCACTTGGATTGAATTTCTAAAGTTTACGACTCTAAAGCATCACTTTTCCGGTCCCCACATGATTAGGCTACTGCATGCTCCCATTAGCCACTGTCCTCTAGGAAAGATTCTTCTAAAGCATGATTTAAAATCTGTTCTTTGATGAGTAGTCACTGGCTTTTTCTTTCCCCTGCTCATAATTGTTTGCTGCACTCTGAATGTCTGCCAAAGGCCCAAGTGGGAGCTGTCCCACAGCACAGGAGGGTTATTATACCTTTACATGCATTTTCACCGTGCGGTCGAGGGCCAACGCTATCAGGGCGGCGACGTCTCCGCGGTGTCTATGACAGTGTACAGAACAGGCGGAAGCGAGACACCAAACTCATCCAACCAGATCCAGGCAAATTCAGCCCTCAGGTCGCCACACACATCTCTCCTCTGCCAGTGTCTGCAAAACGTTCCAGAGCCTGGCTTGAAAATGCTTCAATGTTCAAGGTGATGCTTTCAGTACAGAATTAGTCCACTCAGTGCCACAGACGTCTTCAAGATCTTCTGTGATGTAATTGATACGTCACAATATGAAAAGAAACCCGAGGCTCATCCATAAAGCACAGGGAGGGATGGGGTCCTAAGTTCTTTAAGCGGTGGTATTAGATTCCTACTGTTGCTGCAACAAATTACCTCAACTATAGCAGCTTAAAACAACACATGTCTATTATCTTGCAATTCTGTAGGTGAAAAGTCAGCACAGGTCTCACTGGGCCAGATCCCAGCTGATGGCAGGGCTGCATTCCTTTCTGGAGGCTCCAAGGGAGAGAATCTGTTTTCTTGCCTTTTCCAGCTTATAGACGCTGCCCACATTCTTTGGCTCATGGCCCCTTCCTCCATCTTCAAAGCCTGCGGTGCTGCATCACTGTGTCTGTCTTCATGGTCACATCACCCTGACCCTCCTGTCTGGCCTCCTTTTCCACTTAGAAGGACCCTTGTGATTACATTGGGCTACCAGAATAATCCGGGATAATCTCCCCATTTTAAAGTCAGTTGATTAGTAACTTTAAGTCCACCCTTTCCCACGTAAGATAACAGAGTCGAAGGCTCTGGGGATTATGGCAGGAACATCTTTGGGGGCCATTATCCTGCTAACCAGTGGTGACCTACTTATCACAAGGGTGTGGTACCATCACTGCCCAACAGCGTCGGAGCCAAGTGGCAGGCGCTGTTGTGGCGCGATGGGGAAGAAGGTATTGGATCCCGATTTGCCTTTGCACTTGCTACTTGTGTGACCTTGGGCAAGCTACTGCTCTTTGCACTCTGTGTTACTTAGGATTCCCAAGGTTGCAGGTGCAAGTATTTTATTTTGGACGTGATTCCAGGAAGCACTGTGAAGGCGGGACGTTGGTCAGGGAGGAAGGGTCAAAGGGGCAGTGCTGTGAGCAGGCTACCACGTGGGTTCAGTCTCACCTTGGACCTGGGACAGGCCATGTGGGTCATCCCACTGAGGGTAAGGAGGCCCTTGATTCCCTGCGCTGCCCCTTGGTGATGGAGGGCCGTTCCCCCTGCACTAACGCCCAGCCCTCTGTCCTGCCTTCATGGCCGAGCCTGCTCTTAGGGACGGAGGACACCTCTCATGGCTGAGAGAGACACAGGGAGCTGTCCCTGATGGGCAGGTGACTCTGGGTGGGTTGGGGGGCCCACTGGTAGCAGCTGTCACATTCTCTGAGCCTCGGTTTCCTCACCTGTAATTGGAGGATGATAACGATCTTTCTTACATCCACGTCGGCATGAGGGTTAAATAGGGCAATCCTAAGTTAATTAGCATGTGTCTGGCACCCAAGAACCTAAGTAGTGTTTATAATTCTACTGACTTCGTGGTTGTGCAGCTCAAGACAAAGCACTGCATCCTTCGTCACTCGGACTCCATTTCCTCACCTGTGACCTGAAGGAGTTTAGACATTCATGCCACCAAGACCTGTTGAGGGTTAGGAGCAGCTGAGAAGCTAAGGGGACAAGGGAATAAAGCAGACAGCATTCCTGTCCGTGTGGCCCTCGCTAGTCTGCTAGGAAGACGGCAGCCAAGTGGTCCCACAAACAACAGGAGATTGCAGCTGAGGTGCGTGCTGAGAACGAGGGTACCCGGTGTCGTCAGGGTATGTGAGTCTTGATGGTCAGGAGGATCAGGAGGGCTTCTACAAGCAGTTCAAGTTTGCCAGAGAGCTGGGCAGACAGGGGAGTCAATGAGGACACATGGAGAAGGAAGGAGAGCTCTATGGGCAGTGGCAACAGCATGTGCAAAGGCCCTGGGGCAGGAGGGAGCCGGGAATTCAAGACACTGCACCAAGGGAAGGTTGTGTGATGAGCAGAGAGCAAGGAGGGGGCGGGGAGTGGGCAAG
The DNA here is from genome assembly GCF_965194805.1 of Balaenoptera borealis. NCBI lineage: Eukaryota > Metazoa > Chordata > Mammalia > Artiodactyla > Balaenopteridae > Balaenoptera > Balaenoptera borealis. The sequence goes on along the minus strand of NC_138863.1, from coordinate 6,013,705 downwards.
GCTGGGCATCTCCAGGCTGTGAGGCTCAAGTTCAGTCTTTATCCCACGAGAACTGAGAAGTCACCAACACCATGAAGCTGGACCAGTGTTTTCAAAGGTCCCTTCTGGCTCCAAACTGTAGTGGGGAACACACATCTAAACATGTACCTACGGTGCACGAGAAGGGAGGTGTCTCTGGGTGTGCTTTGCTTCATTTGGTGTTTAACCTGACATCATATCATTTCTTATCTTCTCTGAAGCCCTGGGAACTATCTGCTCTCAATCAATCAATCAACTGTTTAAAAGATACAAGGAAGCAAGAAGCAGAGTCCCCTCACTTCTCACCTTTAGGTCATCATTTGATGGGCAGCAGCTCACAGGTGGGCATTCACAACATCATCACTGGTTTGGGGAGACCCTGGGCCTGGAGGGAGGGCAGTCTCAGGGTCCCTGACTGTCCTCGGACATGTGCTGCCTCACTCCTGACCCAGTGCTATGACCTGGGTGCCGCCTGCTGTGTTCTTCAGGCAGGTCCCTTGTCTTTGTCCCAGTTCAATTCAACTCAAGTCCACAGCCTTTTACTGAGTGTCTACTGTTGTAGTGACCCCCAGACCAATCACGAGGACCTAGTAATCTGTGTGTTTAACAAGCATCCAAGGAGATCCTTAGCAGGGAAGTTTTGGAAGCACTGAACTCCACACCCACATTTCCATGTTTGAGCTACATGTCTTTTTTTTTTTTTAATTAATTAATTTATTTATTTATTTTGGCTGTGTTGGGTCTTCGTCTCTGTGCGAGGGCTTTCTCCAGTTGCGGCAAGCGGGGGCCACTCTTCATCGCGGTGCGCGGGCCTCTCACTGTCGCGGCCTCGCTTGTTGCGGAGCACAGGCTCCAGACGCGCAGGCTCAGTAGTTGTGGCTCACAGGCCCAGTTGCTCCGCGGCGTGTGGGATCTTCCCAGACCAGGACTCGAACCCGTGTCCCCTGCATTGGCAGGTAGACTCCCAACCACTGCGCCACCAGGGAAGCCCCAGCTACACGTCTTTTATAAAACTCCCCTCATCCCACCTAGAGCAGGCTGGAGACCGCAGACCTCAAGCCAGGCCACAGTTGCCCGGCTGTCGCTGGCACAAGCCTGTCGCAGGAGTGAACGGGCCCTGCTCTGGGACCAGCGGTGCATCTTGGAACATAGATTCTGCAAGTTGTGCTCAAAACAGATTAGCTTTAGATTCAAGCCATTGCGGGTTGGCTGTAAAAAAGTGATGAAAGAGAATAGTTAAAACAGGTTTGTCAGGCCATAAATATTTTACTTGCTGGGCTCAGCGAGCTGCGGGCAGACACTTGCCCTAATAAGTATTGATTACATTCTGGTCTGAGATCAGGACGCATAATTGATGGTTTAGAGATTGAGGGATCCTGTGCTCCACATGAGACAGAAACGGTTCGGGTGCCAGAGGGCGAGCTCACTTTATTTTACAACCCATGGGTAAGCAGGGTTACCACAGAAGTTAGAAGCAAAAGTTCTGTGTTGATCAATTTGCCCCAAGGTGGAGAGTCTGACATAATGGGTCTCCATGACTGCACAGAGCACGGAATTTTAGAGGTGCAAGATTCCTTGAGCTACTGTAGTCTAGCTTTATCCTAAGACATGCATCATTCTCTGGTACCCCACTTACAATCATCTGTTCGTGAACACTTCCACTCTTCGGCTGTTTATCTCTGTACAGGAAGACAGAGGCTCTGAATTCAGATTAGACCCTTCAGTCCAGGGGTCTCTGTGGGTCTCCCTCTCCTTCAGAAACCATCTCACAGAGTCACTGCTGTGCCCACCTTAGTGGCCCAGCCTGTGAAAATCGTCCCATTGGCCCCTCATAGGATATAAACCCAGGAGACTTCATGACTAGCAATGAAGTCATGGGTCCAGAGGGAAATATTCCATCTTCTAGTTCTCCTTTTGGTTTGGGTTTCACAAGAATACAGTTTTGAGGAAGAAACCCGGTGGGTGCAGCGCCCACAAAGCACCACGAACGTCTGAGCCTCACCGCGCGGCCCAGCTTGGGGCTGGGAGGCGGCTCTCCATGCAGCCGCCTTGACAGGCACAGGGGATGAGATGGACCAAACCAGGCCTCCCATGTTGGGCCAGGTGCTACCTACCTGCGGCCTCTGAGGTCGTCTGGGGCCTCTCTGAAGGATAGCGCAGTTTCACCTCAGCCTCCACACGTGACCAAGGCAGGGAGAGATGGAGATGACAAGTCTGTAGTAGAGGAGGCCACTGCTCATGGCCTTTTCCTGGACACAACTCAGGACCAGCCGCCATATTCCGGAACCCAGTTCAAATGAACAGGAGATGAGTCATTTTGAAAACTGGCTCTCACAGAGATTTTCTAGTGCTCTCACAGAAAGAAAATAGATCATTTGCACCTTTTATGTACAAAATAACAACAACAACAACAATAAACACCATTTAAAAATGCTCCTTGGGCTTCTTAGAAGGACCAGCATGTGCCCAGGAGACCCTAGAAGCTTGGCACACAGCCCCGGGCGGGCAGCCTCCCCCCAGCCCTGGGCAATGGGTCTTGAGGGCAGAAACAGGGACGGTGTTCCCACCGTGGTCTGTGCGTGCATCTAAGCTTGGTGAACCATCAGAAACCAGGAGGGCCATGGTCTGCAGACAACCCCTGCGCAGACATTCAGACGGCTCTGAGGAACGAAAACATGAATTCTCATCCCGCTTGGAAGAATGTAGAGGGGTTTGGGGTTCGTCGACCTGGGGCAGGTTACTGTAGGCCCTCTCCTACCATAGCGTCTGGAGACACTTCCCTGCTGATGAGCAGATTTGGGGGAAGGGTAGTGTTATTACTTCCCAAGGAAACCTAAGCCCAGGGCCAGCTACATAATCTGCAGGACCCAGAGCAAAATGAAAATGTGAAGCTCTGGTTCAAAAGTATTAAGAATTTCGAGGCAGTGACCAAGTGGAACATTAAACCAGTGTGCGGCCTGTATTAGTTTCATATGGCTGATGTAACAAATGACCCCAAACGAAGTGGCCGAAAACATCAGAAATCGATCCTCTCACAACACTGGAGGCCAGAAGTCTGAAGTCTGAAATCAAAGTGTCAGCAGGGTTGGTCCCTTCCCCATGCTCTGAGGAAGAGTCTGGTCCATGCTTCTCTCCTGGCTTCTGGTGTTGGCTGGCGGTCCTTGGCTTTCCTTGGCTTGTGGCTGCATCACTCCAATCTCTACCTCCATCTTCACATGGCCTTGCTTTCTGTGTGTCTCTGCATCTCAAATTCCCCTCCCCTGTGTCTTATAAGGACATCAGTCATTGGATTTAAGGCCCACCTTGAATCAAGGATGGTCTCATCTCATGATCTTTAACTTAATCACCTCTGCAAAAACTCTGTTTCTATATAAGGTCACATTCTTAGGTCCTGGGGGTTAGGATATGAATCCTTGGGGACACTATTCGATCCACTGTTGGACCCTTCTAAGCACGAGGGCCGTGTGGCTACAGGGGTTATCCGCCCATGAAGCAGGGTCGGCCTCAATCCCTGGACCTAAGAGTGGTGACGGGGCTTAGGGGAGAGGTTTCCAGCCCAAGCCTTCAGTAGAATCAATTTCCACCTCACAATCCCAGCCCGAGCCCCTCCTGGCCGCTGGGGCCCGGCCGCCCTGGGCATGGCACGTGGTCACCTGGCTCTCAGTGGGTCTGATAAGCCAGGCCGGTGCAGGCTCACACGCCATCAGGGCGAGAGGCTCGCTCTCTTCCGGAGGCTGCTCTTCTCTTAGGACAGAGATCACGTGCTCGTTTGTTTTTCACATGTGGGCCCCTCTGTTATTAAGGAGCTAAGCCGCCCTGGCCCTGGGAGTCCCAGTCTTGAAAGGACCCCAAGGGTCTGCAGGGTGGGCCCCTCTCCCATCCAGACCCTCTTTGCTCTCAGTTCCCTCTGCTTCTCCCCACCCCCACCCCCCCCCCCGCATCTGGCCACCTGGACCTAACCCGAAACCGTGACTGGCCTCGTTTAACCCCTTCATCCCTGAGCCCTGGGGTAGGCCTGGCCCGCTCTACCCAGTTCCAGGGGAAGCAGTGTCAAGCTGGCCACAGACTCAGCACGACCCTCCTTCCCGAAGATTCCGGTGCTCCCCCCTGCAGCCCCCCACCTGCCAGCCGGTGTGTGTGACTGCGTGCCACAGACACCCCTGCAAATCGGCTGTCACCCAGGCTGACCCTCAGCTGGGCTGCCGTGGTCTCAACATGCCACTTGATACTGTTAAAATACTTCCATGCCAGCTGGCCAAAAGCCACTGGCCAAAGCCCCCTTTTCCCTCTGCTGTTCTGCTGCCCCCAGACCTCCCCAGGATCCAGCAAATGCACGGGTAACATCTGGCACAGCAAGGGCTCCAAAACCGTGCCCCTCGGCACAGCCGACTTCTGCTGCGCTTGGTCAATGCCTGTGGTGGGTGGACTGATGGCCCCCAAAGATGGTCACATCCTAATCCCCAGAACCTGTGAGTAGGTCACCCTCCGTGGCAGCACAGTGTCCTGGAGACGTCTGCACTACCCAGGTGGGCCCAATTTAGTCATAAACAGGCAGGTCAGAGCTCGAGAAGGAGAGGTGACGACAGAAGCAGAGGTCGGTGATTCGAGGAAGAAGCCACAAGCCGAGGCACGCAGGTGTCCTCTAGAAGCTGGAAAGGGCAGAGCACAGCCCACAGAGACGTCCACCATAGAAGGCCAACTTCCAGAGCCTCTGGAAGGAATGCAGTCCTACCGACACCTTGATCTTAGCCCAGCAAGACCGATTTGGGGACAAATGACCTCCAGAGCCCTTAGATAATGAGTTGGTGCTGTTTGAAGCCAATAAACTTGTGGTAATTTGTTACAGCAGCACTTGGAAATTAATGTAATGCCCACACCATACCGGTTGTTCAATATGTAAACATCGCCCTGGCGCTCATCCATTCATTTCCAAACAGGCTTTCCCGTGAGTGTGTTGAGCCTGTGCCTGGGAGACGGTGGCCGGCACTGGCCACAGCAGAACTGTGGGGGGTGACAGCCAAGACGTGGAGTCAAATGCACGTGGGCTCAAGTCCCTGGGCAAAAGCCACGTGACCCCTCCAAGCCTTGGGGCCTCTTCTGTCCGGTCGATGGTAATACCTGCCTGTGCCGTGTATTTTTCCAGTACCTCCCCCACTTCTTGCACCAGTGGCTCCACTTTCATTGGGTGGACACACGTCCTAGATGGGCCACCCTACTGGCCACAGGGAATGGCCCAGGACTGAGCCCCAAAGGCAAGTAGGACAATTAAGGGTCTTTCTCCAGAATTTTCTCTTGGCGGACCATTGGAGAAACCTCATGATGGAAACCAAAGTTGCTTTTTTGTTGTGTGAAGGACTTTCCACTGTAGAAGAGAAGGAAGTCAATGCGTAGAGGGAGCAGAGATGGGGTGTGTGCTGACGGTGACCCACTCTTGTTTTCTGGTCCCCAGGCCCCTGCGGATGCCCTAGTTTCTGGGGTTCTCCTCCAGTTCTCTGAGCAACCCCACATACTTCCTACCATCCCCATTTGAACTTGACCTACTTTGTCTCTCGTAATAGAGAGAACCCTGACTAATATACCACCTCCAGAGCTGCTGCCAAGATGAAACCAAATAAAAGTACAAAGCGTTTAGCGAGTTCCTGACATAATAAGGCCTCGATAAATGGTGGCTGTTATTACCACCCCAGATTTCCCTGCACCCTGAGGGAGCCGTGGCGTCGGCAGACTTCACAGGGTCCTCAGTGTCTGTTTCTCTTCTTTTGCCTCCGTGAGGCCAGGCTCTGGAGCTTGCTGGCATCCGCGCTGCCTTCGTGGCCCGTCCTGTAGCCAACCCCAAGCCATGGGCAGAAACTTCCTGCTCACACGACGGTTCTCCTTCCCCTCACCGTCCCCCGTCTTCATTCTGGCTGATCCCAGCCACGTGGCCACTGGGATAGCAGCTGATGCTTCCATGACCAAGCAAGGGGCCCTATACCTCACCTCCAACAGCTCCCCTCTGCCCTGTACCCACCACTGTGAGGGCTGGGTGAGAGAAATCATCCCCAGCACAGCAGGAGGCTCAGATGGTCAGAAATCCACAGCTGCACAGGACACAGGTATTTATTGACTAGGAGGGTGAACTGGGAGGGCCTCTGCCCAATATTCAAATAGTAGAAGAGCATCAGATTCAGTAGAGAACACATGGCCTCCCGCTCCACACGTGTGCCCCTTCTGTCAGTAATCATCACAGGGCCTCAGTGGCATCTTGTAGCCTTACATAGAATTCTGTTAGCAGAACTCACAATGATAGCACGAAGTCCATTCCTTTCCCATTTCCATGAGTAACAGAGCCAGCATCCTAAGGCGTACAGAGTATGGGTTCCCTTTGCCTCCTGCACTTCGGGGTTTAGCTACTTTGGGCAAAAAGCTTCTCAACAAAAGTCTCATGTGTTTGACAGCCCCAAGGGTCAGGGCAGCCTGCCTTGTGTTCTTCCACTCGGGGAATACATTCTCTGCCTTTCCTTCAAATATTGGTGCTCTGTATTGAGCTCCTATAAGCACAAACAGACAGACCAACAAAAGCTAAGAGGAGGTCTGCCATGTCAGCAGTGTACTGGGCAGGGCACACATCAAGACGGGTGATGCCCTGCCAGAGACTCACAGGTGGGCAGCTGCACTGGCCTTACTGAGTCGGTGTAACTTGAATGGGAGATACTTTCATAGAGTGGGTATGAGCTACCTGAAGTCCCCCCGGTTTAGGGAGCTCTGAGGTCAATCAATATTTCAATAATCCCTTTGAGAATACGTTTCCTCTCACTGCCTTCTATACAGATTGAATGGTGACCCTCCGAAAGATGTGTCCACCCAGAAGCTGTGACTGTGAACTTCTTTGGAACAAGGGTCTTTCAGATGTAATTAAGGATCTTGAGATGAGATCATCCTGATTAGGGGGGAACCCTAAATGCAATGACAAGTGTCCCGATAAGGGAAGAGAAAGGGAGAAGACACACAGAGGAGAAGGCCAGATGAAGACAGAGGCAGAGATTGGAGTGATGCACCTACAAGTCCGGGGACGCCGAGGGTGGCTGGTAGCCTCCAGAAGCTGGAAGAGAGGCATGGAGCAGATTCTCCCCAGACCTTCTGGAAGGAACCAACCTTGACAACACCTTGATTTCAGACTTCTGGCCTCCAGAACTGTGGGAGGACAAGTTCCTATTGCTTTAACCACCCCCCCAGATTGTGGCCCCTGGTTACAGCAGCCCCAGGAGCCTAATACCTCTCCCAAGACAGGTGACTGCCTGCTGACCCCCAGCACACCCTTTAACCTCAGTCTCATTTTGCAGTGCGGGTATAATTATATGCACCTGCCAGGGACACTGAAATTTTAAATAAACTTGATGTTGACCTCGGAGAGGCATTGCCCTTGATGTCAAAAGATTAGGAGGACCTGGGAGGACCTGTGGGCAGATGCACTCTGTGATGAAGAGTCAGAAAGACAAGGGGACTGAACAAGACCCCTGAGAACAAAGTCCTAAAGTCCAGAGGGAACTGTGCACGTGCAGGCTCACTGGCACCAACTTTCCAGATAACCGGCTGCTTGTCATGTGGTGTCGGTTCTTGTGGAGGGGAGGGGAGGGATGGTTCATGGCGCTCATAACCGCCAGCTTCGGTCAGTCAGCAAATCAACTCTGAAATCTCAGCGGCCTGACACGACACAGGTTTCCGTCTAGCTCACGTCACGGTTGGTACCAGCTAAGCAGCACGACTCTCCTGGAAGAAGTGACTCTGCCCTCTCTCCGGGCTGTTCCCATCTTTTGCTTCCGTTATCTCGGAATCAGAGGGGAGCAACGTCATGGAGAAGGGACGGCCTCTCCGAACTGCCCCATTTTTCCTTCAAGTCACACTGGGGAGCATCCGTGGCCGGGTCCCCCCTCAATCCAAGCACAGGAGCATGCAGGGAGCACGGAGATTCTGCCCCGGTGGGGATGGCAGGAAGCGGGAGGGGTCGTGCAGAAGGGAGCAGGCACGAGTTGTCAGCCGCTCCTGCGACGTCGCGTCACCTGCTGCCACGCTGGTATCCATGGGCTGGTCAACTATCTTAGCATTCTGGGAATTATACGGATCCTCTTGGACACCAGGAAGGTCATGGCTACTGAGGGGTGTCCTGGAAATGCAACAGATTGTACTCCAGGCTGCACGTAAGTCTCACGAATACCTGGGGCCACACTAGCAACCAGCCAGTATGGCTGTGCCCTTACCCGTACCACGTGCTGGCAGAGCCCAGGCAGTATTCACTTCATGGGGCAGATCTGTGCATTTTCTGTGATGTAACAGGCCCCCAGGTAAGTGGTGTGTACATATATTTGAGAGGCGCTGGTTTGGGGAGCCCTCGTGCTGTCCTTCCGAGCTGCCGTGGTGGGGACACTCCACCAATTACGAGCTCGTTGATTTCACAGATATTCTGGAACATCTGCCATGTGCGGAGCCCCGGCTCCGGGCTCTGCAGGGCTGCCTTGGGGTAGGCACGCAGGTTCTGAAGTCAGCCTGCCCAGATTCAAGTCTCATTCTGCTGCGTGGCTGTGACCCTGGCCATACACCCAGCATCTCCGGCCAGTTTCCGCATCTGTGAAACGAGGGTGATGACAAAAATCGTCCCTATCTCATTATATTTATTGTGAAATGCAAATAGGACATCGGCCTACTGTATTTAGTTCAGGGCTTGGCCCTCTATAAGTGGTCACTAACTGTTATTGTGGTTGTCTATCTATCCACTTGTCTGTCTGTCTGTCTACTGAAGGCAGGCAGCAGTGCAGGCAGGATGAACAGACCTACCTCATGGTCTTTCATGGAGAATTAAAGGAAATGACTCTGTAGAGTGCTTAATTCATTGTCTAGCATAAAACAAACATCCCATGGACGGTAGCAATTAATATTATGCTAATCATTTCTTTTGAATGAATGCTGGTAAAGGGCTTCACATTTGATGGCGTTCTCAGCTGCTTACTCTGAATTACATTCAAGGTGTGCCGCACTCTCCTGGCTGGAACGTCCTTGGCTCCGTGGTGGTATTTATTAAACCAGGAGCTGAGCAGAGCTGGCCATCCTTCCATTCCCCCAGCCAGGGCCAATCCAGGCAGTTTTCAATATGCTTGTGATCTGTTGGCACAGAGGTGGTGGAGCAGTTTCTGTAACACAGCAGCTCTTGTGGAGTGCCCTAGATATTTTGTACCATCAAGGGCTGGTTATGGTGTCTGATGGATCTTATCAGTTGAGGATTTGTAGCTGCAGGTAGTTGAAATCTCAAGTAACGGGTGATGTGTTTGTTTACATAACCAGAAGTCCTGAGGTTGGGCAGGCCCAGGGTTGGTTATTTCAGCAGTTCAATGACATCATCTAAGACTCAGGTTCCTTGCATATTTCCCTTCTGCCATCTTCAGTGTGTGGGCTGGCTCTCCTCATGGTGTCAAGATGGCTGCAGCCACTCCAGGCATCACATCTTTATTCACTGAAATTCAGAGGAAGCAAAGGAGAGCTACATGGTCCCTGTGTCTAGCTTTAAAACCTAAGGAAAAATTCCTAAAGCCCATCCACTTAATCCTCTCCAAAAAGACTTTCCCTCTAGACACATTGGTCAGAATCATGTCACATGACCTTCCTAAGCCAGTCACTGGCCAGAAGAATGAATTAAATTCATGGTTCAGACCCATCTCCCCTTAAACTGGGTACAGGGTCACTTTTCCTGAGCACATAGCCATGAGGCAGAGGATGTCTCCCAAGCAAAATTGAGGTCTGCCAGCAAGAAAGAAGACAGAGGCATGGGGACTTCCCTGGTGGCGCAGTGGTTAAGAATCCGCCTGTCGATGCAGGGGACACGGGTTCGATCCCTGGTCTAGGAAGATCGCACATGCCGCGGAGCAACTAAGCCCGTGCGCCACAACTATTGAAGCCCATGAGCCTAGAGCCTGTTCTCTACAACAAGAGAAGCCACCGCACTGAGAAGCCGGCACACCGCAACGAAGAGTAGCCCCCGCTCGCCACAACTAGAGAAAGCCCACATGCAGCAACAAAGACCCAAAGCAGCCAAAAATAAATAAAGTAAAAAAAAAAAAAAAGGCTTGGGTGTGCGTGGGTTACCCACAGTGTTGGCTTCAGAAGCCTTTACCTTAAAGCGAACTCTTCAACCTCTGATCTCATCACCCCGACTACTCCAACAGATGCCGGAAGAGCAGAATTAAGACTTAGAGTGAATTTCAGGAAGAAGCAGTCATTATCAATACCTCTGCAGGAAATTCCAATTTTATGGGAGAAACCTGAATCCAAGACAGATCACACATCTGCCTTTAGGGTCCTGGGGGTCCACACTAGGATTCACATTTGTCCCAGGATTTCTAGTCAGTTGAGGTGTCTCCTGGGAAGAACCCCATGCAGGAGACTAGAGGGCTGAGACACCCAAGAAAGGCTCAAGGAAACAGTCCGTGTCAGACAAGAAGGAGGATTCTAGGACGGGCCTGGGCCGGCCACTCAGACAGTCCCCAGGCTCTCAGACATCTGAGTGCCTTACACGTGTGAGTAGACCCTCCCTAAGGAAGCGTGCACTGAAATGTCTGTTGGACACTGAGAATGGGGCGACACAAGTAGGGTCAGCTGTGTTGGGGACCAGCGGTTCTAGCTGCCATGTTGATCCTCACGGCCAGAAGGTCTATGAAACAGACAAGAGGTCGGGGCTGGAAAGGAGGAAACGGAGGAAGCGGCGGTCATCAGCACAGTGACCACCCCCCAGGGAATCTCAGAAACAGCTGGAGAAGGAGACTGAAAAACGGAGGTCTTCAAATTATGTGAATCAGGACACAGAGTAACAGGCTCTTATTTCTAGTTTTACTCCAAGGCTCGTGTGGCATGAAAAATGTGACCATGGCTGGAGCAATGACTTTGGTTTCACGCCGGAGTCAAACACCTCACTTGATAGTTTAGCCCTGATTCACCAGCTAGAATATCAGGCTTCTGAGGACGAGAGCCATGTAATAAATCTCCCTGGTACCAAAGAGTGGAGTGTCCTCAGTACAATGGAGGTCACAACTGTTGGTGGATATTGTTTTAACAGCATTTTTTACATGATGAATATGGCAACACAGTGCACTTCAAATTATACAGCAACACAACATTTCATCTCTGGATCCACACATATACTTATGAAATAAGCTGTTGCAATTGTCATGACTTACCATGATGACTTTTCAATTATACATTGAAATTATTTTAGCTTTTATGAGACATGGGCATTGAAAGTAATTGCACAGGGAGTTAGCATTTCAGGAAATGAATATAATCAGGAGTAGCCAGTAGAATGATGAGAATTCTGCCAACAGCAGATGTAAGGAGGCTTATGGTCCCCCACAGTCACTTGATGAAAACTTCCACTAAAGGCTCTATGCCCTGAATCTCCCAGGGAGAGATGTTTTCCTTCTTGAAGTCTCCTTTGGTTGACTCTGTGAGGTGGAGTTCTCTTATCAGTGGTAACGAAGAGGGAGTCCATGATGCTGGGCTCGTCCAGAATGGCACGAGCAGAACACCCCCAAGAGCCAGGGCAGCGGCGCAGAGAGAAGGGCGCCCTGTCCAAGCGGAACACACAGCGTTTACAAGCGTCTCAACTCGCCTTGCAGGTTGGACAGTGCTTTCTATTACCTCATGTTATCTTTAGAATCACCCTGAGGGACGGGCGGGGCAGGCATCCTCAGCCTCACAGGGTAGCAGCGGCAGGGGTGGGTGGGGATCTAGGCTGAGAGGTTAGCTGACTCAGATCCCAATGCGGGAACACTGATACCCGCCAGCCCCAGGGTCCGTCGCCTGCGGTATATAAATATAAGGCAGGGAGCCATTGCCCCCAACACAGTTTCTTGAAAGGAATACCAGAAAGAAAATTCTTCAAGGATGGAAACTGGTATAAGAGGCATAGTGTTTCTCTAGACACTGGGCTGTGTTCTCTAAGAAGGGAAGGCAAGGTGCCGGCATTGGGGCCAGGCCTGTCAGTGTGAGCTCTGGGGAGTGGGCGGGAAGTGGTGGTCCCCCTGTCAGGAGGGTGCAGGCAGGTGATGCTGCGGCAGGTGACGCCAGCCTCCACCCTCTTCTCCCCGGATGCAGAGTCCCAGCTTTCTCCTACTCCACGCGCAGCAGGTCGGGGAGCCTCCAAAGGCTCAGCCTCGGGGTCTCAGGGACCCGTGGGCTTCAATCTGGGCTCCACCCTAAACAGCCAGTGACCTCGGAGGAGGGTGTCTAATCTTCGTTCACCTCAGTTTCTTCATCTATAAGTGCAGATATCGTTGATTGATTATTTATTTATTTGATGCATGAATTGATCTCTTGGGGCTCTTGGGAGGAAAAATGATCAAGCAGATAAAACACTGAGGATGGGGATGGTGCCCAGCCCACATGAAGTGCTCAATAAAGATTAGCAGTGGCTATTACCATGATTACACAGGACTAACGGGAATAGAAAGAGCTGTCCTTAACATTACTACGTGAGAGCAATTTTAATTAATAAATGCAAAAGAGATGCTTGTCTTCTCAAACCCATGCTATAGATGGGTTAAAAAGTGACTTGTTTTGGTTATTTCTTTCATGCCGTGCTGTCACACAATGAGAGTACCTCAGCATAGAAGTTCAGATCATTCAAAGAAACACCCATGGCATGTTCTGAAAACTTAGGTGGGGTTAAACCACACAGCTCTTTCATTCTCACTTCTAATCTTGGGGAAGAAGCCACATGCCAGTTTCTCAGATACGCTCAGTTTGCAGTTTCCTCTTAGAAACTGAAGTTGCCCCACTCTGAAGTTCAGAAACCGTGCAAAACAGATGTATAAAGTGCTCCATTGTCTTGTGCAAATTCTATTTTAAAAAAGGTTTCAACTGAGCCAGGAGAACCAGAAGGAGAAGGCCGTTTTCCAGATAAGACACAAATTTGAGGAGAGAACAGAAATGCCTTCAGTTTGTCTCCTGGCAGGCCAAGGCCAAATTGTGGGCATCAGATGTGCACATGGCCGCAGAGGAGGAAAGGGGAGAGGTTAGGTGGACAGGCTGAGAGCTGGGAAATCAAAGGGGATCAAGTTCTGGGGTGTTCTTACTTTTTTGAGATCATTTCAGGCCTTTTATCTTCTGCTTTTTGCACCCAATTTGTCCTTCCTTACTACCCTACAAATGTGACATCAAAATAGCCTATGATGTTGGTACAGAATTGTTCCAAGAGCACAGGCCCTGGAGACAAATGTAAAGGCACAAAAACAGTAACTCGAGACACCTATTGCAAACACTTACAAATGAAGAACCAAAACTTTGGGGGGGAAGTTCAAATTGGGGAAAATAAGGCAGCTGCTTAGGACTAAAATTAGCCTCCTCAGTTGTTAGGCATCAGTGCATTTGTACTTACTTTCCTGGAAAACATAAGATGAACAATATCATCTAAGTACCAAGTATTACCTGGCTCCTCGGGGATTTCTTCCTTAAATTAAGGTTAAATTAAGGTTGCACCAAAAAAAAAAAAAAAGAGGGTTCCAATTTTTGCTTCTTTTGATTTCTAATGTTTCTACTCCTATAAGCAGTTTTTAGGTTTCGGTATTTAGAAATGGCATCTGTGCCCTTTTGATATAATTTGACTCCTAAACTTTAGCTTCTGTTGCAAAGTGAACAATAAAGTCAAGCCTTGCTCAGGTGCTTTACAAGCACTTCACAGTGCACTATTGTGTTTCATCCTCCCAACAACCATTTTGAGCCCATTTTACAGATGGGGAAATTGAGGTCCAGAGGCTGAGGAACTTCAGCAAACTCATGGGGCCCTGAGCATGAGTCAGAATTTGAAACTGGCTTTTTGGTTCCAAAGTGAAGACCCAGCCAAGCAATGAGTTTCGTTGCTTAATGTCTGCTGAGGGCCTCCATGAGTTACACTTTGAACCAGTCGGAGAGTCTACCGATTCTGGCCCAATCACTTTTTCTTTAGAAAGTGGACCTTTTCCCGCTGGTATGTACAGAGCAGGACAGTCTCACCACACCTCCTATTTAAGAGGACTCAGGTCTTGGAGTCTTTCTGATGGGTTCAAGAGTGATGGACTCAGCCCGGATACCAAGAGAGCAGCCAAGATGCTGAGCAGCGTGGTGATTACTCTGCTGTTACAGTACCACACAGATGTTTCCAATTTTACATAATCAGATCATATATTTGAAGTGATTAACAATCACGACCCTTTTTAATAACTGAGAGGCTTGGCGCCAGCTGGGCATTGAGGCCATTTTCCTCAAGGATTTGTGAGGACCACTGACAGGTATCATAAGGGGGACAGGCACACAGACTCCTGCATCCGAGCCTCTAAATCTTCCATGCAGGGCAGGGCTAGACGCTTAAACCAAAAAAGCAGAGATGATTCATCCAGCCCTGGACCCCGTTAGACAGCAGAGACCATCTTGTGAGCCATCCCTCCACTCAGGCCTAGAAACAAATAAGAGGCAACTTGAAAAACCATCCACAGACAATTTCCCCAAACGTTTGATTGTATAAATAATTTATTTCTGTTCACAGGATCATATATGCATATAAAAGGGAACGGGAACCCAAAGGGATGATCAGGACAGAGAATTACAGCAGTAGAAACGGAAACAAACCAGGAGACATAGTCCCAACACCATGACAGAGATTTCGTGAAGAGAATCGTTCGGAAACAAAACTGGCCTCCCTGTGTCTATGAGAAAACATTTCAAAAGCTCGTGTGGGGAGGCCAACTTCCTCTACGTGAAGCCCATTCATTCTCCGAAGAGCAGGAAGCATAATAAATCAGACGGCTACGTTGGAGGGGACCCTCCGGGTGACCACTCCAAGGTGATTTAGCCTGTGTTTCCTCCATTTGGTCAGAGACGAAATGGGCTATTATTTGGGCAAACACTACAGAAATCAACTGAGACTCAACTATTGGTTGCTACACCACAGAGCTCTACTGCACAATTACTAACAGTTGACTGCACCCTTAAGTACTGATAATGCAAAAAACAAAGTCATTTCGCATCATTGGTAAAGCATGAGAGGATCTGAACAGTGATCTTGAACCAAAGTATTGTCAGCACGAGAAGGTTACAGTATTTGGCATCTGCAATGTCACAAAATAAATATATTATTCTCTCAATAGTGTGGAACTACCAAAATGTCAAAGTGCTTAAGAAATTGTTGCATGTGAAGAAAATAAAGAAAGATGGATTTTTTTTTTTAATAATTCTATACAGAATCTTCAGATGATGGGACCAGCCCATTTAGAAATCAGTGACTATGCTGTTGATATGTAAACTGAAATCTTGCAGGCTTTTCAACACTGCTCAGCTATATTTTCTCTATTGAGTTTCTACAAAAAGACCAGCATTGGAGGGGTACCAAATACACGGACAAAAGAGAAAAGGAAGATGGACTGCTAGGTTTCTTCTTTTAAAATATTTCATAGGAGAATTGGGTTTCAAGCAGGAAGCCAGGACTTCTACCTCTGGTTCTTAAATTAACTTTCTGAGTGCAGTGGAAAATAGGCATGGATTTATAATTTGACTATCTCACATGCTCACACACATGATCATACCCAATTTCTAAAGGCCTCCTTCGCACAGAAATTTATCATAGTGGGGGAAAAAAACGTAATTCCACCTGTAACCACGGATTCAAAGAGGAAATCAAAATCACACAGGAAGCGTTAAGTTTCCTGTTTTATACTGTGTTTCAGGGTAAATGACAGCTTCTGCAAACCAAGACTCGGTCCTGATTATAAAGGATTTTTTAAATTACATTATTAAAAATAGGTATTTCTTCTTCTTTCACTTTATCTATTTCCAAAGCCTCTTTCAAGTAAACTGTGAGGAGCCTGAGGACAGGTGACCATTACGTCACAGGCTTTCTTTTATCTCAAGCACTCACTGTGTCTGCATTTGCTCTGCAACCAGCTTCCACAAGAAGGAATTAGGAAGGACCTCCTTGTGCTTTTCCCTCGCCTTTAAATCCATGCAATGAGGTCGGCTTTTGCAACAAGGTGGGCTTTTATTTGTTGGTGCATGACATCAAATACTCTAGCGAGATATTTGTAATGAAAATACTGAAACCAGATAGGTCACGATGAACCAATTAGAAATCTGAACATGTCGCCACTTGCAGTGTAAAGGGATCTAAAAGGTCTTTTTTTCCTAAATTGAGTATTTCTAAAGTGAGTATTCATTCATAGCAGATTTAAAAAAGAAAAAAACAAACATGTCTGAAAACCATAACCCATCATCAAGCGGTTAGGATTACAAGAGACATCCCTTGCCAAAACCCGCTTGTCATTCAGCACACATCTGCAGCTGGTGTGCTCACACAAGCCAAACAGTAGGCTACGCGAATTTAAGATTCCACACATATGGGTCTAGAAATGTATGCCGATTACACAGTGCAGAGGGAGGTCCCAGCATCTACACACACACCGCATCCAGCATTGATGTCAAGAGCCTTACCCTTTAAACACCTTTAACTATTCTGCAAACAGAAAATGCATCATTGGCCACCACCTCCAACAGTTTTTTGTTTTTGTTTTGTTTTTTTCTAATTTTTTTTTTATTGGTCTCTTTGTGTGATAATGACCTACACATGGACAGAGTCCAAAGCATCTGGAAGATGTCTGATTCCAGGCTGAAAAGCAGTTCTCAACAAAACTGGTCTTCTGAAGCTACCACAAAGCACCAGGAAAGGGGCATTCTTCGCGGGCATTCCCCAGACGAGGCCAGCGCAGCGCCCCGTGCCTTCCGGCTGCCGTCCTGTTCCAGGCAGTCCTCTGATGGCCCAAACCAGCACCTCGTTTGGGCCCAGAGCAGGACAGATGAATTTTCACAGGGGCCTGCCCTGTGACATAAAATTGTCCAGCTTTCACAGCCCAAGGAGAGGCTGTCCCCCCCAGCACCTCCCACTGCCACCATGCCCCCAGACGGGTACTCCCGGGGTTCTGGGAACCGCATACCTCAGGAAATTCACAGGTGCGATCCCCAGTGAGGGCGGGGAAACCTGAACTTCTGGCCCTGCTGGAGTAGGAAGAAATCGCTTTTGTCTCTGACATCTGAGCCTTCCAACCTGGGCCAGGAGGGCATACGGCGGGACCTGCACGTCCACTCCCCAGTGGGGGCCCCCAACCCTTTAGCAGCTCTGGCGTTCAGACAAAAGGTCCCCTGAGCTAGGGGTGGCGGCAGGTCGAGCTCAGGTTGGCAAGTCTGCCTACATACCCAGGTCGAGTCACTAGTCCTGACTTCCGCTTTAAAAATTCGAAGCATCGCTTTGGTTCGCTGTCTTTGTTCGCGGGCGCGGGTTCTCGCTCAGCCATCCAGCCTTTCATTCATTCATTCCTGACTCGCTCGCTCGCCCCCCACCGGCTCGGAACGCTGCCGCGCGCATTACCGCTTCTTCTTCTGTTTGAGGGACTTCCTGCGTTTCAGGATCATCTCATAGAGCTTGTCCATGCCCTCGGTGAGGCCCTCGCCGATGATGGCGCACGCCGGCTGGACGTGGTAGGTGGTGGCCGGGATGAGCTCGTGCAGCGCCAGCTGCTTCTCGATCTCGGCCACGGGCAGCGACTTGGGCAGGTCCTGCTTGTTGGCGATGACCAACAGCGGCGTGCCCTGGTTCTCGGCGAACTTGGTCACCTTGTGCAGCTCCGTCTTGGCCTCCTCCAGCCGGTCCACGTCCACCGAGTCCACCACGTAGATGATGCCGTCCGTGCAGCGGCTGTAGGACTTCCACAGCGGCCGCAGCTTCTCCTGGCCGCCCACGTCCCAGAAGTGGCAGCTGATGCCCTTGGCCGTGCCGTTGCTCAGCTTGATCTTCTCCGTGTTGAAGCCGATGGTGGGCACCGTGTTCACGAACTCGTTGAACTTGAGCCGGTACAGCACCGTGGTCTTGCCGGCCGAGTCCAAGCCCAGCATGACGATGTGCAGGGACTGGAAGGCCGAGATGTTGGAAGAGATGTTGCCCATGGCTCCTCGCTGCGGCGCCGGCCACTGCGGCTGCGGCGGGAGGGCGCCGCCCCCCGAGCAGTTACGGGCCCGACGCGGCCGGGCGCACCTGGGCCCCGCCTGCCGCCCTCCGCCGCGGGCACCGGCCGAGCCTCGGCGTCCCCGGGGCGCACGGCTCGGCGCGCTCAGACGCCGCGGCCCCCGCGCCCGCGCCGGCCGGGCATCGCGTCTCTCGGCGGGCTTTTGTCTCCCGTGAAGCCGCCTCCGCTGCCGCGGCGCGGGATGCTCGCGCCCGGCGCCCTCCCCCGGCCCCGGCTCGCTCTGCGGCTTCTTCGGGCCGCGCCCCCGCGCTCCCGCCGCTGCCCGGGCTTTCCGCGGCTGCCGGCTCGGGGCTCCGGGTGCCAGGCGCTCGCCTCTGCCTGGGCGGTGCCGCCGCGGGGCCGCTCCCGCTCCCGGGACGCTCCTCGGAGGCGCAGGCGGGGCGTGGGCTTCCCCGGCTGTTGCTGCCGGCACGGCCGCCTGCCTGTCCCCGCCGTCCCCTCGCTGCCGCCGCCGCCGCCGCCGCCGCCAGCCTGCAGCGGCGGGAGGGCGCCCGGCTCCGCCCCTCGCGGGCCCCGCCCCGCCCCGCCCCGCCCCAATGGCCCCGCCCCTCCCGCGGCCCCGGGTGGGGCGTGGACCTCCCCTCGCGGCCGGCGGCTTTCGCGCCCTTCGGAGCTTTCGAAATCGCCGCCGGCGTCCCCTCCCGCGCAGCGCCCAGACAATGGGCCCCGGAGCAGGCTCTTCCTCCTCGGCCCACTGACGCATCTTGTAAAAATAGCTCTCGGCTCCCGGAACTCCCCGCCCCCCGATCCCAGGCCAGCGGACGGCCGGCGGGACTGCAGCCGTGGGCGGTGCAGCCGGCCTCGGGGAGCGGGTCCGGGGGTCCAGGCTCCGTGGGCTTTGGCGCGGCTCGGAGTCCAGGGCAAGGCGGGCCGGGGCAGCTCTGCCCGAGGGCCTGGGGAGCGTCCGGGGCGGGGGTGAGAGTGCCCCGCTGGAGCGAGAGGGCGGTGGGTCAGGTTCCCCGACCCCCAAGAAAGGGGAAAGGAGAGAGCTGTCCGCAGTGAGCCAGCCCGGGCGCGTTTCCACTCTCGCGCCCTGTGCGGTGCCCCAGAGCCTGGACCTTCGCGATGCCCTGGCTCGCTTCCCTGCCAGAGCTCCAAGGGGCTCCACCGGACCACCGCCGCCCTTGGGGCGCAGGCCTGTGCCCAGGGTGCCCCGGAGGCCTAGCTTTTCCTGCCTGGCGGCAGCGATGCACACATCCAAACCTCGGCTTAAGGAGACCCTGTCTGCCCCAGATAACTCCGACGACTCACCAGTCCCAGACAACCCCTTTGGCTGCCTTACTTGTGTTTCCACCGACTCTGCTGACATGCCAGGTCATGTGTTAGCATCTCGGGAGAGCACCCTCTACCACCCTCCTTTGAGACCTGAGAATCACCTGCCCACAGGTAAACCACTCCTCCTGCACTAGGCCCTGTAGACGCACTTGGGCCTGAAACAAAACCTGTCAGGAGCTTGGAGTCCGTGGCACCGTAGGTAAGAAACACCAATGCCCAGTGTCCGGTTTCCATCTCCCCTCACTCCAGTTCAGTGCTCTTATTCTGGTTTGTAAACACACAACCAAGGCCCATCCTCTCCAGGTGCCAAGGAAACTGAGCGTGCATTTCAGATGCACACAGATCTGGGGCAGAGCTGCTCTGGAGGAGTAGCGGCGGAGGCAGAACGGATGGTGGCTTCTTGCCGACTCCAGCGTATGAGGCAGAAAGATGAGAATGGGGTCTAGGGGGCTGGAAATGAAAACGATAACCATTTATGAGTAAAACCCAAAATGTTATAGAAATACTTTCCTTTACCACCTTCGTTTCACAAGCTATGATAAAATAGGCAATTCTGTTGGTATCGAACCATGTGAGAAGACCACATGTAAGATGGCAGGACCAGCCATCCCTCCTTTGGAACTCCCGTGGCGGCAGCAGTTTCCCAGACCGGGTCCAGGGCTGGAAAAGGCCTTGTGGATCATTCTGTCCAACCTGCCAGATGAGGAGACCAAGGCCCCAGGCGCTTGACTTCGCCAAGGCGGAACCTACATACAGACTGCCTTCTCGAAGCCCAGTGCCAAGGGCTGAGGGCCTGTGTGCTCTCTCTCACTCCACACCCCACCCACACACTGTTTTAATTTAATGGGGAATGAAGTTGTAAGCAACCTGAATTAGTTGTGAAAGAAATTCAACTCAAATTGAGTTGGATAAAAATGGAAATATATTCACTGACGTAATGGAAAAGTTCATGATTACGATTCTGTTCAGGCATGTCTAGAAGCCATGGAGCTCAAAAGAAATCTTTAGACCAGGTCTCTCTCCATCTCTCTTCTGTTTTCCTACTGGCAGCCCTGGGCTCACATCCTCGGTGTAGATCCTAGAAAGAAAAAGGTGCATCTCTTTCCCAGTAACTGGTACAAAAGCCTGAAGGACACATCCCTCTGGCCTGTCTGGCCCAGCCCTGCATCAACTACGACTGTCCAGAAGGATGGAACACACTGATGGATGGGGCCCAGGGCCTAAAACTGGGGAGGGGTGGTTCCCAAAGAAGAATCAGGCATCTGTTCCCTAAAGGGCTAATGGGGGTGGGTAAGCAAAAATAACAGATGCCGGTGTAATTTAGAATGATTTCATTTCAGTTATTGGGAACCCTGGGAAGACAGGATTTTGTGTTTTTGGAGTGATTCTTCTGGCTCTCTTCAAGGCCTTCCCATAGATGGCCACCTGCTCGTGAGACTGTTTCTTCTCTCCTTCTTCTGTGCTACAGACAGGACCTAGGCTGAGTGCCAGCCCGAGATGGGCCTTAGATTAGTAACCTGAGACCTGGGCATCTGGAAAAAGACAGACCAGACTGGAACCCTCTTGATCTGGCTCCCACAGATGATCTTACTGTAGGATGCCTTTCTCTTAGTTGCATCTATCCCCTGTCAGATCTTGCTTTTATTTTAAGGATGGTAGGAGGGCAATATTTTAGTAAAACCTGCGATGTGTTTTCCTGGTGCTGAACAAATTCCTGCCGGCTGGGGCTTTGACTGCAGCACCACACTTTGCACACCCTATGATGGGGTTTAGTCATAAAGGGCTGTCTGTTGTCCAGTAGCAAAAGCAGACTAATAGACATTAATGGAGCCTTCCAGAACAGGGCCATTAAACAGCAACTCACCATAATCGAATAGCAACCGTGCTACAGTCTAATTTCACTCACCAGGTGACAAGTTGAATTTACAGTGGATAATTTATCTTCTAACACGTAAAAATGTCATTTAGCTGAGTCACCTTTCCTTCCAATATGACTTTCAATTGAGAACCCCTGGAATTATGAAAAGGAAAGTAATGTTTACCAAGACGTCAGAAATGCAAGGCCCACTTCGAGCCATGAACGTAAGTGTCACCGCTAACGGCCTGGGCTGTGTGGACCGATTGGATGGGGGCAATACATTTCCCACCACGTTCTGGCCACGTCGCAATACCTAGGTTACCATTTCTCGAGCTCCCCATCTCTAAAATGTATCTAACACAGGCGGAGGTTGTGAAGATGAAATGAAATAATACACGTCAAGTGTTTGGCGTGGTGCCTGGCACACAGTAAGTGCCCTATAAAGGTTACCTGTGATACCTGCAAAAAAAACAAAAACAAAAACAACAACAAAAAACAGTTTTACAATGGACACAGTCATTTGAGTCTCAATGGTCGCCCCATCGGCAAGTATTCCATGGAGTGGAAAATACTGGCTGCAGTGTGCTACTTTTCTTCGTTTTAATTAATCAGAATAAGACATTTCTCAAAGAATAACATGTACCTGTGTCTTGCCCGAGATGAATTTCACGTCCAGCAACAGCGTTATTTCCTTTCCCTTCTCTTCTGCATCGAGATGACTCTACACCCAGAAAAGAACTCAGTTCAAGTAAACAGAATGCGGTCACTTGGCAGTGATTTTGAAATTATATCCTAAAATATTCTCTTTTTTTTTCCTTGAAGGGCTTAGAAATCAAGTGTGCCACCAATTAAAATAACTTTTGAGTGGATCCAGCGAAGAGAGCAATATATTCCATCGTTACTATCTTTGCTTTAGGAAGTTTGATGACATAAGATGCAAAGTTGAGTGTGGATAAGGATAAATACCAGAACACGGGTGTGTGTGTGTCCACAGGCACGGAGTGTGTGTGATTATCGGCCTTTTCTGTTGGGATCCTTGGGTTCAGGTCCGCTGCCCCCTGTGCTTAGCTATTATAATACAGGAGTGCCCTCTACTGAGCTTCTTGTATACGAGATGAAAGCCTCCACAGAGGCAAATTTGCCTAGTGCCTAGTAAAAGTTCCATCCATACGTATTGAACGAATGAATGGATAAGAGACTCCCTAACCTAGTTCTCTATCTGGAGCTATGGGACTAGATCTTTTAGAGCCCCGCTTGTTAAATTGAGAAAGTGCTTCTCTTTGGGGCTCAGAGCCTGGGGGCGTCAATGCTCAGATGCAGGCTTGGTTCTTGTTTCCAGTGCAGACTAGGAGGGGTTATTTGCCAGGAGAGGGGACCAGGAGCCTGGCAGAGTATGCAGGGATGTTACCAGAAAAGCTGTTCAAAGAATCACAAATTAATGGAAGAGAGAGGAAATCAGCATGCAGGAAACCCAGCTGAGATAAGAGATTGGAAGAAATCAATTTTTGCATCTAATTCAGAGGGCAGGCAGCCATAATGGGAGAGGGGACCAGAAGTCGAGAATAAAGGAGGCCAATTAGGCAGGGAAAGAACAAGGCTTGAAACTGCGGAAGCCAGGTGGTCCGGGATGGAAGTTCTCTGGTGGGAGTGTTTCCTTAACGAAGCTCCCCACCCACACTCCCAGAGTCCTAGGGAGGGCCGGACACAGAAAGTGTCATCTCTGGAGGAGTGCCCACCTCAGGGGACACAGGGAAGGGATGAAAAGACACTGGTTCCCAGGGGAGTTTTGTGGGCAGGGCAGTAGATTTTGGTGGAGATAAGTACGAATCTGTGATGCCTGCGGTCTTTTGCTTCATTCAAGGGGTCTGCAGCGTGGAAATAAAAAGGATCCACTCTTGGGCTTCCCTGGTGGCGCAGTGGTTGAGAATCTGCCTGCCAATGCAGGGGACACGGGTTCGAGCCCTGGTCTGGGAAGATCCCACATGCCGCGGAGCAACTAGGCCCGTGAGCCACAACTACTGAGCCTGCGCGTCTGGAGCCTGTGCTCTGCAACAAGAGAGGCCGCGATAGTGAGAGGCCCGCGCACCGCGATGAAGAGTGGCCCCCGCTCTCCGCAACTGGAGAAAGCCCTCGCACAGAAACGAAAACCCAACACAGACAAAAATAAATAAATAAAGTTATTTAAAAAAAAAAAAAAAAAGGATCCACTCTTAATTTATCCCTCCCCACCTTTCCCCTTTGGTAACCATAAGTTTGTTTTCCGTGTCTGTGAGTCTGTTTCCGTTTTGTAAATAAATCAGTTGTATTAGTTTTTAGATTCCACATGTAAGTGATATCATATAATATTTGTCTTTGTCTGACTTCCCTCAGTATGATAAATGCAAAAGAATCTGAAAAAATATATATGTATAACTGAATCACTTTGCTGAATACCTGAAACTAACACAATATTGTAAATTAACTATACTTCAATTTAAAAAAATCTATTACTATATTGTCCATTCAAGTTCATAGTTTTCATGAAAAACCAACAAAAAATCGCAGTTCAGATTGCCCTATTTCTGATTTTTGTGAAGCAGCAAGGCTGAAACAACTCAGGTTCTCATTTTCCCGACAACCACTACTAAGAGAATTTAGTGGTTGTTGATGTTTTTTTCCCCATTCCAGCCTTCATTATTAACGGTCGATCTCTATTATATGCCTGGGACAGGTATGAAAATTTAGAAGTCATTATCTTTCCTCTCAGTGTTATTTTCAGATAAGATTCTTATATAAGATCGTTTTAAATCTCTCCTTAAAACTTAAATTTCACCTCTTAAGTGAACTTATATCAAGGACATTAAGACCTGACACGGAACTCAGGGCTGTCAAAGTGACAGAAAATGCTCACCTTACAGCCAGTCCTTTCAGCTGAAGGGGAAGAAAAAGCTTGGTATGCAAAAGTTATTTCTGATTCCTTTAATAATTCAATCACCGTAATTAAATTTCGACTCTAACAGCTACAGTGAAGGAAAAAAAAGGTGGGGGGTGGGTAACAATAACTCCCGGTGGTTGGTGTTCTGCACCATGAACCAAAAAGTATTTGATGGAAACTTGGATTCCTTTGCTTTCCCTTCCCCCTCCTCCTCCTGTGAACTGAGATGCCTATTATTTTCATTTAATTAAAACCTAGTCGGCTGGACCCGAGGGAGATGGAAACAATTGTGCTTTTGTGCCTCTATCAAGCCCTGTCGGCTCTCTTAACCGCGGTGGAGGAGGGCCAGGTGTGATGCCAGCTCTCCCATTGTCTGCTGTGTGGTCACTCAGGATGACTCTTCCCTTCGAATACAAGGCTCCTTGTGGAACTGTCCTCTCTGTGACTATGGCACAAACATCGGGATAGAGTTCTTCGGTTCCTTGCTGCTTCTGTTAGAGACATAGCCACTCAAGGTGATTATTTCCTCCTTCTGAGTTACACTGTGCTTACATAATCTAATCCTTTGCTTCATCAATCATAGAAAATCCCTTTTACTTTCTTGCCCCTGCCCTCTGCAATCTCCTACATCCTCTTTCCTAAGGTCCTTGGTGACCAAAGGAAAAATGCAAGGCCTTTGGGTTCCTTGCTTACCTGGCCTTTCAGTGGATCCTGCTGATTGCCCCATCCTTCTTAACATTTTCCTCTAAGAAAACCAGCTGGCCTGGCTAACGGGCAGTACTTCCCGCTCTACACGCTGCTCCAAAGATGCGGGGCTGATCTGTGCTGATAACCGTCTGGGATGGAGGTACCTCATCCATCAGGACCTCCAAACAGGAGGCTACAGAGCCATGTTTCCCTCCCGTCTCTGATCATGGCCTAGACTTGTCCTCATCAGTCATCAGTCTACAGAAGGCTAGTGGCCCCCAGTGGTTGGTCTTGGACCTTCTCATCCTCTTGTCTCTGGGTAGTTAATCGCATCTACCTCTCCTGATTTCTCAGTCTCCATCACCGCCAAAAGCCAGAAGCTCCCAACATAGAGTATTAAACTCAAAGCTCTGTCTATATATGTCTCCACCAGGCTTATTGAGCAAGTGCATCCAACTAGCAGTAGATCATAGACAAACTCATCTTTCCCTTCTGTCTGCTCTCTCCCTACATTCAGTCAACCAGAATCCAGATAATCCTATTTTGAAATAGCTCTTGGAATTAAAACTATGAGCCCTTTTAAATCACATTTATTGGTTTTTTCTTCCATTCAAGACAAGTGTCTTTATTCATGTCTTTGATTAATGTGGTACTTACTTCTATTTTTGCATGTGGAAAGGAGCAAACTTCATCCAGTCACGTGCTCTGTCTACTCTGCTTGCATCCCTGGGGAAGAGGGTAGCTAATCTGATTGGCCAGAGCCTAATACTTCATTGGGTTACATCTCACTACCGCTCAGTGAAGGGAAGTACCTTCAGGAGTTGATGCATTGTCTGTCTCCACCAGTCACAGGGTAGGTAAGCTCTGTGGGAATGGCCTTCTTATATTCAGAGGTAGAGAAGGCAAACCTCACTTGCATCCTTGGCCTAAGCTGCTTTCTCCAATCTAGCTTTTACCGCAGACTTGGCAAAAGATGGGAGATTGGTCACCAGTGTTTTCCCAGCTTAATAAAGCAACGCTACCTGGTCCACACAGGGAGGTGATAAGCAAAGGGATTTAGGCCTCAAAACTCAATTCTCAACCCCTAACATGACCAAGGAGGACATTCCAAGAAACTCTGGCATCCAAAAGAGAATATGGGGAGACATGACCTCCACACAACATAGAGAAAACTCCAAAGAGAGAAGAGACCCAGATAAAAAGTCTCCAAGATGAGATGAAAGGTCTATTGGAGCAGAAAAATAAAAGCACAGGGAAGTGAATTTAGTTCCTCCTTTTTCTAGTTTTTGATATTTTCATCCTAGTCAAAGACATCTCGGTATTTATGGGGGGTCCAACCCTTTATTTGTTCAAAGAAGAGCCAGCCTTTCTCTCTTGAGAAACTCATGTTCAAGAGCGCAAAGATGGAAACGACTAAACGGTCCTATTTTAGTTTTAGGTAAAACACACAATTTAACATTTGGAAGGTACAAAGGGGCATCAGTGAAGAAGAAGTGCCTTTCCCACCCTCCCTCACCCCCCACCCCCACCAGCTGCAGCTTCTCTCCCTAGAGGTGACTGCAGTTATCAATGGCTTGAATCTCCTTCCAGATATCGAATTATCCTTTTTCAGAACTACACCTTAGAGAAAATGTATTTATGCTTCTCAAAATTCCTAAGCAAAGGAGGCAAAAGAGAGAGCAGTGTCATAAATTGTTCTGATAACAGGTAGCCCAGAAGAGCTAAAATATGGCCGTGGACTATCAGGGTAAAATTCTCCAGAGAGATACTACAAGCTTATTGGAGAAAGGAATAAGCTCTCAGATCTTTCCTACAGCCCTGCGCAGACCCGGAGCCCAGGGGAGCTTTTGATCCCAAGAGCAGCTGGGTGCTGGGATCACTGGGTGGCACTTCTAGGGCACCCACGCCTTGGACCTCAGCCTTTTCACAGTGCCGCTGGACACCTGCCGTCCAGGAGACTGGGCTTCACTCCATCCACCATGGCTGCTGTCCTGACAACTGGCCAGCCACTCGGAAGGCCCTCTCCCTGTCCCCTGCACCTGGACCTACAGCTGCTGGTCACATCTCGTTAGACCCGGATGCAGCCTTGGTTTGCCTGATTTATGATAGACTAGTGCAGACAGCAGGAGCAAGGCTCACTGGAAACGGTAGTGAGAAAAGTCCAGAAAACAAGTCAGCAGTTTTCCAGTCTGTTATGGCTTAGGATGAAAAGATAAAGCAAAACAGAAACAAAGAAATGAGAATAAATTTCATTTCTGTGATAGAAGTTTACTCTTATTGAATTCTAGCTTATTTATCTATGTTTCTTAACTTGATTTTCAGCCTGCTGCGCATGGACCATGTCTTTGTTATGATTTTATCTAGTGCTAAGTGGGGAAAAGAACTGAATAAAAACAACCCTGGGTTTTTCCTTGCCAAAGAAGTCATAAATTCAGATATGAAAATTAGACTTCAGGGCAGAGTGATGATTCAGGAAGCCAGGATTAATATTACATGTAGCCACAGAGACAGGGAGTTGGTTGTAGACAGAAGCCTTCCCTGAAGAATTGTTGATACTAGTCAGAAACTGGAATGCCCATCCACAGCAAAATTATTAAATACTCTAAGCCACGTGATCAAAAACTTCAGAGCTATAAAAGGAGTGAGCTGAATCTGTGTGTGTTGATATGATTAAGATCACCCAGATACTGATAACTAAAAGAAACATAGTATACAAATGCCCCCAGCTCCATGAAAAATTGTGTTTGTGTATATATATGCATACACATATGTATATGTGTGTGGGGCATTTTCCAAAAATATACACAAGAAACTATTGATAGTGGTTATCTCTGGACCATGGAACAGAGTATGTGGGATGGAAAAGAGACTCATGTTTCATTGTATAACTTCTGTACTGTTTGAATTTGCTTTCCACGTGTGTGAAAATATTATTTTTGTCATAACAAAGTCCAAAAACCCACTTAGTTAATGAATGCATACACAAAAAGAAAAAATGCCTGCATGCATACATAGATTTAAAAAGCTCTAAATTCTCTACTGCATTCTAGAAAGAATGAAAATAAATATAACAAATGTCCAGAAAGTGAATTACACCAGCAAATATCAGATATCCATAAATAAGTGATTCATGTTCAGCTGTGTGAGAGCCATAAAAGTCGCCTCCATGCACGACTGAGACATGGGGCTTAGGAAGCGTTTCCAGGGGCAAATTTATGGAAAGCATCATTTTCGTCTAGAGCTGCTATTCTGCTACCTCAAGGTCAGGCTGACAAGGTTAAACGTAACATTAACATTTAGAAGTGCTCTCCCTCGGAGGTGGAAGTACAGCTCTTCCGAAACCTTTAAAACCTTTTGGGAATGGGTCACACTGCCAACATCCCAAGTTCTTTGCAGGTTTTTAAATGATTCTGTCCAGGGCTGACTCTGAATATGAAACAGTGGACAGAAACATGCTCAAGATACTAGAGACATTTTTTGCTATTACTTAAAAATTAAGAATCTTCCCTTTTGCTGTGTGTGCATGCAAATTATCTCTTATAATGACATTTCATCTACATATCATTAACACTTTATCACACGAAAGTGGCGGAGAAGTAGCTTCCCAGCAGAGTCTCCGCTGGAAGTGGAGAACTGATGTTACACAAGGTTTTTCCAGGCTTTCTGGAATTGTCTGGGCCAAATGAAGCACAGCAAGGGGGCAAAGTTGGATCTTACGGTTTGCAAGAGGCTCACTATGGAGGCTTATATATACACTACCAAATGTAAAATAGATAGCTAGTGGGAAGCAGCCGCATAGCACAGGGAGATCAGCTCGATGCTTTGTGACCACCTAGAGGGGTGGGATAGGGAGGGTGGGAGGGAGACGCAAGAGGGAGGAGATATGGGGATGTATGTATATGTATAGCTGATTCACTTTGTTATAAAGCAGAAACTAACACAGCATTGTAAAGCAATTATACTCCAATAAAGATGTTAAAAAAATATATATCCCCTAAAAAAAAAATATGAAGGCAGATTTTCTGTGTGGAAGGGGCACCCTCATTTGTAAAGGGTGAGTGTTATTTATGTCCTGATCGCCTACGACACCGGTGCTAAGTTGCTAAACGTGTACAATAGCAACAGACACTCAATGCTCCTTATGGAAGTAACATTTTCCTGAAGAAATCATCCTTCAGACGATTTTAAATTTAACTTCTTAACAAAACGGTATGAGGAACTGAAGTGTGTGGGGTAACACGCTGTCCTTCGGGGAACATTTGAGTCTGGCCAGAGTCGTCAACCGTGTCCTTATGACTGGTATTGATCACACCACTCATGCCAAACTGACCTTTGCCCTCTCCACAATCATTTCAGTAAACTCATTACTTCTTATTTCTTTTCAGGCTGGTAACCGAGCAGGAGCCTATGGGGCCTTCCTGGGACAGACCCCTCCCCCATGTCCTCTGCCGTGGCTCCTTTCTGAAGTACCCAGATAACAGTATCTGATGCACATTTCCTGAGTTGTTTTACAGATGCTAAAACTCCCACCAAATGGAAGAAATTAACTACTTGATGACCATGAGCATGTAGCTCCCAGACCTACTGGAGCCTGAGGATTGATAATGTTAACCCCTGTGACGCCACCCTGTTACCTCACCATCAACCAATCAGAGAACTGCGCATGAACTGATCGCAAACCCTGAGATGCCCCTCCCTCACCTGGCCTTTAAAAGTGCTTTGCTGAAACCCACTGGGGAGTTCAGGTGTTTTGAGCACTAGCTGCCGGGACTCCGTGCTCGGCGGCTGCAATAAACGCTGCCCTTCCCTTCACCACAACCCAGAGTCAGTAGATTGGATTTACTGTGCACGGGCAAGAGGACCCAAGTTTGGTTTGGTCACAAGGGCACTGTAAAGAAGCTAGTTAAAGAAATTAATCAACAAATTTGATTTACCCAAGGTTCGCATAGAGAATTATTTGCCTAATTTTCTCATTCTAGAAATTTCTGTCATTGTCACCAATACATAGAGTTGGTAATGATCTAACAAAGTCAGGCAATTCTCCAAGTCACCTGTGTCTCGTGTGATCTTATCATTAAATTGGTGACATCATCATTTCTTCTGAGTTGTAGAGTTTTATTTATTTATTTATTTTTGGTGAAGCCATTCTCCTAATAAACACCCTCTGCAACAGAGAATTAATTTTTTTCATCCTGTGTTTAGACTGCTTGAAATGGAACGGGGTTGTATGTATAATCTCTGAGAAATCAGCATAATCTCCTAAAGTAACCACCAATCAATCAGGAGTAATAGTATAAGGAGCCAAAGAATATTATTTCCACAGTTAATCTCATTTCTTTAAATTCCCTGGACCTTTATCTTTCTACTCCTCAAGTGACTTTTAGTGAAGAAAGCTCCCTCACTTGTTACATGGATTCCTGAGCATAAAATATTTTCTTTGTGTTGGACATGCATGAATGTGTCTGCACATGTTCATCTGTAGCAGAGGACCGTCCTTCATTTATTCACAGACATCTATGAAGATCTGAGAGTGCCCCAAGCATTTGAGCATTTGAAAATGAGTGATAATGTTACCCAGTCCAAGCTCATGCTGCTCCCTGCAAGACAGGCCAATAGCTAGAGAGGAAAGTTGTTGGGACAAGGAATAGCAACTTTATTTGAAAAGCCAGCAGACTAAGAAGATGGTGGACTAATGTCCCAAAAAACCATCTTACTGGAGTTAGAATTCAGGCTTCTTTTATACCATAAGGGGAGGGGTGTGGCTGGTTGTTGCAGACTTCTTGGTGTCAGAATCCTTTGTTCTTACATCTGTCCACGTAGGTCCAGTCATGATGTTCCTGTAAACCTCCAACAGGACAAATGTTATTCTCTGTTCTGCAACTTTTTAATCTCTCTATGAATGGAAAAGTGTTATACCTTTAAAGGTCAGAGTCTTGAGAATGGCCTATCCTGTATATTTCAGGCTATAGGCAACATTCTTAACTTGTAGCAAAAGCAATAGAAGTAAAAGAAACAGATCCAACATGGAGTCAGATTTGCTCTTCCCTATTACACTCGTGGAAAAAGAGAGCTTTACAATATGTCCAAGACATGATCCTTCTCCTCAGGACATTTACTATCTGGTTGGGGAGTTAAATAATTCCATATTTTTAGAAAATGCATCCCTTTCATTTCTTCTCTTGTTGTTTTCCTTTGTTCCCATTTACCTCTCCCACCTCACTCTTCCCTTTTTTCACATTTCCCGTTCCTTTTCTTCTTCCTCCCCTGCCCTCTTCTTTTCTGCTAATATCATACAATACAATAACCAAAGGGATTAATCCGGTGCCGCTGGGGGTATTTAGGGCCGAAGAATGGTCCCCTGCTCTTTGAGGTTAGGCAGCCCCATTGCCTCCTGAATCCCTGTCCTCCACCCACGTTGTCAGCAAATGCTCCCTCTCTCATGTTTCCCATAAGGCCTACAGTG
Source organism: Balaenoptera borealis (assembly GCF_965194805.1). Classification (NCBI taxonomy): domain Eukaryota; kingdom Metazoa; phylum Chordata; class Mammalia; order Artiodactyla; family Balaenopteridae; genus Balaenoptera; species Balaenoptera borealis. The sequence continues at coordinate 5,982,425 of NC_138863.1, read as the reverse complement.
GTCCCAGCCTTACAAGCCCTTCTCCCCAGCCCTCTCCTCGAGCCAAGGCCCATGCTGCCAGCCTGGGCCGTGGGACAAGGCTAAACCAGTCTTCCCACCTCCACGTCCAACTCAACAAGGAATGGGAGGACTTGCAGACACTTGAACTGCAAAACTTCCTGGTCACCAGCCCAGGGTCGTATGCCTGCATTGCACATCCCTGCTGCTGTGTGACGCTGTGCGCTCATCAGTGGACGTTCACTAGACAGGTGTGCACCAGAGTCACGATGTAACAGTCCACACTGGCAACATAGGAGAGAGTTCAGGTGAAATACCGGAAGTGAACAAACCACCATTTCAAATAGGAATACGTGTTTTAGGGAAATAATTCAATCCAACATCCAGCATTCGCTCTACACTAGTGGATCACAAGAGGGGCTGTGTGTGATGGGGAAGGCTGTGGGTACCTACGAGCACCACAGGTCCCGCCAGGCAGATGCCTGGGGGCAGCATCCCAGCTTATCCCCTCCACACCATCATCAAAATACACGTTTTCTTTATCGTCTGTTCAGCGGGTATTGAGTTTCCACTGTGTGCAGAGGACTCTCTTGGCCAGATTTACAAATCCTCTCAAAATACAGCCCCTGCTCAAGTCTCACCTGCCTCAAAACAACTCTCTCTCCCTCTTCCTCTCTGTTTTTCTCCCTGCTTCTTTGTCTCTGTTTCTGTCTTTCTCTGTTTCTCTCTCTGTCTCCATCTCTCTCTCTGTCTCTCTCTCTCTCTCCATCTCCCTACCCCCAGACTCTTTCCCTCTCTCTCTATCTCTCTTCCTCACCCCCTCCCATATGCTCTCTGTCTCTCTGCATCTCTGTCTCTGTGTCTCTCTGTATCTCTCTCTGCCTGTCTCTGTCTCTCTGTACTCCCTCTGTCTCTGTCTCTTTGTCTTGTCTCTATCTCTCTCTGTGTCTCTGTCTCTCTGCATAGCCCTCTAGCTCTCGCCCTGCAGTTTTACTCCTTCCCCTCCCAGAAGAGTCTCTGCTTCTCCCCACCAGCCAGCATCTGCTATGCCCTTCCCTTCCTCCCATCTCTGAACCTGCCCTGGGAAAGGGCGCCTCCCAACTGCTGCACAAACTGGGTCTCTTTCAATCCTTATCTTACTTGTCCCTGTGGCATCTGGTTCTCTTGACCACATTCTTCTCCCCCCAGACTCTCTGCCTTGGTTTTGCTCGTGCTTCCTGATACCCCTGGCTCCCAGCTCCTTGGTGCCCCGCAAAGCTCCCTCACAGCACCCTTTTCTTCCATCTGCTCCTAGAGGGGCAGTGTTTTCTGGACCCTCTGTTTGGCCCTCTTTCCACACCACACCAGCTTCAGTGGGCAGTCTCACTGCTCCAGAGAATTCTCCCTTCCCCTCATCCAGAGGACTCAGATCTCATCACGGCCCAGATGTCTGCCTCTGCTGTGCTCTGCCCCACGCTCAAACCCTGCTAGTTGTTGCCACTGGGACGTCCCTCGGACACCCCCAGAAGGTCCCAAGACCTCAGCATCACCCCTTCCTGTGTTCCTCTTCATACCTTTTTCACTACCATTGGGTCGTCTTACAGCCAGAACCCAGCATGCTGGACGCTGGCAAAGCTATCACACATCTTTGGATGAACCATCTCCGGACAGCCCTACTGCATCAAAAGGGAGTAAGCCCGTGTCTTTGCATTTTGCTTGGGAGTGAGCTTGGTGGTGTCATCCCCGCCCACGGGTGATGGGACCCCCGCTGCCTCTTGGGCCGAGGAGACCACCAAGTCACTGCCCATTGCCCTCTCCCTGTGGCAGTCTTGAGGGTGACAGGCTGAGGGGAAGGTGGGGAGTCAGGTGTCACTGGTCACCATCAGCCCTTGGACTTGAAGCTGGGTGTTGGGGGGGGATGGGTTTGGAGACAACACTCACCCAGCAGAGGCCCCTCTTTCAATCAGCTTTTAATCCATACAACCCTGTAAAGACATTTCCAGTTCCGGAGTGCTGCAGAATGGCGATGCGGAATATCATTTGTTGGGTGTGAAAATGACAAAATTGGAAATTATTTGTTAACTAGAACATTACAGTTCATGATGACACACAAAAGCATTTCTAAGTTGCCTGACATGATATCAGAGAAGAACGTTGCCAAGATATACAGCCCGGGTTGGGGAATGAAAGTATAACCCACAGAAAATGACTAAAAATGCTCAGTAAGACTAGTGAGGTGCTGATGTGGGGCAGCCCCTTGAGTCAAAGGGAGGGCGCGACCCCCAGCCTGGCCAGACGGTCTGACAGCAGGGAATGTCAGACCAGCCTTGGTTCCACCAACATCATTTACAAAACTGCAGACAGCTCAGGGGGTGAACACGAGGCACGTCCCGTCCTATGAAGAGTGACTGCCTGGCCCCCTTCCTTGGGGATCCTGCTGGCACACCTGTCACCTGCCCAGGAATTCCTAGGGATGCTCAGGGTGGGGGGTCACATGCAGGGCCACCCTCTGGTGTCTCCTGGAGCACGTGGGGGAGCCAGGGAAGAGGCTGTACTGCGTCCTCATCCACCCTCTGCTTCTCACGTTCCCCAGGAAGCGGGGCGGAGGCCGGATGAGGAGGGACAGCAAACTGCTTTCCAAGAGATCATTCACAGGGATCAGGGGCCCTCCCTTGGCTGTTGGACTGTCTACGAATTGCACTGGGACAAAACTGTCTAATACAATCAAGGAAATCTTAATGAGGATGTGTAGATCACAGAAAAGCCCCCTTGGGAGCCAGAAGCCATGAGGGAGGGATTGCCAGGTGATTACCAGGGCTCACTCCCCGGGCCTGACAGGTTTTCCAGAAGCCCCTCCCTCCATTGAGCGTGTCCAGGTAGAACCACGGGCTGCACTCAGTGGGCAGATGGGCTTCTTAGACCACTGCACAGCTGGGAAGTCCCAGATGGTCCAAGGTCGCGATGCCTTGAGCGTGTAGGTAACTACGTCACGGTGATCGGGAAGCAGCACAGACCAGCGGAGGCGGGGGCGGGTCTTGGGCTGGGGTGACCTGTGATTACAGCGATGAATCATATAAGAAACCCTCCTGAAAGCTTTTCCTGCCCCCAAATAGCTCCAGGCCGTGTGCAGGTAGAGACCTTCAAGTGGACAATATGTGTGATGTCTTTGAGTGACACTTCATCAAAAAAAAAAAAACAAAAACCCTGTTGCTGAAAAATCCAAATATCAATATTTGCTGCAACTGTGTTCTATTCATTTACTGGGAAAACACAGAAGTAGGGCATACTTGATTGTGACTCATGCTTTTCTGGAAGGGATGTTAGATTTAGTTTTTAATAGCACGGATTAGGAGTCGGTGAGATCTGGGCTCCAGTTCTGAGGGGAGAAGATGCTGCCGGTGAGAGCCAAGCTCTCTAGCTGTTCTTTCCTCATCTGTGAAGTGGAGAGAGTTAGAACGCCTGTCTCAAAGGCCACAGCCCGGTTAGATGAGCCTGGGCAGTAAAGGACCCAGAGCTTCGAGAATAAATATGAAGATGATTAAATGACTATAAAATGATTGTTTTATGACAGCAGTTACCTTGCTTAACAATTTAAACTCAGCATTTTAGTGTTAAAATAATGGGGTTTTTTGCTTTTAATTTGTATGCCAATGTGTGAAGTGGGGTGTGTGTACGGTGTGTGTACGTGTGTTGTGTGTTTGTGATGTATGTGGTTTGTGTGTGATGCCTGGTATGTGTGTTTGTAGCATGTGTGTAGCATGTGTGGGGTGTGTGTGGTAGGTATAGCATATGTTGTCGAATGAAACATGGCCCTTGGCTATGCCCCCAGATCAGGGCATGCTTCTTTAAGGCCCCTGTTGGAGGGAGTAGGGAGCTGTTTCATCTCCCCCAGCAAGTACCCTGCCTCGTGGGAGGGTCAGGTGTGGGCTGCCCAGACCTTCCCTGGGGTTCTCACAGGCCCAGACTCTTGAGAAAGGGCCAAGTGAGCCGTGACCATCGGGCACACAAAAGTTCCCATGCAGGCCTGGCTCATGTGCTTGGAAAGCCTGCTTTTGAGGTGGCCTTTGGTTGGTCTGGGAACTTGGATTTCGGGGGGAGGGTGCCCGCATTCCCTGGACCGATTAGAGCAGCTCTGTGCACCTGCACCGTTTGTGCAACCAGGTTGGTTTGTGCCGAGCACCTGCTCTCTCCAGGGAGTCTGGAATTTGGGTCCGTGCCAGGCAGAGGGTGCCTTTGGGACCAGCCCCCAGTAAAAATCCCTGGAGCTAAGTTCTGGGAGTCCTAGTGAATCATTGACCTGGGAGTGGTCTTGGAGACCTCCAACACTACCTTATTCCTTGGGGATACGTAGGGATGAAGTGAAGGCCTTGGCAGTTTTGAGGGGCTCAAGGGCCCTTGAACACCCCCTCCCAATTAGAAGATCTCTTCATGCAAAGAACTCTGAGTTAGACCATCTCAGGGTCTGAGCAGAAAAGTGGGCCTGAAAATATTCCCCTCCATCCTAATTTATCCTAATGACTAGCTTCAATCACAGCTCTCCTAGGAAAATTTGGTTGCTTTGTACATGGAAAGCTTTATTCTCTATGCAGGAGCGTGGAGCAGGCAGAGAGAGATTCTGGATGACGACAGATGAGCTGCCAGGGCCATTAAAGCCCCAGGGAGTTCATCTTTCCAACATTTTAATATATAACAATGTTTTATCTTTTTTTTTTCATTTTCCAAAAACTAAACGTTCTTGTCATGATACCTTATTTCAATTATAATTAAAGCACAGAAATGCGAAAAGTTTAAGCATTCATTTTTGCAGGGAAAAAAAAATTCGGCCTTAACGTCAGAACTCGTACTATTTTGAAATCGTACAAGACCTCCACCTGCCCCTCAAGAACTACAGTCCTGCCGCAAAACCAACCTGAACATTTGAGAAGAGACACAGGCTGGCTTTTTTCTTTTATTTTTTTTTAATGGATGAAACCTTTGCAGGTCAGCAATCCAGATCTATGACTGAAACCCAGGGAGCGTGAATGCTGTGATAAGCAAGCAGGGGTAAAGCATATGCCTGATGGGTCCCCAGGTACGTGCCGTGCAGGGCACAGGTTACCGATGGCTGGAAACTGCACGAGGTTGTAGCATGGGCCCATAATTATAAAGTATATAATTTATGCACACACGCACACACATGCATGTCAACCCTGGGGCTGAGCAGTCAGGAACACGGGCTCTGGAGACAGACACACTGGGGCTGGAATCCTGCATTCTCTTTCTACCTGCTGGCTCTGTGACTATGGAGAACTTTTCTAACCACCCTCAACGTCATTTTTCTCATCTGTAAAAAGTGCACCGTTATCCCTACACCCTGTAGGTATTGTGAAGATTCGATGAAGAAAGTATCCAGAAGGCGCTGGAGCCGCAGGAGGGGGCCAGGCCGCCGAGTGGCTTTTCAGGGGGGCCAGTGAGAGCCTCCCAGGTAGACTCTGCTTCACGTCTGTAGTGAGGGTGCTTGCTCTGCCCTGGGTGATACTGACTTCGCTTTTCTCTGCCTCGGTTTCCTCCTCTGTAACTTTAATGTCTACCCCACGTGGCCCCTTTGTGAATCACAGGAATTATTCCCCGAACAGAGTTTAGAAGAGGGCGTGGCCCAGGCCCCGGACTCAATCCGGGTTCCTACTATCGTTACTCTTATCCCAAAATATCCCTGAGCAGCGCTTTCCTAACATCTTGCTTTACACAGTTCCTTGCATCCAATCTGTTTCCTTTATACCCAACAGATTGCAAATTTAAAAAAAAAATTAAAAATAAGTTAAGAGAATGTAATAGTCTAGAGAAGAAGGGAGAATTCCGACTGGCGCGCAGAGGGGAAGGGACGCCCTGGAGAGGCCAGGGGACGCAGGCGGGCGGGGAGAGTGCAGAACCCGGACGTCAGGAAAAGCAAAAGGCCGGGAGAGGATATGTCTGCACAGTGGTGAGACGTGCCATTCTGAAAAGTCTGAAGAATCTTTTTTTTCTTAGATTCCACATAGAAGCGATATATGATATTTGTCTTCCTCTGTCTGGCTTACATCACTAAAAAAAAAGATACAAATGAACTTGTTTACAAAACAGAAATCGACCCACCGACATAGAAAACAAATTTACGGGGAAAGGGTGGGGGAGGGATAAATTAGGAGTTTGGCATTAACATTTAAAATAGATAAACAAGAAGGATCTACTGAATAACACAGGGAACTATATTCAATATTTTGCAATAACTTATTAGGGAAAAGAATCTGAAAAAGAATATCTATATACACATATAAATATATATATATATAGAGAGAGAGATCTGAATCACTGCGTTGTACACCTGAAACTAACACAACATTGTAAGTCAACTATACTTCAATAAAAAAATAAAATAAAATAAAAAATGAAAGGACTGAAAGAGAGAACATTCTTCTGTTATAAATACACAGCTAATGCTCTTAAAGCCTTTCAGGTTTATTGTTAGACTGGGCTCACCTGCTAGGCTGTAAATGCCTGGAAGGTAAAGACTGTACACCATCTTCATCTAGAACCCATCGCCCAGGTACTTCACAAAAGAATTATATTGAAAGATCGACTGAAAACTGTTTACCCAGTATCAAAAGGACTCACAGGTGAATGATATCAGCTGTTTTCCTTTGTATTAACAAGCAGTGTCCAAGGCAGAAGGACTCCCATGAATCCATCGAGCAATTTCCAGCGTCACTAGAAACATCGCTAATGAAGGAATCAGCAGCAGCCATCCTGCATTTAGCACCTACAGCACCCTGGTGGAGAAAAGAGGTCAACCTTTGCAGAAATTCATCACGTAAGTGAAGAATGTAGCCTTGCAGTGACAGAAATGTTAACTGATTCCACAACTGAGTTGCTTGAGCAGTTACAACGTGAGGGAACAGACGGTGATGAATGCCCATGCTATGAACAGAATACATTGGATTCTGAGACAGGAAGAACCAAAGCTTCGTTGAGCAATGCCATTGGCAACGTTTCCTGCTAGATCCTCTTAAAACAAATCACGTGGAGTTGGAGGGTGAATGGAGGTCAGCAACCAAGGATTCAACCAATGATTGAAAAGTGAATTCAACTAAACGGTGACTCATGCATTCGTGTTGTTATCCATTCACTGAGCGTTAACTACGTGTCTGGCTCGATTCTCAGGAGAGAGCAAAGGAGCAGAGTCCTGCCTACCTGCGTAGGGCTTCGTCCAGTAAGAGCATGGTGCACGGGGTCTATTAATACTGGGTTATTGTTCAGGCCAGAATTTGGCTGGAAACAAATATGGTGGTAAATTGGTAAGTAGTGTATTTAAAAATTTATTCTAATAGGGAATAAAGGTGAATAAAATCTGTTTAACCAGTAAAAAAAAAAAAGGTAATTGTCTACTTTATCATTGCTAATATGTAGAAATGCAGTTGGTTTTGTATATTGCCTTTGTATCTCGTAGCATTTCTAAATTCACTTATTACTTCTGATAGTCTTTAGGTCAGTTTTTTAGGATTTTCTACATATACAATCATTGAATAAAGACAATTTTACCAATTCAAAAAATATGCAGAAATATAAAGGCTATAATGTAAGATTTCTAAAATGGCACATGAAAGTGTGCCTAGAAGTATACAAAGTCCGAATAAATGTGAAACACCTTCATGACACATTGATTTTACCTGAAAATTTGAGGGGAAACACATGATTTTTTAATATAAATAAGTTATATTGGGAAATGCAAAAATTTCAGCCATTTTTATGGTCAAGCACAGTACTTGAAAGAAATTCCCCACTTGTAGCAGCACCTTCAGATACCAGACCCCTGGGGTGCATGTTGATTCTCCTACGATACTAGGGTAGTTCACTGGAAAAAATCTGAAGGGTCCTATTTCAGTGGGTTTTCTCTATGCCTAAATATTTTGTTTAAAATGTTCACTTAGAGTAAGCTATAAATACTACTGTTTGCAATAGAATGAGTGTGGTTTAGAAGGTGATAGTATTCCATGTTAACCAAAATAAGACTGGTAGCTGAGGTCTTGGTAGCTCTGCACTCTTAATGGGAACTTAATTGTCATTTTTTACTGTTGTATCTTGAATATAAAAGCTGCTCCAAGGAAAGCTGTCCAAATGGCATGTTACCTTTCAAGAGCAAAACCCTCATAATTAAGAGCTGACATTAAAATACACTAAAGTCATTGATCTGGAGAATAATGAAGATAAGATTTTCGGTAATCCAAATTCTCCATCTATAGCTATGGTCAAGCTAAGAATGTATTGACTGGTAAAACGTGGTGTGGGCCTGGATGGATCAGTTCAGTGTGAAGTAATTTGAATAGTTTGGGAAAGAATCAGATTAGCTCAGGGATTTGGGGGTAGATGGGACCCTAGCAATGCCTCTCAAAGTTCATTGGAAATAGAGACCACCCGAGATGCTTATCAAACATCCAGATTCCTGGCATCCATCCCAAAGATTCTCATTCAGGTTTGGGAACAGGCATGTTTTCACTAGCACCTCAGGGGATTCTGATCCAGGTCATTACCTGACAATGTTGAGAGAATCAGACTCTCGCTGGCCCAGGGACAGATTTCATCACAGTTCCATAAACCCCTGGCATGGAATGGAAATTCAGTTTTGTGTGTTCATATTCCAGGAGAGAGGACCTATCACTCTCCTCGGATTCTCAAAGGGGTCCTGACTCAGTAGTGTTTCTGCAATGTAGGAAGGAGACCCTGGAGGTGGACTCTGTAATTGGCAAGATCAGGAAAGGCGGAAGGAAAGAAGGACTCTATATATTGACCTGGCCATCTTAGCTCATGGATATAAAGAAATAAGTTTGGACCTTAAAATAAATAAAAATATTAGATAAAAAAGGGAAAGAAGAGGCTATGTTATAGATGTCTCCGGGCACGAGCAATTTACCTCTTCAGGACCTTCAATCTATCTCCATGTCAACAGATGCACCCCTGTTAGGACAGCTGTGAGACAGCTGCTGGAATGGTTACAGGCAAGTCAAATGTGTTCTCAGACTTACAGATTATTTTTAACCTCCTTGGAATTCTGGACCAAGAGGTCCAGAACGCTGGAGTGATTATAATTAGGAGAAAAGAGATCCGTGTTTCTGTCTTTCAGGTATTTCTTCCCCCCATCGTTGCTCTCAAGTGCTATACAAATAGGTGTCAAAGAAAGGTTAAAGGATTGAAGATGACAACATTTAATCAGAAAAAAGAAAAGCGTCAAGAAATAAAAAGAGGCGGAAGGGGAGGGGCTAGCGCTTACTTTCCTGAAAAATGGATTTCTTGAACAAAGAAAGTGTTTTATCTACGTGATCAGACCCCGTGAATAGAGCTTTCCAGCAGGGTTGCTATGAGGCTGCTCTGCTCAGTGAAGAGCCAGCCGTGGACTACAGAGAAGAATCACTGGCTGAGGAGTAAAGAGATGTGCTCCCACCCCTGCAGGTGACAGAGGGGCAGCTCAGGCTCCCGGGTCTCAGCCTCCGCACCCAAGCCCCTTGTCCTAAGCCCTTCATCCAGGGCTCTGCATTTGCTCTGTGCTCTCCCTGGGGGCTTGACATTCTAGAGCAAGGTTGCCGGCTTGAGGGGTGCATTTCTGTTTTCCTGGTTCTTCACCCACAGAGAGGGACCCTTGTTCACTCCCACCCCCATCCCCAGTTCCTGAATGAGCCCGGGATCCTTGCTGACTTGTGATGTTGGTCTGATAAGAGGGCTTTAATTTCCCCTCTAGAGGGGGGCTCTACTTGAGCTTGGCAGAGAGGGCGTGCGTGGGTTCCAGGGGTGGAGACGAGAAGCTGGACTGCGGGGTTCTCACCCTCTCCTTCTCTAGGGCCAGGCTTCCAAAGGCTGACCTGCTGCAGTTGTGAGCATAGCAGGAGTCCCAAGACAAAAGTAAAGGTAGCAGATGAGCCTCCAGAGATCCAGCGGCTGAGGAAATGGCCTCAGCCAGATGGAGGGAGGTGGGTGAAGGGACTATTTACAGAAGCATGAGCAGGCTGAAGGGAGCCAGGAGGGCGGGGAGCCCGGTATGATGTGGAGCCATGGAAGGGATTTGGTCACAGCTGCAGCCACGGAGGCACCTAGCTCCTACGGCGCCACAGCCAGGCGGGGAGAGCGAGAGGTATAAATACTCCAATGTCTCTTCTGCCCTCTGAGGACCTCAGCCAGTGCTTCCCACTGGCTGCATCCAATCAGAAGCCAGAGAGCTGGGGAGTCCCAGGGAAGCAGAGAAAGGTGGAGAAGAAATGTGTATGTGAGAGGTGGGGGGCCTAAGAAGATGGACAAGACCAGTACAGATACATCAAAGAGAAGTAGATGGGAAGCTGAGACCTGTCTGTGGCCATAGAACTTGATTCTGAATAAACCTCTTTCTGTGTGAAGATCCTAATACAAGAGTTGTGGGAGGGAAGCTCCCCACTCCTGTTTAATTTTATGAAACAAGTCAAAGGATGGTGTTATGGAATGAATTGTGTCCCCCGCTCCCCAGTTCATATGTTGGATCACTAAACTCCAATGTAACTGTATTTGGGGGAAAGGGCCTTTAGAGAAGTAATTAAGGTTAAATGAGGGCATAAGGATGGGGCCCTAATCTGGTCCTTATAAGAAGAGGAAGAGACACAGAGATATCTCTGTCTCTGTCTCTGTCTCTCTCTCCACGTGTGCACAGAAGAAAGCCCATGTGGAGACACACTGAGAAGGCGGCCGTCTGCAAACCAGGAAGGGAGAACTTGCCATACACCAACCCTGCTGACACTTGATCTTGGATTTTCAGAGACTTCCACAACTGTGAGAAAACATATGCTGTTTAAGACCCCCAGTCTGTGTTTTGTTGTGACAGCCTGAGCTGAGCAATACAGATAGAAACTCCCCAGTAGAGGACTCAGAAATCCACGTGGGACATAGCTGCTAGTTGTCTAGTAGAAAACTGAGTAGAAAACGAAGAGCCTTTGTTGACAGACCCTCTGTCTAAATCTCTTGGAGATCCAAACCTTTCTTTCACTCTTTGAAAGGGGACCTAAAAATGACTTGGGCCTTGCCAAAGAAAAGGAAGGATCTTCCTTGATTTCCCGTGAGGATTTCCCGAAAATAGGGAGGAGTTAGCAACGAAGGAGGCCTTTGGGAGCAGGAAGGGTCCGGATACCCTGTGATGGGCCTCGGGCAGTATGGTGCACCCAGACGGGGACCGTGGACAGGTGAGGGGGTACAGCTTCTTTGAGATAGAAGATCTCTGTACCAGCCTCAGCCTGGCAGCCTAAAGCCTCATTGTGACCCCACAGGAGGGTGACCACCAGGGGGCAGCAGAGGCAGCCCTCCCCAGGACATCAGAGGGTCTGACAAGTACTTGGTTCTCAGGCCCTGCTGCCTTCTCTGGGATGATCTGGCAGAGACAGACGGGGCATTTGTGCATGAGCAGTGTCTGTGTAAGATATCGTGCCATCCAGGGGCGGCCGTCACAGTGTCCTTGATGGATGACAACCCTCTGGTGCCCAGGGAGAGCAGCTTGGTACCTGGAAATCGGAGACTCCTCTCTTGGGCCTGCTGATTTGGGGGTCCTATTTGGTTTTCTGTTGTTGTTTTTTGTTTTTGGCCATGCCACGCGGGATATGGGATCTTAGTTCCCCGACCAGGGATCGAACACATGCCCCCTGCATTGGAAGCACAGAGTCTTAACCGCTGGACCATTCCTGGTGTCTTGATAACATGGCAGATCTCTTCTGACCCACAGTCACTTGGGAGTCTTATTTTTATCTCGGTTTCAGCTACTCTGGAGAGAATAACTGCCTATTTCCTTGAAGTGCCCCAGGTAACATAGCGTAAGCCCTACGTAGGCCCCATGACCAGATATTCCAATACATCTTCCAAATTTAGTGAAGAAAACGACAACTGTTTTCACAAGATGCAATCACAAAAGGAAACTATTAACTTTACTCATATAAATTTCCTATGATAAAATTCCCATGATAAATTCTATTTGGTTTGGCTATGCTCTTGTTTTAATACACCACTTAATTCTTTTTGCTAGGATTTTATTTAGGACTTTGGCTTCTATATTTGTGAATGTGATGTGTGTAGAGTTTCCTTTTCTGTATTGTCTTAGTAAGAATTTGGTATTGGAATTGTGCTAGCTTTGAAAATGTATTGACCTACATGAAGAAAATGATAAGACTTTACTGAGAGATACAAGAGAAAGTTGAAAAAAATAGATGGAGATAGCCTATACTGGATGGGAAGAGAACATTTTTTAAATGTGAATTCTTTCCAAATTAATTTTTAGGTTTAATGCCGTTCTCATCATCCCATTGGAATTATCCTTTAGAATTTGATAAAATGACTGTAAAGCCCATCGGGAAGAAAAAAAAAATAGAAAAGAGTCATTTTGCTATTAGAGTTCTCAGTGTATTTTCTACATATGCAGTATATGAATTTAATATTTTTAGTGGATGCTCTTTTTTGTTTAACCATTGTTACTGATATCACCTCATACGAGGAAATTGTTACTGTGGTCTGGGGATGGGACCTATGAGATTTCTGCTTCTGGGAATTTTAATGATACTCTCTTTGTAGCTAGCAAGTAGCCATCTAAATTTTTTTTTTAACTTTATTGGAGTATAGTTGATTTACAATGTTGTGTTAGTTTCAGGTGTACAGTAAAGTGATCCAATTATACATATACATATATTCATTCTTTTTCAGATTCTTTTCTCATATAGGTTATCACAGAATACTGAGTAGAGTTCCCTGTGCTGTACAGGTCCTTGCCGGTTATCTACCTTACATATAGTACTGTGTGTATGTTAATCACAAGTTCCTGATTTATCCCTCCCCCCAAGTAGCCACTTTTTATATGGGCTTCTTTGTATATTCTTTGTAGGTAAAGAGTTTGAAATGTAGTTACGTGATAGTTTATTATTTAAATTAAAAAAAAATCTACCATATTCTAATTATTCAATATGCTCTTTCTACTTGCTCTGCCAGAAAGTGACAGCTGTGCATGAAAAGTTTCCCCTAGAACCTGGCTTCCATGAAATTTACGTTGTGTTTGTAAACTCTTGGCTTTATGAATTATGATTTATTTAGATGTAAAGAGCCATGAACAACTAACACAGCAGAGATTCCGGAAGTACAGCAAGATTCACATAAGAGTTTAGAGTGTGAGAAAAGTGGCCTCGCAAATCAACAAAAGAAAGATAGGGTCAGTTGCCTATCTGTGTTGGAGGAAACAGCTGTGCATTTACCTAACTTTTTATACAAAAATACATTCCAGATGCATCAAAGATCTAAGTGTAAAATACTAAACCCTAGAATTATTAAAGGAAAAAAGGTTTCTACCTTTGTAATTTTGGTGCAAAGAAGGCTTTTCGGAGAGTGACACAAACCCAAAAGACATGATGAAATGTATTAATATGCTTGGCTTTATTTTTTTTAATCTGGCAAAATATTTCAAAGTCAAAAAAATCTGAAAAAAGTCAAAAGACAAACTGAGGGGCGAATTGCAACATATTTATGAAAGACAAATGATAAATTGTCTGCAACAAGACAAGAGGACACTAAAAAAAAAAAGGAGGAAAGATTCAGGACCATAAGCCCAATTTATGCTGAATCTTTTACAAATATAAAATTATATCTTTGACCTATTTAATGCTTTTTCCCTGAATCCTCTTTTGCCTCTTTTTGAACATTTCTATTCCTGCTTCTATTTTATTCACGTTTGCCAAGTATATCTTTGTCTTATTTTTATTTTTAACGTTTCTGTGTCTATTTTTAGGTGTGTCGTAAGCAAATATCTTCAGATTAAAAAAAAACTCAATCTGAGTTTGCCATTTTGAGGGAAATTTGATCCATGTGCCCTTACTGTAATATGGAATAAATCTGATTTATGTCCTATTTATTTTGTTGCCCTTTTTAAGAAATTGTGTTTAGTATTAGTTTTTGTTTTCTCTTGCAATATAAATGATGTTTTGCCTACTTTAATATTCCATGGTAGTCTAAAGGCTGGCAGCCTCTTTTTAATTCTACCAGTCATAAGTTTAACAACTTACCAAAATAGTTTTAAACACTAACTAAAAGAATTACTAATGTCAGGACATCACTTTTTTTTTGGTCTTTTCTGTTTTCTACTTCTTTTTCTTTTTTCTCCTTCCCATTGTAATGTCTGCTTCCTGAGCCTGGGGTGGGTGAATCCCTGAGTCAGGCTCCAACCGTGGGAGGATTGAGGTAAATTCTGATGACAAGAGGGGTAGCCATCCTGTTTCAAGAGCTGCAGGAAAACCACACTTTTGCTTTCTCCCAGTTGGGGAGAAAGTGGAGCGAACTTCTGCCTTCTCACCCCTTGCCCAAAAGACCCTCCTCGGGAAAATACCAGCCTGACTCTGGCCACAAAGCGCCCATACAAGTTCACTTGTCACTCAAGTGGTGAAAACTCCCCTGTAATGTGAAACTCAAAGTAAGGTAGAAACGTCTTTGGCAAATCTGCAAGAGAACCTGCTGGAGATGGATGTGATCCAGGCTTTTCCTGCAACAGGGCACCGATGATGTTTGCCACCTGTAGGGAATGTGCTGGGCCCCGAAGCCCCGAGAGAGTGAAAATGGACACCCCTGCCTCGGGAGCTCAGTGTCTCAGCACAGCTTAAGCCGGTGCCCGGACAATTATCCTGGGGTTTGGCATATGCTGGGCCGGGGGACACCTGGGAGATGTGGGGTCAGTGAGGTGAGGCTGAGGGTGAGGAGGTGAGAGCCAGGCTTGGGGGCAAGAGGAACGGTGTTGCTGGCAGAGGGAACAGCAAGTGCAAAGGCCTTGGGCAAGAGATAAGCAGGAGCTTGGTGCTCTGAGTGGTGGGATGCAGCCAGGGTTCTTGGATACAAACCACAGAAACTGACTCTGGCGCTGTAGGCAGAAAAGAAGCTTCCTGGAGAGTTACTGTGTGGTCTCAGAGAATCAAAGACACCCAGGCTGGGTGAAGTTCAGGGGCCTGGAGGCTCAGACCATGACCAAATCCTCACCGTAGGAACAGCCCGGGGAGGGAGGCGCTCTCATGGATAGACGATGCATGCTCCCACAGGGAACACCTTCCCGGGACCCTGGAGGCCACGCGCTGGACCGGCCCCTAGCGCTGCTTCCTGGGGGAAGGCCACCTGCTCCACAGTTGAATTCTGGTGCCTGCGCTCCCTTGGCCGAGCCTGGCTCTCTGGCCTGGGTCCGCTTGTCTAGAGGAAGGGCACCTTTGCCAAGTTGCTCCCTGTGTGGAGGGAAGCCTGGGCTGGGACATGGAGTTGACCGAGCCCCCATCTCATGCCCGAGCCCACCTACCAGGGAGGGCAGGGAGAAAGCGTCCAGACTTGGGGGGTCCTGCAGTGAGAGGTGGGTACCAGCTCCTACCCAACCTCATGCTGTGGCATTTCCCAGACAAAGGGAAAGAGTTCAGCAATGGGGAGACCAAAAACTGACAAATGTCCCCTGCATGGAGAGGACAGAGGGCAGAGGGCGGGGCTGCGGCTGGAGAGGGGGCTGGATCACAAAGCAGATTGTCATCTCCGCTTCATGAGCTGAGCTGCTGGCGCAGGGGGCCGTGATGTTCTGGACGCAGAGATCGTCTCACTAGCCCTTCTTTCCTCTCCTCGAGTGGCGGGCGTGACAGATGGTCCCTGGGCATCGCCTCTGAACCGTTAGGGCCCCTTCCAGCAGACGCGTGCAGTGCTTCCTCGGGGGCTGTCTGTTTGAGAGCTGACCCTGTGTGGCCTCTGCCCGTCCTGGGAGGGAGCCCGGGACCAGAGCTGACAGCTACAGCGCCCGAGGGCTGTACGTCTGTAGATGGAGCGGGGTTTGTGGGGAAGTGCTGTCACTTCCATGACTCAGAGCGCATTGAACTTGAATTTGTGAAATCTGTTCCTTTCGTGGGTTTCTACACAGAGAGAAGACATAACGGCAGGTCTCAGAGATCAAGCCAAGCACAGCCAGGATGCAATAGTACAAGGGGCATCCCTGAAGGGCAGCTCCCCGGGGCCGACCTGGAGCCTTACAGGCTGTCGCTGGCTGTGAGCAGGGACCACCCGGGATGCAGGCAGCTAGCAGGGCCCCAGCCCCGCCCCACGGGCACAGAGGGCCTCACCTCAGGTCTCCCTTCCTGCCAGAGGTCACATGCCCACCTGGCTGTGGAGGCCTGCAGAGCCAGAGAGAGGGGAGGACACCGTGCCCGTGCAGTCACTTGGTCACACTGCCCATCAAGCTGTGTGTTTCAAATTTTAAAATAAATTCTGTATTTACTAGGTGAATAATTTAATTGTATTTTTGTGTTAAACTCATTCATTTGCTCAATGTAAACCTTAAAAATATAACACAAGTGTGGTAGCCCTCTTTAGCGTTTGTCATCATTCTTCAATATTCTTGGGGCTCACACCCTGCCCGTCTGGACTCTGGGGGGGCCCTGGCTTTGGGGGGGAGCCTTCCCCACAGCTGGCAGGTCACTGTGTCCCTGACACTCGGGGACACGGGCCTTCAGAGCCTCCCGGGAATTCTGGCATAAGGTTGGCGGGATTCAGGGGTCGGCTGCTACCCCAGGATGGAAACCTCTTTAGGCTTTGAATATACTTGAAGGGGTCCTTGAAGAGAGGTGAAAAGGGCATTTCATCAATTGACTGGAATTTTCCAGAATTCCTCCCCCAGGAGTTTGCTGATTGGGAGAGCTGGGAAGGGGGAAGGAAAGACATTTTGAAAACTATAGCCTCGTTGGGAGTGGACCTGGTGTCCCCTCGCTTAGAATACAGGCCCCCCACCTCCCAGTGCACCCATTACACTCTTTCCCTGGGGGCTCCCGTGTTGTTCCAGAGGAGTGGGCTGGGCAGGACCCTTACCTCGCCCAGCTGGGCACCTGGCCAACAGGACACGTTTCCAGCCCCACTAATCTTGCTTAGCATTTTTGTTCGTTCGTTTGTTTGTTTGTTTGTTGGCTGTGCCTCGCGGCTTGTGGGATCTTAGTTCCCTGACCAGGGATTGAACCCTATCGGGGCCCTGGGCAGTGAAAGCTCCGAGTCCTAACCACTGGACTGCCAGAGAATTCCCCTCCAGCCCCTCTAGTCTTGACTCAAGCTCCTAAGGCTGCAATGGGGGCCAACTTATTATTCTGGGTCTGAGACACACGGGGGTGAGGAGTCCGCTGAAAAGTAAAGAGCCCACAATTCACGTCCCACCACCAGCTCTAATGTGTTAGTGCCTGTGGTTTCAGCGCTATTAAAGAAAATAAAGACACCTGTGTTATCATGGAGACTGTAAATCTGCAGACATGGAGGTGAACGTTAAAACACTGAGGCTGTTGTCTTCTGGAGGGCTGGGGGGATGGTAAGCCAGTCTTTTTCTGATGAAAGAAAGAAAGAAGAGAAAGAGACATACAGGAGAGAGAGAGACAGAGAGAGACACACAGAGACAGAGAGAGAGAGAAAAGGAGGGAGGCAGGGAGGGAGGAAGGAAGGAAGGGAGGAAAAAAGAAGAAAACGGCTAAAGCAGAAGACAAAGGCAGGTGCAAAATCAATCCACAGCAGCAGAAACACATCGATAAAGCAGTAAAGCACAACCTACCAGATTTGGATCCACCCCCGGGGGCCATATGTGTCTGGGCTTTTAAGAAAGGAGGTGTGAGCATCTCCATGGCCGTCTACCTAACCTCCGGGCTGTTTTCATGGAGACCACTCACCCTGTTTCCCAGCCTGGGCGTTGCCATGGCAACCAAGCCGGCACTTTGGAGGGTGAGGAAGATGGCCACTGATTCCACGGATGCTTCAGTGAGATTTACAGCAGGGCCAGGAACCAGCTTGCGGGGGCAGGAGGGAGGGGGCTGAGCATGTTAGCGGCACAGGCCACTTCCCTGAGCGGAGCAAGGCTGGCGGACAGCATCCCTGTGAGTGCGTGCTCTCAGGGTGGTTTTTCAAAGGAACTTTCCAGAAGGGAAAAATTCTCACCGAACCCGTTGTCTAAGGAGACCTATCTCCTGTGTATCTGCTTTCTCAGTATGTCAGGATGTCATGTTTTTCTTTCATATGCAGCGAGGTAAGAAAGGTTTTTGAAAGGAAATTTTTGTAAATACAAAGTGATGTCCTAATGTATGCTAGTTGTGGAAGAGAATTAAAAGATGATAAATTCACGGAGTATAAACATAAAGCTTCCTTTGCTGCCTTGTGCACCTGCCCCTGTGCACCCGAGCCGACAGCTCTCTAGTTCCTGTCCGGTGCTCCCGCGGGACTACAGATTGCAGGTGCGCTGGGGGTGGAGCGATTGTCTCTCCTCTCCACACCCCTTCTGTACCCTGCTCTGCGGTTGGAGCTCTGCAAACCCCGTTTCTCCTTTGCCAGCTGCTCCCTGGGAGACTCTGTCCGTGGCGTGCTAGAGGGAGACTGGAAAACAGGCAGAGGGAAGAGAGCTCGCATCACCCTACCCACCTTCTGTGGCCGACAGCCTCGCCTCCAACTGAGACCACCCCTCTACCTGGCAGCAGCTGTTGGTTTCAGCTTTTGGCCTCCTCTGGCACAACCAGATCCCGAGATGTCAGCACCAGCCAGGCAGAGCTCCTCCGCCCCCCAGGGAACTGTGTCCCAGTCCAGGATGCCCCCTTGAGCACCTGAGGTGTAACTGCAGCCTGCAGAGACCCAGGTCCCAGTGCCCAGTGGGGGCTGTTCCTCCCTAAGCTTCTGGATTCTGATCACCCCACTTTCTTCCCTTTGCTTCTCCAGCCTGAGGGATGGTGGCTGCCTTCTTCACGAAGGGGAGGAAGAAAAGAATTAAATTGACATGAGACAGATTAACAAGAGAAAAATCTAATTAATTTCGTACGTGCAGGAATCCCACATATGTGAGAGGGCCAGAGATCCCACATACATGAGAGGTTGAGACAGAAAGGCAAAGTGAGGGCTGCGTGCCCTCTTGAGCTAAGGAATGGGATGAGCAATTGGATGTTTGCCCTGCTGTAAAGATGGAGCCACTTAGATAAAATTTATCTCTGGTAATAGCTCTTTTTCTGGGAAAAAAATCCCCAATTAAAATTCTTCTAGGTAGTTAAGGGATGGACAGTAGTTTCTCTTGAACCCACAGGGTCTCACTTGCCTTTAGCTCAAAATAATCCTCATGCAAAAGTGTTATATTTGGGGGAAGTTCATTTTGAACCCCTACATCTGTTACCTCAGTTTCCCCTTTTGCCTTCTTAGTCTTCCAATACCTTGTTTGCTAATTCCCTATATTCAATTCTCTCTGTTCAATGATTAATGTAGCTCCTATTTTCCTAATGATATTCTAGCTCCCTGATCATAAAAAGGACAGTGCTCTATATTAATACTCTTCATTATTCATTTTCCTATGATAAGGAAGTATAACCCTCCTCCGTTGATGGACATTTGGGATGCCTCGGGTTTTTACCACTACAAATAATATTGCTATAAGCAGCCTTGAACAAGATCATTATTTCTATGTACAAGAATTTCTGCAGGAGGGATTTCTAGAAATTCCTTCTCTTTTCTTTTTATTTTTTTAATCATTTTTAAAATTTTATTATTTATTTATTTATTTATTTTTGGCTGCATTGGGTCTTCATTGCTATGCACGGGCTTTCTCTAGTTGCAGCAAGCGGGGGCTACTACTCTTTGTTGCGGTGTGCAGCCTTCTCATTGCGGTGGCTTCTCTTGTTGCGGAGCACGGGCTCTAGGTGCACGGGCTTCAGTAGTTGTGGCACACGGGCTCAGTAGTTGTAGCTCGCAGGCTCTAGAGCGCAGGCTCAGTAGTTGTGGTGCACGGGCTTAGTTGCTCCACGGCATGTGGGATCTTCCTGGGCCAGGGCTCGAACCCGTGTCCCCTGCATTGGCAGGCGGATTCTTAACCACTGTGTCACCAGGGAAGCCTCCTTCTCTTTTCTGATTCTCTTCCCATGACTCAGCATAGTCCATCACCCACCTGCTTTATCAGCATATAATCTCAGAATCACTAGTCATTTTTTACTTTCTTCATCTTCTAGTTGCTTTGAATGCTCTATAACCTATTCGTGTTTAAAAATATTGTCCTGTATGCAAAATCTTTACTATCAACAAGGGATAATAAACTTGATTCCCTACAAGGTTTTGCTATGTTAACACGTTCTCGTCTCTATTTACTCTTACGTAATATGAGAGTTAAAAATTTTATCAAGGGGGCTTCCCTGGTGGCGCAGTGGTTGAGAATCTGCCTGCCAATGCGGGGGACACGGGTTCGAGCCCTGGTCTGGGAAGATCCCACATGCCACGGAGTGACTACGCCCGTGAGCCACAATTACTGAGTCTGCGCGTCTGGAGCCTGTGCTCCGCAACGGGAGAGGCCGCGATAGTGAGAGGCCCGCGCACCGCGATGAAGAGTGGCCCCCGCTCGCCGCAACTAGAGAAAGCCCTCGCACGGAAACAAAGACCCAACACAGCCAAAAATAAATAAATAATTAAATAATTTAAAAAAAAAAAAAAACCATGGCTTAAAAAAAAAAAAAAATCTTATCAAACCCAAGCAAATTCATGATATTAAGTACGAATGGCACACCAGACTGAAATTGTTAAATATTCGGGTAGTTTTCTGTTTTCTGCTTAAGAATAAACTCACATTTTAAATTCCTTAGTCAATGTAGTTGAAATGTACCTCAGGGAAAGAAGTGCTGTGACATTTTTCTTAACCCAAGGAAAAAATTCTGTTGAACTTCTATTGTTTCTATAAATTAAATATACACAAGCAAATCTTTTATTATCTTTCCCTAGGGATTTTAAACACAGAAACAAAAGACCATTCTCAATCTCTCTAAATATTTCTGTAATCAGTCCATTTGTGTCTATTTCCATTGCCACCCTCTGGTTCATGTCACCATTGCTTCTTCCTGGGACGGCTGCAACGATGCCCTGACTGGTCTCCCTGTCCCTGTCTTGCCCCTCGAGGACCCGTGACACAGTTCTCATGCTGCCCAAGATTTCCGCCTAGATGTGAGTCTGGCTCTAACACAGGCTGTGCCAGCCCCTCATGGATGGACTGAGCTGGTTTCTAAGTGTGAGCTGGGCAAATCCTATCAATCTTCTCTGCCCCAGGGCATGGCCCCTGGTGTTCAGGGCACAGTCCCCACCTGGACCTTGCCTACCCAGCATTTACCAGCAGCCCCTGCCTGCTTCCCTCTGGCAGGGACTCGTCACCAGAGTAGAGCAGGACCCAGACTCCTGTTGTCATTCTCTGGGCCAGTCAGGAGCAGACTGACTTTGGTTGGCTGGTGAGGTCCCCTCTGAGGCCATCATGCGTTTTCTTTCCACTGTGGTCGCGGAAGCGACCAGCAGCAAGGTTGACTCAGAGGGGCTACCACAGCTGCATACTGCAGGTGTTTCCCTCGGACCTCCGCTGGACCCTCTCCCCATAGGTGAGTCTCACGCTCACACCTGTATCACCTTTTGGCTGCACTCTCCAAAGCCTTCAAAATTTCCCTTACTTACATGAACCAGAAAACCCAGGGTCTGGGGTGTCACTGGGGCGGCTGGATGTCATCAATCAGTTTTATGTAAAGATTATCATAATTTACCTAAATTTATATCATGCCTTATACTTTATAATTCAGGTATAGAATTTAATTTTACCCCCATAACAACCCTGTGAAGTGTGCACACAGGGCTTTTTTTTTTTTTTTAAGTTTTGTAGAAGAGTGAATAGAGATTCAAAGCAGGTAAAAATAACTTGCTTGATGCCCTACTGCCAGGGAGAAGGAGAACCAGGTATCGGATCCAGTTCACTCAACTTCAAGTGCCACAGCGCTGCAACCACGTGGAGTTGCATTGTCACAGAGCAGCGACAGGTGAGTAGGAAACCACAGTTAGAATCTCATCTCTATGGGACTTGCCTTCTGGCAACCTCACCTTTCTGGAATGTGGCTAAAACCAGGAAGCAGAAGACTGTCATCAAAGGAGCAGCCTATGGATGTCTGCATGCCCTTCTGGGGTCACCGGAGATCAACCTAGTTTGGCTTCACTGTTGGCCAAGGGGTTGGGGTTGACCTTCAGTTCTGGGAGGAGAACGAAGATGGAAGTTCAATGGGAGACCAGCTGGAGGCACAGGCCAAGAGGCAAAGCAAGGCCTGAAGCTCAACAGAACCAAAGGACTGATCTGAGGACCAAGGGCAGGAAGGGAGTTAGGGGGCTTGTTGCAGGTTGGAGCTGGGTGGACACGGCCAGAAGGGTGCCGTGATGGGCTATAGAGATGGCCGTGTGTGCCCAAGGGGTCTCTGGTTTCTATGGGCCCAGTGTGCATGGCATTTGGTGGGTTAGGCTGCCGGGGCCCAAGAAGCATGAGCAGAAAGACAGAAAGGCTAGTGAGGGGGCAGGGGCCTCAGGGTGGGAACTGGGAGGCAGAGAACTGGTTTAAAATAGGGGTAGAAACTCAGTTCAGGAATTGGAAGAGCGCAGTGGGGTTTCAGGGAAACCCTCCTGTGTCCAGGGGCCTCTCAGCTTCTAGATCCAACCAGAGACTCCACCGCAAAGACCAGTTAGTCTCGGGGCCCTGAGCTTCCTGACCGGCAGCCTGCTCTGGAGAGGCCTGCACACGGGCCGGGGGGCTGAGCGTGCAGCTTGTACCCAGCAGCGCACACGGCAGAGAAAGAGTCTGGAAAGCTCCATCTGCCTTCCGCCATCCCCTCCTCCCCCTCCACCAGCCTCTCAGGGCTTCTCTCCCTGCATCCCTCTTCCTCTATTTGAGCAATTCTTAAAGACCCACGTTCCTAACTTTTGCTTCTCAATCATAAACACCTTCATTCAAGAACAAGCCCCTCCATGTTTCCCCTTGGCTCTGCAAATACATACAGATAAATGGTGGATAATAAAATAAAGGTATGGCCCTGGTGGGCCTGGAATAACTCAACAGAGGGAGATTTCACAATGGCCTACAGGATGGGCAGCAGGGATGAAGATGCCTGGGACCTTGCTGTAAAGGTGGGCATTCTGAGGATGGCTGTGGAAGGTCCTCCTCCCTTGGGAATATCCGCAACACTCCTCTGTTTCAGCTGCCTCCCCTCACGTACCTGAGGTGCCCTCAGCATGGAGTCAGTCTGGGTCTTGACCTCCATCTACGGTCAGAGAGCATGGGCCTCGCACACCTGCAGCATTTTGAGCCCCTGTTTTACCAGATGTCTTGGCACTGGTGGTATCACTGGGGCCCTCCTGCATCCAAAATCAGTAGAAGAAATAAATAGTCAAATTACATGGGTTCTACCAGGAATGGATAAAGAAGATGTGGTACATATATATAATGAAATATTACTCAGCCATTAAAAGGAACAAAACTGGGTCATTTGTAGAGACGTGGATGGACCTAGAGACTGTCATACAGAGTGAAGTAAATCAGAAAGAGAAAAACAAATGTTGTATACTAACGCATGTATGTGGAATCTGGAAAAATTGGTATAGACAATCTTATTTACAAAGCAGAAATTAGAGACACAGACATAGAGAATAAACGTATGGATACCAAGGGAGAAAAGGGGGTGTGGGATGAATTGGGAGATTGGGATTGAATATATATACTATTGATATCACATATAAAATAGATAACTAATGAGAACCTACTGTATAGCACAGGGAACTCTACTCAATGCTCAATGTTTTCCTTCCTAAATGGGAAAGAAATCCAAAAAAGAGGGGATATATGTATACGTATAGCTGATTCACTTTGCTGTACAGTAGAAACTAACACAACATTGTAAAGCAACTATACTCCAATAAAAATTAAAACAAATAAACAAATTACATGGGTTCTACTTTATTGCTGGGGTAATGTAAAGGCTCAACATTCTAAGCCAGGGAGGATTTCAGACTGGCCCTGAGTGGTTCTCAGGAACAGATAAGAAAATAGAAGGTGACAGAGCCTGAAACGCCTGTGATGTGGTATGGCAGTCGACTGCGACATGGCTTAATCCAGAAAGAGCTTTGATTTGAGACTGCTGCTCAGAAAGGCTCTCTCGAGTTGGATGGAAGGAAGCCAACTGCGACAAAATGTCCTATCAATTTTGTTTTACACCCAAGAAGCCTGTATGACCTTCTGATGAGAGTAACTGAAATGTCCATTGACCACATGTATCCCCCAAAGAGTGTCAGGCCTCCTAGCACGTGACCACAGCTGGAATATTGCCAGGGCCCTGAGTTAGGTCCACAGAGAATTGACAAGAAATGCAAATTAGGTGCCAATTCATAGTGGTTAGAAAATTTCCATTTAAATTGCTAATCAAGCTGAATCCACTTGCAAATGTAGAAATCAACATGTACATAAAGTATTTGGAAAACTGCAGAGCTCTGTAGAAGACACGGCATCTACTAGCCTGTGTAAATGGAATGGAGAAGCAGCAATGTCTTAATACAGACACTCACCCTCCGCCACAACCCCCCCAAAATCATCCAGCTATGTTACTGTTGAGCTTTTTAGAAAGCCTCTGGGCCGGCTTTTTTGTTGTTGTTCAGTAAATTTATTTATTTAATTTATTTATTTTTGGCTGCGTTGGGTCTTCGTTGCTGCGCACGGGCTTTCTGTAGTTGCGGCGAGCGGGGGCTACTCTTCGTTGTGGTGCGTGGGCTTCTCATTGCAGTGGCTTCTCTTGTTGCGGAGCATGGGCTCTAGGTGTGCGGGCTTTAGTAGTTGTGGCACGCGGGCTCAGTAGTTGTGGCTCGCGGGCTCTAGAGTGCAGGCTCAGTAGTTGTGGCGCACGGGCTTAGCTGCTCCGTGGCATGTGGGCTTTTCCTGGACCAGGGCTCGAACCCATGTCCACTGCATTGGCAGGCGGATTCTTAACCACTGAGCCACCTGGGCCAGCTTTTCTAAAATGCCTTTCTCGGAACAAAAATCTCCCATAAGATGGTTATTAATGTGTACTTTACACTCGTACACATACACACAGAGTGAAAGAAATGGAAGAAACAGCATCCTGTATGCCTTCGAGGAAAATCAAAACACATAATGGTACATTCCAAATTCTGAGAAGTTCTGGGAACAGAAACCTGCTTACCTTGGTTGATTTAATGCACCATTTCCAAGAGGCAAGATCAGAGAAGGCTCACTTTTGGTGGAGCCCCTATTCACCCCTTGGGTGTGCACGTTCGGAAGTGCCGCCAGCTGTGAGTTCGGCCACCAGCAATGTAACTGCTCACACTTTCACAGGGAGGCAACGCCCACACCAGTAAGGAGGGAAACAAATCACAGCTGCTCCTCATTAAGCCCACACCCATTCCAAATAAGCAACTGCTTTGCAAGCTTCCCATCTGTTCTGTTTATGTCTAAACGAACCCCCCTCCCCCATCAAACTGAGAAACGGATGATCTGTGTTAAATGCCTTTAATCATTGCACTGAATTGACAAGAAACATCGTCGTTCTCTCTCCTCTGCTCCACAACCCACAATGGCACCCCATTGCCCCACAGGTGACCTCATCATTCTGGATCTCAAAACCTCCTGTACCCTGAGCCCACTGTGCCTGTCCTGCCTCTTCTCCCGGACCACTGTCCTTGCTTCATGCAGTCTGATTGCCCTTCTCATCACTCCCCTCAGCACCATGTCTTCCCTCTCCACTTATCTAGAGCGGGAGTCAGCAGACCCTCTCCCCAAAAGCCAGGCAGGAAATATTTTAGGTTGTGTAGGTCATATGGTCTTTGAGGCAACTACTCAGCTCTGCCATTGTAGCATGAATGCTGCAGCGACAATAGGTAAACCGATGAGAGTGGCTGAGTTCCAATAAAACTTTATTTATAAAAACAGGCAGTGGGCTGGATTTAGTCCACGGGTTGTAGTGTGCCAACCCTGACCTATATGATTTCCCATTTTTAAAGGGAGATTTCTGGTCCTATTCTGTGACTCTTTCATCCATCACTTCAGCAAACATCCTTCATTTTACTTCCTCACTGGTCATAAGGAAAAGTCAGAGATTTAATCTGAAGTACCAACTTGTGTCCTGGGTTTTACTTACAATATTTCATCGAATTCAATAATTCAGTGATTATTACTCCTGCTCTGCAGATGAGCAATCCAGGCGCAGAGCACCACACCTATGGTCAAACGGCTAGTGGGAAATACACTCAGGTTTAATCCAGTTCTGCGTGATTCTACCTCGTTCATCTTCAGTGCCCTACATTGAGCTGGGCTGCCCTCAAGTGCATCCACAAACACCATCTTGTCTGAAAGCTGCAACACCACAGGGATGTAGAGACTGCAATTATCCCTGTTTGCAGAAGTGTAAACTGAGACTGAGTTATCAGGGATGCACTCATGTCTCACAGCTGTCTGCTGACAAGGTCAATACCCACACACACATATTTAGTCTCCAAAGTCTATTTCACTGGGTCACGCTGATTTTGGTCAGCAAAAGAGGTCCCTCCTTGTGAACCTCACAGGCCAGCGAAGCTTAGTGAAGCTTGTCAAGATGTTCTGAGCACGTCAATTTGCAGCCTAACTCTGAATATAAGGGGAGGTTAGGACCACTCAGAAGAGGTTCATTCACTCTTGACCCCTAACTTAGGAAGATCAAGGAGAGAATTTTGGAAAAAATTCAATCTGGGCTTTTGTTCTCCAGAAAACTATTGGAAGATGCTAATTAATTAACAAACATCCTTCTCTCCCGTTTCTGAATTGATTGAGAACAGACAGAATATTGTGTGGATGTTACTGGTAAAGCTACAGTAGAGAACTCTAACACCACTTTAATCTAGAACTTGAGAACTCGTTACCCAAACCAGTTCCCCAAGCACAGGCATAAAAGCTGAAGTCAAGAGAGCAGAGATCTGATTGAGCCTGACAGAAGCAGGCCCTGTTTATCTGTTTACTGCACAGAAACTAAAGCCCATGATGCCCTTGGTTGCATGGAATGGCTCTGTCCCACAGCTAACATTCCCAAGAGATGTCCAGTTGCCCAAGGTTTGTCATTCAGACTAGGCATTGAGCCTTCCTTGGGGAAGATATAAAGTGTGTGTGTGTGTGTGTGTGTGTGTGTGTGTGTGAGAGAGAGAGAGAGAGAGAGAGAGAGAGGGAGAACACAGAGAGAGAGATTGTTTGCATGCTCCCTCTGAACTAGTAGAGGGAGTTCCCTCATAGAAATAGAAAGCTAGAGGAATAAGTTTTCCCTTGCATTGACTAGCTCTCACGAGGTTATGCCGTGTAGCAAACAATCCCTCACACTGTAGGACTTACAGCTACAAAGATTGATTTCTCATTTCGTTACATGTTAATTGGCTACAGTGCTATGGCTCCGTTCCATATGTCTTCCTTATCCTGAGATGCCTCAGGAAGCAGCCCCATGTGAATTTCTTGGCAGAAGGAAAAACACAAGAGATCCGGCAAGGAGCATGTCTATGTCATGTTTCATATGTCATTGATCAAATCAGGTCACATGGCCAAGTCCAACATCATTGGGGCAGGGATGTATAGTCTTATCACAGGAAGGTAGATCCCTGGGAACAAAAGCACAGTCTACCCCACACCCTCATAGCAACAAATCTGCATCAGAGTAGACTAGGAGAATGGTAAAGGATTCCCTAAAGAATGGTAAGTGGTGTTTTCCAACTTCACTTTCCCAAGTCAGTGGCTCAGTGACCAATTCCAGACATGTTGAGAACAAATGAAATGTGGTATGTATGACAAATTTAAGTTGACTTCTAAAATGCTCTTAAGTCTGTCTACTTCCATTTATTTTAATGTTCCCATCTTGGTCCATGTCACAGAACCTTTCCCTGGTCTCCTTCCTTTAAGTTGGCCCCTCCAATTCATTCTCAATACTACAGTCAGAGTGAGCTTTCTAGAGCACAATCCAGTCCTGTCATTCTCTGTGTAAAACACTTTTGTACCTGCAACTTGGACTAAAAAATATAGCTAATATTTTTTGCTCACTATGTTCCAGACATGTTTCTGAAATAATATATGTATTATTTTATTTAATCCTCATGGAAACACCACTAAATACTGCCTTTTACTAGTACTTAATAGACAAGGGCCAGAGACCCAGAAAGATTAAGTAACTTTCCCCTGTTGAGGCAGGGTTTCGAATCCAAGAAGAGTGAGTCTGTGGTAGCCAACCTCCAAGATGGCCCCCAACCATCCCATCGTGTACTCCCTTCTCACACCGTGTCAGGGTTGGCTATGCGACCAAAAGAAAATGACAGAAGTGATAGTATGTGACTTCCAAGGCTAGGTCATAAAAGATATTGCAGCTTCTGCCTTGGTGTGTTTCTGAGATCACTCTCTGGAGATGGGCAGCTGCCGTGTTATGAGGAAACTCAGGCAGCTCTATGAAGAGGCCCACGTGATGAGGAACTTATGTCTCCTGCCAACAGCCAACAAGGAACTGAGGCCTGACGAGTGGTGCGAGTGAACCACCTTGGAATCAGGTCCTCAAGACTTGAGATGACCACAGCCCTGGCCAACCCCTGACTACTGCCTCAGGAGAGACTCCAGGCCCAGAAGCATCTAGCTAAGCTGCCTGCAAAATCTTGAGCATGGGAACTACAAGGTGATAAATGTATATTGCTTTAAGCTACAAAGTTTGGGGGTATTTTGTTACACAGCAGTAGGTAACTAATATAGTACAACCCTCACACTCAACCCAGCTCTTAAGACCACTGGGCAGAACGCAATGGTATCCCACTACTACGGAGTATGACAGAGAGTGGAACTTCCTATGGACAAAATTCAAGCCAGGAGCAGAAGATAAGATGGTAAGATGTTACAGGCCAAACTAGGATAGTCAAGGAAATAATCACAGAGAAGACAACACTTGATGAGAGACCTGGAGGTGGTGATGCAGTGAGCCCCCTGGTTATGTGGGGAAGAGCCTTCCAGGAAGGGAACAGCAAGTGCAAAGGCCCTGAGGTGAGTGTGCCTGTCATGTCCAAGGACACTGAGGAGGGTCACGTGGCTGGAAGGAATGAGTGCAGGGGTGTGAAGTAGGATACAAGATCCGAGAAGGACCAGATCAAGCAGTGGCCTCAAGTGTGATGTTCAGGACCTTGGCTTTCAGGCTGAGTGAGGTGGAAAGCCATTGGAGGGCTTTGATGAGAGGAGTGATTCCATTCAACTCATCTTTACTGCCTTCCTGCATTCTTAACAATAATTGTTGAACAGAATGAAGCAATTGTAGCTAATACTACTTAGCTGATGGCCATGTGCCAGGCATTAGATAACACACTCTACCTGAATTAAAGGTGTTCACAGGACATCTCTGGACATCCCCAATCTACAGGTGGGGAAACTGAGGAGGTAGAGTGGCCCTTGTGTGGTCATACAGCCAATGAGCACTGGAGCTCAGTCTGAGCCCAGGCCGTCTGGACTTCCTGATGAAGGAGTTATTGTTAATATGAATCAAAGTCAAACGTGAGGCTGATGATCAACACAGCTCTTCTTCTAATAATACTTAGTCCCGCGAGACCACCTCCTGCCGTGAGTTCCTTGCCCGGCCCCACCGTTGATTCTTTGTGCATCATCCCCAGGCATCTCATGGGCCAAGGGAGACAGCACCGCCTGTGGCCCAGATGGACTGGAATTTAACACCTGCTTCCACAGTCTCTCTAGGCCAATAGTGAAGCTTCTATGACCTCAACTTCCGTGACAGTCAGGATTGCTGTATGAATCATGTAACACAGGATAAACACTAAATTAATACCAATAGCTATGATTTTCTTTTCATCGTTATTTGGGGGGAAATCTAAAATCTGTATCTACACATACTGCCTTTTAGATGATGTATTACAGTATTCCATACGGAGAAGTATATTCCATGTGCTCTACAGGGTCTGAGTAAAAGGAACTAGATTTTGGTTTTTGTCCTAATAACCTCTCATTGTTGGTTTCATCCCAACGACGTGACTGTTCTAAACAATGGCAAACATCAATGCAGCTCTTTATGAAGACAGATTCTTTCTGTCAAAAGCCATTAGCATTTAATATACTCACTCCTTAGTGGCCAGAGAGAGATGTGATAATGGAGATTTAAAAAATGAGTTTGTCACAAAGCAGACCAGTGACATTCATCTTGCTATAGAATCTCACCGTCTAATGGGGTTCTCCCTGGTTCTGCTGACGAGGTTCTTTTTTTAAATGGACTTCCTTAGTCACACATGAGCGTCATTGACTAACACAATCTATCAGGGCCTGATCTTACTTCTTATTAATACCCCCACGTGGGTGCTGGGGTCCACCAGGCACCTGCACCATTATTTTCAAATCAATCAGTGGTTTCCCAGATCATCATATGGAGCTTTCAAGTGATGATATTCGTGCATCAAAGACATCGCACTTGAAACATTCAAGGATTCCCAGCCACGAAACACATGATGGCAGAAAACAGTAGCCAGGGACTATTTAAGGACTCATCATATCATAATGTTTTGTGGCTTTTTTCTCAGAAAGAATGAAAGATATCTCTTCGGTGTCTCCTAGTGGAGAAAAATTTCTCAGAGAAGCCTAACTCAAGTAGAGCCTTGGAAGGTCAATCTTTTAAAAGAAAATAAGAACGCTTGGGTCCTCATGACACAGACATGTAGCATCTCAGCTCCCACCCCCCATAGCTCTGTCAGGGCGCGTAAAGTAGATCCAGCTGGACAGGCAGATGCTCCCCAGTCAAGGCGTTTCTAGTTTCCTTGACCTTGTGCACTTCTCGTGGTGGCCTGGGAGGCGATGCTACGGACACAATGTCTAACAGAGAAGAACAATGATAAACAAAGGAGGTTCAGCTCCAAAACTGAGGATGGAAGTTCTGGGTGAGGCAGGGTAGTCAGAGCAGAAACATGCAAGTTGGACCATGCATCCTCTGAAAAGACAAGTAAAGGAGAAAAGAGTAGATGGGCGCGATAAACAAGATGGCAACAAGGTCAGGCGACAGGGTTTGAAAAGTAGGGCAGACAGACTAGAACCCACGCCCTGTGAGAGGAGGATGGTACTGGGTGGGCGGCCTGGAGCTCCGGATAGAGGGGCCCTTTAAACGCCCCTCACAGATCCAGCGCTGCTCCGGGTCTCTGCGCTGCCTTGATCTCCCTCCACCTGTTCCCAATGGGCCATCCTCACTACACCTTTGCACTTTCTAGGCTGTTCCGTTCCTCTTTGCCTTGACTTATTCAACCCCCTTCAGGCACATACAGGTATTTATTGAGCACCGACCATGTGCCACTGCGTGTTCCAGATGTTGGCGATCCATGGGTGAGGGACAGCACGAGTGGGGTTCCACTCCTGCGAGGGTGACATCACAAACAAGGAGCCCCACAGGTAATTATACCCTTGCCCCTGCATTAAGTGCTAACGACGTGATGACCAGAGAAGAGCCAGGAACGTGGATTTGCCCAGAGTGGACGAGGCGGGTCCCAGCAGAGAGGCCAGCTCCCAGAAGGCAGCGGATCAGAGGGTGGCCCGAAAGGCGCGTGGGGAGGGGGACGGCGACACAGGGTGGGGCTGTCTGGGGGAGGGTCTGGTGCGCCAGGAGGAGGAGTGTGGAACTTGTGTGGAAGGTAAGGGAAATCCCTTTCCTCTGCCTGTTGATCCTCCCCTTCCTGGAAGGGGCTAACCCACTTTCCTGACTCGCTTGGGGTACGTCCTAGCAGGTGGGCTCCCAGAGCAGAGGATGACGTCCCATCATTGCCATGGGCACAGGGTCTCACACGTGGCAATGGGTCGAACTCACACGTTTGTGGAATGAGTGACGGAGTAAACAAAAGATGAATGGATGGAAGAATGACAATATTACACCCCTGACTATAGGAAAGAATCTTGGTCTCTGGATATGGCTTTTTGGTCTGAAATGCTGCATTGGTACCCAAAATGATCTTTAAAAACCTCCCTATTCTACAAGGGTTCCTTATATGGGAGTAGGAGTCTCCTCAACAAATCCTGCAGCATCAGACAGCTCAGGACTTTCGTCCAGCTGGGTGCTCTGTCCCCTGGTGGGGAAGGGAGGGAAGGCGTGGTGAGAGCTGGTGGGGTCCTGACGGCGGGTTTCGGGGACCATTATTACCAGGGCCGTTTGTTCCGTCCTTACTGGGCAGAGCCACCCGTTCCGGGCTGCCTTCCCGCCCCTAGTGTGCACGCGCAGTTTGTAAACTCGTTTTAACAGAGGTTAAGCAAAAATCTGTTTGAGAATATAAATGAACTGGTGATGCATACGGTGTTTTAAGGCTAAATGAATTGACTTTGGATGAAGTCTATTGTGCTCAGTGTTTATACTGTACACTATTACACACATGCAGTTACACAACCCCAGAAAGAGCCATGTGGTAATTACGACTAGAATCCGAAATTGCACTGTTAAAACCCTCTGAATGGGGCTTCCCTGGTGGCGCAGTGGTTGAGAGTCTGCCTGCCAATGCAGGGGACACGGGTTCGAGCCCTGGTCTGGGAGGATCCCACATGCCACGGAGCAACTAGGCCCGTGAGCCACAACTACTGAGCCTGCGCGTCTGGAGCCTGTGCTCCGCAGCGGGAGAGGCCGCGATAGTGAGAGGCCCGCGCACCACGATGAAAAGTGGCCCCCGCTCGCCGCAACTAGAGAAAGCCCACGTACAGAAACGGAGACCCAACACAGCCAAAAATAAATAAATAAGTAAAAATTAAAAAAAAAAAAAACCCTCTGAATGGGTCTGTATTTATTGACCTGGGAGACGGTCATTGTCACAATTTAGCCCAGAAAACTGGTTATAGAAGGAGCTGTGCTTACACTCCCTGATAAACCGAGTGTCTGAATGTTTGCCTGGGCAAGTGAAAGAAAACTTTGTGAAGGGTGATGATAAAATGCGCTTTTAAGTCATAATATATGTCATTTTTGGTTCTTTTTTAATCTATATTTTCTAACTTCTCTACTGTGTATTTCTGCATTTCTCACCCAATTTTCTTTAGTGAAGCACAGTCTAGTTAATTTCCAAATATGGCAAGTCAAAAAAGAAAAATTTTTAACCATAAAAGGGGGTAACTCCTCACATTTTCATTTGGTTTTCAAAGGATTTTTCTCATTCCCATCCCTCCCTCCTGACATAGGGATCTTTAGAACATTTGGAATCCTGAGGGTAAAAACATAGTGGCTGACTCATATTAAACTAAGGTGTCCCAGTTGGTGAAACCCACCTGCAGAATCCTTGACAGTTTTTTTTCAGTTATTATCTGTCATCCCCAGTGTGTAGAAACAGCCCTCCTTGTTGGTCAGTTTTCTTACCTTTTATCATGTGCTGTGTGTGTGTGTGTGTGTGTGCGTGCGTGCGTGTGTGTGTGCATGTGTGGTAGGGGTTGCAGTTTTATGGCTGCCTTTACATATGATGTTTGAAATACATTTCTTTCCACTTTAAAATGTCAGTATCTTGACTTTCACTCCTACTCTGGTTCTCCTGAGCCATTCAGCTTGCCTACATATATTTCCTAATATCAAATATTGTATTTTAAAAGCCCTTCCCCAAACCTCTCTGAGATTCCTTCTTGAACCATTTAAGAAACTTACACCTCACCCCAGTGTGTTTACAGATTAGGTTTGTGGATTAGGAAAAAAGTGGTCAGCACCATAGTTGCTTCTGTTGCAAATTTCCTTTTCCTCCCTTATTGTAATAACTGATGAAACAGTTATGAGCGTTCTAGAAAGCCCCGTCTGCCTCATCACGCGTGGATGCAGTTGGAAGTGCAGATGTGCACTCAGTGAGCTTTCTTTCAACCCTCAGTCCCACCCTTCCAGCTTCCTTGCTGGCGTACCTAGGTGCCCAGCTCAGGGCGTGGGTGCTTTCTTTGTGTTTGCTGGGTCACGCCTAGTGCATTAGGGCTGGCTCGCTCACTTCCTTCTGCAGATACTGATGGAGGGGCCCCATGTGCCAGATGCTCAGGGGACAGCAGTGGGAGGGGGCACAGGTGAGGAAGATGGCGAGCTGCCCTTGAGAGCTTACAGCCTGCGGGGAGAGACCGGGAAATACCTGCTGATAGCTTCTTGGTCTTGAAGAGTCCACAAGCAGGGAGCAGCTGGGACGCCCCTCACTTGTCTTGAGGGAGCCGGGCTCCCCTGGAGGAGGTGGTCTCTGGATCAGGCTCCAGGGAAGGTGGGTGTCAGCCAGGGAGAGGATGGGAGACTGCAGGGTAGGATCTGGGGAGGGGCACCCAGCTCAGGGCTGAGGGGCCCGAAGGAGAGGTTGGTGCTCAGGACAGGTGGGGAGGGGGACGGGAGGTTAGAGGTGGGATCACTGGGGTAAGGGAAGGGCAGTGTGAGGAAGGTGAAAAGATCTCAAGAAAAGTTGAAGAAGCGGTGAATCTGGCCTGGAG
Source organism: Balaenoptera borealis (assembly GCF_965194805.1). Lineage (NCBI taxonomy): Eukaryota > Metazoa > Chordata > Mammalia > Artiodactyla > Balaenopteridae > Balaenoptera > Balaenoptera borealis. The sequence continues at coordinate 5,948,176 of NC_138863.1, read as the reverse complement.
AAGACTCCTGGGGGTTGGTGAGCTGCCTTCAGATGCCTGAAATGTGGGTGACAGGGGAGACGGATCCTGTATCTTTCCAAGTAATGGAAATAGAATTAATGACTGCAGGGGAGAAGGAGGAACATTTGAGGATGCATATCAGCAATGACAGCGGTTTACTGAGTAGGACTTTACATATGTTACCTCACTTAATTCTCTCAGCAATGCTATGAGGTGGGAACTATTGTTATTCCCATTTTACAGAAGGGGTAACTGAGGCCAGAGCGGTTAAGTAAGGTACCCAGCATCATGAGCTGCTAAGTGGTGGAGCTGGGATTTGAAACCAGGAAGGCAGGTTCCCAAGCCTGTGCCAATGAGAGCCAAGCAACCATGGGATAGGAAGCCACCTTCTAAGGCAGAGAGGTTTTCATCATTGGAAATTTTCTAGAAGGGGGAGGTAGAGCGGGTTTTGCGGATGCCTCCCCAGCACTTACACCCCCTCCTTCCCCAAAAAACTCCAGTTTGCATTTGGGCATCTAAAGGGTCCCGGGAAAGATGACTGACCCTTGCCGTCGGGAAGAGTTTGGTCCATGTTTGCACAGCACATGGTCACCGGGCTGCTTGACCAGAGCTTGCTCGAAGCTCATCACCTCTGGGCGTTTAGTGATTATTTCTGACTGCGGGGTATTGATTGGAAGGAAGAGTGGAAGGTATCAAGGAATTAAGTTGTTAACTTTGGGAGGAAATATGCCGATCAGACAGGTCTTGAAGAGAGAGAAGCTGACCTTTTGAGGCGGGAGAGAGAAAACAGGCAGATCTGAGTTCTGCCAACCGCTAGAGGAGGCACGGGGAACCTGCAGGCTCACGCCCACCCCCCTGCCCTGGCCACAGCCCCCCACGTTATGACAATAGCATCAGAGGTGAGCAAAAACACGTGCAAATGAAGGACCATTTATTAAGAGGGTGCCGTGTTAGCTGTGTCTCGGGGAACCTGGGAAGAGCCCTTGCCGCAGCAAGAAGGATGGTTTGGAGAAGAAAACGGCTCATCAGAGAAGGGTTTCGTGATCCTGCGGGCTCCATGGCTTCTCAGGACAGTTGGCCTGAGCTTCTCCGGTTGCCTCGGTAGGTTCTAGGTTGGTCACAAAAGAAATAAGCAGTTTCATATCCATATGTCGCTTATTCGAATCACTGGCTCACGTTCTGGGGGGACCATGGGCTGAAGGGAGGAGAGCTTGCACTCCTGGGCCCCCAGGAAGGTTGGCCAGGGTTCCCAGCAATGCACACAGCTCACTACTCAATTGGCTTCTCTGCCCGACCCCTCACGGACCGCAGCAGGAGATGGGGCTGTGCACTGATGGGTCCCCCACTGCTAAGACATAGTTCCGCTTTGTTTCTTGCAAGCCGAAGTATGCTAACTGGTTTGGTTGAGGTCTTGTTGCCATCTGTCAGGGATGCTGTCAAAGGAATCACTCTTTCGGAAGGTGGATCTTGGGACCTTTGCTTCAACTGTAAGATTCCATTATTTCCTTGGTAAGATTCAATATAATGCAGTTTTATTTTTTTCCAAAATGCAGGTGTGAAACACCCTTAAAGACGTGGTCTTAATTATTTTATCCTCGCAAACATGTCAGAGACAAAAAGATATAAAGCACTTTAACCTAAACTTCTGCAACTTTGTTATCACCGGTAGGATTGCTATCCTGGGTGTGAGAGGCTTAAACTAGAAATAAACTTGCTCACATACGCCTCAGAAAGCAGAATTCTTAAGCTGACTTACAGCACAGCTTCACAAGGCAAGTTCAAGCTAACATCTTGAAATTTTAAATGGCGGTACAAAGAAATTACTCTCATTTTCTTGGGCTTAAAATGCAGTAAGTGAATCAGGGAAATTTGAATTGAGTACTCGATCTTTATATGTTTGAACAAGTGATATAAATTATGGTTATTTTTAACAGGATTATGAAGATTAGCTAAATCATTTGAGAGTGCAAGATGTCCAAGTTCAAAGCCAAGCATAATATACTTGCAAAGATAAGTATAATTAGAGTGGAAGAGGGCAATGAAAAATTAATAGCGTTTTAAGGTCAAAGACACATGCAGATGTGTATAATCCACAAATCCTCTCCTGGAAGACTCCATCCTACCAATTCCCTTGATCTTGACATTCTCCAGTGTGTTTTTCATTCTTTAGACTCTCCCAGAGTGCAGGTGCAGACAGCATCCTTTGGTAGGGCAGGGGAACAAGTGGCCAGGAGGCCCACACGGTGAGAAGAATCAGCCTTGAGCAGGACTCCGCTCTCAGAGAGAAGGTGCTCAGTTGTACCACTAGAGGGAGCCCACAGTACACAAGATGATGGTTATTAGGGCTGGAAGGGAAGGGGGAGTCAGAGAGAGAGATGGAGAGAGACAGAGACAGAGAGAATTCACAAGAGCCTGGGCACCTAAGATAATAGAAGACCCTCATAGGCTGGGAGGAAAGTCTGCTGTCTGTTAATGAACTTGTAGTGAGAAGCACAGGAGATAATTGGAAATCCTGTTGTCAATCTGAACGTAAACACCCTAAACAATTTTTGCAAACAATTTCTAAGGCAAATAAGCAAAACATGGTGTTGTAATAATACTCTAGGTCTGTCACCTCAGATTATATTCACAAAATCAGGGTATGAAAGTAAGGGGTGGCCAATTCTTTCCAGAGTTATTGTGACTTTTTTTTTTTACTCTGATAATTAAAGGAAGATGGGTATAAACACAATTTTTATAAACCTAAAGTAGAGGCTAACTGGATTAAGAACAGAATGTCTCTTCTTTCAAATACAAGAAAAAGGAAATATGTATATATATTTCTAAAAGATGGGAAATGAAGGGAACAACAATGGGCCCCCAAATAGAGAAACTGTGACACCACAGGGCAAGAACAAGTGGAAGAGAATTGTTTGAGTTCCAGAATTTTAAAAATGAGACTTATATTTGGGGGGAGGGGAATAGCAATTTTCTGCATATAAAAGGCACACTTAAAGCAAAAGAAGGGTGAAGGATTACAAATGAAGGTCTGGGCAAAGGTACATCAGGCAAGAAGACAAAACACCTACAACAGGGAGGAAAATCGCGTTGGGCACGTCCTCTATCCTCATCGGCCGGCCGAGCTCCTGCACTCAGGCTTCACTCCACCTGTGGGCCAGCACATCTGCACCGGTGCAGACCAGACATCTAACAGCCCGCCCGACATCGCCAGGAGCCTGTCTCCGGGGACATCAACTCAGCCTGGACAAGACCACACCCTGATCTTGTCCCCAGCCTTCTATCCCTCCAGTCTCTCACACACACACACACACACCCATCCTGCCTTACCAGCCCAGCTTAGCATCCCTGCTTTAGAGAAGACTTCTCCCCTGAAACCTCCCTTCCCAACAGTTTATACCAGACCCCAATCATGTGCTTTTATAACCTCCTAGGTGTCTCCTTCACTGGAGTTATTGCAGTTCCTGACTGTGTGTGTGTGTGTGTGTGTGTGATTGTTCCATGTTTGTCTCTGCTGAAACGTCAGCCCTGCGAGAGCAGAGCGTGAGTGCATTTTGTTCACCACCCAATCGCCAGCGCCAAGTGAGGTGCCAGGGGCAGAGCTGGTATTTGATGTTTGTTGAAGAAATAAATGACATGAATAGCCAAAGCCATGACAACCATCGAAACACCCCGAAAAGAGAAAGGGAAGTAAATCCTCCAGCCAGGAAATGGACACCATTTAAATACTTCTCATGAGGTTTTTGTTTTATTTACATGGAAAAATGCTAATCATACAAGTAAAAATAAAATACAATTCAAACTTGTGTCTATAGATAGCCTAAGATATTTATTTACCCAGGAACTCAAAACTGACTGAGAAAATATCAGAGAATGGATAACATTATATTTTGAAATAAACTATTCGGAGTACACCTAACAGATGACATAAATACAACCTTATATAAAATAAACTATAACTAAGTAGCTAAGATCCTGATATTATCTTCTAAGCACCCCCTTTAGTCTAAGCAACAGGAAAGTCAATTTCTTTGATGTTAGAAATCTTTACCACCCATCCTAATCCTTCTCGCCATATTTACTTTATGTCTCAGCTTCAGGCAGGGATCACATGAGAAAGGGGCTCAGAGCAGACTTGTTCAGTGGCGGCTCTCAGCTGTCCTGAATTGTCACAGTAACAGGAGGGCAGGTGGCCTCCACCGCCCAGGTCCCCAGATTGGCCAGACACCAAGTAGGTCGCGGCTTTGCCGTGTGACCCCGACCCGACCTGGTCTCCTGTCAACCGAAGTTCTCACGTAGGAGAGGTGGCCTGGGAAGGTTCCGAGCTGTACAGGCCCGTGTGCTGTCACATATATTAATAGAGTTGCTGTGAAACTGTTTGGACTGAAAAAAGAACAACAAAGTGAGTCAGCTGCAAATTCCTTGCATCAGCTGATGCTGAGTTGGTCTCAGTCAGCAGTGGAAGCCACTGGAAATGTCTTGAACGATCAGAGGCCGGAGTCAAAGTTTTTTTTTTCACATCTTTATTGGAGTATAATTGTTTTACAACGCTGTGTTAGTTTCTGCTTTACAAAAAAGTGAATCAGCTGTACGTATACATATATCCCCATATCCCCTCCCTCTTGCGTCTCCCTCCCACCCTCCCTATCCCACCCCTCTAGGTTGTCACAAAGCATCGAGCTGGTCTCCCTGTGCTATGCGGCTGCTTCCCACTAGCTATCTATTTTACATTTGGTAGTGCATATATGTCAGTGCCACTCTCTCACTTCGTCCCAGCTTCCCCTTCCCCCGCTGTGTCCTCAAGTCCGTTCTCTACTTCTGTGTCTTTATTCCTGTCCTGCCACTAGGTTCATCAGTACCGTTTTTTTTAGATTCCATATGTATGTGTTAGCATATGATATTTGTTTTCCTCTTTCTGACTTACTTCACTCTGTGTGACAGACTCTAGGTCCATCTGCCTCATTACAAATAACTCAATTTCGTTCCTTTTTATGGCTGATATGGGTCCAGAGGTCACTGTGAGGTGACAGTGAGGGGGCAGCGAGGGGGCTGGACATAAGAAACCTGGGGGGACGTGTCCCCTGAAGTCAGACTGCAGAAGGGGACATGACAGGGATTCCTCGGAACAGGCCCAGGGAGCCTTTTGGGGTCTCTGGACCTTGCCTCCCTCTGCTAAGACTTTCTCCATCTGAACAGACTCTCCAGCTGGCTTTTCAAGAGCAGATGGGAATTCTCTCAAAAGTGACCCCACCGTGGCATGCGGTCAGCCCTGTAGGAAGACTTCTGTAGGCTTCCGAGCCAGGCTGGGGGTCCTGCTGAAAGTCCCTGAGTGTTGCAGGCTTGTCCACCTGTTCTCTGGAATGAATTCCACTCTTAGGACTCTCAAGAAGGCTCGAAGAAAACTGTCCTACGGTGGGAGTAGCCCTCAGAGCCTGCAGGCATGAGCTGGAGCGTAGTTTGCCCAGCCCTCGAGTTCCGGTTTTCAGTGGCGGTGAAAGTGAGTCTTGGCATCAGAGGGTCTCCATCTGAACCCTGAATTCACCAGCTCTGCCACCTCGGGCCAAGCACCATCTTCTCCAAAGTTCAAATTAGAATAAAAGTTCCTACCTCTTAGGGTTGTTCTAAAGATTAAATAGATAATGGAAAGAAATGGTTAGGATGGCACCAGCACCTGGTAAGTACCTCGGGTGTAGGTGCCAAGAAAGGATGTGGTGTGCTCCAGCGGGCACAGGGCTCTTCAAGGGCATCGGTGAGCAGAGATGGCTGGGCCCCCTGGGATGTGACTTATACAGCGGGGGCTGGACCTTCGCCTCTTCCTCTGAGCCTGTTCTTCAAGGAATGATGCCTTCGGCTGGGCGGGATCTCTGGGGCCAGGTCAACGGGCAGCCACGCCGAGCTTGGGACTCAGTGTAACCGCCCACTCCCCCGCAGTCTTTGTAGTTAGCTCACCAGCTCTCTGGCTCTGGGTGGAGTTGGCAGGTGCTTTTGCCATGAGTTCCGGGGTTACCCTGTCCCTATTACCTTCATCCCATTTCTTGCAGCTCCAGAGTGTGGAGGTCCCGTTCTAGAATGTGTAAGAAACCACCCCAGACTGGATAGAGGTGCTTTAATCCCTCCCCCAGTCCAGGCTGCTGAGAAACGTTGTACGTGAGCCTTGGACCCCAGGCCTCTTGAGCCCCATTCTGATTGACACTGATCCCTCAAACATCCTTCTCCGGGTGTGTCAACCAGTCAGCTGTGAGTGCACCTGGGGGCCACGGGTTTCTAGGAGGACAGCCGCTGCAGTGCATCTAGGGGCTTTGTCCAATGCCTTCATAGTCAGCTTACTGCATGGTGATAGTGGCCTCCAGCACCGCTGGGACCCAGCCCGGAAGCAGAGGAACAGGGCCCCGTGGGCACCAGAGTCGTATGGGACACGTGACCTCCTGGCTGTACGTCCCTCCAGCAACAGGAAAAACAGAGCGGTACCCTTGGGGAGCTCGAGGACCAGCAGAGGGCAAACACCTCGTGCAGGTATGTGATGCAGTTGGCAGGCGCTTAGAAGAACATCCCTTGGACTGAGGGAATCAAGGAAGACTTCAAAGACCAGGTCATTCTCGAAAGAGTAGAAGTTTTTCCAGTCAGACAAAAGGGTGAGGAAGTCGACATCCCTGGTCCAAGGACGTGTGCGCAAAGGCGTGGGAGCCAGGGTGAGTGTCAGTGTTGCTAAAGCATCAGGAACCACGAGAGGGGTCCTGGGAGGCGAGAGCAGATCATGAAGAGCCATTAGTCTGTGCTAATATCATTTTTTAACTAATAGTCAAAGGGGACATGTTTGAGGATTTGGATCACGCTTTAGGAAGACGAGTAGCAGCGGTTCAGAAGATGGGGAGAAGGAGATGGTACCAGGGAGAGTGTGACCAGGTGTGCAGTCTCACCCTGAGCGCACGCCCGGCACCGAGACCGCTGCAGGTGTCCGGGTGAGGGATTTCTATGGTCTCAGTTGCGGTGGAGAAGGAAGGACAGAAGCTATTCGAGTTCCAGGAGAGAGAGCTGGTTAGGCTTAGGTGACAGATCACATGAGGAGGCTCCAGGATGCGCTTTAGTCTTGGATGGCCAGCCATCCACTGAAACGTGAAACGCAGAACTTGGAGGTGCCATTAATGGAGAAGTGATGAGTCTGGGTTTGGGGTATAAATTGGGAGGTGCCAAGGGGGCCCCCTGAGACGATTCCATGGGGTCTGGAGGTCAGGAGAAGAATTTGTACTGTTGAGCGTCACGTGGAAACACGGACACTCTGGGGAAGAAGGATAAGCTCGCTCCGTGGAGAGTCCAGCAAAGCTACCAGATTTAGCAGGAAGGCGGAGGAAGAGGCGCCTTTAAGGAGCTTAGGGGGCCTTGGTGAGGGAGACAGGACGGGAGGAGACCACCAAGTTCCAGTCAATGTCAGGGAGTCAAGAGTGAGAGAAAGTCTGTCAAACATGAGGGGAGAGGAAGCACAGAGAGGGGAGTAGAGGCTGGACCAGGAGACGCACAGGCACCAAGAAGGAGTGAGCAGCGGCCATGACCTCAACCCTGGGGGGAATGGGCTCTAATGGCCCGACATGGGGCTGGAGACCAGGGCAAAGCATCCCCGTGAGATCAGGGCTATGATTATATCTCCTCATCCGTGAAAGAAAGCTCACATGCTCTGCCTACCTGGGATGACAGCCAGAAAGTAGTTACCTGTCTATAATTTAGGGAGAAAGCAGACAGACACCTATCTTACCAGGATCTGAATGTTTTTGCTGCTCACCAGTTCCAGGTTCTGAGATGCAATGTGTTCTTAGGGTGAGAACCCCAGGCTTCCTCGGAGTTGTGGTCTCTGGAAGGTCTGCCTGAGGGTATCGTGAAACTGAAAAACAGAGAAAGGCGATTCCTTTCTCTGGAAGAAAAAAAGAAAATATAGCCCCTATGCCAAGTAAGCAGACAAATACACTTTACAAAAAGCATATACAGAAATCAAGTGCCTCAGAAGGAAGCCGGAAAGCTAACAAATTGGAGAATACATACCTGACAAAAATAGATAAAAATTTTAAATTGTAGTTAGGAATCAAAATCAATTTGGATAGAGGACGAATCTCAAATTCGGAAAAGAAAATTATAGTTATTGAAATAAAAGCCTGATTAAATGAGATAAACAGTAAGCTGGAAAAAATCGGTGAGGAAATTAGAGATTGGTAAGGTAGAATTGGGAAAATCAATAAAACTGTAGCACAGAGAGATATTGAGATAAAAAAGAGAAGTAAAGAGATGTAAAGAAGATACTGAAAAGCTCCATGTACTCCAGTAGAATGGGGAAGAGGCAAAGGTAAATAAAATCATGGCTAATTATTTCCAGAGAGGAAGGAAATTATGAGCTCCTCAGACTGAAAGAACGCATATGGACCAAACAGCATAAACGTACAAACAAAATTCACCACAGTGAAACCACAGCTCAGAGCTGATAACGTTTTCTCAAATTACTAGAAAGAAAAGATATTTTGTACTAAGGAATGGCCATCAGATAGCTGATGCTTCAACAGCAAAAGAGATGCCACAGACCATGGAGCACATGTTGAGGGAAAATTACTCGCGATGCAGTATTCCATGCCCAACTGGAAGGTCTTCTAAGAGTTATGGCTATTTATAAATACTTCTACACATACAAATACTACAGTTGGGATTATCTAGTCAAGATGGCAGAGTGAGCAGTTATCAAACAATAGTAACATGATAGATGACAGAGGAGGATATGAAGGGAAGTGAAAAAGTTCTGGATCTGGGTGGCGAATTCAACATTATACACATTTATGTGAATTATTCTGTATGTATGTCTGTTACGGTTCACAATAAAAATGTTTATTTTTTTTAAAGTTAGGTACCTGGTCTTGTTCAGGAGAGTTTGATTAAATTTAGATTTTTGACTTGAGGGAAATATGTGACATTGGCGCATATAATTCCCAATATGACTCTTCTAAGACGCGAACCTTTCCATGGCAAAACAAAGCTGCTTCTTTCTAAGCTGTCTTTCCTTCTTGAAATGCTTTGAATTGGATGTGTTGTTTTTTGTTTTCCTTTTGGCAATGCCAAGATCTAGTCTGTAATCACTTTCATTTTGCACATGGCATTAAACATTCAGTTAAAGTCCCCACCTCACCAGATGAGAATCACTAGCTAACTCACAAAGCTGACATGATTACCTACCCTGGAAGGCTGGTTTAGAGGAACAGCAAATTACACTTGTTAAATGATCCACAGGAGGGCTCTCTTGATGTTCCAAACCCCAAATGAGAAGCTTGGTTAGAAGTATAAGGAAGTAATTGGAGGGGAAATGGCCTGGATCTTCACAGTTTAAACAACATTTAAATAAATTATAAGATTCAGTCGAGTGTTGCATCTGATACAAATTAAACTTCAGCCTTGTGGTGCTGCAGAAATTTATAGCAACAACGAAAGACACATTTGTACGAAAGAACAAGTAAGTGCTTTTCAGTAAACTAGTAGTCTCAAAGTAAATGGAAGAATTTCAAAACAGAAACTAGGACCAACAACCTGACTTTCTGAATATTTCATTTTTTAGTCCTGCTTTTACTTAAACAGTTTAATAACCCAAGAAAAGGCATCTGAGAAGATAAGAGTTGGTCTAGAGCTATTCTTTTCTCTTTCTCTTTCTCTTGCCCACCTACTCATTTGGTAACAGGGCCATTAATAACAGAAACTGCTACTAAGTTTCAAGGGGTTGATCAAGCACAGCCTACTCTGGCTTCAGTTCTGAAGCTGCAGAAAAATAAACACCAGAAAGGTGAGAAATAAACAAAGCATAGCATAGCATAGCCATAGCAATAAACAAAGGAGGTTGCAGCCATCGAGCCATTCCATTACAGCTACCCCGAAGGTGAGCCCTGAGGGAGCTCAGGAAGGAAGCAAAGGCTACCTACCACCTAGCAGCCATCAGACTGCAGCCACTGATGGTGCAAATTAAGGAAACTCAGGATGAGAAAACACAGAATGCTGGCCCCAGATAGCTGAGGTGTGTATCAAAGGAATGATTTCAGTGAGCCCAGCCTCTTGCATCTTCCCATACACAGAAAAGCACTAAATTCCTTAACTTGAGATGCCTGGTTTTCTTTTATTAACAGTAATCCTTTGATGTTCCGACTACCTGGTGTTGGTGCAAAAACTCCTCTATATCCTGGCTTCCCCCACCTTCCTCCTGGGAACAGTTTCCTCAGCGCTCTCCGAGATGCTGTCTCCTGGGCTTGAAGTCCTAAGAATGTCCACCGGATAAAACATAACTCTTATCTTTTAGGTTGTGCATTTTTTTAGTTGGTAAAGGTAAGGATTCAATCCAGTAGCTTCTTTACATACGAACCTTCAAGTTGCCAACTTTCAAAGATGCGAACGTGAAATTGCAGCTGGCCCTCCGTCTCCTATTGCTGACGATCCTTCAGCTCTGCCATCTCCCACCTCCTCTCCCTCCTGCAGTCGGTAACTCTTCTTGCCTGTTCACTCGATGCCAGCCCCTGGATGCCAGCTGTTGTACTGTACTACTGTACTTTCAAGGTACTGTACTGTAAACTTGAAAATGTTTTATTTTTTGTGTTTGTTTGTTTTTATGTATTATTTGTGTGAAAAGTATTACAAACCTATTACGGTACAGCACTGTATAGCTGATTGTGCTGGTCGGGTACCTAGGCTAATTTTGTTGGACTTACGAACAAATTGGACTTACAAACTCGCTCTAGGAATGGAACTCGTTCGTATGTGGGGGACTTACTGTATAGGGAAGATGGGTTGCAGAGTGCCATTTGGATTCCATGTAAGATTATGGTTTCCTATCCCCCTACCCCAAACTGAACTTCCCTATCAGTTGTGGGCTGAGCATGGGGTTTGAGACTTCTTCCTCATACTTGTAGTGAAGGACTGCGGGCTTCACTTGTACACAGGCCGCTCCAAGTGAGAGCAAGCAAGTGCCGGACAGGCGAGAAGGGCTTTCTTCGCTCCAGCCGTACCATCCAAGGTAAGTCCTTCCAGAAGACTGGAGAGAAGGGAGCAAGCTACCTCTCCAATGCTTCCTTGAGTGACCACAAGTGTTGTTAAAAGTTCCAGTATTTATACGTCAAAGAAGAAATGAGTGTCCATCTTTATCTTCTGCGGATTGGCCGAAATCTTTACATACATTATCTTAGTGCTTTCCATGTGCAAATAATGTTGACTTTTGATCAAATTATTTTTCCTAGTCCTAACTTACTTGAGCACTGCTCTGTAGCTGAACACTGCCAACAGCAATATGTATGTCCTCACCTTCCACAAGACATCACGTAGCAAACTACCGTATTGCTTTTCCTTTGTTTTTCTTTTTATTTCCTCCTACATCTGTTCCTTTGTTAATAGTGAAAGGAGTCAAGATGGGAGAGCAGAGGAGCCAGAGGAAATCGTCAGCTTATCTTTTCATTCCTACTCAACCAGGGAACAGAACGATGACGGCACTGAAGGGAACCACAGCACCACGGAAAGGAGACCTAAATGATTCCGACAGCTGGTGAAAATGTGGAGGATTCAGAATATCCGAGGCTAAGAAGAGTTGGGGTAGTTCGGGTTTCAAGCATGGCTGAAACCAGACTCATTTGATTCGGCAATATTCCTACCTATGCTGCATGGTGGTAAAAAAGACCTGAAATGATGCCTTGTGCAGACTTTTAAAAATCTTGCTCTATTTTCTCGCCAAATTTAAAGTTTCTTAATTAAAAAAAATTTATTTAGGAGCAATTATAGATTCAGAGGAAGTTTCAAAAAGAGTACAAAGAGGTGCAGTGTCCCCATCACCCCGTTTTCCCCGATGCTCACGTGGCTACATGTACATAACTAGGAAACTGATGCAGGTTTTGACAATCCAGAATCTGGAAATTTCAAAACCAGGAAATTGACGTAGGTACAATCCACTGACTTTATTCAGATTTCGCTAGTTTTACACACGTCTGTGTGTGGGCACATGTGTGTGCCTAGTTCACAGGTTTATCACACGTGTATATTCGTGTAACCATGACCACAATGAAGATACAGAACTGTTCCATGACCGCAGAGATTTCCCTCATGCTACCGAGTTTCTTGATGTTTTAATGCCCAATTAGTTTAACGATGAGGGGGGTTTCTTACTGAGATATTATGCTGAGTACAGAGTATATCGTTTTTCTACAGACCCCAGATAAAATCATTTGCCACTGGGCCAATGGGCCATTTCTCACCTGGAAGCACTTAACCCTAATTCCAGACAACAAGTGTGAAAAGGAATAATCAGTCTTGGGATTTTGTTCTTACAAGTGAAAAATGCCTAAGTAAGTTGCCTCATGTATTCTTTCACCTGGAGCAATGGAGCTTGGTTAATGGTCATCCAAAGTTAGGGGGTCAGGCTTCCCTGCCAACGCAGGGGACACGGGTTCGAGCCCTGGTCTGGGAAGATCCCACATGCAGCGGAGCAACTTAAGCCCGTACGCCACAACTACTGAGCCTGCGCTCTAGAGCCCAAAAGTCACAACTACTGAGCCCACGTGCCACAACTACTGAAGCCCACACGCCTAGAGAGCATGCTCCGCAACAAGAGAAGCCACTGCAAAGAGAAACCCGCACACCGCAATGAAGAGTAGCCCCTGCTCGCTGCAACTAGAGAAAGCCCGTGCGCAGCAACGAACACCAAATGGAGCCAAAACTAAATAAATAAATTTATTTAAAAAAAGAAAAAGAAAGTTAGGGGGTCAGTGGCCTTTCATGGCTGGGCTGCCCTCTGCAACGGCAGAGGTACCTGACACTCAACCCGTCTGGAACGAATCTCGTTTTCTTTGCCCGGCCCGTCCCAGACTGTCCCCTCCGGTCTCTCTCAGTGAGTGGCAGCACCATCCATTCTCCTGGACACCCAGGCATCCTCTCCAGTTGCTTCCTTTGGGTGACCGTCCTCATCCAATCACTCATCCAGCCTAGAAAGGGTTCCTCCCAAGCCCCTCTGAATCCAGGGTGGTCTCTCCATCTTGTTGACACGATGGTTGTTCAGTATGCAAATGTTCTTTACCTGGATTCATGGGACATCCTTCCAAATGGCAGCTCTACCTCTACTGGTGTCCTCCTGCGGCAATCTAACGACCACAATATAGCAACAAGGCTCCTTTTAGAGGGAAAGTCATGTCACACCAACAGGACAACATAAATGTGTGTCCTGTTGCTCATGGTCAAGAAAGCTTAAAATTCCCATTTCTAGAAAGGAAGTCCATGATTTTGTTGCTGAGATTTCTTGAGTGTTCTTGTTTCTTGCTCTTCCGTATGCCTGGCGATTCGGCTCTCACATCATTCTGTTAGCTCTCTAGTGTCCTTCCAATACATCCCCTTTCTTCTGTTAATCTGAATCTATTGCAACCCAGGAATTGTGGTGATTGCACTTCCCCACTTAAGTGGTTCACACTTCTATTTGCTGCTCCATCTGTCAGGACTCTGTCAACTGCAGGTCACAGACACCAACTCAAACTGGCTTAGGCACAAAAAGACAATCTATTGGTTCATGTAATTTAGAAGTCTGATCATATCCCCCAAATAAATCATCATGTTTCTGTTTCTTGTTCCATCTCTCTGTCTTCACATGGAAGGGCTAATGTCTGCTGGAAGCCCTAGACTCACATCCTATCAATATAGTGGCCTGATGCTGATCAATAGAAAGCGTTTATCTCTATAGCTCTAGCATAAGGGTCTCAGGGAAGAATCTCATTTGGCAAGCATGGCTGGGGTGGCCATACCTCAGCCAATCACTGCAGCCAGAGCAATGGGGTGCTCGACTGGTCAGGCCTGCGTCTTGTCCCACCCTTGTGACTGGATGGGATGATATCCACACCACTCAAACAGCAGGAAATGGGTTTCCCACAGGAAGAGCTTTTCTTCACCAGAAGAAGGAGGAAAGGATGCTGGCAAGCAAAGCCAGTGGAGGTCTATGGGACTTAGTGATGAGCCAATACTATTGAAACCCAGACAGTGTCCTCTGATGAGCAATTTTCAGGCTTGGGAGGCAGGAGAGAGTTTTAGGAGTGGGTCAGAACTGCTTGGGTGGGAAGCTCATTCTCCCAGAGAGAAGCCTATACAGTTCACAATGAGGTTCATAAGTTCCCAGAGATAAAGTCTTGGGCAACTGCCAAAAGGTTAAAATAAACGTTCTGCTCAGCCACCTCCCACACACATACTTTGATTTGTTGAATGCAAGTTTTTACCCCGTTTTCCACCCAAACCCAGAAGAGTCAATCTAATAGGCTGAAGTCATTTAGTTCTTTTCTTCCAAGTGCCCACCATCTAGTGGAAGAGTCAGAAAAACAGACAAGCCCAGAACACTCTGATAAGGGCAGTGAGAGGAGAAGGCAGGGGTTCTAAGGAGGAAAACCCTTATCAGACGAGAGCATCAGAGAAGGCTCTGTGAGCAGGTGAGTCCAGGGAGAGTCTAGAGGACATGCTGCTCCAAGTTGCCCTGTCTACCTGCCAGCCTCACTCTCTGAGAGATGCCTAGGTATGTCAGAGAGGTTTCAGAGGAAGATGCTGAGAAGGATGATGGAATCAAGTCTGTGCCATGTGGGGAACAGCTGGAGGAAGGAGGAATAATAGTCTTAAAAGTTTATTTGAAGGGCTGCCTTGGGGAAAGGGATCTGACTTGTGTGCAGTCTCAGGAAGTACTACATTGAGCCAGTTCCTGGGAAAACTCACAGAGACTCAGAAGTTGTTTCTAGAGAAGGAAGCACTTTCTAACCCAAGGTCAACTTGGAAACGAATGAGATGTTTTGTGAGGAAATGAGTTTACCATTACTGAAAGAGTTCAAGGACAAGTTGAATGACTACTTGTCAGAGATGTGATGATAACTAAAGCACAGTGGTTGGGGGGATGGGGGTTGGTGGAATGTGGATGGATGCAATCTTTAATAGCCTTGAGATTTCCATCAATGCTTAGAAACCTATTGCTGTAACCACATACCCATGCTCTTTAATATGCTGTCCATTTAGAGTTTTCATAGCAAAATATTGGAGAAGTATTTGCCTTACAAATAAAAGATATTCAAAGGCTTCTATGCTTTATGCTTTCCTAGAAATCTTTCCCCATTAGTAATTTATGCAAAGTCACCACCAGTATAATTTTCTGGGTTAGTAGCTATGTTTACGACCTCTAATTCTGCAGAAAGGTAGCATGCAGAGTACTGTGGCATAAGTAAGGATCCCAGGCTAGTGTTTTGCAATTGCCTTGTCATGGCATACCAGTGAACTATGTATCATTCATTGGAAACTTTTCTCCTTTTTTCTCTTCTCTGTTTGTATAGTTGTTGGCTGGGAAGCTGTGTGTACAGACAGGTGTAGTGAAAAATGTATTAACCCATAAAAAAGGCAACTTGGTCTTTCTCATCTATGCCTTTGGATGTCATTTCACCTCTTCCTTTCCTTCCTCAAAATGAAGATCAAAGGAGATAAGTTTGAAAGAGCATTGAATTTCTAAATATTATGCTTTCAAGTTTATGTTGTGTTTAATTTTGCACTCTGTTGGTCTCCCCCCACCAACACACACAAAGTTATCTCAAACATAAACCTGGGCTTTAGTCTGCATGCCCAAAATAGAAAACTGATTCGAGGAAGGGAATAAGAATGAAGAGAAAGATGAAGATAAAACTATACAAGGAGATACCTTCCAAAACACTCTAAGTAAATCAAAATGAAATCCTAAAACATGTTAAAGTAATCCACATGAAGGCAAGAAAGGAAAAATAGAATAAGAACCAGAGGAAACCAACAGAAAACAAATAATAAAATGGTAGACTCAAGCACTAACATATCAATAATTATCTTAAATGTAAATGAACTAAATACACCAATCAAAAGAGAGATGGACACAAAAACATGACTCTATTATGTCTAGAAGAAATTTCAAATACAATGATATAGTCAGGTTGAAACTAAAAGGATGGAAAAGATATAGTATGGAAACATTAATCAAAAGAAAGGAGTGGTTATATTAATATAATAGAAAATAGACTTCAGAACACAGAGAAGTACTAGAGACAAAGAGGATTATTACATAATGACAAAAAGATCAATTCACTAGGAAGACATAATGGTCATAAATGTGTACCCATCAAACAACAGAATCTAAAAATAGATGAAGCAAAAACATGTAGTGCTAAAAGGAGGAATAGATCCACAGTTATACTCAGGGACTTCAACACTCCCTCTCAGCTACTGATAGAACTACGAGACGAAAAATCAGCAAGAATATAGAAAATCTGAGCAATACAGTAAACCAACAGGACCTAACTGACTTAGATAAAATGCTCCATTCAATAAATACAGAATACACTTCTCTTTTTCAAGTGCCCATGGAACATTCACCAAGATAGACCATATCCTGGGTCATAAAACAATCCTTAACAAATTTTAAAAGAACTGAAATCATACAGAGCATGGTCTTTGATTATAACGGATTCAAACTAGAAATCAATAATAGAAAGGCAACAGGGGAATCTATCACCATGTGGAAATTAAACAACACACTTCTTTAATGAAAACAAAAATACAACATGTCAAAATTAGTGGGATGCAGCTAAAGCAGTGCTAAGAGGGGAATTTATAGCATTAAGTGCTTATATTAGAAATGAAGAATCTAATCAGTAGTCTAAGTCCCTACCTCAAAAATTAGCAAAAGAAGAGCAAAATTAACCCAAAGCAAGGAAAAGCCTGGCAGTAATAAAGTACACATCAATGGAGTTTAAAATAGCAAAACAATAGAGAAAATCAATGGAACACAAAGTTTTGTCTTTGAAAAAATTAATGAAATCAACAAAGCTCTAGCAGGACTGACAAAAGTAAAAAGAGAAATAAAAGGCATATAGATTGAAAACACAGTAATAAACCTGTTTCTATATGCAGATGACATGATTGCCTATGTAGAAAATTCCAAGGAATCTACAAAAAAAACTTGTAGAATTATTAAGTGAGTTCAGCAAGGTCACAGGGCATAAGATCAACACACAAAAAGCAATCAAATCTCTATATGCTCACAGTGAACACGTGGAAAAAGAAATTAAAGACACAATACCACTTACAATCATTTCAAAGAAAACGAAATACTTAGGTGTACACTTAGCAAAATGTGTACAGTATCTGTGTGCTGAAAAGTACAAAATGCTGATGAAAGAAATCAAATAACACCTAAATAAGTGGAGACACTACTATGTTCATTGGTTGGAAGATTCATCTTTACTCTTCAACATAGTAAAGATGTCAATACTTCACAAATTGATCTAGGGTTTAATGTGATTCTTATCAAAACTCAGCAAAGTTTTTGTGGGCAAACAAGATAATTTTAAAATTTACATGGAGAGGCACAGGCCCTAGAATAGCTAAAACAATCTTGACAAAGAGGAATAAAATCTAAGGAATTATGCTACCCAGTATTAAGCCACAGTAATCAAGATAGTGTGGAATTGACAGAAGGAAAGACACGTAGATCAATGGAAAACAATAGAGAACCCAGAAGTAGACCCACACAGATATGCTCAACTGATTCTGAAAAAGTTGCAAAAGCAATTGAATTGTAAATGATAGCCTTTTCAACAAACAGCATTGAAACAACTAGACGTCTGTATGCCAAAAAACTAACTTCAACCTAAATCTTACGTGTTATGCAAAAATCAACTCATAGTGGATCTTGGACTTAAATGAAAAAAGCAAAGCTATAAAAGTTTTAGAAAAATCATAGGAGAAAATTTTCAGAATTAGGGCTAGACAAAGATTTCTTAGACTTGACACAAATCCATAAGGAGAAAAAATGGATCAACTGGACATCATCAAAATTAAAAACTTTTCCTTCCTGAAAGTTCATATGAAGCAGATAAAAAGACAAGCTACTGACAGGGAGAAGATATTTGCAAACCTTATGTCCAACAAAAGACTAGTTCCTAGACTATATAAAGAACTCCCAGAACTCAACAGTAAAAAATTGAACAGTCCAATTAAAAAATGGGGACAAAAGATACTGAAGAGGAGATATCGATGGTAAATAAGCACATGAAAAGATGTTCAACAGCATTAGCCAACTGGAATATGCAAATTAAAACCACAATGAGATATCACTTCACACCTATTAGAATGACTGAAATAAAAAAAAAAAAATTGTGACAACACCAAATGTTGGTGAGGATGCCGAGAAATTGGCTCACTCAGGCATCGCTAGTGGGAAGGTAAAAATGGTACAGTCACTCTGGAAACTGTTTGAGGGTATGTAACCCAGCAGCTGCAGTCTTGGGCATTTATCCTGGAGAAATAAAAAACTTTTGTTTACATGAAAACCTTTACATGAATGTTCATAGCAACTTTATTTGTAATGGCCCAAAGTTGGAAACATCCAAGATATTTTAAAGAGGTGAATGGTTAAACCGTGGTGTATACACCCCGTAGAATACTAAGCAGCAATCAAAGGTACAAATTATAGATGCACACAAAAACGTAGATGAATCTCCAGGGAGTCGTGATGAGTGAAGAGAGCCCATCTCAAAAGGTTATATACTGTATGATTCCATTTACATATAATTTTTTTAAATGACAGAATTTTAGAAATGGAGAACGGATTAGTGGTTGCCAAGGGTAAGGGACAGGGTGAGGTGGGGTGGTGGGTTGAGGCAGCCACAGGGAGGTGGGTTTGGTTGTGAAAGGACACCAGGAAGGATCCTTGTGGTGACTGAAATATCAGTGTCTTAACCGTGGTGACGGATACGTGAACCTAGACATGTGCTAAAGTTGTATAGACCTGTACACACATATATGAGCACTAGTAAAACTGGGGAATCTGAATGAATCCAGACGAGTAGATTGCTCCAATGTCAACATCCTGCTTGTGGTATTGCACTACAGTTTTGCAAAACGTTACCATTAAAGGAAACTAGGTAAAGTCACCATTAAAGGAAACTAGGTAAAGTCTTCACAGCAAGCATGTCTATGGGTTGTTTTTTTTTAATGGCATAATCTACAACAATCTTGATAACATTTCAATTAAAAAGGCACGTTTCCTCTCTGGCAGGGCACCCCATTCTGAAAGGAAGACCCACTACATGTCGAGGCACCAGCAGAAAGTGACCAGTTAGAAAATACAGATTTTTGATGGGTTATGTTGAACCAGTTTTGTCCCACATATTATCACCGATTCCCTCCTGCAGCTGGTTCTGTTGATGCATCGTCCATCACTCTTGCTGGGCACAGGGACCCCCAGCACCAAACACAGCACAAGAGGAAAAAAATCTTGGGAAATTCAGGGGGAGAGGGATACTCTTCAAAGGACAACTGAGGATCAGGCAGTAAACTATAGGCTTTGTTACAGTTGGAAACGACTATACAAGTCACACCCCACTTCCTCTCACCTACAACAACAGGCACCCAGAGGTACAACTAAAACACACACAGAAGAAACAAAGCAACCCTAAGGCTGAATGAAACACAATTTCCTGCCGCAGACAACAGGGAGACCCCACTTCTGCTAGCAGAACTCTAGTACCTTCTTCCTCCTGGCTATTCAGTGTCCCAGTAGGATCAGCCTCTCCTGGGAGCTGTTAGAAAAGCAGAGCTCAGGCTCCACCTAGATCTCCTGAATCAGGACCTTCATCTGAACAAAATTCCACCTCAAATTCCGAGAAGCACTGTCTTAGTAGCAATTTCCTGATGCTCTAACTTTAATAGATTTCACCTATTTCCAGGTGAAGTTTCGTGAGTCTATAACAGCTAAAATAATCTAGAAAGGGCCCTTAAAATCCATTAAGGGTAATGTGTGACCAAAAACTCTTTACAAGATATCCATTTTAATTTTTCCCTAATGGCTCTTTAGGAAATGGCTGGAATTTTGGGATGACCTAGCAGCTTGGCAACCTCACCCGGCTCCATCCTGAAGGCAATTCATTGACGGGGCAGGTGTCTCTTTCTCCTGGCTCTTTGAAGAGCCCCGAGCTCAGTTGAAGAGGACTGTTCTTTCCAGAGAGGCGCTGGGCTTTGGGACAAGGGTATATAGATATTATCAAGCCTAATAAGCCAAAATTGATGTACTAGTTCTGCCTAATTTCTAGACATTTCTAATGTTCTATAATTTCCAGCTTCTGATATAATTAACACATGACCTTGTTTTTTCATTCTCCCCAAGTTTCACTATCCACCTCCTCATCAAAATGATTCATCCTGATCCTTTCTATTAAACCTCTAGAGAGAGAGAGGTGTCAATTTTTTTAAATAAATTTATTTATTTTATTTTTGGTTGCACTAGGTCTTTGTTGCTGTGCGTGGGCTTTCTCTAGTTGCGGCGAACGGGGGTTACTCTTCATTGTGGTGCACGGGCTTCTCACTGTGGTGGCTTCTCTTGTTGTGGAGCACAAGCTCTAGGCTCGCGGACTTCAGTAGTTGCAGCACGTGGGCTCAGTAGTTGTGGCACGTGGGCTTAGTCGCTCTGCGGCATGTGGGATCTTCCTGGACCAGGGCTCGAACCCGTGTCCCCTGCATTGGCAGGTGGATTCTTAACCACTGCGCCACCAGGGAAGTCCCGAGAAGCGTCAATTTTTTTAAAAAAGGTATTCTGGGCAGTGTTCTTAGAAGAATCCCCATTTCTTAATCTGACCTCTGTCACACTGTTCTAAAATCAGCTTCTCGTGATATTTCCCATGATTTCAGTTGGTGTTCAGAGATTTGATACTGAAGAAAAAGAAAAAAGCTGATGCTTTTTTTCCCAACAATAAGCTTATATCTAAAAAAGAAAATGCATTGGTCTGCTATAATAAATCCACTTTGCAAAAGAATTACATAATTTCTAATTATATTTCTTGCAGTTATGAAAAGAGCTGGGAAAAAGAGCTATCAGCCAATAAGTGATGGATATTGACCTGGGGCTAAAAATACCACAGAGCTGGCTATTATATTCAGTTTGCCCTTTTAGTGGGCAGAGAGCACAAAACAAAGAGAGGTCAAGATAGCAGCAGGAGGAGGCCCCCAATTCCAAAGTTGCTTGATTCTAGTAATCAGAGTGAGGAATCAAGACCAACCTCTGCCTGAAGCAATATTATTATTTCAGTGAAAGGAAAAAAGTTCTGTCTAAGCAGTCTTCCCCTGTGAATCCACCCCACCCCAGACACCTTGATCTCACCACCAGAAGCAAGGAACATATTTAGAGCTAATGTTTCACAGCTTTTGGGCACAGGTGGGAGGTGAGTCCTCCAGCCACACAGTGTGTTTATGCCTGAGGGGCGCTTGGAAGCTAGCTCAGCAGGTATTTGTCACTGCTGTGCAATGACTGACCTCCTACCAAGTACAGACATTATTTAGATGTACCTGGCATGAACCACTTTACCTGCTTCAGATACAAATGCAATTGCTTCTGTTATTTTTCCAAATTGATGCAGGGCTGCACATGCCCTAATTAGCTGACAATCAAGCATTTTACTTTCGAATCCATAAGACCAAACCTAGTCCCACACAAATTATCTAAATTTTCTCCATCCTGGGAATGTCATTCTTTTCCAAAAGTCTTACTTCCATTGTTGGACCACACAAAAGAACTAAACTTCCAATCAGACCAAGCGCGATATGTCTGTCCCTGCCACAAGGGGTCGCTGTTGGAGCCTGGTGCGGCATCGTCTGGTGGATGCTGATTTACTGCTCTACCCAGATCCCAGCCAGTGCCGCCTGGCACCCCTGTTCACGCTCCAAGTTAATGGCTCTTGGTTCACGGTCATATTCTTTAGCAACGCTTCCCAACCACGCCCTTTACAGTGTGTCATAACTAGCTCTGCTCTGCAAATCCTCAGAAGTGTGCAAATCTCATGGCCTCGAGAAGCACTAAGAGAAGCTTAGTTATAAAAATGCAGATTTCCAGGGTCTTCCCCAGCATTTTATGATTCAGGGATTCGTGTGTCAGGGATAAAAGACCAAACACACCTTTCTAACTGTTACATGAAGCCTGTGGGTGCAGGTTCTGTGCAGACCACACTTTGAGAAGCCCTTCTTGCCTTACGACCTGGTGGGAGCCTAGTTTATCAGCCCAGACTTCCTTCCTCTCTCAGGAGCTCCCTGTGGTGTCTTGTCTTATTCTTTGCTCTGTCCTGAGAGTAGCTCAACAGATTTTTGGGAGCATGGGAGAGGGATTGACAAACTTGTTAACTTTAACTTAAACCAATGTACACAATCACACAAGTGGCATGGTCACAGCTTGTGGCTTCACGGTCGCCCTGTTCTGGTCAGCAAGGCTGCTCACTGACACCTCCTAGTCCTGAACTTTCTGATAAATGACAGGACTGGGTTCGGGTGGGGTCGTAGGCCCCATTCTGGCCGCTGAGTTGTGAGCAGAAAGGATGTGTCGCCTCCAGGCCATGCATTTGATTTCTGGTATGAGACCCTCCAGGCTCCCTTCTCCTGTGGCAGCATCCAGGAGGGACCGAGCCTGAGTCTGAGCCTCTTGTCAACACGTCCTGTGATGAGAAACATCCCCCTGATTGTTTCTGTGGCTGAGGCTGTGGACCGCTTGTTACAGCAGCATAACTGAGCCTGTCCTAACTGATGACACGCCCAGATCTGGAGACCAGGGCAGGGCAGAGGTTCGGGATCTCAGCCCTGCAGAATGGGGAGTGGGGCAGGGTTAAGATCAGGCAACAGCAGTCAGTCCAGGTGACCGGATGGGTTGGTGTGTTGCAGGCAGGGGGTCTGTAGCCAGCCCCACAGGGTGTGTGTAGACAAGGGGCCAAAGAGACCCCTTGTTTCCTCCAGTCTCTCCAGCCAACTGGCTCTGCCTTCAAGCACCATCCAGGTCAGTCCCAGCTCCAGAAATCTCTTTTTCCCCTGGAGGGGGGCCCCAGACAGCTCTCCCCACTGAGTCCTTTGAAAACCTGTGTTCTGGCGAATCACTTAATGGGCAGCTCCTAAGGTCAAGTTCAATGGGATTGAAAACAGTCAATAATCCAGGGTTGAAGTGCTGATGCCTCCTTTTTGCGTCTACCTGTCCTGTGCTGCCAACTCGAGGCACAAACACTCCGCTCTGGGCGGAACAAGGGGGCCTGGGGATGAGTGGCGGGCCCGCAGCTGCACTGCTGCCTCCTCCCTTCTGGGTTGTCATCTTTCCTGCTTCATCCTGTCCTACCGCCTCCAGGAAACTGGGGTTTTCATGTTCTCTTCCTTTGCATATTCTCAAGCCTCCGCCAAGTCCTCAGACCGAACTCTCCAAGCCTTACCTTCCTCCGGGGCAAAAATCAGGCCCATCCTGTCTATCTCACACAGTCACTTCGGCCACGCTCGGCAAAGCACCTGGAACTCAGAGGAGCCTCCTGAAGGAGCCTCGACTTTGTCCCCATGGGTAAGGGACCCAGGGCTCAGGCAGGCCTGAGTATCCCCGTGCTGCTGCCCCTACGGGCCGCTGAGGGCACAGCGAGCACGTTGGAAACACGCGCCTTCATTCCAGCTCCTTGGAGCCCGGCCCTGAGTGTGAATCCTGCCCCCTTAATGATTTACTAAAGCTGTGCTGGGGGAAGGCTCATCAGAAGCCAGTCAAAAGAGAAGCTGCTCTTTCCTCTCTTGAAGAAAATGTTAGGAAATCCATGGCTGGCCTGCTGCTAATGACATGCCTGAATGCATTTCTCCTCAGCCCTGGAAGAAGCTTGCAAACTCTGTTTCTGCTCTTAAACCAGCATCAGGGGCAAGAAATGCCCAGAAATTCCAAGGCCCACTGTCGCAGGTGCTCATTGAAGTAAGCAACGTTCCTCTTCCTAAAAAATGTAATTTATTCCTTTGTGTTATTCAGTAGCTTTTAGAATTCTACTTAAACACCCGTTTTCATTACAAATACCCTCCTTAGAGTCAACGAAACTACAGCTCATTTTCTGGCCTAATTTGCATGCTTCCCAGTTATATACCTAGCAATATAAAACGCGAGAATACGAACGTTTAGCGGCAAACAATGATGTAAGTCTGGAATAAACAACTTCCTTTATTTTTATCACCAATGTAATTCTCTATCTTGTTGCCAGACACAAATAGGAGAGCAGATCGGTTTGGGACAAGAGAGTTATAGGTCTTTGGGGCACTCTTTTATCCCCTAAAGCTTCACACCAGGGAGAAGGCATTTAGACAAAGAGCAAATTCATGCAATAAATAATACCTTTTGTCTGTTCATTGGAAGTTCAGGTTGCTCTGTTGCAGGAAGGGGTTTTCTTGCTGGCAGCTTTCCGGTTTCCAGACCTGCAGCCCGGAAGACTCTGGAATTTGAGGGCAAGGGGATGTTTTGCTGGTCTGGGCTGGGCATTAGCTGTTGCAACAAAAATAGAAATGAAGTTTTTCCTCTCCTGAGAACAAGGACAGTAAAGGGGACCCTGAACAGGCTAGAGAAGAAACATAAACTGGCCTGAAAGTGTTAATCAATCCTAGTTTTATTTTAACTGTTACTAATCTGTAGTGTCTGTAACTAGATTTGTCCTTCACAAAACTAACCTGTCAGCCCTAATTCTGTGTAATTTACATCCTGCACCTGGTATTTACTCTCCCTGTAATCTCTTGTAGCAAATCACCCCTTGTAGCTGTTTGCATTTCAGAAAAGAGGTCGCAGGCCGATAACGCAGAAACTAACAGACCCAATTACCGGGCTGCTGGACCCAATTACCGGGTTGCCTGACGCCAGCGGTGACTGTTTTGAAACAATGCAAGAGGAAGCAGAATGCAAGACCTTCACCATTTCGATCCTTATCACTCACTTCTCACTGCAAGCTCCCCCTGTAAGAATCCCTGCAATTCCCCAGGAAGGGGGGCACACTTCT
Organism: Balaenoptera borealis; assembly: GCF_965194805.1. Taxonomy (NCBI): domain Eukaryota; kingdom Metazoa; phylum Chordata; class Mammalia; order Artiodactyla; family Balaenopteridae; genus Balaenoptera; species Balaenoptera borealis. The sequence continues at coordinate 5,923,352 of NC_138863.1, read as the reverse complement.
TGAGGCACTAGCCTGCTGTGTCTTCCCTTTGCCTGGCAGAGAAATAAAAGCCTCTCTATTTCTTTTCCTCCAAATCTCTGTCTCTGTATTTCCATTTGGCATTGGTGCACAGGGAGCCAAGGGTTTTGGCAACATAGCTGGAGGAGTAAAGGGGTCAGAGGGTGATTGTCCCTGAGCAACAAAGCAAAGGACAACGCCTGCATTGTATTCCCACCCACCGACTGCCATGGTGAACTTGGGAAGCTGGCCTTGGCCCTCTCCTACCACCTCACTCCCACCGGAAGCCCCAGCTCACATCCCACCTGCACAGCCTGGACCCTGAACTCACGTCTACACAGCCTACTCCCTTTTCTTCCTCCCCAATCTGTCTCGCCAGTCTCCAGCTCCAGCACATTCCACGCATCTGTGTTCTCCAGGCTGGCTACCCACTTAGGAACAGCTTGAGAGGAAACCGTCCATCACCAAGGCCCCTCACGCCACCAGCAGTGTCTGGTCTCCCATCTCGCCTGGGTCCTCAGTGCTGCTTGGCAAATTTTTTCCTCATTCTCCTTCACCTCTCTATTCGTTCTTCAGCACAGCAACTCCGGAGAGTCACCATGTGAAGTGCTAAACAGGTGTATTCATTTCCTAGGGCTGTCGGAACGAATCGCCACACACGAGGTGGCGTAAAACCATGGGAATTCATTCTCTCATGGGGAGAATGGAAGGCTGGAAGTCCAAAATCAAGGTGTCAGCAGGGGGGTTCCTTCTGGAGGCTCTGAGGGAGAACCTGGGCTGTGCGTCTCTCCTAGGCCCTGGGGGGTTCCCAGCAACCCTCAAAGCTCCCTGGCTGATGGATGCATCACTCCCATCTCTGCCTGTGTTCACATGGCTTTCTTTCCTTTATCTTCTCAGTGCGTGAGCCCAAATGTCCCTTTTCTTATAAGGACACACTCACTGGGTTAGGGCCATCTGAATCCAGCATGACCTCATCTTAACTTGATTACATTTGCCAAGACCCTATTTCCAAATAAGTTGACATCCACAAGGCCCAGGAGTCAGGGCTTGAACATACAGTTGTTTGATGGAGGTCGGGGTGTGGACACGACTCTACCCACTATAATAAATAGCTGGCGTTTAGAAACACTTACTAGATTTTAGCTTTCTTTTAAAGGAAGCATCATCTAACCCCTGCACTCTCATCAGATCATTTGCGTTTTCTTCCCTAGAGGAAAGACCACTGAATAAGTAATTCTCAGCCTCTTCCACCTCATCTGTATCACCACGCCCTCCGCTCCTGTCACACGGTACCCATCCCCACCCCCATCCCTACCCCTGCCCGTGTTTCCAAAGCTAGCTATCCACCTTTGCCTCTCCTTTGCCCCTAATTTCCTGACTCTCCTGAAAACTGACCTGGTGTCTCCTTGATTAAAAAATCCACCTGAGGTACTCCTCGCCTCAAGGACACATCATTCCTTTAGGAACTGCTAACAAGTGAGTCCTTCTCAGTCAGTCAGCCTCCTACCCCCACGTGGAGACCATCTTCGCCAGCTTTCCCGAAGCATCCAGAGGCTCACAGCACCTCTTGCTTATGACACTTTTACAAATAAATTGCCATGAAGGTCCATTTTCCCAGCACCTGGTGAGTGTACTGGAAGAATGGCTTCCTCTTGGAGAAGCTTTACTTCTAGTTAGTTTTCGGTGTCACTGTTAGCATGCTATATTCCTTGGCCATTTCTCCGGGAACCCCTCACCAACACACTCTTGGAGTGGGGCAGGCCTTTCAGCTAATTTTTTTTTTTTTTTTTTTGGCCGTGCTGTGCGACACGTGGAATTTTAGTTCCCCGACCAGGGATCGAACCTGTGCCCCCTACTTTGAGAGCACAGAGTCTTAACCACTGGCCCACCAGAGAAGTCCACTGGGCAGGCCTTTCAGGCTCCTGGTCTAGGCCATATTATACAAGCATCTAGGCCCCAGTTAATGGCGATCTGTATAAAATTGTCCAGCAGATTCCTTTGGGTTCTAAAGGCCATGAAAGCACCCCATGAAGATGGGAAGGACTAGGTGTGCACAGACAGTCGACGGAGGGTTTTAGGTGGACTGTGGACATGGGGCACCTTTGAGGATGCAGGGCATACAATTGCAGAGACCAGGGATAAAGGGGCCTGGGAACCAGCAACTGCCAGTTTTATTTCTCCTAAAAGGCAAATAAAATGAGTTTTTGCAAACTGTAACTCAATGAGCTTGACATTGATCCCAGAAATAACTCTGTAATGTACTCTGGAAGGAGTAGTTAATGATCCCAAATAGGGACAAGGAAAGGTTTGCTAAGCCATAGTCATTTCCTTCTGTGATGGGGTTGGTAGGGTCTTAAAAGAAGGAGGTGGGACTTCCCTGGTGGTGCAGTGGTTGAGAATCTGCCTGCTAATGCAGGGGACACGGGTTCGAGCCCTGGTCTGGGAAGATCCCACATGCCACGGAGCAGCTGGGCCCGTGAGCCACAACTACTGAGCCTGCGCGTCTGGAGCCTGTGCTCCGCAACAAGAGAGGCCACGAAAGTGAGAGGCCCGCGCACCGCGATGAAAAGTGGCCCCCGCTTGCCACAACTAGAGAAAGCCCTTGCACAGAAACGAAGACCCAACACAGCCAAAAATAAATAAATAAATAAATAATATTTAAAAAAAAAAAAAAGAAGGAGGTGAAGTGGCCCTAGACTCACTGACGTTCATCCCGGTGTGTCCTGTGTTGTCATCCCAAGTGCCCTGCAGCCTCCATTCAGCACCTTCCATGATGGGGAGCTCATTACCTCCCGAGGTAGTTCATTCCATCTTTTAGCTGCTCAGATGGCAAGAAAATTTCTTTTTCCTTCTACTGAGCCAAAATTAGGCACCCTGAGGTGTCTACTTATTGCTATTAATTATTTATCAGTCTATCATGTCGAAGGCTTCGGCACCCGCATACCAACACTGCGCTTCTGTCCACCTAGTCTGCCATCAAATCAGCAGGGCTGGCAACCACCTCTCTCCATGGACCCCTGGGGAGCATCCTCTCAGCTAAACACCAAGGCTGTTGACATGTGGCAGTAGCTAAGTCATGGACACCATATCTTTACTGTATTGTTGGAGTTCTTGTTCAATGCAGGATCTGACATTCTCTGTGTTGAATTATCTCATATTCTGTTAGTTTTAAACTCTAGCCCAGTAGTTCTTAATTAAGAATGGCTGTCAGAACATTCTCAAAATACAGATGTCTGGTCCTATCTTCAGACTATAGAGGCTGTGTAACACGATATATAGGGTCCACAGGGAAGACGGATTATTTTTATCCATTTGAAGGACCCAGGAACTCAGAACACACACAGCAGCCTGAATAGATGGCTACTCCTGATATACAGAAGGTCCTGGATTGGAGGGCCAGGTGGGTCCAAGAAACACAGTTGTATTACTGTTATTATCATCTTATTGTCATCCTCAAGCAGGTGCATTCCCGAAAAGCATGGGCTATTAAAATTAAAAAGCAGTCAACAAACTAGGGAACGATATGTGCAATAATTATAAGAGACAAAGTTAATATTTTAATACACTCTGAGTTCATAAATGTCAACAAGATGAACAGTGGAAACCCCAGAGGTAAACATGCTTATGATGCTCATAAATAACTTAGGAAAAGGGAAATAAAAATGATGAAAAATATGGAAACAAGGTCACAACGTGCCTGGTAATCAAAGAAATGTAAGTTTAAGCAACGTCGAGATGGTTTTCAGAGTTGTGTCTTGTTCAATGCTCTCCAAAGTACAATGCAGTGATTACACGCTGCTTCTGAAAACCGGACCAGCGGTCCTTCTACTTTGGCGAATCTACCATAAAGAATGAAAATCAACATTCCAAAAAATGTATGCTCCAAAGATTAATTTTAATAACATTTCATAGCTTTTTTAATCATGGAAAAATGGAAATAATCTCAATGTCCAAACTCAGAAATATGGCTATATAAATTATGGTTATCTCCTGCAGAAAGCTATCTGTATTTCTACCTCCCCTGGGAGCATTGAGGGTTTCTTGTTCAAATCTCTAATATTCTCAACCTCATGACACTGTGATAACCTGTCTCCCCTCAGAGTCTGTGAATTCTTCATGGCAGGGATGCTTTCCGTTTATCTTTTTGTCCTCACTACCAGCTCAGTGATGACCAGATACTCAATAAATGTTTATTAAATGAGTAAGAACAAAATACATATGGACTATCCTATAACTGTTAAAATAATATTTAAGTATGTCATATAATAAAAAATGCTTATGTGAGAATAAGTAGAAAAAGTCAGGGTATTTTGTGCTCATAATCATGAAAGAGCTCATGTTTTTAAAGTATCTTCTCTGTTAAGTGCAATATATAGGATTATATATTATTTCTTTTCATCCTTATGATGATCCTTTGAAGTTTCATCTGTTGTTTTTCTGTTCGTTTTTTGTTTGTGTTTTGTTTTGTTTTTTTTAGTTTAAGGTAGATAGCATTCTAATCTCTGCTGATTCAGAAACCAGATCTTGGGGGGTTAAGGAACACAGTCAAGATGAGGAGGCTTAGCTGGGGCACATACCATGTTCTACTGTCTCTAGACAGTAGGACTATGGGGAATTAGTCTTTATTTCTTAATTTTTTAAATTTTTTTAACATCTTTATTGGCGTATAATTGCTTTACAATGGTGTGTTAGTTTCTGCTTTATAACAAAGTGAATCAGTTATACATATACATATGTTCCCATATCTCTTCCCTCTTGCATCTCCCTCCCTCCCACCCTCCCTATCCCACCCCTCTAGGTGGACACAAAGCACCGAGCTGATCTCCCTGTGCTATGCGGCTGCTTCCCACTAGCTATCTATTTTACATTTGGTAGTGTATATATGTCCATGCCACTCTCTCACTTTGTCACAGCTTACCCTTCCCCCTCCCCATATCCTCAAGTCCATTCTCTAGTAGGTCTGTGTCTTTATTCCCATCTTGCCACTAGGTTCTTCATGACCTTTTTTCTCTTTTTTTTTTCCCTTAGATTCCATATATATGCATTAGCATATGGTATTTGTTTTTCTCTTTCTGACTTACTTCACTCTGTATGACAGACTCTAACTCCATCCACCTCACTACAAATAACTCAATTTCGTTTCTTTTTATGGCTGAGTAATATTCCATTGTATATATGTGCCACTATGTTGTCCCTGTATGACATTCACGATGGGAAGAATACGTTAAAAAAAAGAGCAGTGGCAATTAGTGGACATGTATTCACTGTGAAATGAAAATCTGACTTAGAACCCATCCAAAGGGTCCTATTTGCTGAGGTATTAAAAAGGCTTTGTCGGTTCATCAGAGCTGATTGCCTGGCTGGCAGATCCCCCCTGTATCTGGGGCACCAGCAGAACCAAGAGAAGATTCTAGCTTGAGTAACTTACGCAGAAGTCAGAAAGTCTAGAAAGAAGCTCTTTAAATGTTGGAAAGTGTGTCTTGTTGTATAGTCTGGTGTTATCTTTACTGTCCTGACATCCGGCATGCAGGGACTTACCTTCCTGTTCTCAAGGTGTCTAAATGTCTTTATCTGCCCAGGTAGGAGATGAGCATTCTGCAAGGTAAGTCCACAGAATGGGCTTTGAAGAGAGTTTAGAGTCCCGGTATAATTTCAGGTTTAAAAACCCAGACATGCATGGTGCAGACAATCACAGAAGCGGACTGAGTTAAGGGAGGTCTTCTATCAGGTGTACAAGAGATCCTGGCATGGTCCCACTGGGGTTTTCTCTGATACTGTTAATTGGGGGAGCTGGGCTTTGCCTTTCAAAATGCGCCATGCCAGGGAGTCAAATTCAAAATCAAGTCAGCAGGCTACAGCTGCACAGGCTCCGGGGTGGCGGGGTAGTTATTGAATGTGACATAAGTAGTCCTGTTGGTATTTCATTGTAATTTACCATTAATTTCAAGTTGATGCCAATGAAATAGGACACCGTGACAGGCTAATGGTTTCCTGCCCCATGCTGAAGGCAGCTGGAATGTTTATTTTCCTAGCTGGAGACATTGATTCCATGGCCAGGGGTCAATTACAAAGACTACCCAGTGAATTATGACTAATTTAAAAATATTTTGCAAAAACATAGTTGGGTTTGACAAAAATGTGATAAATGTTCACTGAGTCTTTTGAAACACTGAGAATTCTTAGTAGGACAGCAAGAATAAACAGTGTTTCAGGCAAACAGAGAGGAAAATGAGCAATTTTCTAGAACCTACCACAAGCTTTAATGAGTTATTGGGATTCAGTAAGATGGATTCACACTTTCACTCATTTTGTTAGATTTGGGTATGGAGGTACAGAAAAGAACCAGGATTAAAGATGGGCAATTAGAAGACCCAATTCTCAAATATCTAGGTCTTTCCTAATGAGATCCTTAACCAATAGCAGATGTGAAGGAAGAAGAATTTGAACAATGATTGATTTCTTTTATTGCTGATATAAAGACATAATATGAATAGACTTTTCTCTCTCCCTTCTCATAGAATGTCTATTTAAAACTGCTTCCAACCAACTTCTACACTATCTTCCCAGAACCACATAACCACACTCCCCATCCTCCCCCAACCCCAAGCTCTATGTGACTGAACAGAATCACAGGACGCTTTTTTCTGCTGAACATCTAGAATGCCAGGGAATGCTCTCGACACGCCATTTACAACCCACAGAACTCAAGCAAAGCGTCCTTTCGCTTGCACATCACAGAATTTCCTGGCTTGTGATCTCCTGATTTTTTCTAGCATGTGATTCCAGCAAACTGACCCATCATGCCTAAATTTAAGTTGCATATATTTCTATGCCCAGAGCCAATTTCCTCTAATTGCATCTTCTGTCTCATATTTTTTAAAGAAATTTAAGAAGTTACTGCAAAAAAAAAAAAAAAGTCCCTTCTCTTTCAAAAGCCGTGGCCAGAATATTTGCATGACCCACGGACTGTGATGATTGAACATCATTTTTATCCACAGAGATATATCAGCATTTCTTGACCAATCAAAAATCAGGCTTTCGTATAAGATTTGGAAGAGATATCTGCACTCCCATGTTCATTGCAGCATGATTCACAATAGCCAAGACATGGAAACAACCTAAATGCCTGTCAACTGATGAATGGATGAAGAAGATGTGACTAATACCTCTATCTCTATAACACAATGGAATATTAATTCAGCCTTGAGAAAGAAGAAAATCCAGCCATTTGCAACAGCATGGATGAATCTTGAGGGCATTATGCTGGGATACATCAGACAAAGAAAGACAAATACTATATGGTATCACTTACTTGTGGAATCTATAAAACAGATTCCTGGACTCGTAAAATCAGAGTAAAATGGTGGTTACCAAGGGCTGGGGTGTGGAGAATTGGGGAGAAGAAGTTCTGGAGATCGAATGCACAGCATAGTGACTCTAGTCAACAATACTATAATATTGCTAAGAGACTAGATCTTAAGTGTTTTCACCACGAATAGGAAAAGATAATTATGCAATGTGACAGAAGTGTTAGCACCTGTGTTATGGTGGCAATCACATTGCAATGTACAAATATATCAAATCAACAGGTTGAACACCTGAAACTTACATAATGTTATATGTCAATTACATTTCCATTAAAAAGAAATAAATCAAGTAGAAAAGCAACTGATTAAAGAAGAAAAAAGCCAGGCTTCCTCAAAATTACATTTATCCTGAGAGTTTGCTACTGTTGTCTTTAAACCTTAAATCCCCTAAATGAGCAATGAAAAGATTCTAATGGAAATAAAATTATACATACACATTTTTTCTTTTATCTTCATATTTTCCACCTCCCTCTCCATCCCAACTCCTATTCAAGCAGACCTATAGCCTTGAGCTAAAGAAGAAGAATGTGACACGGCAAAATTCATCAGTTAAAAAAGCAAACATGAATCTAGCTTCTCTTTAAAAATCCAAGCGCTTAGGACACTAGAAAGGGTTCAGAGCATGGACCAGAAGTTTGAGAAACATGCGTAGGGTTTCCTCAGAGGCAGGAAAGATTCTTCCAGACTGGGGCAAAGGAGATGGGAAAGAAATGAAGAGAGTGCAAATGTGGGGCTCTCGGGAAGGGCTGTCTGAAGTCCAGCCTTGGAAGTATCTGTGCCCCAGGGTGGCATTGAAAGGGTGGCAGAAGCCCACGTCGTCCCCCTGTATCGATGCCGAGAGCTACACTGAAGGAGCCAGCTGGGTAGACAGGTAGATCTTGGCAGCAACGTCAGTGCCCTTTGGCTGGACCACCAGGAGCACACCTGTAGTTGAACAGAGCTGGCTTTGTTGATTCATCGCCATAAACGGAGGAACCGTGGGGCACCTCAGGAAGAGGTGCTGGCAAGGATTTATTCTAGAATCTGGGCCCGTGCTGGGTGATTTGGAGGAGGGCTCAAGAAAGTGGGACCTCTACCTGGATAGGATCCTCTCAGGAACCATGCAATTCTATGAGTGGGTGTCTCTATGTGGAAGGAAGAGGGAATGAAGGGGGACCCAAGCTACAACTAGTCAAGAAGCAGCAGTCAGGCACGTCAGCCACAAGCGGGGATGTCTAGTCATTTTGTGGCTTAGACAATGGCCATGTTTTGTCTCTGTCTGGACGTGATTATGGAGTAGGCTTGTCTGATGGTCACAGAATGACCCTCGTGTGATGTTGATGCAGTAAATTGATGTTCAGCAGACACTCGGGTCCAGCTGTGGGTTCCAGGTCACTGATAGCACCAGGCCAGCTCCCCTTGCCAGCAGTGGCCTGTGCAGATCACTCTCCCTGGGCAGATGAGGCACACCTGCCCGAGTTGACGGCCAAAATCTGGAGAGCCCTGTCCCCCATCCTCAGCAGAACACTTAGTAACATGTAATTCCCAAAGGCCTTATGTTCTATCTGGGGGAAAAGAGGGAGGCCCAGGTGGACAGATTTCCTTCACTTCAGTGCAACTGAGGGTCAAAACAGAAATTAATATGAAGTGAGAGAATAAAGTAAATCATATTTCCTGCACTTTTGAATTGGGGCCAGAGACTGCTAACATTACATGTCTGTACCCTGGGCTAGTTACAAACCCTAAAATCAGAGTCATGTCATTCTGAAGCAATGGCTCTGGACTTTCAGAAGTCACTGCTGCTTTCAGAAACACCAGTGGCTTGAGACGAAATTTAGTTTCAACATTTCCTGCGGAATGTTCTACATTCACCAGATGTATCAAGGAGGGTGGGCAGAAGAAATGAAGAGAGCGCCAACAGTGATTTGGAGATTTTATTTAGCACTTACCGATGACTTTAATTTTTTAATTTCCAGGAAAATTTCTAGAAAGGATGAGGAGCACAGAGAGTTATCTCTAAGGTCCTTAATACAAAGTTGGAAATTCTTTTTTAAAAAAAGGTGGAACCTTTCTTCTCAGAGAAGGAAGAGCAATTCCTGTGACACCAGCTCTAGGTGTCAGGACAAGGGCGTGTGGCTACCCCATCAAATTGGCAGTCCCTTTGAGCGTCCATAAACTCAGCTGCTCAAGACCTAAGTCATCAGAGGACTGGAGCACATAGCAAATCAAAAGAAGATCTGAGCAGAAAGCTTTCTGCGGCTGCTGGTGTGCATTTACATAAGAGAACTTTTCACCTGTTTACCTTGCTTGTAGCAAAACTCACCATTTCCTGCAAACTGTACCCAGAAAGAGAACCAATGGTGGGCAATGCAGCAGCCAAGGAGGGCTCCAGGCATCTAGTTTTCTAGAGAAGGCAGCTGCTCTGGCCCTTAGTCTCCAAGAGTAAGTTGGGGTTTAGAGACCCAACAATGACAAAGAAAGAGGATGTCGCTGGACCCTCAGGCTGGGAAACCAATCCCTGGCTTTGCCTTTAGACTGAAGATATCCCCTTCCCACAGCCTTGCTCCTGTATGAGGCTCAGGGCACACCTGGGGCCAGGGAAGTTGTGCCTGAACAGGTGGCTGAGCTTCTTGGGGGACATAGAGTCACTCTGGAGGGATGGACAATCCTCTCAGATGTGGGAGGGGGTGGCACCATTTGCAGGATGGGAGCTGAGGCTTCGCCGAGTCTACCAGGATCCAGGTGACTTACCTGACCCCGGAGAGCCAAGGGCCACGATAACACAGCAAGCCCCCTTCCCAGGATGGGGTACCATTCTGGGAGAGCAATTGGGACAGAGACCATGTTCAAGTCTATGTGGCTGGGAAGTCTGTGTTTGCTGGTGTATTTGTGCATATAAGCATGTGCACAAGGAGACAGAGACAGACTGATGGAGGAGAGGCCACTTTAGCACAAGACGGAAGGGGTAAGTGCTCAGGAGATGGTCAGTACCAGTGAGAGAGATGGCTCACTCAGGGTGGCTGAAACCAGGACTCAGGTGGGAGAGTGAAGGAAAAAGAAAGAAGACGAAGGGAGACCAGCTGCAGAGGGCTCCTGGGCTCTTGTAAAAGATGGACACCGGGTGGGCTATGAGGAAGGTGATGGGAACAATAAAGGAAATTTTCCCACCCATCCTGTCCTTGGTCTCCAAGTGTGTTCAAGGTGACTTCAGGCAGGCAGAGTTCCTGCTGATAATTGACTTGGCCAGCAAAACTTCTGGGCTTACTTAAGCTTGCTACACATACACACACACACACACACACGCCCCACACACAACATACAGACACACCACACTACACACAGTCAACTCAAAGACACACACCCCACATACACAAAATATACCCACACACTGCAAACACCACACACTCACACACATTTGCAACACACACATACATTTGCTACTCAGTTTTCCTCTGGGTCTCTCTGAATTTCCTAGACCTCACCCAACCTCTGTTTCTTCAGGAGCCCTCAATGCTAGGAAGTCAGAGAGAAAAACAGGCTGCCATTTCAAGTTCTGTAAACTGTTTCTCTCCGTTTCATTTGTCTTTTATGATAAAAGTTCACAGAATGGTGTCCCATTTTTTTTCCAGATTAATCTATACGTTCAACTTAATCTCCACGAAATTCCAGCAGGTTTATTTTGTGTGTGTGAAAATTGACAGACTAATTCAAAAATGTATTTTGGAATGCAAATGACCCAGCCAAAACAATTTTTTAAAAAGACGAAGTCAGAGGACCTACCCCTGATATCAATCCAAGTTTAATGCAAACTAATCCACAATAACAGAAAGCAGTGGAACACCTACCTGGGTGGAAAGAAGAAGGAACTATAAAGGAGTCAAGGAAACAGTTGGTGGTGATGGAAATGTTCTTTATCTTGATTGTTGTGGTGGTTTCAAAGTAGTTTCAACACATCTGCTAAATTCAAAGAAGTGTATATTTTAAATGATGCAATTTTATTGTTCATATATTAAACCTCAATAAATTTTATTTAAAAATTTTAAAAAGAAAACAAAATAATTGGGGCTTGGTGTGGGAAGCAGAGAGGAATGTTACCAGCCCTGTTTGCCTCTGGGGAATAATTTGTACTTGAGAGTTTGGACCAGGCAACTTTCTAAGCACCTTTGCAGCCTTCTTCACCTCTGAGGTTGTGTGCTCGTCATCTGTAGCTCAAGAGCTGGGGTTCTTCTGACATAGGCCTGGCTCCTGATTGCACCTGCAGAGAACATTTTTCTGCCTTCTTGACCCTGCACCGTAAAACCTGGCCAGACCCTTGCGCTTTGCTCATAAACATGACCCCTCTCCCGCCAGCTGGACGAACATCCCTCATTTTCCCCTACATTTGAAGTAGTGGCGACACGCACAGCAACTCCTTCCTCTGCACAAGCAGCTAATAAAGAATCAATAAAGGGGGCAGCTCGTGGATGTGCGCCTAGGATCTTTCCTCCTAGCGGGTTCTGAGGCTCTGTCTGCTTTCTGAGTCAGGTGCCCCATTTCATTAGACGTGAGAATGGAGCGCCTCCTCTGAAAGCTGGGTTTATGGCAAGGAAGCCTTTTCCTGGGTCTCCAGTGTTCACGCTTTTCAAAATATTCACAGACTCTTCCTCTCCATGGAGCTGGAGAGAACTTTTTTGTTTTTAGCGGTGAAGGACTGTTTATTACTCATGGTGATGGCAGTAGCCAGGGTATCAGCATTTTCATGCTGGTTACCGAAGCCCCAATTCCACAGGGCGACATGAAAAGGGCCAAATGACACCTGCATGTGCAAAGAGTTACATTATATGAGAAGAGCCTTGAGCTCAGGGAACCCGAATATTTGGAGAGACCTTCTTTTAAGTTCCCCCAAATCCTTCCCTTAGGGACAGTCCCGAGAGCAGACTTCACTTCATGGGGCTTCCAGAGCTCATGCAGGCAGCGTGCAATGCCATGTGAGTGATAATGGATTCACCTATTAGAATATGCATGAGCTGAGGAGGTCCTGATGGTCAGAGCAGACCTCGTTCAAGGTTAAATGAAGGAGCAGGAGAGAAATAAGCAGAAGAAATCAGATCAGTGAATTTCATTCGAAGAAGATCTCCTAGTGGGATCTTTCATTTCGTGATAAAGTAATGGGGAAATGGCTATTTCTAAAGAGGTGAAGGCCCAGAATTTCGATGAAAAACATTTTACATAAGCCTAAACTCTTTTTTCTTGGAAGCGTCTTAGGTTGTACGTACTTCCATATAAGACGCGAGACTTGTCATGTTCTACACTCCATTCAGCCACCTAAAGTCTCACTTGTGTTCTAAGAATCACAACCCGAAAGACAAAACAGCTGAGCGTGCACGTTTGCACAGAGCCAGCTTCTGCCTGGGGTAGCAATCGCCTCTCCTCCCTCGGGGACTGGGTGACGTGACACAGAAACCAGTGGGTCAAATAAGAGCCACCGCACATGTCCCGGAAGTGACCAGACGTCACACGTGTGGGCGCGGTGGACCACACCCCACGCCTACCCTCTCCTTCAAGCTCAGCAGTTGTGCGTTTTTCTACTTTCCGTATTTGACCTGTACATAGACTTGTTCCTGCAGACAGGGCTCTGGGTCAGCCTCCCTGTTCTGTATCCCTGAGGATTCTCGGCAGTGCTTTATTCACTGAGTAGACAGATGCTAGCTGTCAGCCCATGTCTTAGTTTGGGGTCCCCTGAGGGCAGACCCGGTCACAAAGACCTGAGTACAGGGAGGTGACTCAGGGGGTGGAGGGCCATCCTGAGCAGCGTGACGGAGGCAGTGAGGAAGGTGACAGAGACACAAGGAAGCCAATAAAAGGCGCATTGATGCAGTGTTACCTCCCTGGGCAGGTGGGGACGAGCCCTGCGTCATTGTGTGAACCATCCTTCCGGGAAGTTCCTCCTCCCCATCCCATGGGGGTTTACCCCAGAGGCTTTAGATCCCCAGAATTTCTGGGGTCCCTGGGCTTGGACTCAGCAAGGCCCACTGTGCCAAGCCACCTCGTGGACAGAGAAGCAGCAGGACGCAGGTAGGAAACTGTCAGCCGGCAGATACCTGGCTACTGCAGCTCAGGGACACTCAGGGGTGTGTGTGTGCGCATGTGTGTGTGTGTGTGTGTGTGCGTGTGTGGTGGGGCGGGGGCTGGGTCGGCCACCACCAGCAGCTACCCCAGCTCTTTGGCATCAGTTCACATAGGGCCTTGGTTACCATGTTTACGCAGAACTTGTATGTCAATCATATTAAGAGTCATAGAGAAAATGTCTCTTGGGTGGATCAGGAAAATAGAACTTTTCAAATTGAAAAGGAAGAAAAACAGGGCTGCTTTCATGTGCCCCCTTCCTTTTAACTTTAACTTAGCGACTCGCGGCCATTTGGGATGTTTGGGGTGTAGACTTTCATCCCTGCTCTGGTCCCCTGCCCCAGCAGACCCTCCCGCCACGGGGATCAGAAGAGTGAGCAGATCAGGAGAGAGAGCTTGAACACCATGAAAATGGGTTTTTCTTTTGTCTTTTTCTGAGCATGGTGTCCTTCTATCTGGCGCCCAGAGAGAAGGGCAGGTAGGGTTAGAATTAACATGAAAATAGAGAGAATCCAAAGAGAAACAGGTAATTTCAGCTTATGAAATTCAAAATAGGCTTTCAGAGGACTAGGGCATTCCACAGCCCTGCATGATTGCGAGAAAGGATTAGCGTCTCTTCCTGGAGCCAGGCTCGGTGCGTCAGGTCATGGGCTGGCATGGAAGGGGGGCCCTACCCTTGCTGCCTGTGAGACCTGGGAGGGCACAGATGGGAGCGGTTTTGATTTCCCTTTCCCAGAACTGCCTGCCAGGGGAAGGTGCGCTACATAAGCTTAGAGAAGCACCCAGGGCGGAGGGGTCCTGGCTCTGATCCCTTCTGGGGACTCGTGACAACAGATGTGGCTCAACATACGTCAGAAGGCCGGGAAGCGTGATCAGAGACAGTGAGCTAGGTTTGAACGTTTGAACCTCTCTGTTACCAGGGATACGGGGCCGAGGCCAGCAGGTCTGCGGAAGGGCCCACCACAGTGGCCGAACGAGACTCCGCCAGCATCATTTGGAGGAGGACAAGGCAGAGACTCAGTGAGGCCAACAGCTCTTCAAGAGCCAAGGGGAAGCCACATGGACAAAACGGGGCCCTGACAAACTGTCAGAGAACAGAGCACGAGCCCTTCGTCTCCAGAGGTCAGCAGAACACACAGAGAGGGGACGAAGACAGCCATATCCTAGGGGACGCCGGACCCCAGACCTCAGGTGGGAGCTGAGAACCTTCCCTCCACCACCAGGGGGCGCCTGGGCTCTTAGAGAGGCGCCAGTATCTCCAAAGATACTGAGCACCTCCTACAGTGATTCTTTAAGATCTTGAATCAACTAAGTTTAAAGCTAGATTAGACATTTAGTTCAGGTGAGTCTAATTTTTTCCCAGCTAAATGCTTTGGACTGAGTACTGTCAGAAAGTGGTTGGATATTACAAGAAATTGTATCTGGACTGAGCAAGGCTAAAGCAGAAAATGGCAAAGAGAAGGCGGTCTCCCCCATGAGCCAGGATGCGGGTGCGGGAGGAGGGTGTCATTCTTGGGGTCTGGACAACGTGCACCTTCTTACCTGCGTCCAGATATGACCGTGGGGTGGTCTTGGTCTTGCTCCATCGGGGTCGCAGACGGGCTTTGTCTGGTGGTGGTGTTCTCCTGTGGAGAAGCCCAAGGTCAGCTGTGTGTGCCCGGCCAGCTCCTGATGTCAGGGGCTTCTTTCCAATGAGATCCTGTAATAAAGGTAGAGTAATAACATTAGCTGGATATGGAGAAGCCTATCAACGTAGTACATCAGGGAGCTCACAAGCCAACTTTACTTCATAAGAAAATGTAATCTCTTAGGAAGAAGGAACTATGAATCAGGTAGAAATGGAATCTTTTTTTTATCAAATGTCTTGTCATGATTTGTAAAAAAAAAACAAAATAAAACAGCAACTTAGATCCAGACTTAACAAATCCTGCACAATACATTTCAATTAGGTTAGTGCAGTTTATGTTCAAAAGGTCAAAGTGTTAGCAATTTAGAATTACACAGTAAAAATATTTCTCCAACCCATGATTGTCACAGGATTTCCCAAATTTAAACACTAGAGTTTATGTCAAAGACAGTGATCAATATAGTTGAATACATCAAAATTCAAATCGTATGTGTCAAAACACACCATAAGTAGAACTGAAAAGTTAGACATCTAATTTTAATGTGTTTCAAACGAATATGAAAAAATGGAAACCTCATTAATATTTAAATATCTCATACACATTACTAGAAAGGCACTAAAACATCAATAAAATGGACAAATGCATGACCAAATATATACAAATTATGACAAACAAATGATTAATAAAGAATTGGATAAATGCCTAGCTTTGCTAGTGACCAAAGTAAAGTAATTTAAACAATGAAAATATACAATTATAAACAATCATATAACAATATTAAAGTGCAATTCTATGTACCAAACCATGAGTGGGTTTAAAAAATGGAAAATGCCAAACAATCATGAGAATTTGTCAAAATGAACACCCTCTTATACTATTGGTCAGGTTATAAATTTTTCCAACATTGCTCGAAACTAATTAGATTTCTAGAAACCTAACCTGAGAAATTATTTCAAAACACAAGGATTTCTGCACAATATGGTCATGGCCAAAATATTTTAAATGCAAGACAAATTGGAAATAACTCAAAGAGTCAGGGTGAAACAGATTATGGCTTTCTATGAAATATAATGTTATAGATCATATTTTACAGAGATTTCACAATGCCTTGGGGGAATATTTCTCTTTAATATTTATCTGCAAAAAAGATACACCATTGCATGGTTGTGGTTGACCTTTAAGTTATGAAGGGTTTTTAGAGGATAGTTATTACATTTTATCATGAGAGTAATGAGTAATTTTTCATTTCTTATCTAGTAGAGTGACAAACTGCTTATTTAAAGAACACTGAGGTTCTGGTTTTGAGGATTTTTCTCTTCAGCATTGAGTTAAATGACTGAGCCCTTCCACCTTAAGTAACGAGACTCTCTCTCCAGATTGAAACACATATTCAAAACAGTTTAAAAATAATTACAAATGATTCACTGTGTAAAGCAGCTTGTATTTTTTTTTTTTTTTTTTTTTGCTCTGACATATGTGGAAATCCTTCTTTTTTGAGGAAAAATAATTTGGTCGTTATTATTCCAACATAGAGTGGGTGTCTGTCATGAATGAAAATGTCAATGTATTTTAATAACAGAATCTACCTTTTAGTATGGCAAAGGAATTAATTACTCATCGCACCCACTGTAATAAGATGCCGTTCTCATCCTGTGCAATGTGCGGGCCTCAGCGTTGCATTATTAATGTTCCCTATTTACAGACAGTGCAGAAAGCAATTTCCCATTAAAATGTTGAGTGTTTCATTCTGTTCATTTGGAATGATTTGGATAATGGTCATTCAAACAAATTATTATGATGATGTTATATGTGGTATTTTAGAAACAATCATGTAAAATTTGGTGGAAGAGTGAATCATGAAAACAAGTGTTTGGAAATTACCACCAACTCCTGTGAGCCTCAGCGAGAGCCCTGTATTCCCAAGGCCACGGGTGTCTCCTGGGAGTTCCTTGAAGGGCTAAAGATGCCTGCTGCTTTCTTTCTTTCTTTTTTTTTAAAAAATAAATTCATTTATTTTATTTATTTTATTTTTGGCTGTGTTGGGTCTTTGTTGCTGTGCACAGGCTTTCTCTAGCTGTGGCGATCAGGGCTTACTCTTTGTTGCGGTGCGCGGGCTTCTCATTGCAGTGGCTTCTCTTTTGGAACACGGGCTCTAGGCGTGTGGACTTCAGTAGTTGTGGCACGCGGGCTCAGTAGTTGTGGCTCTTGGGCTCTAGAGCGCAGGCTCAGTAGTTGTGGTGCACGTGCTTAGTTGCTCCACAGCATGTGGGATCTTCCCAGACCACAGCTTGAACCCGTGTCCCCTGAATTGGCAGGTGGATTCTTAACCACTGCGCCACCAGGGAAGTCTGCCTGCTGCCTTCTTATTTTACTTCCTCCAGAACCTCTCTGCTGTGATGCTGCAGCTCCATGTACCTGTGTCTCCATCTTCCCCCACCTGTCTCCACCCCACCACACATGCCAGCTGATTACACCAGGAGAGATGCTAAACCCCCGCTGGGCCAATTAGATTCTCTGTCCAAGGAATTTGGAACTTGAGATTTGGAGACAAGTTGGCATGCAGTGTAGACCACTGGATGTGTAAACTCATTTCGATCCTCAGTAAGGTACACATAAGATGACCGAACGGCCCAGCAATTCTGTTCTTAGGTATATGCTCAAAAAAACTGAAATACATACTTAAACCAGTACATGTTTGTAGCAGCATTATTCACAATAGCCAAAAAGTGGAAACAACCCAAGTGTCCATCAACAGATGAATAAATAAACAAAATGTGGTCTATCCATACAATGAAATATGATTCAACCGTAAAAAGGAATGATGTACTGATACAGATTACAGTGTGGATGAACTTCAGAGTATTATGCTAACGAAAGAAATCAGTCACAAAGAGCACGTATTACATGGTTCCATTTATATGAAATTTCCAGAATAGGTGAATGCACAGAGGCAGAAAACAGATTGGTGACTTCCAGGGGCTGGAGGAGGGACTATAGGGAGAATGACTGCTTAATGGGTATCTTAGTCTTTGGGGGCTGCTATAACAACAACAACAAAAAACCCATCAAATGGTGGCTTAGAGACAACAGAAATTTACTTCTCAAGTTCTGGAGACTGGAAGTTCAAGATCAAGGTGCTGGCAGATTTGGTGTCTGGTGAGAGCCTGCTTCCTCATAGAAGGTTGACTTTTTGCTGTGTCCTCACAGGGTGGAAAGAGCAGGGAGCTCTGTGGGGCCTCCTTTATAAGGACACTAATCCCATTCACAAAGCTCCACGCTCATGACTAATTCCCTCTCAAAGGCTCCGTGTCCTAATACCATCACCTTGGGTGTCAGGTTTCAACATATGAATTTGGGGAGGGGTACTTATACTTAGTCTATAGTAATGGGTATGGGGTTTTCTTTCTTTTTCTTTTCTTTTTTTTGGTGGGGGTGTTGGCCGCACTGCCCAGCTTGTGGGATCTTAGTCCCCCGACCAGGGATCAAACCTGGGTCCTTGGCAGTGAAAGCACAGAGTCCTAACCACTGGACCACCAGGGAATTCCTGGGGTTTTCTTTTGAGGTGATGAAAATGTTTTGGAATTAAAAAGAGGTGGTAGTTGCACAACACTGTGAATATAACAAATGCCACTGGATTGTACATTAAAGAAGTTAATTTTATGTTATGTACATTTCCCTTCAATAACAAGCAATTCATATAGAGTTGGGGTCAGGAGCTGGCACTTGGCATAGTTAGAGAGATGCTAAACAAAGCTGTGTGGGCGCATAGACTGGGAACCAGCAGAGGAGGTTGGCTTGAGAGGGGAGAGTGAGAACAGACATGCAGAGAGGGCAGAGGCCGGCGGGCAGGCCAGAGACGTGCATGCACGCTTGGTGACGTGCCATCCCTACAGTCAGGTTCTCCAAGAGTCCCCTGCATCCCCATGAACGCCCTTTCCTCTCAACTGGAATGGATCTCTGCCGCTCACAACCCAACAGTTTCAGTCTAAGATAGCCTCTTTCCAGCAAAATCACGGGTAGTTGTGTCTTGGTCAATAGACCAGGCCAGGATTAAACATGGGCATCAGAAATTTGACCATCAGCAGCTTACCTTGTTGAGTTCAGGGACTGACAAGCTGCTTCCATCAGGAGGGATGTGGATGGCTTTGTGCTGTTGAAAACGACTGGGAGACCATTGGGTCAGCGCCAACGGTCTCCTTGTGGAGGACCGGGAGGGTCTCATAAAGAGGAGCTTGGCAGGGCCTCACCAGAGACCTCTTATTCTCTGAAGATCAAAAGGAAAATGACCTTTTTAAAAAAACTTTTTATTTTATATTGGATTATAGTTGATTAACAGTGTTGTTAATCAACACTGTTTGTTGTTAATCAACATAGTTTCAGGTATACAACAAAGTGATTCAGTTATACATATACATATAACTATTCTTTTTCAAATTCTTTTCCCAATTAGGTTGTTATACAATATTGAGCAGAGTTCCCTGTGTTATACAGCAGGTCCTTGTTGGTTATCATTTTATCCTGGGATTATTGTCTAAACCACCCTTCACCATCAGATAAATTCACCCATCAGGGAAATTTGGCAGCTTCTTTATTTTGAGATGATAATTTTTAAAAAAATACCAGTAGTTTAACTAGTGGTGGTGGTAGCTTGGGCTGATATTTCAAATGATCTGTTACATCCTTCCATGGTTCCTACCCATTTGTCAAAGCAATATTGCAAAGCCTATAGCAAAACTCCCCCAAATTGTATAGGGCACCATGAAATGTGGAAAATTAGTCCTGTTTAAGAGTGATCTTGACGTATTTTTATAAGTGTAAATTGGACCACGCCACTCACCTTATATGCCCTCTGTGATGGCTTCCCCTTCATATGGACTGAATGTTTATGCTTTCATAATTCATATATTGACACCTAATCCCCAAGGTGATAGCGTTGGGAGGTGGGGCCATTGGAAGATGATTAGGTTGAGGTGAGGTCCTGAGGGTGGGGCCCTTGTGATGGATTAGTGCCCTTATAAGAAGGGTCATCAGAACACTAGCCCTGTCTCTCTGCTCTCTGCCCTGTGAAGATCCAACAAGAAGACGGCCATCTGCAAACCAGGAAGAAGGCCTTCACCAAGACCCTGACCCTGCTGGCACCCTCATCTGGGACTTTAAGCCTCCAGAACTGTGAGAAAGAAATGTCTATTGTTTGAGCCCCCAGCCTGTGATATTATAACAGCCTGATCAAGACACCTTCTACTCAGAATCAATCCACCACTTCCATGGGGCCCTGGGTGGCCCAGCCTGTCCTGCATCTGATGTTATACCTGTTCTGGGCCCCTTCCCTGGCTCTCTCCTTTGAGCACTCGCTGGCTGTCCCCTGATGAGCTTCCCCACCCTCCCCCTGCTAGATCAGCACAGCCAGAACACCACGTTGTATTCACCGGCTCCTGACATGCCATCCCTGGGAACCCAGTTCTCAACCTCTTAATGCACATCACAACAGGTGATATTTATATGTGCTCATTTACATACTGTGTATCTCCCGTGGGCCTGCAGGTCAGGGGTCACATCTGTTTGTCTTCCCTCTGTACCTAGAGTCTAACAAAGCAGGTGCTCAACCAACGTTCACTAAATGAATGCACTGAGCTGGGCACTGAAATAATGATTAGGAGCTTTACAAAAGATCCCCCAAGGGGTGGCCCATGCCAGAATCTAAGGTCAGAGACCCAGAGATTACAGAGCTGGAAGCAGCCTCAGATCCATCAAGTCCAGCCAAGGCAGCCATGCCCAGAAGGGCTACGGGACCTCCCCCAGGCATGTGTCTGCTTGTGCGGAATCAGATCTGGAAGAAAAGTTGGCCCACCATCCCGGGAGCGTCTCCCATTGCTCTTGCTTAGAAGTGATGTCCTCTTCTGGTGAAACCATTTGGGACAGAACAAGAGCTCCCCATGAGTGGTCCTGCCAGGAGTGGAACTCAGTTCCCTGTCCGCCTCTGTTCACAGTCACTGTGGGAGAAGATCTAGGGAAGGAGGGTAATCACAGCACCCTTGCCTCCAATGTGCCGACCCTGGAGCATCCCCCCAGATCCCCTCCAGCCCTCCAATATCGTGCCCGGCATTTCACGCTGGATGAACACAGAACCCAGACCAAAAGCATTGCTTTCTTAAAAGCCTCCAGTTCCAAACAGCACTCTCTCTGGCCCTTGTTCCCTCCCTCACTCCCTCCACCTCCTAATCATTCTGCAGTCCCCAGAGCCCTGCGTGAGCCTCCTCCTCTTCTTCCTCTGCACAGTCTCCCTGGGCAATTCCTTCCACGCCTCGCCTTTAATTAACATCTAGAGTTGATGACAATTAAACCTCATTCTGACCCGGAACTCTAACCTAAGCTCCAAACCCACAGAGCTAACCATGTATCAGGTCACCCGGCTGGTACCCAAGGCAGCTTCTCCAAACCACACATCTTCACTCTTCCCCAAACCTGTTCCTCATCGGATTTCCTCAACTCCCCAGTGAGAAATCTGGGTGCAACCCTTGTCTCGTCCCCGTCCTTTGCCATCCTCCCCCACGAAAGTCATGAGCATAGATTCAGTAGGTTCCTGAGTATTTCTGGAACATTACCCTATCCACTCCATCCCCCTCTGCCAAAGGGCCTCTTCATAGCTTTCCTGCTGGCACAGTGCCATCAGAGCAATATCTTAAAAGCCCAACTTTAACCCCTGCTGGAAATGATGCAATATTTCCATACCAGTCTATAAAAACAAGTACAAACTGCCTGGTCTGGTGTCTTCACGGCCCTCCTTATTCTGCCCCCTTTTTCTTCCCTGGGATTCCTCTGGGGAAGTATTGCCTCAGCCCCCTCACACCCTAGGAACAGTGGAGGACGGCTTGGCTTTCTGAGACTCATCCAGCTTGATGCCCCTGGACCTTTGCACATGCTGCTCTCCAAATCCAGAGCTTCATCCCTTCCCTGTCTATTTGATAAACACCTACTCCTTTCCCAAGAGCATTCAAGGACCAGGTTTCCATGCCAAGTGTTCAAGAGCGTTTGCCACGTGCTGAGGGTGTGGGGCACGGCAGATGCCTAGGCCAGGACTGGCCTTCCAGAGCTGCTGCTTCTGTGTAAGGAGGACAGAGACAGAGGACAGGCAATTCACTGAGTGCTTCTAAGGGGAAGGATCAGGAGAACCACACCTGGGATGACACCCAGGATGACCAATGATTCCGGTTGGCAAGGGCTGTCCTCATTTTAGGAGCAAAAGTCTCATGTCCCAGGAAATGGTTGGCCACCTTAAACCTTGTGAGGGTCAAGAAGGAGGACCCAGAAGAAAAGTCAGTGTTAAGTAGAATAGAAGGCAGGAGGATGGGGAGAAGTTTCCAGGCAGCTGGAACTGCCCAGATGAAAGGGGAAGGGTGGCCTGAACAGGGCATGTCCAAGGAGCAGAAGAAAGCCCGGTCTGGTTAGGGTGGGCCAAGCCTTTCTAGAATAACCCCTCTGCCCTCATCTGCCACATCTAACTCACAGAAATAACCCTTCTCTTCTCCTCTGAGGTCCTACAAACCATATGCCTACATCACACACAGCACACAGATATTTCATGACATTTTTAAACTTATTACTTCATTTGCTATCTTTAGCAATTTTCCTGTAAGTGACTTCAGGCCAGAGACCATTACCTAATCCCATGTATCTGGGGTTAATAGCAGGAGTGTAGAAAACATTTGCGGAGTAGATGACACTTTAATTGTGCTTGTTCGTTCCCAGAGCACCTTTCAAGCACCCACTAAATTAGAACCATATCAAAGTAAAGCTATTTTTACATGACAAGCAGGGAAACATTAGTCCCAGCGATGTCAGTTTCCAAGCCTCCCTGAGATGCTAGGAGAGCAGAATGGCAGGAGAGACCTAAGGCCAAGAGCATTTACAGACAAAGGATGCACGCAGGAGAAAAGAAAATTATCATGAGCGCAGGCTTCGAAGCAGAAATCTAGATCAAACTGAAACGACGTGGGGCTTTGTTTTCCCTCTTTGTCATTAGACTCTAAGCCCTGTGAGGACAGAGAACATCCTGGTCTTGTTCACTGCTGCGCCCTGAATTCCCAAGAGCACTTGCACTTGGCACCTTTGCTCAGACTTCACCCACAGAAGCCACTTCAATAAAGGCTCGTTGCTCCAAGTGTGGTACCTGGGACTCCACCCCAGACCGACTGCTCAGAACGTGCATTTTAACGATGAGAAGAAGTGTTTTAAAAGACAGCCTAGGTTGGCTATAAAAGTCAATTAGAACTGAGGCTTCCTTGCCCACCTGGAAAATGCGTCTTTATCTTTGAACCCCCTGCTCAGGCGTTCTTCTTATGAGAAACTTCCCAGACATCTCCCCTGTTGCCATCACTCCATCTGCCAACCTGCCCTACACAATCCCTTCTGTTGAGACATTTATCACACAGCGACTCAATTTGGTTTACGTGCCTGTCTCACCCACCAGATGGGTCAGCCAGACTGAAGTCCTTGAGACAAGAGAAGGAATCTTATTCTCCTTTGCATCCCAGGTCTGTTCGCACACTGAGTGATTTGACGAAGAGTGATTTGTCTGATCTGTGCTGGCCTGTGGGCTCACCCTTTGAGTCCCTTGTTCAAGAACACCAAACTTCACCAAGTCAAGTCTTTCCTCCCTCTCTCCTTCCATCAGTCTTCCCTCTCCTCTTATTCCCTTGTCCCTCCCTTCATCCCTTCCTTCCTTCCTTCCCTCTTTCCTTCTTTCCTTCCTTCCTTCCAATGGAAATGTAGAGAAATATTCCAAGAAATATTCTTTTTGGTGATCCAGATGCCAAAATTACCTTTGTATTGTCATGATTAGGTAGAAAATATATTCAAAATGAATAAGGAAATTCCCAACGTGATTTCACGAAGGACGGCAGTAAAGAATGCCGTGGCATTTTCAGGGACTGCAGGATTTCATAGCCTCTCCCAGGTAACAAGGAGACTGGCCACTTACTCCATCTAATAGTTATGTTTTCTCATCCATGTGGACTTCTGAGGGAGTGATGACAAAATCTAGGGATTTAAATAGAACATGCTGTGTATGACATCAGGCTTGGTGTTTATGCTGCAGTCTTTACACAGAATGGTGTCATCCGCTTTGACTATGAGCTCCTTAAGACACAAACTCTGCCTTAGATGTCTGTGTGTTCTTGGCACTTGACATAACATCCAGATCGGAAGACAATCACGAAGATGCTCATCTCTGTTGAAGACAGGTGGACATGTGGCTCCAGTTCAAGGCCAGCTCTCTGTGTGCCCTTGAGCAAACCACACAACCTACACTGGGTCATTGTCTCTGATGCAAAGGGATGCAGCTAAAACAGCTCCATCATCACCTCTGAGGTCACATACCATGGACAGTGCTACAAATAGAATTATGGCTGTCTTCTTTGATTTGCTCACTTCTGTCTAAAGTGTTGGTGAAATTGTTGAAAATTCAAGTGAATTAGTAGGATGTTACAATTTTGTTAACTGAAGTATAGAATGATCACTAAATAGCTATTGTTCGGGTTTTTCATGGTTGTTCAGTAAATTCAAAAGGAGACCCTCTAGAAAAAGTAAAATAGAAAACATCTCATTAAATACATCATTCAACAATGCAGGGAGATATATTTTAAACCTCTCAAGAATGTCCCCCAAAAGGATTTTTCTAACTAATCCAATGAATTTGAACACCGCCTTATAGCCTAAAAGGTGCTCAAACCAGGTTGTGCTTCAAAGTTAGCTGAGCAGCTTTTTTTTTTCTTAATACAACCTCACGTGAGGTGTCAACTAACACACACAGAATCTTTGTATGTGTTATAAATCCTAAAATATGTCCCTTCTTCGGGTTGACTGAGCCCTGAGCCAGGACACATGGTGGGCAAGCTGACCATGGCCTGGATTTCAGCCCCTAATGGTCTCCTCCACCAGGTGTCTTTGTGCAGTGTGCAAACTTCACAACTGTGTATGACAACCTTGTTCTCAACTTCCCCCCAAAGATTCTGATTCAGGTGGCTTAGATGAAGCTTTGAATAGATAATTTTATACTAGTGAGTCTAATGCTCTAGTATATTTGAGAACCACTGCTTTATTATATACATTTATTCAGCAATCTTGTTGACGTATAATGCATCTTTGCACTTACTCACTGATGCTTTATTATAGTGATTCCTACATGTAAAAGAAGATAAATGTGACTTTTGATTGAAGCTATGATTTGAAAATTCACTTCTGTGCTGTACAAAATACCTCTTAAGTCATTGCTGTAGCTGAGAAGCACCAACATGGCTCTCATTGGACCCGAGATAACTCATTGGATATCTCATTGGATCTGAACTAAGCAGGTTCAGTGAAGGATCCTAGAGTCAGCGTGCCCTCCAAGCCCTGGGGACGTGTACCCCCTGGGGAGGAGCTGCTGCACTCAGCACAAATCCTGCAATGCCCTGCTTTGCACCTGTCTCTTTGTGCCAGGGGTCCCCTGGCGATAGGTCAGATGAAGCCTCATGAGCAGAAATCATCCCTAAACAGAAGAATGCAATATGTGCTTCTCTGCCTTTATAGATGTTGCACTTCAAAGAAAATTCCACGAAAAATTGTGGCCTGTGCTGGTAGCTGGAATGCCAGCAGCCAAGCCCTGGCCCTTCAGCCCCACCCGCTGTGAGAAGCAGCAGCTGCTGCTTGGATGAAGAATCCGTAGGTGTCCAGTGGTAGTCAGCAGCAGTGTGGACCCAAGGGGCCTCTGTCAGCAGCAAGTCAGGGAGAAATTAAAATGGCAGGGGTGAGGCCTGGGTTTCGCTGCCCATATGTTGCCAGAAACTCTGCACTTTTAAGAGAAGACGGATGCTGGGGCTCTTATCCTGCCAAGGAACAGGGTGACTTACAGCATGCCCAGGCTGCCTCCCAATAGGTGATAAAAGGTGCAGTCACGTCTCACTGGCCGGACTCATCCCAACCTGAAGACGACAGTAAACTCACTATCTATATTAAATTTCACCTAGAAAGAAGTCTGGAAGTTGTCATGATAAATGTTTTCAATTTTTCTTCTATCCTAAGAATCTCATATCTCTTTTCCTACAAAAGATGCTTCGAACACTCTTTGGAAAGGAATTTTTACTTTACTTGGTGAGTAGTTTGTCCGAAGTCAGTTGAAATCTCATTCTTTTCAAAACATAAAGCAACATTCATTGAAATCTACAAGGTTAAATGATACTACATGCAAATGGACCGTGTACTCAGCTGGACGAGAATTAGCCTCCTAAAGCCCACTACTCTGCCATGAGCTGGGGAGCAGCCAGCTGATGTCAGGCGTGTCTTGCTGAGTTAGGGATGTGGGCTGGGAGAGTGGCACACCCTGCAGACCTGGGGCTCCCTCGCCCCTGCCACAGAGCACAGATCCTTGGCTTTACCAATCAGAATTTCACACCCAGAATTAAATCTGAAGTGTATTTAAAAATATGAACCTTCCTCAGTAAGTTAAACATGGAATGACCAGTCTGTCCACTTCTAGGTGTATACCCAAGAGAAATGAAAACGTGTCCACACAAAAACTTGTACACGAATGTTCATAGCAGCACTATTCACAATAGCCAAATGGTAGAAACAACACAAATGCCCATCCACTGGGGGAACGCACAGACAAAGTATGGTCCATCCACACAATGGAATATTATTCAGCCATGAAAAGGAATGAAGTCCTGACACATGCTACAATACGGACAAACCTTGGAAACATGATGCTCAGTGAAAGAAAGAAGCCAGTTACAAAAAAGCACATGTTACGTGATTCCACTTACATGAAAAGTCCAGACTAGGCAAGTACCTAGAAACAGAAAGTAGATTGGTGGTTTCCAGGAGCTTGGGGGAAGGAGGGATGAGAGTGACCCTTTAATGGGCATGGCGTTTATTTTGGGGTGATGAAGTGATCTGGAGCTAGTGAGTGGTGATGGTTGGGAAACATTACAAATGTACTAAATGTAAATTGTACACTTTAAATGGTTGACATGATGATTTTTATGTCAAGTGAGTTTTACAACAAAATAGATAAAAGAAAAAGCGTATGATGCACAGGCACAAGGATAGTCAAGCCTTCTCCATGGCAGCTGTGGGGCTCAGTGGACGTGACAATGGCGTCCGATGGACCTTGGACTGAAGGATATTCTGCTACTGACTTTCGGATCAGCCTTGATTCTTGCCCATTTCCCAGGTCTGATTCTCTTCAACTTTCTTCTAATTATTTGGCCCTTTATTGCTTCCTAGTAAATTCCTTTTTTGGGTAGTATATTTGGAGATTATTTTTGTTACTTGCAACCAAGAACCCTGAATAACACCTCTGGGAATGACACCATAATCTTATATTTTTAAATAGACTCTATTAGTCTGGAATCCATCTATCAATCTACCCATCCACCCACATTTCCTTTCCTTCCTTCCTTCCATCCTTTCTTGCATCCATCCTTCCATTCATCCTTCTGTCTATCCATCTGCTCATTCATCTCAATTCTCCTCTCTAAAGGACTGACAACGATCCTAACCAGCTTGGTTACAATGTGATCCTACACCTTCCTGAAAACCCTTGGTCATGACATCTCATTATCACAATTACTTGTTTGATCATCCATCTTTCCCAATAGGCTGGAGACCAAGTCTATGTTAGTTTTTGCCTAAATCTAGCAGCTAGCAGAGTGTCCAGCACAAACTGGTGCAAACCAGTGATGAACCAATGACGGGATGACTGCATGAAATCTGGTCATCCCTCTGTGAGCTCCACAGTGCACCCCCCAACCCCGCACAGTGAGAAGACACACACATAGCTGGCCTCTGTGTTGTTGACTTCTTCCTTCTATGCTTCCTACAACCAATTCCCTTCTGCTTTCACAGCCTTCCTCCAGGCAGGTATAATTAAATTTCAATTACTAAGTTATAATCTCACACCTTGAATTGACATTCAGGTCAATATCACCTTGGGATCTTGGGATTTTTGGGTGCTAGCAATAATATTCAACATATATTTAACAAAATTTTCTTTAGTTTCCCTGTATTGAGTCAAAAATATGAAGAAAGGAAGGAAGGAAGGAAGAAAGGAAGGAAGGAAGGAAGAAAGAAAGGAAGAAGGAAAGAAAGATTCAATCCTGCATCGTTACTTAGGAACAAGAAGTGTTTTCCTCTAATGTTGTCCAAGTGTCATGGGATCAACAGCATTACCATCACCAGGGAAATTGTTAGGATGCAAGTTTTCAGGTCCCACCCTGGACCTACTGAGTCAGAGAAGCTGGGGAAAGACCTAGCATCCTGTGTTTCAAAAGCCCTCCCGATTTATTCTGATGCACGTTCAAGTTTGGGAACCGCTGCTTGAAGGCGATGATTCCTAATTCTGGATGCTTGTTGGAGTCACACGAAGAATTCTAAAAATAAGTCCCCTGTAGATTCTGGTGTGAGCCAGGACCTAGACCCTCTGCTTTATGATGAGAAACCTTGGCCCACGGTTTACATCTTGGTAGAGAATGTGCCAATATACAGTTGGATCACAGAGTCAAAATGAGAATTATTGACTCAGGAGAGGACTTAAAAATTATCTCATTATCAGTTGAGAAAACTGAGTCCCAGATAGGTTAATTAACTGTCTAAAGTCACATTGCTGGTGTGTGACCCCAGGACTATGGCATCTCCGGGCTAATACTCTCTTGTTGCAAGTTGACACATTTCACCCCAGGCTGCTTCGAATCTCACACTTTGCCCTTTTTCTTGAGGACAGATGATGCTTTCTGATTTGCTGTCACTCGCTCCCCCCCATGTCAGGTGGACCCTGTCCCACGGGCATCCCCCTGCTGCCTGAGCTGACCGCTCTGCATCTCCGCATCCCACACTTGGAAGCTCCTTATCTCACCTGCACATCCTGCTCAGGTCAACCCCCTCCAGGAGCTCTCAGCAGACACCTTCTCCATCCAGCTCATCCCTTCTGCCCTTCCTTCTTGTCATCTCAACTTTGTCACTGCTTCATAACATCTCGCAGCTTGCCCTTTCTGCTGCCAAGCTCCCTTCTGGGACCAACTTTCTGTGCATGTCCTTTCCTCCAGAGTCAAAGCAAACACACCAGTGTCAGGCAGGCTGAGGAGCCCAGAAACGGGGTCTCTGTGACATGGCCCATGACACCTGAGCCTTTAGGGATGACCTGCGGCATCCCATCGCTCCTCCCACAGCTCCACCCAGGACAGCACGTTTGAGCAGCTGTCTCATCCCAGCAGCAGTTCGTAAGTTACATAACAGGAGTTCTCCGTGCCTACCTTTTGTGAATGCACTTACTTGACCAAACGCCCCCTGCTCCCCCTTGTCTGCCCCCTCCTCTCTCTGCACCTGCTGTGTCTCCGTCTAGCGCTGTGGATAGCCACCCACTACCAGCAACATCTTCTGACTGTCCTTTCTTCTCCTCTGGGACAGCACAGGAAGGGTCTGTAAATTCTACGTGCTGTGAGAGACCCTTACTCACATTTCCTCTATGCCTAGTCCAGTATCACTTACCTTAAACAACCTCTTTTACCTCTGTCAGAACGAAGATGACAATCACAAGTTGTGACAGTTAGCGGTTGTCCTCAAGCAATTCTTACCAAAAGCTGTGAGTGTCTTTCTCACAAAGATAAATTTTACATGATTGCAACATAGGGAACACGGAATAGCTACTGTGTCCCGGTAGAAAATCTTATGCCTCCAAATGGTGCCAGCTCACTGTTTAATGCTGCTACTAAAGAAGAGAGAAGCGTCTGTCTTCAAGTCCTAAAACCAAATATGGAGTTATGATTAGAAGTTATCATTGTCATTCAGTTCAGTCCCAGGACAGGTTCTAAAAAGTGTCAGAACAGTTCATGTCACCCCCAGATCTTGGTTCTCCGATACCAGGAACCAAGCCTCCTTGGAAATGGGATTCTAAGACTGGAGCAGGAAATCCACAAGATGAGCCTGAGCGTTTTGTGGTGCCAGAGGGTAAGGAAGTGCTAAAAAGATAAATTTATGTCAAAGGGGCACAGGAAAACCAATTGGAAGAGCTCCCTACAGCCAAAGCTGGAACAATTCAAACAAGAAAATAAAGAAAGCAGTTTGGGATTATAATCCAAAGTAGATAATAAATATCCATGAACCCATACTGATATAAATGAATGAATTAATAAATAAACGGGGGAGAAGATACAAATCTCCTGTCTGTAAGAATTCCAGAAAATTATGTAACTACCCCATCCTGCAGTAGGGAGATAGAGCTCCCCATGCCTTGAGTGAGGGCTCACATGCTGACATCCTTCAAAGGGTACATACAGTACAAAGGCAGTAGGTGCTGCCAGCTTTGGCTCCCCACAGATGTGCCAGCTGTGGAAACTGCCCTGTTTAGTGCTTATGGGCAGCAGAGACAGTTTTTTCATCAGATCAGCTCTGTGGAGTGGTTTTGCCCATTATTCCTGGAAACTTGGCCTCCTCATGATTCTGTAAACTACCTAATATCTTTTTTAAAAATTTTATTGAAGTAGAATTGATTTACAATGTTGTGTTCATTTCTGCTGTGGAGCAGAGTGACTCAGTTACACATATATATATTCTTTTACATATTCTTTTCCATTATGGTTTATCTCAAGATATTGAATACAGTCCCCTGTGCTATACAGTAGGACCTTATTGTCTATCCATCCTATATATCCTAATATCTTTTAAATAAATTCCTTTTATTTAATTAGTTAAAGGCATTTTCTGTTGCATTTCACTAAGAGCATTGATACATTCAGCAAGAATAAAAGTGGGCACAGAAAGTGGCATGGCATACTTGAAGTATGAGCCCAGAAATTAATATAAACTATGGCAGGAATTGTAATCTATTATTGACTATAAAAATAATCTGTGTGTCTGTGTTTTAAAAGAGGATAAAATAAAAAGTCTTAAGGACGATAATAAGAGTGTGAGGTTTTTTAATGGGTAAAAGCATGACAAAATTCTTGCCATAATTTGAGGTAGAATGTAGTTAATTACTATAGAATTTGCCAGAAAAAAAAAAACTTACAGTTAAGTTGTAACTTTATTGGCAATCAATCACTAAATTAATGAAAATATAACCTATGGCTCATCAACAGAGGGGAAAAGCGGGAGAAAGGTGAATATAGAAAACTTCATTAATCCAATAAAAGGAAGGAAAAGACAAAAAAAGAAAAGAGAAAGAATGATAAGTAGAAAATCAATGATAAGTAGAAAATCAATATGGCTGAAATTAATCCAAATATATCATAATCTCAATAAATGTATATGGATTAGATTTGCCAGTTAAGACAAGAGGTAAAGTATTTTAAAATCTGGCTAATGTTACTTAAAAGAAACACAGGGAAACATAAGGCTGCATAGAAAAGTTTAAATTAGAAGACAGGAAAAGGTATATCTTACAAAAGTTGACCAAAAAAGTTAGGATAACAATATTAATATTAGACGAAAGAGAACTTAAGGTAAATAGCCTTTGTAGGGGTAAAGAAGGACACTATATATTACTAAATATATTATTCTATATTACTAAAAGGAACAACCCAATCAAGAATCACATATTTGTATGCCTTAACCATACTGCCTCAAAATATACTGAATTTTAAGCCTTGAGAGATATTTCAACACTTCTGTATTAGAAATTGGCATTCAAATATGCAAGACAAAAATTATAACCAGTAAAATTAAAATGAACAGAATTTATATAAAATCTCCCATCACTGCAAACATATAATAGATATTATTTTCAAGAACACAACTAGGATTATATAGACTTGATTATGCATTAAATCACAAAGAAATATATAATAAATTTCAGAGAATCAATAAAATACAAATCATATTTGCTAAGCATAAGGCAATTAAACTGGAAATTAAAAATAAAAGAACTTTGTAGATACTTTGTCCTCTCCAGATATGGGGACACATATATTTATTAATAACTCATGGATTATGGATTAATTCACAGTGAAAATTACAGAGTATCTAAAACTGAACACCATGAAAATACTATATATTTCAAAACTTGAAGGATATAATTAAATTTGTACTTGGGGTTTAAATTATAGCCTTAATGCATTTATTAAAAATAGAATTCTTAAACAAATGAGTTTTGTTTCAAGTTAAAAGAAAAAGCACTCAAGCCTAAAAAAATAAAAAGGAAATAAAAACATAAAAGCAGATACTAATAAAATGAAAAATAAAGAAACAATAAAAAGAATCAACAGAATCAAAACCCAATTTATTAAAAAGTCAGTAAAATAACACTGATCATTAAAAAGGAGAAAAGAGACACAAAAAACAAATAAGGAATAAAAATGGGGCTAGAACAACAGTATGGTAGAATTATTTAAAAATCATGAGACAGCTACATGCAACTTTATGCCAACAGATTTGAAAACAGTAAAAATGGAAACGTTTCTAGAAGAATACAATTAAAATGTAGGACTCGAGACACATTTCACAGTGTCATACTGCAAAGTATTGAAAAAACAAAACACAGAAAGGAAGACACATGGTGCCTGATCTCTCATCACCTCATAGAGCAGCACGCAGGGGGCGGTTGATGCCACTGGGCACGTGGAGTTTTCCTCTCCAGAGAGGGTACTGTTCATCCTCTAATACCTTGTGTAGAGTAAGAGCAAGAACCATCAGGTGTGCGTGGTATAAACAGAGAAGGCTTGGGTGCCAGGCTCTTGGGGGATGCAGATCAGCTGGACAGGAGTTTTGGGGAATGCAGCTGGTGACTCTGGGGGAAGTTTGCCTGGCAACCACCCTCCCCCCCCGCCCCCCCCCCCACCTGGGAATGGAGCTCCACCCCCTGGAGAAATGAACTTCAAACAAAACCCCTTCCAGTGAAAGGGAGAGCATCTGTTTGTTGTTTTGAATCCTGGGTCTCTGAGGCAATTCTGCTTGCTTCTCCTCTGTTACCAACACCAATTCACAAAGAAACAGGAATTCTTAATAAAATAAAACACATTGGACTTCCCTGGTGGCGCAGTGGTTGAGAGTCCGCCTGCCAATGCAGGGGACACAGGTTCGAGCCCTGGTCTGGGAAGATCTCACATGCCACGGAGCAGCTGGGCCCGTGAGCCACAACTACTGAGCCTGCGCGTCTGGAGCCTGTGCTCCGCAACAAGAGAGGCCGCGATAGTGAGAGGCCTGCGCACCGTGATGAAGAGTGGCCCCCACTTGCCGCAACTAGAGAAAGCCCTCGCACAGAAACGAAGACCCAACACAGCCATAAATAAATAAATAAATAAATATTTTT
The DNA here is from genome assembly GCF_965194805.1 of Balaenoptera borealis. Classification (NCBI taxonomy): domain Eukaryota; kingdom Metazoa; phylum Chordata; class Mammalia; order Artiodactyla; family Balaenopteridae; genus Balaenoptera; species Balaenoptera borealis. The sequence continues at coordinate 5,889,999 of NC_138863.1, read as the reverse complement.
AAAAAATAAATAAAATAAAACACATTAAAAAAAATAAATTGGTTGGTAATCAAAAGATTCCTGTTTAAAAAGACAGCAGGACTGAATGGTTTAATGGTATGTTTTGCCACACTTTCAAAAAATACCTGTTTTAAATAACTGTTTAAGAGACTGAAAAAAGAAGGAAATCCTCCAAGCTCACTGGAAAAATTTAGCATTTATCCTTCCCACCAACTGGACCAGGGGAGTAGAAGGAAAGGAGAAGATGGAGTCATCTCATTTAGGAAGGTAGATATGATCATCTTAAACGACGTTTTGGCAAATTAAACTCCACTCTGTATTAAAAAAGCATAATGCAGGTTTAGTCCAGGAATGTATATTTCAAAAGCAGAAAATGTATCATTGTAGTATGTCATACTAAAAGAATAATAAGAAAGCAAAGGAAAATCTCAATAGATGCACCTCAGGCAGTCACAAAATTCAACACCAATTTGTGATTTTAAAACTCTCATGGAACTGGGAACAAGAAGAAACTTTAAAAGCCTATAGCACCACTAATCCTAATGGATTTGGATTAGGATTAATCCTAACTAACCACTAGGATAGTCTCTAGAAGCATTAGCACTAAAGTCGAGAACAAAGGAAGGATAACCTTTATTGTCACAACCATTCAAAAGTGTGCTCTGGCTCCTAGCTAAAGAAATAAGAAAAGAAAAATAAATAATAATTATAGGAATTGGAGAGGAAGACGAAACACTATCTTTATTTGCATTTATTATAGTAGTTTGTAAAAAAATTCTTAAGAGAAGGTCCGGATGAGCCATGGAGGTTAATAAGAAAGTTTGTCAGGATTGCAGGGCAATTAGTGTTTAAAAGGCAATAGTGGGCTTCCCTGGTGGTGCAGTGGTTGAGAGTCTGCCTGCCAATGCAGGGGACACGGGTTCGAGCCCTGGTCTGGGAAGATTCCACATGCCGTGGAGCAACTGGGCCCGTGTGCCACAATTACTGAGCCTGCGTGTCTGGAGCCTGTGCTCCGCAACAAGAGAGGCCGCGATGGTGAGAGGCCCGTGCACCGTGATGAAGAGTGGCCCCCACTCGCCGCAACTAGAGAAAGCCCTCGCACAGAAATTATTACCAGTAAATTTGGAATATATAATAGAAAACCTCCAAACTTCTGCTTCTGGCCACAGGGAGGAAGTAGTCAGAATGACCCTCCTGCAGTAGACAGCTAGAGACCTGGACAAAATAGAGAGCACAGCTGTCAGACTCTGGACAACAGACAACATAGGAATAGAGCCCTAAGGAAGGAGCAACCAGTGAGGAGACTCTGTCACCACCCAGGCTCTCTCCCTGGACTGAGGGTCACGGAAGGGTGGGGCTCCAACAAAATCTGACAATCTGGCTGAGTTGAGGGGCCATGAGACTGGAGTTCATCCACTGCAAAATAACTAGAGTTTGTGAGTCAGGGTACCTGAGAGGGAGGAGCTACCCGGTAACAAGGTGCAGAAATCTGTGTAAGCATCCCCTTGAGTCTTTGGCTGAAAATTAAGCTTTCTTTTTATGGAACATAATTGAAGGTTTATTTTAGGGTATGGATATAGACATAAGTGTTTATATTTAAGCAAAAAGACTGAACATTAATAACCTAGCACCCCAACCTAAGGATGAGACACTGATAAAGGTAATCCCACACTCAACATTTACACTTTTCATTCCGAGTTTGAATTATCCTGTGGCCACTCAGAGAAGAGCTGAGGTCATCTCATGTTGAGGGGCTTCTTAGGGTTCCCCTCCCGTGTGACTTCTCACAAGTCAGCAAAGACAGGAATCGCGGAAAGATTTTCCAAAACTAATCCACTCCTAGGTTTTGCATCCAGGAATTTCATATTTTTCCTAATGTGAGAGGTATCATTAAAGGCATTCTCTCATTCTTTATACTCACAGTTTTTCTGCAGTGAGTTTTCACAGTTTAAGGAATGTGGAAAAATGGAAGGCTTTCCACTACTGGTGACATTCATGGGACTCTCTCTCCAGAATAAATCCTCACGTCTCTTAAAAGTTGAGAGCGCATTCCAGGCTTTCCCATGGTAATTGCACTCGGTATCTCTTCATCTTCTGCTCAGTAATGGAAGCGCCTGTGCTATAGGGTTTTCACATTCCGTATGTGAGTGTTCCTCTGTAGTGATTCTTCATGTGTGTTCTGAGGGAGGAGAGTTCCTGAACGCACATGTGTAGGGTGAAACTTCATGAGGCTGGATGAGAACAATTTCTGAAAAAAGAACAATTTCCAAGCAGTGCTTAAAAAAATTTCCCAGAGCTTACACAGGGCCTAGGACCATTCAAGTTTCCTTTAGCCAGAGTAAAGAGACTTTCTTGAACTCTTGGGGCATCCAATAGAGACTTTGGATAGGCCACACCTATCTTATATAGGATATAAGACAGAAAACCTACCAGAGTACCGTGTTTCCAGGAAGGCCCAAAGGGTATATGAGTCACCAGTGCAGTGAGAAATGTGCTGGCAGCAGGCAGGGTAAGGTTCCAGGGACACTGAGAAGTACAGAGGTAATTCTCCTCCATTTGCCAATGTTGATGACACGAGATGCCACTAGACCTGGGGCCACCGATAGCAATGGGGACGATAGAAATCCAAAACAATAGATAAGGTGGCAGCACCTAATCACCAGAAGTCAGGTGCATTAAATTATCATGAACAGCAGGCTTGGAAAGGGAGCCAGAGGGCAGAGACTGGCAGAAAATTACAGAGATACTTATTTGAACATGGCTTCCCAAGGGGAAAATGAGTAGGTAGCCAGCAAGGGTAAAACCAGTTTGTGGAAACAGAGCGATCAAGAATGATGATCAGGAGACTGAAGGAAGTCACCAGTATGAAGTCACATTCTTTACACAGTACCCAGTTTTTGGAACCAGAACACAGTGACTGAGGGAGAAGTTGGAATTTTCGCAACAGTCCTGTAAGACGAGTACCTTAGTTATCCCCGTTTTACTGATGAGGAGACTAAGGCATGCTGAAATTAATTTTCCCAAGAATCACACAGCTAGGAAATGGCATAGCTAACACATCCTATGAGCATGAGTGTATGATACTCACATAAGTGCAGAATTGGTGAATCAAGGACATAAATATTTTAAAATTTAAAATACGCTCTAGATTACATTTTTAAGAGGTTGTAAGATTTCACACTCCCACCAGCCAAAAGGAAAGCTTATCTCTCCCTTTATCCTCTGTAGACCTGGCTTATATCATCAATGAGTGAAAAATAGACATTCAGATTTTTTTTTCAACATCTTTATTGGAGTATAATTGCTCTACAATGGTGCGTTAGCTTCTGCTGTATAACAAAGTGAATCAGCCATATGTATACACGTATCCCCACATCCCCTCCCTCTTGCGTCTCCCTCCCACCCTCCCCATCCCACCCCTCTAGGTGGTCACAAAGCACCGAGCTGATCTCCCTGTGCTATGCAGCTGCTTCCCACCAGCCGTCCATTCTACATTTGGTAGTGTATATATAGACATTCAGATTTAATTTCAACTTTTCAAACTTGTTTATTGACTGTTTGGATTTCTTCTTCTATGTATTGCTTGGTCATATTCATTGACTATTTTTATATTTGATTGTAATTTTTTTGTTCCTCACTTTATAAAAGATTTTTGTAGATTAGTATGATGAATCCTATGTCCATCCTACCTCATAAATTGTTTTCTTAGCCCATACTTTACTTGTTTACTTTCTTAATGATCATTCTGCCATATATAAAATGTTCGTTTCCTCTGCAGCCCATCTTAATGTGGTTTCCTTCCACTCAAACTGATGCTTTCAGGGTTCCCAGCAGCCTCCACATTGAATTAGTATGGAATTTTCTGTCCTCTTGTTCAATCCAGTTATAAATCCTTTATTTAATCTCTCAGAGTCTCAGTTTCTGTTTTTGGATGTGAATATGAGAAAACACTCCCAGCTCTGCAAGTTAGTTGCAAAAATTAGAAAGCATTCATGCACAGCACCTAGCCCAGTGCCTGCTGCTATGACTGGTCAAAGCCTGCCCGTCCCCTTGTTGTCTGTGTGCTCTGGCTCCAGCCCCCTGGGGAAAATGCTGCTCTTCACAGGGAGGAGAGAATGAAGGAGGAGGACGAGGGGAAGAAGGAGGGGGAGGGGGAGCGGGAGGGGGAGGTGAAGTCAGCACTGATGCTGGCCAGGCGTATCCCTGGAGTTGTACTAAACGCATCTCAGAGCAGCACAACCTGAGGCTTCCAAATATGAGCAGCATTAGTAACAATAACAACAGTCGTGAACATTTAGGGAGAGGTGACTACTCCCAAACACCTTGCTGAGTGCTTCATGCGGAAGGATGCCATACAGATGAGGTACTTGGCCTGTCTGGCACCCGGTAAGTGCTACGTATGAATCCGTAGTCACTCTCACCACCATCGCCACTCTTATTTTACAGGCAACATCTTATGAAACCACTCCTCTGCTTCCAGGCAGATGGATGGGGAGCAAGGACCGACCTGTGTATCCTGTCCCCTATCAAGGGGCCTGGGAAAGCCATCTTTTCTCCAGAATGAGTCGGCAGGGACCAAATGGAAACTCATGGAAAGTTCTGCCCCATGGGAGAAGGCCTTGCTGCTGAGACTTCAGTGAAAACTGAGGCCTGGGGGCAGAACCCTGGCCAGGAAGCGTGTTGCTTTTGGCCCTCATTGAGTTGGCCTAACATTTAAAAGTCAAGACCGTTCACCTTGAAATAGGGATTTTCAGCTTCTGTTGACACTTGTCAACAATGAGCATTTCTCAGTGTTCTTCCACCAGTGGCTCCACTCACTTCGGATGCCAGCCTGGTCCTAAAGGTATTTGGGTTCCTGACCCCTGAACCCAGCTCCCTGCCCTCAGGAGAAAAGGTCTCCCGTGAAACAGACGTATGTATTCTACTAAACAGAGAATTTTTAGAAAACACCTGCTCAGTATTCTCTGTCTGACTCCAGAAGACACAGGTCTGGTTTAATTCTCCCTAAAAAGATGATAAGAAGGGAACAGCCCAGAAACAAGCTTGTAGATATAAAGAATGGAGACAGATATTAAATTCACACTGAGAGAAAAAAAATATCAGGCTCATTATTGAAGGAAATCAAATCAGTAAAGCTGGAGATGAAATTGAGCAACCTCATAAGATCACAGAGGAAATGAATAAAGAGATTAAAAAGATGAGAAAAGTATGATAATAGAGGCGGAGGACTAACCAAGGAGATCCAACCCGTGAATAAAAGCCACTCCTGACAAAGAACACCCTAGATATGAGTATGATGCAATAATAAAAGGTATTAGAGAAAACTTTCCTGACCTGGAAATGGATTTGTCAACCAGAGAAGGGAGGATTTACAGTTTCTAGGCAACATTAATGAAAAGAGATGGATACCAAGACAAGGCTGACGATTATTTTTTTATAACTTCAAAAACAAGAGAATCCCTTTGAGCTTACCCTCAAAGAAATGAATGTCAGGTGGGTTGGCCTAAAATGTCTCCCCTGCTATATTAAATTAAATCTCCGTTGCCAAGAGGCAAAAGAGAAACATTGGCTGAAGCAAAAATTCATGGGTCAGGAATGACAGGCCCCAGAGAGACACAGCCAACAGCTCATTCGTCAGCTTCTCCATGGTTCATCAGCAGGGAAAAAATTTGGTAACTTACACAGGAAGCAGCTCCTAATGTCATGGACCCAGGATGCAGTTCTAAGAACAAGACTCTGATGCTTTGACAGGTCAAGCCCACAAGTCTCCCCATCAGATGGTCTGACCTCCACTTTTGACTGATGTTAGGATCTAAAGGCACCTGTCCACCAGCTAGCACGGTCCTTGGGATTGGAATCATACTTTGCAAAGTCTATGTCACCAGGGGCAGAGATACAGTTCCCACTGACATCATGAGGGTGAGGGTGCTGATGTGTCATAGTGAACCAGACGTTTGGTGGGGTGGTTTCATTTGGGCACACCACATGGGGGACCAGGCTGGATACAGAGCTACATCTGCACCAATTCCAGGCCCCCACGAACCAAATGTGCTGTGCCTGCAAGAGCCTCTTTCCAGGATCTAAAGCACTGATTCTGAACCCCAGCTCTATCCTGGGACGCCCAGTATTTGTGGGCCTTTGCTCTAGAGAAGACAGAAGACCAACAGGAGTCTGCCGAGTCCCTGCTGGATTTCCTATCCCTGTATCCCATCATGTGGACCTCCTCACCATCTACCTGACCTCCCAGACTCCAGGAATGGTCATTCACTTGGAATGTGGCTGGAGGAGGCTGAGGCCCTTTGGACTTGTCCACGAGGCAAAATCTCAGCTAACAGCCCCTGAAGTTGAGGCACTACCAATACTTCTGCCAATGGAGAGCACAGCTGAAGGCTGCCCTGTCTGACCGTTTCTTCAAGATTCCCCTTAATCACAATATTGCCAAACCGTCTTTCTTTCTGTTTACACATGACTTCTTTTCAACTACCTTCCTGTGTTGATATTTTTCTAATTTGAAATGTTTAACTTCAAAGGTTATTTTGGCAATAGAAAAAGCAATTCGCGTTTGATATAATTAAGCAATGGCCCATTGTTTACCCACCGCTATACATTTTGCCTCCTCTTCTCATTTACCATCTTAGTTCCTAATGAGTTTATCCTCAAACAGGTATTTATTGATGCCTTGAGAGCAACAATTCCAAAGCACCCAGAGGCCCATCCCAATATGAGCCAAGCTGGGCTGAGTTATTCATAATTTAGATATCGCCTGGGTATTGTGTTTCCTGCTATCTTTACTAAATGAGTACAAAAAGAATTGGAATTTGAGAAAAGAACCAGGTTCTGGCTTTCAATATACTGGGAGTGAAACAGTGCTTCTAACAAAATCAATTCTATTCTGACAGTTAACACTCAATTCCCACACAATGTGTGTCATTTAATAAGTAAACTGCTGCTCTTTTTAATGAAGCCAAAAAGATGATGTATGCCATCTGAAGCACAATTGTATCCCCAGAAACAGGGAAGGAAATGCTAATTACAAAATAGTTCACATGGCAACCGCTTGATAAATGAAGCTGAGAAAAACAGCCCTACGCTTCTTACACATCCTTTTTTGTCTCTGGCAAAGGAAAGAGATTTGAAAAGGCAACTCGACATCTCATTTTGGGTGTCAGGTGGCCCTTTTTATAAGGTGGGTCTCTTTATAGCCCCAGCTATGCTGGTGGCTGGGACCAACACCAAGGACACAGACAATGAAACGAGACACCTCACAGAGGGAACACTCTAAATCTCTTCCAGCAGCTTCTTCCTCCAGCTGCTAAGTACCGCCATCTCCAGTCTGCTCCCAGGGATTGCAAAGTCAGGAGGCCTCCATTCCCGGGACAGTTTGACACCTGGAGGGCTCAGGGAGCCGTAGGAATGAACAGTCAACTCTGGGGTTGGGCTGTGTGTGTTGGGGTGCAGCAAGGTTGTCACTACTGGTCCTGACACTGCTCTAACTGGTGTGGAAGAGCCAATCTTCCATGGAACCAAGAGGCCTCCCAAGAATGCTCAACTCTCCTTACTGTAAACTCTGAGAGGGTCTCTGCCTACCATTTGCCTATCTATGGAGAGTTTCTGTTTTCATGTCTATGAGCTACTTCTTTGTCGACAGCCAACATCCACTTTGTCCTTCTCAGGCCGTGGGTTATAGATGAGGCTCAATCTGTCTCAAACTTTAGGACTGAACATGGGTCCTGGAGGAAGCCAGTCAACACTTTGCACCCCCTGATGTCAATGATTGGTTCAGTGATGGACACATGACCCAGAACGGGCTTATCAGAACCAAGGAGATTCAGTTCCTCAGCTTTTGTTTGAACGATTGGTTGGAGGACTTCTCCTCCAATGGGTATATATAACCTGAAGTTTGAACAGCCATTTTTTAACAATGTGATGTCCCCTTCTCAAATTCATAAAGCTGATAATATCTGCTTCTTTTTTGTACTGTTCAGTCTGACAAGTGTATTGACTATTTAAATAACAAACTTCTCAATGGTATTTCCGTCCCCAATTTTATTGATTTCTGTTGTTAACATTATTATTTCTTTTCTTCTGTTTGCATTGTGTTTAATTTGCTCTCCTTTTTCTAGTTCCCTAAAGTATAAGCTTAAATCACTGATTTGAGACTTTTCTTCTTTTCTAACATAAGCATTGAACACTATAAATTTCCCTGTAAGTGCTGTTTTGGCTGCATCCTACAAATTTTGATACAGTTTTCATTTTTACTCAATTCAAAATGTAATCTAACTTCTGTTGTGTCATCCTCTTTGACCCATGTGTTATTTAGAAGTGTGCTGTTCAATTTCCAAACATTCAGTGATTTTCCAGGTATCATATTTCTGTTGTTGGTTTCTAGTTTGATTCTCTTAAGCTCTGCAGTGGAGACAGGCAGAAGGTCTAGGTGGAGCATCATGTCTTTATCCCAGAGGCTGCAGTTCCTCTCCATCAGGCTGCACCAGGAGGGCAGTTTTCTCATGTCTCTTGACCTACCCCCATCTTTCTGGCGAGCACCCCGAGATGTCTGCAGAGAAGAGCCGGCTAGTGGTGTGAATTCCTCTTGTGTCTGCCGCTCTCAGGGGATCTATGCTCCCACAGTGGTCCACGCGTGGCCTTTAGCACATTGTTAAACATTTTAGCTTAATTATTTTTGTCTGGCTTGTCTGGCATCCAACTGCTTCTGCCCCAGGTAAGCGAGGGCTTGCGTCCTGTCTCTCCTTATAAGATCTTCCTCCTTACATCTTTTTTTTCCATTCAAAAAAAAATGGAGGTAAAATTTATATAATGTAATACTAACCCATTTAAAGTGTGCAGTTCAGTGGCATTTAGTGCATTCACAGTATTGTGCAATCATGACCTCTATCTAGTTCCAAAACATTTTCATCAGTCAGAAAGGAAGCCCATACCCATTTAACGGTCACTCCCCACTCTCCCCTGCCCCAAGCCTCTGGCACACAAGTCTGCTTTCTGTCCCTATGGATATATCTGTTCTTGGTATTTCCTATAAATTGACTCATACAGTATGTGATCTCTTGTGTCTGCATTATTCCTTATATTTTCCTTAGTTTGTCCTGCAACCGCAGCTCTCTGGTGATGTTAGGAAAAGTTATGATTCTGCAGATTATCTGGTGTGTTGTTGTTGTCAAGATGTCTTTTCTTTCTACATCCAAGGCAGAAGCAAAAAAGTTCAGCACATCCTTTTTGAAATCTTCCCCAAATCCACATCCTCTCCCCGAGCTGACAGATTTGCCATTGTTACTTAAAGCATCTTCTTAATTAAGTTTTGAGTTTTTTGGTATTTTGTTGTTGTGGAAGAAGAGCCATATGATCATATGTAGAATCTTTCTCCACTTTTGCAAAATCACAGTGAAAGACACTGATTAATTGATTGTCTTATATTCCTGAATATGTGTGAGGATCAACTTAATGGATTCTACATGGGTTTTAGTGTCAAGGAAATGTTTCTTTTCAAAAGCCATGTTGGCTTTGTCTGATCACATAATGAGAAACGTAAAACTTGTCGTAGTTTCCTTATTCCCTTGGCTGTTAAGAGGCTACAATTTAGCTTTCAGTTGGATTAACTGATTGTGAGTTTCTGGAATATTTATTTCTCTTCTCTTTCCAAAAGATTTCTTTTTTTTTTAAATGTAAACTTTATTTTCCTGAAAAAGAAAGCTGTGAAACAAACATGCATTTAGTATGATATCAAACATTTGTATTTTAAATATCTATACTTGTAAATCATTTTAAAATTATGAAAAATTTAAAATAAAATTATACAAGGCTGCCATGAACATACACCATATCAGTACATATACGACAAACTTCTCTGTAAGTTTTCTCAAGAGACCTGTGATTCGTTATAGTAAAGCAGACTAAATGTACAATAAGGCAATTAAAATGTAAATTATTTATGAAAATGCTAGGAAGGAAAGGTAAAGGATTATTCTCATTATTCTTTAAACATCTGTATTGTTAGAACATGTGAGCACGTTTTATTTTGTTATAATAAAAGAAAGAATATACAAGGGAAAGAAGAAATAAAAGAATACACAAACATAAATCAATGTAGAGTATAGCTAGCTCCAAGCGCTCAGAAACATGATAGTGAAATTAAACAGCAGTCACTGAGTACCCCTGTCCTTTGCACCTGGAGAATTCCTCCTTTCTGAGTGATGCCCTTCCATTACCTGAGAGTCACCAACTAATTCCCCGTCTGCCAAGTGTCCAGGCAGAGGCTCCCTGTGTGTATGGTTGAAGGAGGCTGTCATGAATGAATTTAAACATACTTTCCAATCGAAGGTTCTAGATCGGATTTTCACTCTACTGACAATTTCAGACTTGTCCTCTGGGCCCTGAGCATAACAGATCAATGTCAAGACAAATGAAATACATGAGGCCTCTAATAAACAATATCTCTGGATAAGATGAGCCTGGATTTTAATTCTATTACATAAATTCCATTAAAGAAATCTTCCAAGGAAAGAAGTTATAGTGGGGATTGTTAAAAATGAACAATATTTTCAAGGCAGGCCAAAGAGCTCTAAATTCTCTTTTTAGTTAAAATCATGGACACCTTAACTCTGCCTATATTTACAAGCATTCACCATACATCTTCCCTCGAATGGCTTCTCTGAGTTCCCACTAACTCTGGAGCCCTTTTTGATAATTTCCTTTATTCCTCAGTTCGGTTTTGTAAGCACACTTCAATAGTTGACACACACGCACACAAAAACCATTGCAACTTTTTTCTCTGGAACACACTGTTATTGCCCAAAGGCACAGTTCAACCCTGTATCATGAAAGGAGGTATTTTTGGTTTTGCATCATTATTTGTATTCATGTATAATTCAGCACTGTCCGACTGCCAGGTTTCCTAGAGTTGCAAAGGATGGGAGATGGGGATGTAGGATTTGAAAGTCAATGTAAATATTTTAAAGTGAATTGCATAATGGTGGAGAGAGGGGAGCTCAACCAAATAAAACTGTCACGATTGGCATGGTGAAGACTTTCTTTATGAAATTAAAAGGACATTTGCAGGAGTGTGGGTAATGCGAAACCTCAGTGCACCTGAGATCCTTCACATGGGTGATGAAGTCAAGGTCACCCCACAGACAGCACGTTCTGACCTACAACAGTTGTTTTCATATTGTACAAGAATTTAAGAGACCCATGATGCTTAATAAGCTTCTGTGCTGTATCCATCCTAAGGCAATAGATGTACTTTATAGTTTTAAAAAACAACAGTTCATGAATAAACAATGTGTCTAATGCAAAACCCCTCAGGCTAAAGATCCAATTCAGAGCCAGACACTCCCTGCCCTTCCCTCAACACATTTAGAAGAAGCAAATCCTGTTCAACACACAGCATCTTTCAGCCAGGAACTTGAAAAGCTGCTTTTCCTCAGTCTTAGAAGCAAATCTATAAAACCTTACAAAGAGAAGGAAAATAATTAGTGGGTGGTAAAATAATAAGTGAGACAAAATAATAATAAATACAATTTTCCAGGCTCTATTTTTTTCTGAAAATAAAAATAACTTTACTTTTATTTTTATTTTAAAAATAACTTTTATTTTAAACTGTGGTGATATTTTGGTTCATCCCTCATTAAAATTTCTTTTTAGTTCACCAGTATATAATCTTTTCTTTTTTTTTAGATAAAAGTAGCAGGATATGTATGTGAATTTATGAATATTGATGACCTTTGGATCATGGATGAGTGTTGATTTAATTTTTTTGTTGTTTTAGTTTGTCTTTTAATTTTTTTAATTTATGTTTTTGACATCTTTATTGGCATATAATTGCTTTACAATGGTGTGTTAGTTTCTGCTGTACAACAAAGTGAATCAGCTATATGTATACTTATATCCCCATATCTCCCCCTCTTGAGCCTACCTCCCACCCTCCCTATCCCACGCCTCTAGGTCATCACAGAGCATTGAGCTGATCTCCCTGTGCTATGTGGCAGTTTTCCATTAGTCCAGGCTCTACTTTAATTCCCACAGTTGGTTTCATGTTACAGGCATGATAACAGCTGGCTCCAGGTGTCTTTGTGGCAGGAAAGTCCCTTAAAGCCTAAACTGGCTTCCATCCCTGAGATTCTACAAAGGCTCCTGGACTCCTTGTCATTCCTTTGCTGAGGGGAAGGACATCTGTTAGGACACATTTTGAGTAGGGCCTGGAACCTACCATGGGTCACAGACAAGACCTGCAGTTGCTTCCATAGCGTTCTTCCAAAATGAACAGGAGGCACTATTGAAACTGAGCAGGACCCTGGGGGACCTTCATGGGAACAGACCCCCATGTCCCCTGCCTCTTGTTTGTAGTAGAGCTTTAGCCCCCTAGGCATTCCCCAAGTTCCAAAGTACAGATTTAATCAGAGAAGTGAGAAAATGCAAAAACAAAGGAAAACAGTCAAGCAAGACCCAAGAATAATAGTTTAGCCATAAAACAAAGTCAAGGACATTTAGTTCCTCCTCAAGGGCTATAGATAATACTCTGAGCCATATTTTTTTTTAATTAATTAATTTATTTATTTTTGGCTGTGTTGGGTCTTCGTTTCTGTGCGAGGGCTTTCTCTAGCTGCGGCGAGCAGGGGCCACTCTTCATCGCAGTGCGCGAGCCTCTCACTGTCGCGGCCTCTCTTGTTGCAGAGCACAGGCTCCAGACGCGCAGGCTCAGTAGTTGTGGCTCACGGGCCTAGTTGCTCCACGGCATGTGGGATCTTCCCAGACCAGGGCTCGAACCCATGTCCCCTGCATTGGCAGGCAGATTCTCAACCACTGCGCCACCAGGGAAGCCCTGAGCCATATTCTTGAGCTGTCTTGCAGATGCTAAAACCCTCACTAGGTGGAAGAAGTTAACTGCATGCTGACCACCAGCATGTAGACCCCAGACTGGTTGGAACCAGAAGGGTGATGATTGAAATTCCCAAAACATCACCCTGTTATCTCTCTACCAACCAATCAGAAGAATGTCCATGAGCTGATCACACACCTACAACCCTCACCCCTAATGTTGCTTTTTAAAACCCTTCCCTGAAAGCTATTGGGGAGTTCCGGTCTTTTGAGCCTGAGCTGCCCATTCTCCTTGCTTGGCACCTGCAATAAACACTGTACTTGCCTTCACCACAACCCGGTGTCAATAGATTGGCTTTGCTGCTCATTCGATGAGAGGACCCAAGTTTTGTTCAGTAACACTATAAGTCTCCCTAAAGGCCTCCTGAACCTTCTAAACTTAGAACTAATGATGCCCAGTAGAGTTGTACAATTGATTTATTTTTATACCTAGAATGAAAATTATTTCACAATTTGAGATAAAGTTTCCACTACAACTTTCTTAAGAAGCAGTAATAGGTCACTGTAAATTTCCCCTCATGCTTAAGTGTATTTACTGGTTCTTAGATTCCCCAGAGAAGAATCCCAAAAGCTTCATGCTTTCAAATTGAGGGACTCTAAGTGTCTTGAGGTTTAAGTCATTTCACAACAAGATCTCCATCAGGGGTGTCCTAGAGCCGCCACCAACCAGCTGCCACTTACAAGAGCAGATTGGGAAATGCTCCAGGATTTGGTGAGCTCCATTACCATGATTACAAATTCAATGATGCAAATTTACAACTAAGTAAATTATATTAAGAGAAAAAGTAACAAATGTTCAAAACTCATCCCTTCCTAAATATTTTACTAAAGGTTAATTATCTCCACTTTGAGGTTATTCATGTCTTTTGGATCATTAAGATGGAAATATACAACAGTGTGCTACTGCACCTCTCTTCCCAGCTCTGCATTCAATGATAGATTGAAACTGATCTCCTTAGGAGTATTTACACCAGAGTAATCAACAAATGTTACAAATCAAGGCTTTCTCCCCCAACTAAAGATCCAGTTCTTAAACATTTACTAGCACACTGCTGATCTCCAACCAGAGCATAGGGTTATAATTTTAGGAAGGAGAACATGTTCTGAGACCAGATTCCCAGGTACCACACACTGAACTTTCTGCTGGCACAACAGGTGCAGTGCAGAGCTCTTAGTTTCTAGCAGTTGATGGATGAGTGTGCAAACTGAGAGCTTCAAGTCCATCTCATCACAATTGAATGCCCCAGGGTGATGGTCTGAAGGGGCAGAATGGCCAGGAGCGGGACAATCAGTGCCTGAGAGATGGAGCAGTCTGTTTTTGCACCATATTCAAAACCCAGGTTGGCCAATGTTTTTTAGCCTCTGAAACATTTTTTTTTTTAATTTTATTTATTTATTTATTTATGGCTGTGTTGGGTCTTCGTTTCTGTGCGAGGGCTTTCTCTAGTTGCGGCAAGTGGGGCCACTCTTCATCACGGTGCGTGGGCCTCTCATTATCGCGGCCTCTCTTGTTGCGGAGCACAGGCTCCAGACGCGCAGGCTCAGTAATTGCGGCTCACGGGCCCAGTTGCTCCGCGGCATGTGGGATCTTCCCAGACCAGGGCTCGAACCCGTGTCCCCTGCATTGGCAGGCAGACTCTCAACCACTGCGCCACCAGGGAAGCCCTGAAACTTTTTTTTAAACAAAGGTTTTTGCAGAGGTGTGATACGTAAATCAGATGCAAGTGAAGCTGCTCAGTGACAAAGTGGGAAGGGGGCCAGAACCCACTGCCCACTGGCTCTGAATCTCCTTTCTAGCTCCCGGAGGGACTGAAAGGGGAACTCCTCGTCTGCAGGGTGCGTAGCTTGGAAACTTCCACCACAAAGAGTGAAAGCTGAGAACAGATGATGTTGATGTTAAAAAACACGCAGCAGCCTTGTTTCCACCCACAAAGGCAGTTTTCCCCAGAAGCTGTTTACAGAGGTGGCTGGTTGCTCCTGATAACCTGAGGTTCTCTGCCATGAGGATCTGTTTCAAATGGAAAGAAGGATTTTGTTTAATGACTTCTAGGCCCCAGTGAAAAGCCTGGTTCCCACACTGACAGCAGGGAAGAGGCTTACCCAGGTCCACTCTGGCCCCAGGCACAGCATCCTCCAGAGCAAGTGGGTGAACGTGCATAGGAAGCCAGGAGAGACCATGGGGATGGTTAAAAGTCTCGGAAATGCCTTGTTCAAATGCGTAGCCGGCACCTTGTGAGAAAAATCCCAGCCTCGCCAACCATCGCAGGGAGATGAGTAAGATCACAGATGAGCCTTTCCTTGGGGCTTCTCGAAAATGATCCAGCACTGTCAGATGAGCCAGAGGGGTCTGTGAATGGAGTGAGATTACCCGCAGATCTGTCCGCAGAGGAGAGAGAACTGCATACACGTGCGGAACACTTCCCAACACTGACGTGTCCTAACTCTTGACAGTCATCATAAAAGCCCCAGGCTTGGTTAATTTGTGGGCTTCATGGTTTTCTTTCAATACTGTAAGAATCTCTAATTCTGTACGTTTAAGGTATAAGAAGAGCCATAGTCTACACTGTCTTCATAATTACCCATGCATACATAATTCATGGCTTGTGTTTTCCCCTCAATTCTAAAGCATCCCGGTATCTAGAATTGACCATGGTTGAATATTTTGCAGATGTGTTTATTTTCTTAGAATCTGCTTAACCTTCTTTTTTTTTTTTTACTTTTTATTGGAGTATAGTTGCTTTACAATGTTGTGTTAGTTTCTACTGTACAGCAAAGTGAATCAGCTATATGTATACATATATCCCCCCTTTTTTAGATTTCCTTCCCATTTAGGTCACCACAGAGCACTGAGTAGAGTTCCCTGTCCTATACAGTAGATTCTCATACTGCTTAGCCTTCTTGCATCAAGGCTGCATGTGTTTCTCAATAAGCAGTTTATACTCTGCTGTTGCTTGAAACTGATCCAGCCTCTTTATCAAGTCACCATCCATAGAGGCTGGATCCCCTCTCCCACCAACAACCCAGTCACCCCCAATTCCTGGGCTCCTGTCCCACTGCCACTGCTGCTGGTGCCAGCTCTTAATGGATAAAGAATGGGATCGGTTGGGTTGAGAAGAGATGGGGGGTTGTAAAGAATAAATCATGTTCCACCCAACTTCCTCACTGTAAATTCCAGAAGAATCACTCTGGTTTTGTACATCAGTCTCTTGTGAGTTGGGACAGTGTGTGTCCTTTTATCCTGTCCGCTCACTTCAGGTAAAATAATCTTTTTTAAGGTAACTGAATTGGGGCCCTCTTTGCAGAGGCAAACGTTGCATTTATTTCATTCTGTCTTTATAGGTGCAGAGTTTTTGTCCCAAAATTTAGGCTCTCAGGGGGTGTGGAAAGCTCCAATTAAGCCTATAGTACCAGGCTGAACTCTCCGCTCCAGGCCAAACATAGAAGCCTGAATTTGAGCCACTGACCCGGCTACCAACCTGGTCCCTAACAGGATGGACTTTTATATCCAGTAGGCTAATGTCCCTCCTGAGATGGGCCTCCAGGTAGAAGGAGAAGTGTTGGAAATGGAACCCTACACCCCTAGCTCCTTTCACAGACAAACACATCCAATTCCAATTTAAACAGAAACTGAACTGTGAAAAACATTTTACCCCTGAGGATAGGTACATGCAAACAAGGTGAAGCAAAACAAAGAAAACCTGTTCGCCTTGTGTTAAACACCCAGGGCTATTTACCCCTCTCATCATTAATGCCATCTCTGTGTAAATATTTCCCCGGGAGGCCACTGCTGGTGACTCACAAACTTTCCTCCATTAAGGGAGGAGGGATGTTACAGTCTTTCTTCTATCACAGGCTGCCTCTTGATAGTAAGACTGATGCCCAGGAGGTTACCTGTCCCCCACAGGTGAGCCTAGACCTGAGAACCCTGCCCCATTTCCCCTCAAAAATACAAACCAATTTCATGAGAAATTGACAAAACAAGCAGTGCATCAATAAGTCTGGATGACATTTTTATTGTTGCAATCCAAATTTGCAGGATCTAGTTAACAAAAACCTTACTTCTTTTGTATAAATATTCCAGAAGACTTCTGTTCAACTTGCAGCTTGTCCCCTGATTGCTGCATAAGGTCTTAGATGAATCCAAGAAAACGTGTTGTTGAACATTAAATTCTCCCAAGATTAGAAACCAATTTAATACATGTTTACCTCTTCTGAACAATAACTCTCATTGATAGTATAGAAATGCCAGGTTTGATAACATGCTCATTTACAGAGAAAGAGATAGGGTAGGGGTGGGGCTAGGGGTGGAATTATTGACTCTAAAAAAAGAATACAGGCGGAAAATTAAGAATTGGTGATGGGATGGACAGCCTAACATTTGTCACTACAATTCTATATAAACCCTCTCCTTGCTAGGGTTCTAACAGTAAAAGATCCATACTCTATATTTTTCTCTCATCTACCTCCACTGTTTCTGCAAAAGCTCATTACCTTTAAGTTCTCATGTATTCAGCTCAACCTAATTTAGAAGAAAAAGTAACACTAGCTATCATTTATTGAGTATGCAGACAACTTAGCCTTTATGATTTCATTAATTCCTCAAACCAGCTCTGCAAGGAGGGATGAGAGGCCTGAGATCATGGCGGTGGGATGACCCAATCACAGCCCTTGGATAATGGAGCCCAACATCCATTATGTTACGGCCAGAGGACTCTTGTGGGTACCAAATGGGCTTGGCTGGACTGCTTCAGTTTGGGGCTTTGAGGAAAAGCACAGGGAGTCTTACCTTCTCCTGGATGTCTTCTCTTTGATGAAGCAAATATGGTAGGTTCTACTGAGGTGAGAAGAAAGGAAGACACAGCATTGATTTTACATGAAGTTCAGCGTGAGTTCATTTACTTCCAATGAAGTAAATGTTCTAGGGTAGGAATTATTGAGGACTGAAAAGAAAACTTTCTTTTTCTCCTAGAAGCTGATCAAAGTTCAGGTGATGGATTAGTCAGAATCAATGTCAACAAAACAATGTGATTCAGTGGTGGGACGTGTGGCTGAAAATCAGTTTTGTTCATCTGTAAAATGGGAATATTATCATAAACCTGCCTCTCAAACGTGTGGTCAGACTGATACCTTCAGAACTCCTTGGCGACTTTGGATGGAAGCAATGCCTCCTTGGTCTTTTTGTTTTAACATTCTTGGATTTCACTGTATTCATTAAAGACCCACCAGACCTGAGCATCATGGATGTAATGAGTACGCTTGAAAGGCCTCTCAAGAGAGAACCTCAATGAACTAGAAATACGCGATATCATTAATTTAGACAATTTGGGCAATTGTCTCTAGACAACTTACCCACATTACAGCTTATGTTTAAGTGTATTTTTAAATCAGTTAATTCATTTATGTAACAAACAGGTCTTGTGCACCTACTGTGTGTCGAGCACCATGTTAGGCACTGGGAATGCAGTAGCAAATAAAGTCTACACGGTTCCTGCTTCCGTGGGTCTTACAGGCCCTCACGTCTCATCTATGGTACCTGACTCACATCACCTCTGGGATTAAGCCGCACTCAGCCACAAGCCCAAAGCTAAAAGGGAAGGCTACTGAATTCCAATCGCACCTGAGGAAAAGCTTACCAGAAACAGAACGCTTTTGGAGGCTGATACCGTGAGTCAGCTTAAAAGATGGGCCATCCATCGTGGAAGGAGGAGGAAGTACCTGACTAGCAGACAGGGTGGGGAGCAGGACCACCTTTCAACCGTGGTCTCCTGAGTGGGTGACCACGCGTGTTCGCATGAGCGCAGGACCTGTCTCTGCCAACATGCATGAGACGCCGGCTGAAGTGAGCAGCTTGTCTGACACCGCGAGCGAAGTTGTGGGTTCCGGTCAACCTCTGTTTAATGAGGGCTGGCAACCACGTGTGTGTTTGCACGTGTGTGCATGCTCATGCGAGTATCTGGGCCCGGCTCACCAGAAGGGTCAGCCCAGGTGTGTGTGCGTGTATGGGTTTGTATGTAAGCGTGTGGGAGGGTTCTCTGCAGATGCAGAACTCTGTGACTGGCAATGAAAGATGCACAGCCAGCTTCGTGGGCCTGCCACCTGTGCAGCACACAGGACCCGGGCTCGGTCTAATTCTCTGTTGTCACCATCTTGAAATTCTTTATAATTTTTTAAATTTATTTTTTAATTTTTGTTTTCTAATTGTTTTAAATTGAGGTGTAATTTACAATGTTGTGTTAGTTTCAGGTGTACAGCAAAGTGATTCAGTCATATACATATACGTATATGTATGTATATTTCAGATTCTTTTCCATTATAGGTTATTACAAGATATTGAGTGTAGTTCCCTGTGCTATACAGGGTTCCTTGTTGTTTACCTATTTTATATATAGTAGTGTGTATCTGTTAATCTCAAACTCCTATCTCTCCCCCAGCCCCAGTAGTTTCTAACGAGGGGCCCACACCTGCATTTCGCACAGGTCCCACTAATTATGTAGCCCGTCCTGGGAGCGGGCATCAAGGTGAGAGTGTAAAGGGTGATGTGGAGGTGTCAGTAGCAGCAAGAGCCGGGTGAGTCCAAGTTGCTGAAGGGAGCCACTGAGCACTGCCAGGCCGGGACGCCCCTCAACTCCTGGGGAAGTACACTGGGACTCCTCGTGAAATCAGATGTGAGCCTCCAGGACCAGAATAGCCACCCAGGGCTCAGTGCTGAGCAGGGCAGTGGGGAATATGAAACCTTGATTAAACATTTACATTGGCAATTAGGACACCGTGGCTACTGGAGTTTGTCCTAAAACATTCTTGTTACTCAAAACAGAATTTCCTGTTCTTCGTGTTTTAAAATGAGCATGAACCAAGTCATGAAAAGAGGGAAATTCATCTTGACCTGGAAAATGGGCTGAATTCCAGTAAGTCACAATGGAAGAGGTGGTTCAGGATGGATCAAAGGTATCATCAAAGGCATAGGAGACAAGATTTGAAGGCATAATCAAGGACCAGAAAATACACCAACTTGGTTGCCCAGGTGGGAGACAAATGAAAAATATAACATGAGAAAGGTAGGTCACAACCAGATTGTGGACGTCTTGGCACGTAGAGTTGAGGAGCTTGAATCCTTTCCTTAGAACAACAAGGCACAGGCTGCTACTTGCCTGTTCAGAAGCCATCTCCCCCTCTTCCTTAGCAGGAGAACACACATTTTATTTGGGGTAGCACCTCACCTCACTTATACACCCCATTCCCAGCTTCCATGTGACTGAGGTCTGTGGGCCGTGAGCTGGAGTTGGAAGGGGTGGATTGACGGACCCATGAGATGAGTACCCTCCTCCCTTCTGCTTCTCCTCTTTCTGTTGTTTGCATACAAATGTGATGCCTGGATCCTTGCAGGAGATGACCTTGAGAAGAGAAGCCAGGTACCAGGAAGGTGGAACAAAAAAGAGGGGGAAAGTGGCACATGGAAGACTCTTCAAAGGTCTTCTTTGCATAAAGCAGAACCAGTACTCTCAGAGCGCATTATGGTAAAGGCAATGGGAAGTCCTGGAAGTTTTTGGGCAGAGGCAATTCATGATTCAAGTAATAGGGTTTGCGTTGGGGTTTGAGGGGACTTAGAGGCATGAAGGTCAGGTTGGCAGCGAAGATGAGGAATCGGAATTAAGGTGGGCAGAGTCAGAGAGGAGAAGAAATGTTTCCCAAGACAAGGTGAGAAGATGAACAACTGTATTGATGGGTATTGATGCCATGTTGGCCGAATGTGAAGGCAGGAAGAGAACTTTATTGGAAAGAGGGTTTGGGGGAAGCTAAAATAACTCCACATGTAGTGAGTTTAAGTGTCAGTGGGAGAGCCGGCAGAACTCTCTAGTAGATTGCTAGAGATACAGAGCTAGAGGTTGGGAAAATATTAGGTCTGGGTTTGGGATCACTTATTTAGAGAAGATTTTTGACAATCAGCAGAAAAATGTGCTGACCCCCTTACAAAAGGAACGTCGCCATGTTGAGCCATTTTGTCTCTTCGGGTCCAGATCCGCCCTTCTTTGCCCAGCCTTGTGATGCCGGAGCTGGACCCTGTAAACATTTCTCCTTTTCCAGCTGTTGGAATGTTAGGCTTCATCAGAGGATAACACTGAAATGACCCTTGAGGCCATGGTGGCAGGAAGACCTTCCCTTCCGGGTTCCCGTTTGCACCAGTGTCAGCCTGGGCAGAGGAAGTCTCTCCCTGCGCAGAGCTAACCCTCAGGCCACACTCTCCCCCCCAGCGGCCACTTCTGAGCCACGCCAGACTGCCCACACCCTCTGTCCATGTGGGCTGCTTCTAAAGAGCAGCCCTGGCCAGTGCCCTCTGGCAAGTTCCTTGCACGTGGCAGGCCGTGTATCCCCGGGGTAGCCACGCCCTCTTCGAGAAGGTCTGATGCTCAGCGGGGGGTTGGGGGTGGGTGTCTCCTGGTCTTTCGCTCGTTTACTGCCCACTCTTCTTCATCCTGGAGGTGGGAGCTGCTCCTTTGCACCTGCTTCTTCGGAAACCCTGAGAGTCCTCTTTTACGCCTGCTAGTAACCTCCTTCTACGATACTAACAAACAGTTCAATACATTACGTTTTCCCTGTTCATTAAATCGTGTGGTTTCTGTCTCCAAGACTGGATTCTTACTGATATCTACGTGGAAGAGAGATCAGCCTTTTTCTAATTGTTTATTTATTGTAGCTACAGTATGTAAGGAGAGGGTAAGAATTTAAAAATTGAAGAACTGTCAAAGGTCAGAGCTACAAAGGTTACTATAGACTGAATTGAATTACAGTGATTTTTCTGCCACTGGCCCATCCCCCTTGCAGGAAGGCTGCAGAGGGATTTAAGCATCAACTCAGGTTGGACTGGATGGAGGTGAAGGTCACCCCTAACCAGGAGTCTGTGATTTTACTCCGCATTCTGGATCTTCTTCTCACCCCCTCTAATATTTGGCTCTCAGCGTCCCTGTTAGCCTCTCCAAGGTATGATTATAGTTTGGTGTTATAAAGCCATGGATGCAATACAAGAAAGGTGCCCACACGTGTTGTTGAATTAAAGCGTTTTCCTAGGGATGTTTCAAGTGAGTTAATACTATTACCCAAGTTACTTTCACTTCACAAGCACAGAGATTCGAAATTTCTGAAAATACTCTAACCATCAACAGTTGAAGATTGGGGGAAGCTACTCGGCCATCCTGTGAGATTGTTCTTCAATTGCAAACGAGCCTTCAGTGTCATCCACCCACGTCTGTGCCGGTCCGTGTAGCTCATCTGGGGAGCATGGGTTGGAAAGACAAGCAGAATCTGAATAAGATAGTCATGGTCGAGCTGGGAAAAAGTCCCTTTAATGTCTGCTAGACCTTGATCGACCCTTCCCGTGACGAAAAGGTAATATCAGCTTATTCTCTTCTGCACACATTAGCTTCACCATGTGTTCACGGGACACTGTCATTTTTAAAATTCTATCCAACAGCTGTATAAAAGTCTCCCACTGCCATTTAACTCCTAGTCGCTACTTCTTGATTTTCTAAGAATTTGACCTTTAATTTTTACGTAATATTATTCAGAGAAAAATGATTGCTGTCAGTTTTCTATCACTGTGAACTCTCGCCTTTAGAAATTGACACTGGGGGACTTCCCTGGCGGTCCAGTGGTTAGGACTCCGCGCTCCAACTGCAGGGGGCGCGGGTTCCATCCCTGGTCGGGGAACTAGGATCCTGCATGTTGTGCGGCACAGCCAAAAAAAAAGATTAAAATAAAATTAATATATGCTTCATCTTAAAAAAAAAGAAATTGAAACTGGTCCTTTCGTCTCATTAATTTTTCCTGGGATTTTACTTTCATGTAATTTTTTCTCTTTCTCTTTGTTTGTAGTCAATGCTTATATACCTTTGTTCTTCATCTGTGTGTGAGTGTGTGTCTGTGTGTGGGTGTGTGTGGTTCTTTCAATGATTACTTTTTACATTAGGCATTTTAGATATGCCACTTTCATTTTCAGTGGCTCTCTGTTATGAACTGAGTTATGCCCTCTGCCCCCAAATTCCTATGTTAAAGCTCTAATCCCCAATGAGACTGTGTTTGGAAATAGGGTCTTTTTAGGGAGGCAATTAAGGTTAAATGAGGTCACGAGTGTGGGGCCCTAATCTGGAAGGACTACTGTCCTTATAGGAAGAGGAAGAGATACCAAAAATCTCTCTCTCTCTCCCTCCTCCCTCCCCCACCCACTCACAGAGAAAAGGCCATGTGAGACACAGCAAGAAGGCAGCTGCCTGCAAGTCAGGAAGAGAGGCTTCAGTAGAAGGTGAATCTGCCGGCACCTTAATCTGAGACTTCCAGCCTCCGAACAGTGGAAAATAAATTTCTGTTGTTTAAGCCACCCAGTCTGTGATACTTTGTTGTGACAGCTCAAGCTGACCAGTACAGCCTTTTAAAATATATAGGAATGGATTTTGCTTTTTGATCAATTTAAGAATTTTTTAAAGGGCTGTCAAACACATTTACGTTCAATTTCTTTTGCTGTTATGTTCTTTTTAATCGTTTCTTTTAAAATATTTCCCTTGTCTCTTGCCTTTCCTGTGTGCCCTAAGTCTCATTTCTTTCATCCTTGCAGCTCTATAGAGCATATTTTATGTTAATTAAGACAATGAAGATACAGCCTTTAAGCCACTGGAATAGAGGTGATTGTTGAACTTATGCGAATATTTGATTGCCTGAGAAAGAGAGTGAAGCAAAATAAAAAAAGAAAAAAACAGAGGACATGGGGCAATCTTTGGGGAATGTGTACATTAGACAGAGGGACGGAGCTGTAACAGAGGTGCTGGAGAGCCCAGATAATGTGAAACCACAGGTGCAAAGGGGAGAGAGAGCTTCCAGAAGGCAAGTCTGGTTACAGGCTCCAAGGCTTCGGGGGGTCAACCAAGGTTTAATTAAGAAAAGATCCTTGAGATCTTGAGAAGTCACCTTTAGCTCAGAGGTAGAAGCAAAGGCCCAAGGCTCAGTGAGTGCTGAAAAATGATTGTAAGTAAACTCCACTATTCTTACAAGACCTTGAACAGGAAATGAGAGGAGAGAAAAAGGCTTACAGCTTCAGGGGACAGCTGATATAGGGCCACGGAAGAGACCAGGGCATGTGTATTAATATTGGAGACAAGACAGATAAGGCAAAGTGGAGAAGGTATCCTTCATGGAGCGTAGTCTGCAAAGACATATGTTAATAGCTTTGGGGTACCGCTGAAGAATGAGCACCGTTCTCCCTTCATTCCTAACTCGAAAATAAGCATTAAGCATGCAATTCATAACAGGCCAGATTCCATTAAGCTTCCCCTGCTGATGTAAAGGGCTCAGAGCAGGGTCTGCCAGAGGAATCTTGGGGAAAATCACTTTTCAGCACAGGAGGGAATGGGGGTCATCTGCAAGTCACTGGCTGCCATATCTAAATCCAGTGAATGTCCTGGAAGAGGCTAAGGATGAACTAATGCAGCATTTGGGGGTGAGATCCTTCATGTTTCTACCTCATCTGTGTCTCACTCGGTGAGATTTTTAATTTAACCAATTTTAAACACTAAGCTCGGAAGTTGAGTGACCTGTCCAAGGAGGCAGAGTCGTCAGATGATGGGAACAATGCTCCAATCCTGATTCCTTGGCTCTGAGTTCAATGCTCTTTTCATAACATGACACTCCTTTCCAGCACTCGTCTCCTCAACAGCCAAGTTCCATAAAGGGGATAGAACAAGAGGGTCTACAGGACAGACCATAAAAGTGACGTAACTGTAGGAGCTCCGCACTCTTTGGCACGCCATCTCTCACGTTGAGTGATTCACCCAAATTCACCACCTTTATTCCTGGAAAGAGTGTTCTTGCCAGAATCCTGCCTCCTTTCCTACAACTAGGGGCCTCTGTAGGACAACCTATAAAAATGTTAATGTCCCATCACCCCTTTCCTGGAGGTTAAAGGCAGCCCTCTTCCCCTCCAGGGCTCTTCCACCATCACAGGGACCTCTCAAGTCCAAGGGAGAAAGAAGGGGGATGGGGAGAATGGGGTGTAAGAATGACCTCAAATACTATGAGTCACAACTCAGACAAAGCTGTGTGGGTTTGTTTTAGCCAGTAGCTTTTAAAACAGTCACCAGAATTGCATCATTCTAAGATTTTTTTAAACATAAGATTACACCAAATTCAAATGTCTTTAAATTCAAGTAGAAAACATATATACATAATTTAGAATCCCACAAGGCTCAAAGGTCTGTAGAGCTTGATTTAAGATGTATTTAAAAACTAAAAAGAAATACAAAACCCAGGCAAGTAATCATCTCGAGTGGGAGCTGCTGACATCTGACATTTGAATGAGAAAAAAGTAATGTGGGTGCGTATCTTAACTCCTGCTACAAAGGCTACGTGAGCTATGAGACCAGCTTCTTCATAAGTTTGTAGCTCATGATCCAGTGGCTCTGAAAATGTCCTCTTTTGACTCAATGAGTGGGTATGTCTGCAGCAATAGATTTCTTATGCAAATACAATCTCCAGTTCTAAATTATCTCAGTTAACTGGGATGTTTACTGGATGAGATTTCCTTAGCGTTATACATTTGTCCACTCCAGAAATATTTAGAATTAAGCAACTTCAGTTATTAGGGTCTTAACTGTCTTCTTTAGAGACAGAAATCTTTTAACTCTAGAAAGATTTAGAATTAAATATAAAAAGGCTTAAGAAAGACAAAACCAAATCTGTACATGATGGTTAACTTAATACGCTTGTATCATTTAAAAGAATGCAGTTTATTAGTGTGATCACCTTCTTTCGCTCTTTTACATTACATGATTGATGAGTTAGTTTAGACCCTTCATTTTAATTTGAAATCTTAACAAATGTATCTACAAATTTAGAACATTTGAGAGAACTTTAGGTTTTATACATGTAAATTTAAACAAATTATTTATCTTAGGGAAGATTTTTGTTATTACATTGCTTTCAAAGATACAGTAATAAGACATAACTGATTTCTCAACAGAAAGAGTGGGAACTGAAAGGCAATGGAATGGCATCTTGAAAACACTGAAAGAAAACAACTGGTAATGTAGAATTATGTACAAGCAAAACTATTCTTCAAAAGCAAAGGCAGGGGCTTCCCTCGTGTCGCAGTGGTTAAGAATCCGCCCGCCAATGCAGGGGACATGGGTTCGAGCCCTGGTCTGGGAAGATCCCACATGCCACGGAGCAACTAAGCCCGTGTACCACAACTACTGAGCCTGCGCTCTAGAACTGCGAGCCACAACTACTGAGCCCATGGGCCACAATTACTGAAGCCCACGCACCTAGAGCCCGTGCTCCGCAGCAAGAGAAGCCACCGCAGTGAGAAGCCCGTGCACCGCAACGAAGAGTAGCCCCCGCTCGCCGCAATTAGAGAAAGCCCGCACGCAGCAACGAAGACCCAATGCAGCCAAAAATAAAACATAAATAAATAAATAAAGTTTAATCACTAAGTCTATAAAAAAAATTTAAAAAAAAGCAAAGGCAAAATAAAAGCAAAGTCAGACAAACAAATACTGAGAGAATTTATCTCCAACTGATATAAACTAAAAGAAATATTACAAGGAGTTCTTTAGGCAGAAGGCAAATGATTCCAGGCAGAAGCACAGTAAAACAAGAAGGAATGATGAGCATTGCACTGGGTGAATATGTGGGTAAATGTGAAAATATCGCTTAGTGTATCAAACAAATGGTAATGTATCGTGGGATTTAAAATATAAAATCAAAATGCTTAGTAACAATATCACAAAAGGCAGATAGGATAAATGGATTGAAAGTGTTGTAAGGTCTTTGCATTATGCTGGAAAGGATAAAAATGCTGATACGTATTAGATCTTAATAAGTGAAGGATGTATATGATAATCTCTACGTTAACCACTGAAAGAATAATAAAGGAAGGTACATCAAAAATGCTAATAGAAAAGAATGAGGGAATAATCGTTGATTATTCCAAAGGAGACATAAAGGGAAAGACAGAACAAAGTACAATTTCCCACTATATATACTTTTCAGCAGATTTTATATTTCTACTAACTTTGCCCTCCTTTTTCTATTGTAATAATGATCCTACCTTTGACTTGATCTCTGTGAACACCATCTATCTTTCTACATTTTTTTCTCATTTAATATTTATAAAAACCTTGGAAGTTAGGTACTATTATGTATATTTTACTAGTAAGGAGACAAGTGAGTTCAAGTAACTTGCCCAAGAAATAAAAACCAGTAAGAATTTTTATCTTAAATCATAACCTCACACTAATCTGTCCCCACAGAAACTCAGGGGAACGGGACAGCATACAGGACAATGGTGGTTCGGTAGACCAAGCCCTTTGGGGCTGTTCTGACTTGTGATCCATTTTGCACCAGGCATTTAAATTCAACAGACACTTACTCAATTTATTAAAGGAGTACCATGCTAGATTCTAGAAATATCCAAACTACTCAACCTCTTTGGCCACTCTAGATGAAAGCAGAAGAATGAGGTTGTTAGGTTTTTTTTTTAATTATTAAACTTTTTATTTTGAGATAACTATAGCTTCATATGCACTTGTCAGAAATGACACAGAGAGATCCTGTGTACTTTTTACCAAGTTTGCCCCAATGGTACCATCTTGCAAGACCATAATACAATATCACAAAGAGTATATTGACATTGATACAGCCAAGATGCACATTTCCATCACCAGATCCTCATGTTGCCCTGGTATAGCCACACCCACTTCCCTCCTTCCCACTCCTCAACCCCTGGCAACCATGAATCTGTTCTCCATTCTATAATTTTGTCACTTCAAGAATGTTATATAGTGGAGTCATATGGTGTGTAAGCTTCTGAGATAGGCTTTTTTTACTCAACATGATTCCCTAGAGGTTCATCCAGGTTGTTACATGTATCAATAGTTTCTTCTTTTTTTATTGCTTAGTATATTCCATGGCATGGACGTACCATAGTTTGTTCAGCCATTCCCATATTAAAGAACATCTGAAGTAGGCATAGAGGGAACTTTCCTCAATATAATAAAGGCCATATATGACAAACCCACAGCCAACATTGTCCTCAATGGTGAAAAACTGAAACCATTTCCACTAAGATCAGGAACAAGACAAGGTTGCCCACTCTCACCACTATTATTCAACATAGTTTTGGAAGTGTTAGCCACAGCAATCAGAGAAGACAAAGAAATAAAAGGAATCCAAATCGGAAAAGAAGAAGTAAAGCTGTCACTATTTGCAGATGACATGATACTATACATAGAGAATCCTAAAGATGCTACCAGAAAACTCCTAGAGCTAATCAATGAATTTGGTACAGTAGCAGGATACAAAATTAATGCACAGAAATCTCTTGCATTTCTATACACTAATGACGAAAAATCTGAAAGTGAAATTAAGAAAACACTCCCGTTTACCATTGCAACAAAAAGAATAAAATATCTAGGAATAAACCTACCTAAGGAGACAAAAGACCTGTATGCAGAAAATTATAAGACACTGATGAAAGAAATTAAAGATGATACAAATAGATGGAGAGATATACCACGTTCCTGGATTGGAATAATCAACATTGTGAAAATGACTCTACTACCCAAAGCAATCTACAGATTCAATGCAATCCCTATCAAACTACCACTGGCATTTTTCACAGAACTAGAACAAAAAATTTCACAATTTGTATGGAAACACAAAAGACCCCGAATAGCGAAAGCAATCTTGAGAACAAAAAATGGAGCCGGGGGAATCAGGCTCCCTGACTTCAGACTATATTACAAAGCTTCAGTAATCAAGACAGTTTGATACTGGCACAAAAACAGAAATATAGATCAATGGAACAGGATAGAAAGCCCAGAGATAAACCCACACACATATGGTCACCTTATCTTTGATAAAGGAGGCAAGCATATACAGTGGAGAAAAGACAGCCTCTTCAATAAGTGGTGCTGGGAAAATTGGACAGGTACATGTAAAAGTATGAAATTAGAACACTCCCTGACACCATGCACAAAAATAAACTCAAAATGGATTAAAGACCTAAGTGTAAGGGCAGACACTATCAAACTCTTAGAGGAAAACATAGGCAGAACACTCTATGACATACAACACAGCAAGATTCTTTTTGACCCAGCTCCCAGAGAAATGGAAATAAGAACACAAATAAACAAATGGGACCTAATGAAACTTAAAAGCTTTTGCACAGCAAAGGAAACCATAAACAAGACCAAAAGACAACCGTCAGAATGGGAGAAAATATTTGCAAATGAAGCAACTGACAAAGGATTAATCTCCAAGATTTACAAGCAGCTCATGCAGCTCAATAACAAAAAAACGAACAACCCAATCCAAAAATGGGCAGAAGACCTAAACAGACATTTCTCCAAAGAAGATATACAGATGGCCTACAGACACATGAAAGAATGCTCAACATCATTAATCATTAGAGAAATGCAAATCAAAACTACAATGAGATATCATCTCACACCGGTCAGAATGGCCATCATCAAAAAATCTAGAAACAATAAATGCTGGAGAGGGTGTGGAGGAAAGGGAACTCTCTTGCACTGTTGGTGGGAATGTAAATTGATACAGCCACTATGGAGAACAGTATGGAGGTTCCTTAAAAAACTACAAATAGAACTACCATACGACCCAGCAATCCCACTACTGGGCATATACCCTGAGAAAACCATAGTTCAAAAAGAGTCATGTACCAAAATGTTCATTGCAGCTCTATTTACAATAGCCAGGACATGGAAGCAACCTAAATGTCCATCGACAGATGAATGGATAAAGAAGATGTGGCACATATATACAATGGAATATTACTCAGCCATAAAAGGAAATGAAATGGAGGTATTTGTAATGAGGTGGATGGAGTTAGAGTCTGTCATACAGAGTGAAGTAAGTCAGAAAGAGAAAAACAAATACAGTATGCTAACACATATATACGGAATCTAAGGAAAAAAAAAAAAAAGGCCATGAAGAACCTAGTGGCAAGACGGGAATAAAGACACAGACCTACTAGAGAATGGACTTGAGGATATGGGGAGGGGGTGGGGTGAGATGTGACAGGGTAAGAGAGTGTCATGGACATATATACACTACCAAATGTAAAATAGATAACTAGTGGGAAGCAGCTGCATAGCACAGGGAGATCAGCTCCGTGCTTTGTGACCACCTAGAGGGGCGGGATGGGGAGGGTGGGAGGGAGGGAGATGCAAGAGGGAAGAGAAATGGGAACATATTGTATATGTATAACTGATTCACTTTGTTATAAAGCAGAAGCTAACACACCATGGTAAGGCAATTATACTTCAATAAAGATGTTAAAAAAAAAAAAAAAAATCTGGGTTTTTTCCAGTTTGGGGCTATTACAAATCAAGCTGCTATGAACAATTGTCTACAGATTTTTGTGTGTATGTTTTCATTTCTCTTGGATAAATGCCCAAGAGTGCAACTGATAGGTTATAGTTGCATGTTTAGCTTTTTAAGAAACCCCTGAGCTGCTTTCTAGAGCGGATGTACCATTTGGCACTCCCACCGACAATGTGTGAGTGATCCAGTTTCCCCACATCCACTTGGTATTGTCACCATTTTTATGTCAGATAACTTGAACGAACATGTCATTTCGATTTCGACATCTATTGATTATTTTCATTCGATTTGAAATCTTCCTGGTTCTTGATCAGTGATTTTCATTGAAACTTCGATGTGTAGGGTAGTATGTTCTGAGTCATTGTGTCTTATTTAAAACTGTTTTTGCTGGCTTCCTCTGACATTGCACCAGTAGGGAAGCAGGGGTGCCACCTTGCCATTGATACCTGAGTGGGGAGGGCTTCTTGTTATTGTTGGGGGTGGGGGAGTTCTAGCACTTGCAGGTCTCCCTTGATGCCTCCCTGGCTGGGACACAGTAATGCCTTGTTATGGCTTCACTGACACCAAGGGGAGGGTGGCCTCATTACCACTGGACGGTAGAGAAAGCCCTGATTTTCCCAGTGGGGAGAGGGGTGGGCTCCTCATTACTTCTGGGTAGGAAGGAAAGTCCAGCTTCTTACTCAGCCTTCTCTGAAACCACCCTGAGGGAGTGTTGGAGCCTCTTCTGTCTTGATAGGCTGCCCTTTCCTGGTCCTTTGGCCAGAGAAAATAGGCTTTTGTTGGGGATTTTGTTTGTCTGCGCCTTTCTAAATTACTGGCTCTTCAGCCCCAAATCTGGGCTATATGAGGCAAAAAGGGAACCTGGGAAATTGGTTCTGGTCTGCCTTCTCTCCACCTTTCAGAATCTCCTTTATGTGTATTTTATATATGATGCCCAGTGTTTTTAGTTGTATTTGGTAAGAGGAATAGTATACCTACTCCAGCTTCACAGAAGTGGAAGTTGGGCAAGAACAAAGTTTTTAAGGGTTCTGACCACCAATTCTGACGTGGGGCGAGGGTAGGGTTTCCAACCACCAACAAGCAATGCTCCCACACCAACTGGCTATCCTCACTCCAATCCCATTCTGACACTGTCTACCTGGAGAGAGTGTCAGATCTCACAGGTTAGGGGATCAGTCCTACAAGACTGCCAGTCACAAACCCAGGTTGTCACCTGTTCTCCTGACCAACGGTTATAAATTGGAGGTTTTAACAAATCCTGCCCCTTGTGTTGGATATAATTTGCTAGAGCGGCTCACAGAACTCAGAGAAACACTTTACTTACTAGATTACCGGTTTATTATAAAAGGAAGATATGCACAGGGCAAGGTCTGGGGAAAGAACACAGAGCTCCCATACCCTCTCCCAGAGCTCCACTCTCCCCACCTCTCCACCTGTTCACGCACCTGGAAGCTCGCTGAACCCTGTCCTTTTGGGTTTTTATAGAGGCTTCATTACATAGGCATGATTGATTAAATCATTAGCCATTGGTGATTGAACTGAATCTTCAGCCCCTCTCCTCTCCCCGTAGGTCAGCTTTACCTGGTAACCAGTTCCCAGTCCTAGGTGTTTTCCAAAAGTCACCTCATTAATGTAACAGAAGACACCTTTATAGCTCTCATCACTTAGAAAATTACAAAGGTTTCAGGAGCTCTGTGCCAGGAACAGGGACAAAGACCAAATATATATTTCTTATTATAAATCCCAATATCAGTTTTAAAAGTTCATTTTAACCCTAAAAGCATCCATGGAACCTCTGATTGATGGGAGCATTTAGCCCTAGCAAAGAAGAGGGAGGAAATGCTTATGTTGTCCTTCTCGGGGTCATTCTTGACATTGACTGTTCGGTGTTCAGTCCCCTCATTCCTCAGCAGCCTCTAGAGCAACACAAAAAATGCCAACCAGAATGAATTGCTTGGGTGTCTGGAAATTAGCATTTCCAATTCAACTCCAACTTCTCTTAATGAGTCTCAAGCTGTCTTTATGGCAGGTTTAAGCCCGATTTGTCACTGCACTATCTATCAAGTCAGAGAAGCTAGCTGTGATACTCTTGTCCTAAAAGAGGGAAAGGATGTGGTCCTAGAATGGACATCAGCAGCCTTCAATCAAGGTCTACACTACCACTAAGTAGCCATGTGACCTGGGCCCTCCATGTGACTTGATTCCCTCAGTTTTAAATATATATCCCCATATCCTCCTACAGACCTTGGATTTCGTTGCATAGGATACAGGAGCCCCAGGCATATACGTGATATAACAACCAAACACATGACAAAGAGTTTGAAGCCAATCTTGAGCTGAGTTACATTTATATGCTAGTTTCCACAGGGTCAATCCATTTTCAGTGGGTTCAGTGGACAGTGTTTATATTTACAGGAACAAGGGGTTATGCAAGTCCTGTGCTCAGGAGAAACTGGTAGGTCACATCCCTTTGCACTTCTTAGCATTAACAATTGGCGATGTCTCTTTTCAGAGAGGGTGGTCCAACACCCCTCCCCATTCTCTTGGTAAGAGAAGCCCTGTTATGGGGAACCCATGCCTTATGGATTATGAGATGAGCCCATTCTTCTCTATGGTAAAAGCCACATGACCCAGGCCTGACCAATCAAAGTAGCCCATTTTCCTGGCTGCAGTGACTGGTGAAGAAAGGGCATGTGACCGCAGCTGGGCCAATCACAGTCTTTTCTAAGTCCTGATGTGCAAACCTAAAAGAGAGATTGACAGCCCGGGGCTGCCCTGCCGAGAGAGACCCCTAAGGGTGGGTCCACACAGAAGAGAAGGTGGCTGAGAGTGGGACTGAGGGCGATGCTATGGTTGGGGGAGTTCCCATGAGGAATTTCCTTACATTCCTTCGAATTCCAAGATTTATTTTCCATGGGGAACTTGGGAGGAGTGGTTTGTTAATAGTGAGCTCGCTAGAAACAGCCAAGAGAAGTCTTCATATTCTCCCAGCTCTTCCTGGGTGTGAATGAATCCATTTCCAAGTTCAAGAACAACAATCAAGAACAAACCTGTCCTCTCAGGCAAAGGCTTAACTGTGTGGCCAAAGCATTGATTCTCTGAAAGCAGTTCATCTCCTGTTTCTGAAAGACCATAGAACCTGTGGCTCTTTCTAGATATCACCTTGCTCCAGTCCCAGACCTTCAGGCCAGGAAGCACCACCTTGACTTGAAGGGAGAAGAGCTTACAGAACCCATGTGTACCTTGGAGGACCCCCAACTCCAATCGCATCCAAATTCTAGCAGACTAACTGCTTGAATTCCATACTCCCAAGAACCCAGGGCTCTGTGCATTTTATAAGGCAAGTCCTTTTAAGAAACGTGAGACAAAGACAATTTTATAAAGAGTAATTTTCATGAGAGAGAGAAAGATACTATAATTTCAGATCCTGGAGGCGGACTGGTTACTCTCATTAACTCCCTGGTCATACCAGAAATATAAGCAAAAGTGTTAGTGAAATCAATCTAAATCAGTCCTTGCACCGGGAGGGAGACACTTGGATGTGTATTGTGCATGAGATCTCTGAATTTATCTTCTGTAGAACAAGTCGATTGTACCACATAGGGATGGCAAAGGGGTTTCAATTCTTGCATCAACTCTGGACAGTTGGTGGGGCTGCTTGGTGAACAAAGAGTAGGGAGGTGCATGTGGCCTCAGTAGGACAGGGTCTGCTCAGTGATGACTCTGTGGAGATGAGCAACGCAGAATATGCAGTGATGCACCCGAGGGCCAGGTTACCTTACACGTCTCCTCAAGCCCGATTGGCTCTTAGGACTCTCTCTGATTCTACAGATGAAGTGTTGATGCTACATGAGTCCCATGTTCCCTCCAAGAGCACAAAATCCCCTGTTTCATTAACAGGCAGACCACAGAATTCTCCTTCCTGAGAATCGTTTGTCATTGGAGCCCAAGCTGAAAGCTATGCATGATTTGCTTGCAAATGACTCAAGGATCACCATTTTACTCTGTCTCAGGCAGGCTTGCTCTCGGGGTCTTGGCTCTGGAGAAGTAATGGAAACTCATGGGAGGTTTCAGGTGCTATTTTTCCAACACGCTCCTTCTACAAATTTCAACCGACGGACGCCAGGAATGAGGTGGGATCCAAGCAGAGCTTTCACCCACTGAGCAGAGCCTAACAAGGGCCAAATGCAAACCCTCTTTAAACTATGTTGGAAGCCCCCTTCGTCCTGAGCCCAGGATGGAGGGTCGTACACCTCTCCCTTCAACTGTCGGCAGCGGGGCCTTCCTGGCCCAGCAAGGTTGCAAGTGAAGACCCTGCACGCAGGGAGCAGAGCTGGATCTCCCTGGGCAGGACCTTGCCGTTTGCTCACTGGTGAGGAGAAACAAAATACAGGCTCCCCCAGGCCTTACAGGATGGGAACTGGGAGAGAAAAGCTGGTCTGCCTTTCTGACACACCCCAGAGTAAAATGAACCAATCAGGCATATCCAGTCTGAGGGATGGGGCAGGACTAAAGATTTCACTCCAGATCTTCTCAGAGCCAGGAGCTGGGGGGAAGGTCTTGTTTTGGGGGCAGGAGGAAGAACACGGGAGAGAAAGCAAAGTGTTTCCCCTACACGAATCAACAGTGGCTTAAAGTGATGAGCCCAGGATCCCTTGTGCTCTGACGGTCGGGAGCCACTTGTGCTGTGTGACACGTGAGGCGGGGAAGCCAGGGTTAGTCCCCTCCCTGCTGAACCCCGACATGAAGCAGAGTCCCGACTCCATCTCACTCCCAGCCATGAAGTTCCCTTACAGGAGCCTCTGGGAATGTGAATGGTAGGGCCCAACCTCTCTTCTCCACAGCAGGAAGAGGAAGTAGGCCAGGTACCAGAGGGTCTGAGGCGGTGTCCTGTGCAGGCAAGATTCCAGATGGTTCTACTGTTTTAAATTTATTTATTTTTATTATTTATTTTTGGCTGTGTTGGGTCTTCATTGCTGCGCGTGGGCTTTCTCTAGTTTCCGCGAGTGGGGGCTATTCTTCGTTGCTGTGCGTGGGTTTCTCGTTGCGGTTGTGGAGCACGGGCTCTAGGTGTGCGGGCTTCAGTAGTTGCAGCACACGGGCTCAGTAGTTGTGGCTCACGGGATCTAGAGCGCAGGCTCAGTAGTTGTGGCGCACGGAGTTAGTTGCTCCGCGGCACATGGGATCTTCCCGGACCAGGGCTCGAACCCGTGTCCCCTGCATTGGCAGGCGGATCCTTAACCACTGCACCACCAGGGAAGTCCAGGTACCAGAGGGTCTGAGGCGGTGTCCTATGCAGGCAAGATTCCAGATGATTCTACTGTGGTAACACCCCTGTTATGCACCATTACGAAGGCCATTAAAATCATATTCCTGATACACAGGAAAAGTCTTCCAAACTCAGAAATAAGGCACAAAAGATGACCTCATTACCTTTCAGTATCAGGCTGAATGATTCTTTAATGAGCTTGTCTGAAGGTCGACTCTCAGGGAACATACCAGTTTGATTAACAGCTTGTTATGGAGAGGTTACCTGAGGAAAACTGATGAGGTGTAATGACTGATCCATTAAACAAGATGACCCTGAAGGGTAGAGTTTAATTGCCCTGTAGGAATAGTAACCGGTTTTGTGTCTAAAACACCAAAGCACTTTTTCAGCATCCCTCCCCCCACTGACTAGATGTCTCCTGTCCACACAGACTCTTTGTTAAAAAACTCTGTTTTTTTCCATCTGTGAGTTCAAAACAACTCTCCTGTGGGATTCCTATCTATTTGTATTAGAATAATGATTTTAACTACTTAAGAATTCTCCTTAATCAAGGATCTGTAATAATTTCTAAAAATGCTTAAAATATAATATTAATTTACAAATCTCTCCGTAGGACTAAACGCAATCTCTTTTTTGTTGAGACATATTTATCCATCTCTGTATCCAATTCTTTATGCATTCGTCCATAGTCTGCCCATTCATAACTACCTATTAGAGAACATAGCATGTGATGTCAAACTGTTGGGCTCAGTAAGGTGCTCCGGAGTCCAGTCTGGGTTCTGCTCCTTACTAATCCCATGGCTTTGGGTAAGACATCTATGTGAAAAGGAGTGTTTCCTCATCTGAAAATGGGAGTATCCGGGGGCTGTGGAGGAAGGTAAAAGAGAACGTACGTATAAAGCGTTTGGAGTAGAGCCTGGTTCCTATCCCTAATCAGTATGAATTTTCATTAATATCTATAAATCCAGAGATAAATACGTAGTAAAAATGGGGAGGAAGTTTGACAAAAAATAAACAAGGCTTATCTTGGGGCTGGTGGTGTCAGCTCTTGACCAGGACTTGGAAATCACCTTCCTGTCCTTACAACAAGAAAATGCTGGACAAACGGAAAAGGAATGACTGACCTTGGACCCATCCAAGGACTGAGGTTGCAAGGCAGACTGCCACCCTAAATCTGAAGAAAAAGGGAGCATTCCGGGGCTGAAGGTGAGCTCAGCGTCTCTGGGCCAGAAGCTGCTGGAACAGTAAACTGATAGGACACTTAAGTGGGAATTTTGATGACTTGCTGGAGGCTGCGTATGTGCTGCCAGGAGAGAGAGAAACTTCTGGAGGCTGCGGGCTTGGGGGCTCTCACACTTTTGTGGGTTTTAGCTGCGGAACTCTACCGGTTCTCACGGTGAAGATCTGAGAAAGATCTCCTCTTGGCTCTGGCAGGGAGAAGGGAAGAGTAATCATTGTGAAATATGCTCAGACATTTCTTAATAAAGGCATCCTCCCCAAGGAAAAAGACTTTGCCAGGGCTTCTGAAACATTATCGCAACTGTGGGAAATGAATTCCTCCCACTCAAGTCCCCATTAGCTTTCTTGTTTCACATCCAAGGCGGGAAGAAAACATAGACAACACAGGTCAGGGCTTCACAGGAATAGACTGAGAATATCCCAGCCAGGGAAAGGAGTCAGGGGCGGGGGGAAAGCCACACCACTAGAGTGATAAGTGCAAGGGTCCACTAAGACACAGACCCATTGGGAGATTGGGGTTCAATCCTAAAATTATAGAACGTTCCTCCTCCCCACACCAATAGGTCCCAAGCATAATAACAGTGGATGACAGAGGAAAGAGCTGAAGACACAAACTCTCTGAGGAGGATGCTTAGGGAAGACCAAGGTCAAGAGGGGAGACAGAGGGAGAGAAAGAAACGAAAAACAGAAAACAGTTACAAATATGACACATGTTAATCCAACTATATGAATAATCACTTTATTTTTTTCACAATTTTTGTAACTGATTTTATAAATTTTTGTGCTTCTATCCCATTTCTGACAGTTGCAATATCTTTTTCCTCTAGGAAGTTTCCTCTGTCCCCTCTCATAGTGACTTTTCCTCTCCTTTTTGCGATATAGTTATATTTGATGAAGAAAAAACAAAATACATATGTTTGCTGACCTGGTAAAAACAAAAGCCATGATCCCCAACCACTTAAGCCAGGGGTCTAAAGTCAATCAGTGCTGCATGCAGATTCTATAGGGAAATGAATCAGCCGATCCAGGAGAATAGCAGAGGCAAAAGTCTTGCCAAAGACGCCATATGGTGGCACCCGGGGAAGTGATATATATACACCTATGCCAAGATGGGTAACACGCACTTTCTCATCATTTATTCATCAATAATCACTTTAAACGTGAATGGCCTAACTAGATCAATTAAAAGACATTGTTAGAATGGGTTTAAAAAAAAAAAACAAGACCTAGCTATAAGCTGTCTACAAGAAACCCACTTTAAATACAAAAACTAGGGCTAAAAGTAACAGGTGGAGAAAGATAGCCTATGCTATCACTAATCAGAAGAAAGCTGGACTTGCTCTGTTCATTTCAGATAAATTTCCTGACTTCAGGGCCAGAAAATTCTCAGGGATAGAGTAGGGCATTTCATACTGAAAAGGAGTGAATTCTTAAGAAGGCATAAGCCTAAGAACGAACTATGCACCTAACAGCAGAGCATCAGAGTATGTGAGGACCTTCTCCGGTTGATGTGCTTTGAGTCATTTTATTTTATTTCCAGAAACTCTCCAGCAAATCTGCGTTAGTTAAAAAAAGCAAACCTCACTACTTCTGCATGTTGCTTGCTGCCCCTCCCGTGATGGAAAGTGCAGGACGGCTGGAATAGCTGTGGCGACAGCAGCCCAGGAGGTCAAACGTCCATTTGAAGATATTTCAAGAGCTAGACTTTGCACTTGCAAGTTCACCTTGTCTGGGAGGAGAAAGCAGGAGCTCATCCTGAACAGATGGCCTCGCCCGGGGTGCTCCCCGCTGCAGAAATCTTGGAATATCATCGTTTAAAAACCCATTTTCCATCGCAGGCTTCCCTGTCAATTCACGACCAAGGACTCACGAAGAAGTTTCAGGGAAGCATTTGAGCAGCCAGCGCACGCAAGTGGAACCACAGAGTGAGGAGTGGACGCCCGGAAACGTGTCTCCTGCACGCACTTGACCTTTAGAAGGACTTAACATTAACACAAGGCCAGCAGCCTGTCTGTAGGTGCAGGAGGGGTTGCACAGCTGGCGTCTGGGCCGTCCAGCTCCTTGCTGCCTGCGCCTGGGAGTCAGATGGTGCTAATTAAACAGCAAAACTGTTTCCGGGGGTGTTTATAATTCTTGAGAAGTCTGAAACTTTGAGCTGTGATACCAAATCCCAGCTCCGGTGAACAACAGCAAACCCTTGTCCTCAGGAAAAGCTATCCAATGTCCTGTCTTACTAAATGAAAAAATTGGATTTTTAAATTTGGGGTCATATACCTTATATACTAAAATTATGGTAAATAGGAAAACTGAAGAGATAAACATGAGGTTAAGATAGGTTTCTGGCCAACTGAGAGTTAATCAAAAGATATTTTGTCTTAGTTCATATTGAGAAGAAAAGTATCCCTGCTTTTTTCCCCAACTTAGCTTGCCTCCAATCTGTTTTTTAGTTATTGTGGAATTAAGTCCTTGCAGTCAGTGATTTATGGTTGTGGTAGCCACGCTACATATACCTTTTTCAGCATACATCTCCGTCAATGAGAACGGAAGAGTTAAATGAATATACACTAATCCCAGGATTTATCATAAATTTTAAAAATCCCTTATATCAATGTATTTCGTTATAATCCCCCTTTATCCCAAAAGTAGATTACAAGTATTTCCAAATCAGTAAGGGCATTACTCTACTATGACGGATACAGCCTTTTCATCCAAACACGTCCAGTGGCCTTAGCTGAGAACATACATTCACCCTCCGTGCATACTTAAGCCGCTGCAGCAGCTCTGCACACAGACTCCAGGCACGTACGGAGGGTTTAGTAAACAGAAGGCTGCCAAGACCCCGCCCCCTCTGTCCACTTACACAGGTGCGCGCACCTCACAAAGCTTCTCTTCTTGTCCATACCTGCCCGCTGTAAATTCATTATCTCATCTGGTTTCAAGCTTCGGTCCTCAAAGGGTTTAAAATCATTCCTTCATTTACAAATACCCACCAGGCAGCCTCTGTGTGCCAGACGATGTTTTAGGCACCCAAGATGCAGTGACTGTGACTCTGTAGGTCTCTGCTTTGTGGAACTTCCATTCTAGCCGGAGAAGGTGGGTGATAATCCATTAAATGAATGACTAAAAGATCACTGGCAACATGATGGGCACTAAAAGGAAATTATGCAGGGGCGGGACAAAGAAACGGGGGATGGGACGGGTAATGCTGCCTCGGGGAAGACGCTCAGAGGAGATGCTTATGGAAGAGGGATGGAAGCACTGAGCTGAGGATGCTGAGAAGCCCGTCATGCCAGGACTGGGAGAAAGGAGGAGAGACTGTGAGCTGAGGAGATGTGGGCGCAGCAGGCTCGGCCGTGTGAGGACCCAGCCCCACCGTGACCAAGAGAGCCACGGGGAGGAGTCTGCACGTGGTTTGCGTATCTCTGTTACTCAGCATACAAACCATAAAGACTTTAGACAGTGTTGAACTTGAGACACACACGGGCCTGTGCGGATTGCCAGGGGAAGGTCAACTGATTGTCAACAAAAAGGCCTCCTGAGATGACATTACTTTGGCAACTGTGCAGTGAAGTTCTGGCCTCTGTCCTCCTCTGTCTGTGGAGCTCCCTCCCCCATCGCGGGCACAACCCAGGAGGGCAGGGGAAGGAAGTGGCCTCAACCCATGGGGGATGGGAGAGGGGGATGAATGCCTCAGCTTCCCCCTCACTTCTATCCAAAAAAGAGTAGAGTCTCATGTTGAGACTCTCCACCCTTTCCTCGCTCTGGGGAAGGGCCGCAGAATCCACGGGGGCTCTGCGTGGGGTCTGAGGGTGAGAGGTTGGCATCTAGCCCCTGGCTTTCACCATACCACCCCAGTGCCACCGGAGGAGAGCTGTGACAGGGAAGGGAGCTCTGGGCATTGGACCCCAACATTTGGTGGCAT
Source organism: Balaenoptera borealis (assembly GCF_965194805.1). Classification (NCBI taxonomy): domain Eukaryota; kingdom Metazoa; phylum Chordata; class Mammalia; order Artiodactyla; family Balaenopteridae; genus Balaenoptera; species Balaenoptera borealis. The sequence goes on along the minus strand of NC_138863.1, from coordinate 5,849,296 downwards.
ATGTGAGTATACACAATGCAACCAGCCTCTCATCTGAAGACTCCTGAAGGTGAGACACTTCCGCATGATCAGGGCGTGAATGCCTTGTCGTGAATGTGCCTGCCGAGAAGATGTCAAGGGTCTCGGTACCTCTGGGTCTCTCGGAGAACACCAAAGGGGGCCTCAGGGGTTCCCATGGTGTCTCCCGGGGAAGCCCTGCGGCTTCAAAGGGGTAGAAGTCATAGGACTGTGTGGGAAGCTACTCAGCCAAGGCATGGAGCCCACCTTGGAGAAGGGCCAGAGCCCTGGTTGCCATGGTGGTGCTCCGGGGAGAGGGGCACGAAGCGGGTGCTTCTCCACGAAGCCTGCGCAGGGTTGGTGCCAAACCCACCCAAGATCGACCCGCTTAGGTCAAGAGCACAACTTTGGGGGTTCACTGGCCTTTCCCTGCCACGGTCACAGGGCAAGAGTCGCGTGAGCACAGTTAGGGCTTGGCTGGCGGTGAAGCCTCGGGGTAGGGGCAGGAGGAGGGCGTGGAGAGCCATCAGACAAGGGCTTGGTCCCGTGAACTGAGGCCACCAGTTCTGAGTTTGAATGAAACGTGAGCTGCAGGTGTGGAATGCTCCAGCTGCTGGGTTTCTAAGAGAAATGATAGCAATGTTGACAGGAAAAGAGACCATCGCTTCACGTTCGTACCACAGCAAGCGACTCGCCCCTGTCGCTGAGTTAAACTCCTCAGCTTCCTTTATCTAAGCGCCCCCAGATCGCGCTGCCATCCCACTGGCAGAGTCCTCTTTAGACGGGCTGATACCGCAGCTCTCAGCATGTCTTTGCACGTGTCTGCTGTTATCCTTTATGCGTGGATTTTTAGTTTTAATCTCAGGGCTTGGGGAGTTGTCTCTTTTGATAGCAGCATGGACGCATAGTTTGACAATTGCATGATTTTTTTAAAAAGCAGGCCACCCTTAGCCCTGCCTGTAGGGTTGTTTGGGGATTTCTGACCACGATGCTGCCCAGGCACCAGGGGGAACCCCATGCCCCTTGCAGAGCTTGGCCGTGGGGCGGGGCCTGGCCTGGCCTGGGTTGATTACTTTACCTCTGTCTTTCTCTTTTGCAAAGTTTTAATTCAATGTGTCTATTTTACTTAGTCTGTTCTTTGAGCTTCTGGTGTTGGCATTTTATTTTGTTTATATTGACCTCTTTGAAGCAGTTTTTGGTTTCTCAATTAGTTCATGGCTTTTTTAAAAAAAATTTATTTATTTATTTATTTAATTGCACTGGGTCTTAGTTGCGGCAGGTGGGCTCTTTAGTTGTGGCATGCGAACTCTTAGTTGTGGCATGGGAACTCTGAGTTGTGGCATGATGTGGGATCTAGCTCCCTGACCAGGGATCGAACCCGGGCCCCCTGCTTTGGGAGCACAGAGTCTTAACCACTGCGCCACCAGGGAAGTCCCAGTTCATGGTTTTTTTTACTTTACCTTCATCTTACTGTTTTAATATTTTGGCTACAGACCTCTCATCTTTGATACAAATTTGTTTGCCCCTTTGCCTGTGGTTTCAGGTTTCTGGTCACCTCGTCTCTCTAGAGTTTTGCTTATTTTTGTTGTAGTTACCCACTATACCCCCATCATTTTAATTATCCATTTATCATTTAATTCATCCTATTATTGTTTAATTATTATATAGAGATTTTGTTCTTGATTTGGGGAATTCTGGTCATGGAAGCATGGTGTCAGGGTGACAGAGATGGGCAACTGTCATCTGGCTCTGAACAACACCAGGCCCATTTTATCAGGAAGTCAAATGAAAATACAGAGAACGGACCCTTGTCACATTTGCCCAGGATCCCAGAAGTGGGTCCCGTGATAGCGACTGGACAACATTTATTCCCATGATAGCCAGAAAAAAGCAGAATCTAAAGAATTATGTTTTAGAATTCTGGTCTTTTGAAAATGTAGAATATAAAATTCAGGGGACTTCCCTGGCGGTCCAGTGGTTAGGACTCCTCGCTTTCACTGCCAAGGGTGTGGGCTCGATCCCTGGTCGGGGAACTAAGATCCCACAAGTCCAACGGCGCGGCCAAAAAACAAACGAACAAACAAAAAACCAAACAAAATTCAGGAGGGAAAATACTGGCATGTTAGTGTCTGATCTTTGACCTTAGCCAAAAAAAGGACGCTCTTAATTCACCAGGGATCAACACCATTTCATTTTGGTCACTCAGACAACAAACCTTAGACTAGGTCCAAGAGTACCATTCTGGAATTCTGTACTTTAATTCCTAACACAGGTAAAGGTCTTCAGAAATCTTGCAAACGAGCCACAATGTTGAAACGTCAGCATTCTCCAATCTGCCTACGTGCGTATTTATAATTGTCAAATGTTTCGCTACGGAGTGTGATGGCGATTAAGATGGTTAGAAAAATGATCATAACCGTAAAAGGGGAGAAAATTGAAGTGCCATGCACTCTATAGACAGAAAATGGAAAAATAAATGGGTCTGATTCTCACTTTGGCAGTTCGAGGGGAAATTTTTTGAAGTAATGAAGGGAAGTAAAAGTAGATAGGATGAGAAATTGGCCCATGAATTGGAAAGCATCAGTCTGTGTCCTATGTAATATGGAATTCCAGACACCGGCTAGCAACCTCACATTGCTGTCACATCCCCTCAATTGAGTCTTCAAAGTTTTATTACACAAAGATGAAAATTTTTATAGGCAAAACATACTAACAAAAAGGGCACTGGGTGGTAACAAAAATAAAAACAGTTCCGGCATGGCCAGCGCTGCCCTAAACATCTTCAGTTGACTGTGTTATTTCCTTCTCTCAACAGCTCTGTTGCTACAAACAAGAATATGAAACCAGAAGCTTAAGCTCCTTGTACAAGATCACACAGCTAGTCACTGGCAAAACTCGCCTCTGAAAGCAGGATCTCTGAAAACGGGTGCTTTCTGCTTGGCTCTGCCTTTCCCAACATTCTCAGCCCAGTTCAGGCACATACCAGCTCTGCTCTCAGTTAGGGCCCGCCTGCTGTGAGCAGGACACCGCTCGAAGTGGGGTTGAGGGCTGGACAGGCTGTAGCATCTCGTGGGGCCCCTAGGAAGCAGCAATTCACGGTATCAGCTCGTGTGACATTAGTGAGGTCATTTCATTTCCTAAGTGTCCAGTTTCTTTACATGTGGAGTGAGGAATTTTTAACCATTAAGGGATTTGGAACTAAGAGTATGCAACAAAATCACCTACAAATCTTTAAAAACTGTAGTTACTGGGGTCCTACTCTAAACCCACTGAATCAAATTTGGGTTGAGGCCTAAAATGTGGAATTTAGAAACTCCTTCTCAGACAGTTTGAATTCAAACCTGTATTTTAAGAACCATCCAGCATGCTGACTCCAAATTTCTTTCTGGCTCTCACATTCTAGTTTTATCTTTAGAAGATCTTTAAATATCTCTCCATTATCCAGCATTTACACTTGCGTGCTGGCAGCAAAATGCCTGCTGGCATTACATTACCAGGTATTAAATACCTTCTAAAATACAGAACAGGGACTTCCCTGGTGGTGCAGTGGTTAAGAATCCGCCTGCTAATGCAGGGGACACGGGTTCGAGCCCTGGTCTGGGAGGATCCCACATGCCATGGAGCAACTAAGCCCGTGCGCCACAACTACCGAGCCTGTGCTCTAGAGTCCGGGAGCCACAACTACTGAGCCCACGTGCCACAACTACTGAGCCTGCACGCCTAGAGCCCGTGCTCTGCAACAAGAGAAGCCACCGCAATGAGAAGCCTGCGCACCGCAACGAAGAGTAGCCCCCGCTCGCCACAACTAGAGAAAGCCTGCATGCAGCAACAAAGACCCAACGCAGCCAAAAACAAACAAACAAATAAATAAATAAATTTATTAATAAATAAATTTATAAAAAATAAAATAAAATACAGAACAATTAGCCATCTTTACGTTGGGTGGACATGTTGAGACTCTCACTGAGCAGAGCACATAGCTAACAAGAGCCTTCTGTGTCAGGCAAGGAAGTGAAGGCACCAATGACCTAGACGCATTGTCAAGGCCATCTGCAGCTTGTTTTCCCAGCACCATTTCAGGGACTTGGACCAGCACTACTAACCCAATGAGTCCCTGGTACGATGTCTCTCAACCAAAGAAATTCCAGTTCCAAAGACATTGCTGGGGAATGGGTTTCTTCCAAGAATAAGGATGAGGTATTTGGCCCAAGATGATAGGGAAGCAAGATTAGGAATTTATAGAAATCATTGGGCAGGAAGTGAACTTCTTTAGACCATGTAATTGGGGATATGAACCAAGCTGTACTGGTTCTTGGAAGGGCAGAGAAGCTGCCCATGTCATCCGGATTGTGTGCATAAAACGTTTCAGGAAATGTTTGCAAAGGAGATAACGTCAAACCAAAGTCACTATTCCTGAGTGCTTCACAAGTAACCACGGACTTTGTAATAAAGAGGGAAATAAAACACAATGAGCACAGAATCTCACCTACACACAAAAATCCGTGGAAAATATACTTCAAAATAAGGGAAAATACTGTGGTAAGTTACAATTCAAATTAGTACTGGATTGATTTTAATTTTTGTGTTAGATTTTTTTCCTTCTCTGCTTCTGTAAAGGGAGTCTGTGAGCACACGCACTGCCTTCCTTTGATATCTCCCTTTGACATCAAAACTGGCACATGGGATGGTATAAAGGTTAACGACTGGCACTGCAGTGAGGAAAATACATGAATGTTAGTGTAGAAATCCAGGCATCGTCTTCCTCCTTCATTGGTTTCCACACAACTCCCTTCCTCTCCCGTGAACCCAAACAGCTCAGGAAGTCTTCCCGGAGTGTCACTGACTGTGGATCTCCAATAAGCTGGGTCTGCCCCAGAAAAGGCAATCATGGCTTTAACACTCTCCATGTAAAAAGATTATAGCCATTCCAAGGCTATGCCTAGGCATGGACCAGCACGATCCAAGTCGGGGGACACGCTGCACCTGAAAACCTACATGCACACCTTGCAGCCCATCCAAGAGGAGCAGAGCCAGCAACTCAATGGCCACCAGGAGCCAAGTCAGGGCAACAGGAGCCCAAGTCAGGAATCAGCGCTGCAGACAAGGAGACAGGATGTGACCCAAGGCTGACTACGGGAGATGGGCTTGCCTGCAGGAAGCAGGAGGACATCTCTGGGGTGTGGATGATTTTAAGAAGATGGATGTGTGTGCCCATTTCGGAGCTGCTGGGTATCTGGTGGGATCCCACTCCAGCCTGGCACCTATGGTCAAGGTACCTCTTCCCCGTAGGGACACAGGGGTTGGTCATACATTGTGCCCCTTTGAAAGCTTCCCAATACCTACGTTGGACTTTCACTGTTATACTTCCCTTTGAGTCTGTGCTATGAAGCTGTTTTGCAAAGTAAAAGCATCTATGCTTTGCTCTGATTTGAGGATGTGTCTTAACCCCTTTATAAGGTAATAAAATCCTTGAAGGCAATTATTTTTGTCTTATTTATCTTTTTATTAATCACCATCCCTACACAAACGATGTACTAAAAACTACTGGCTGACTAAATGTACACGATTCCTTTGAGCAGAATCCAAGGACTTGAACTCAGTTGCTAAGAGTGTCATTCCAACTGACAGGAGAACTTTTAACTCAGATTCTGGCTGGTTATGATCTTGAAGAATTCCAGGTAAAATATTTCATTGCTCCTTAAATAGGGGTATATAGAGGTTCCAGCAGGTAGACAACGTCACAAGGGAAGTGTGCTACGTCTTCCTGGAGCATAAGTTTTTTTTTTTTTTTGCTGATGTTTACATGAAAGCATTCTCTTTATTGTTGAACAGATAGGAATACATTATGGAGAAGACAAAATCCCACACACTGATTACATAAAATACGAGTCCTCACTTGGGGTAGACTGTTTATCTCCTTGACCATTAAGACAGTTTGTTGAAGTGTGCAATCCCTAAAACCTATATCCCTAAAACCTAAAATATTAAAAAAAAAAAAAAGCAGAAACACAATCTCTTTTTTTTTAACAACTTTATTGGAGTATAATTGCTTTACAATGGTGTGTTAGTTTCTGCTTTATAACAAAGTGAATCAGTTATACATATACATATGTTCCCATATCTCTTCCCTCTTGAAACACAATCTTATCTTACGTGATGGCCAGACCTGGGCCTCAGTGACTAAGCACTCAGACTCCAGGGCAAATGGATCTGGATTTGAATCCCAGCTCAGCCACTTTCTAGCTGTGTGACCTCATCAAGGCAAACAAGGTAAACCTCAGTTTCTTCCTCTGCTTGGTGGGGATAAATGTTTTCTTGGAGGGACTAAATGAAATCATTCATTTGCATGAATAATTCACACAGTGTGTTATGAGGGATAATCCTTCCGTAAGTGTTGGTTATTAGTCTGTTATTATTAGGAGGTAAGATTAGTATTTAGAAAGTTGAAAATAGATCAATATAAAGCAAATACCCTAAAGAAACATGCTGCTGTCACCAGAAGGCCTTGTGGGAGCCCTGCCGAGCCTCAGAAGAGTCAGGCTACAGGGAACAGGCAGCAGCCCGGGGGGCAGGCAGCCCGACAGTGGGAACATCACTGGTCTCCAGGCCCCCAAAAGACTGACCACCTGGACCCCAGTCCTAAGACTCTGTGTCCCCAAGTGGACATTACAGCAAGAGTTCAAACACCAGAGAGCAAGACTGAGGCCCAGTGATGGTGGTGGAACAGAAGAGACGTCTGATGCCACAGAAGGGGCTGCGTTATCAAAATGGGACACACAGCTCGTAGCCCACCAGAAGCCCAGCGGGAAATTTCTCAGAGAACATTAAATACACGGATCATGTACAAGCCTTCCTCGTGCACACTGACGGCTCGCAGGAGGCCTTTGATAAATGTCACTGTTGACAGTCACAGCCATATTCGTGGATGCATGGGGGTGGGCCATTGCCCAGCTGGGCCCACCTCTATTCCAAGAGTCTTGGGTTTTCCAATCAAAGGGAGTCTATCTCCTTGATATCTTTTGTTTCGTTTTTGCAGAAACCGATTCTCTCCCACTTTATCACAAGCTGCCAGGCGAGTGTGTTCGAAGAAGGCAGGATAAGCAAGAAGTCTGCCTGGGGAATGAGCTCACCTGAACAGCATCCCTTTCAGCTCCCTGTTCTGGGGCAGGAGAACCTTGTGTGCCTGTAGGGAAGGGAGTGGGGTGCTGAGGGGAGCTGTGAGGTCCGGCTCTGGGGGGTGGAAAGCAGAGGCAGGATCAGGGAGCCAGGGGGATCTCGTCCAGCTCGGTAACTCTGTTCAGTTAGGAGCCTTACAGATTAAGGGCTTCCTCAAGTTGCCTTCAGCTATGATGGTGCAATCACTTTTTGAATGTTAAACAAGTTTGTTTTGAGCACATGAGCAGGTGTGTTTTAACCTGTACTTGTTTTTTACTAATGCTACACATTTCTATGGCATTAGAGGATTTTAAACTCTGCCCTGCCAAGCCCCATAGATCTGCTTTTGGGAAAGGAGCCCCGACAGGGCACCCCGGCAGAGACACTGACTCAGCCCCGGCCTCTCTCTGCAGTGAGCGCTTTCACCTAGCAAGTTTCCTTATAAACTTCCCTTTAACGGAGGCTCAACCACCAAAATACTAAAAGCACTGGCTGACATAACAGAGCCTGTGTTAATGATCAACACACCTGCACTGTCCCTGCTGTGACACAGCTGCTCACATCAGCCTGGCCTCCAGGTCACATGCCTTTCCTCTCCCAGGGTCATCTGGGGCCCCAAGAAACCTCAGGTTCTGGGACACACGTGAAAATTTAGCAGAGGCTGGCACTCCTGATGGTTCTCTTGAAGGTTAAAGGTAAATCAGAGTCCTGGTTTCCTCCCTACCCGCTCAGAGCACTGATAACCCAACCCACCCACATCATAAAAACTATGCCGCCCCCTGTGGGAAGGCTGTTTATCGGGCCTCCACCCCGGGGCTCTCCACACGAACAAAGAAGCCCTGTGGAAAGCTGGTGATGTCTTTTTTTTTAACCAAGGCTCAAGGCTGAAGATGTAGGCAGCCAGACAGCCGTCCACACCACCCCACCCCCACAGCCCAAGCCCAGCTGTGATCATGTAATGTGTGTGGCCCACCACCCTGCAAGGCTCTGAAATAAAAGGACTCGGATAATGAGTCCCAAACACCCGGTGACAGCTGAGTGTGGGAAAAGGCCCAGAGGTCCTCCGTGGATTCTCGTACGTTACATAGGACAAACCCCAAATCTCAGCTCCCTGTGCACAGGGGATTGAAATGGCTCAACAGCGACGGTCTCCAGTGATGGGCAAGTTTATGACAAGGCATGGGTAAATCCACTCCAAAAATCCAGTACTGCTTGAGTCTTTCTTGTTCCAGGTTACAGACCAAAGCCTGACCTTTGACAAATCCCTCAGCCGCAGGAAACTTGTGAGTGAGCAGTACCCTCCTGTCAGGGAAGAAGCTGCCCAGGTGAGTTTTGTTCACATGTTTTAACTCCTGCAGAGGGGTTGATCTCCTCGAGGCGGCTGAGGGGATCATCATTAGTTAGTGTTTTGGTTTGAAATAGAAAAAACTCTGGCTGCTATGTCCACCATCTGGAATGGGCCGGTCAGTGTGCTCTGATACCATCTCTGAAATAGGAATTGTGATCTTGTCATCAAAGCAGAGGGCACTCAGCAAACTCCTTTAGGACCTGGTTATTTGTAAGGAAGCAAGACTGAGCACCAAGAACATACCCAGGGGCCTAGGAGAAGCTTTGGTTCTAATATTGGGGATAATTGAAGGTCTTACAGGATGTGACCTGGAAACTCCATGAAGGTTCTTTTGGTTACAACCAACAGAAATCCAGTTCATATTAGTTGGAGCAAAAAAGGGGATCTATGAGAAATTAAGTTGCCTCATATAGTGAAATAAAGATGGGCTTCAGGCAGAACTGCACCCAGGCGATTGATTACCCACAGAACTCGCCTCCCCACCTCATGTCTCCACGTGCTCTGAGTGTCAGCTCCCTTTCCTTTTAGCACAGACATGCTTCCTCCACGTCCATTTCAAATGTTCCTGGAGAGAAACCCCATGAGCCAAGCTTGGGTCAGGTCTGTCCCTGGACCAAACAGTCAAGGCCAACCACAGGAAAAGGCATGTGCTCTGGACAGACTGAATGGGAGGGGTCCCGGCCCCTGGGTTCATCCTTTCCATGTTACAGTGAGATTGGCAAAGTATGGTCCCAGGGCCAAATCTGGCTGGCTTTTTACAAATAAAGTTTTATTGGGACATGGCCACACACCTCTGCTTTCACACTGTAATGACAGACTTGAGTAGTTGTGACTGAGATTTGATGGCCAGCAAAGCCTAAAGTGTTTACTATCTGACCCTTGACAGAAAAAGTTTGCTGACCCTTGGCTAAAGGTTAAGACATCCTGGGAGAAAGCTCAGTGGTTGTTCCCCAGGCCTGAAACAAGCTCACACGGAGATACACCCTTTATATGAGGGATAATGGGGGACTTACTGTTAAGTTTTATATGATAGCAAATCTGTATCATTTTTTAAGACTTTATATTTTTAGGGAAGTTTTAGGTTCACAGCAAAATTGAGGAAGAGGTACAGAGATTTCCCACATTCCCCTGCCCCTATGCATGCAAGTCCTCTCCGGTTATCAACATTACTCACTGGAAAGATACTTTTTTTTTTTTAACCAAAGATGAACCTACACTGACACCTCATAATCACCCGAAGTCCATAGTTTACCTTAGGGTTCATTCTTGGTGTTGTACATTTTATAGGTTTGTACAAATGTATAATGATATATATCCATCATTATTATAATATACAGAGTCTTTTCACCACCCTAAAAATCCTGTGTTGCACCTACTCATCTCTCCTCTGACAACCACTGATCTTTTTTCTGTCTCCATAGTTTTGCCTTTTCCAGAATGTCACATAGTTGGAATCATACAGTATGGAGACTTTTCACATTTGATTTCTTTTACTTAGTCATATGCATTTAAGGTTCCTCCATGTCTTTTCATGGCTTGATAGCTCATTTCTTTTTAGTGCTGAGTAATATTTCATTGTATGGATGGACCACAGTTTATTTATCTATTTGTCTATTAAAGGACATCTTGGTTGCTTTTGAGTTTTGACAACTATGAATAAAGCTGCTATGAACATCCATGTGCAGGTTTTTTTGGACACAAGTAGGTAAATACCCAGGAGTACAACTGCTGGATCATATGATAAGAATATGTTTAGTTTTGCAAGAAACCCTTGAACTGTCTTCTAAAGTGGCCATACCATTTTGCATTTCCACCAGCAATGCATGAGAGTTCCTGTTGCTCCACAGTCTTGCCAACATTTGGTGTTGTCAGTGTTCCAAATTTTGGCCATTCTAATAGGTGTATAGTGTTTCTGTGTCATTTTTCCTGTGCAGAATTGTGCTATCTAACTTGTGCTGTCATGTGCTGGGGGTCCCACTCTGGAGCTCATCCTGGAGGATCTCTGCGGACATGGGGCTAAGTGCAATGAGCAGAGAGGGATTGTCTTCACTTCATGCATACATGTCCATCAGGCAGCCTTATCTGAAAGTGTATCCTGGCCGATATGAAAGCTTTTGGTGAAACTATCAAAAGACATTCACCGATCCTTTATGGATATGAGGTATGTCGGTAAGGACTGGGGAGGTCATCCCATGAACGTGTGGGCAGGTCTCCCCTGAAACATTGCTATGTCCACATCCCAGAGTACAGGAAAAGCCACATTCCTGCTGAGCCCAAGCCCGGTATTAAGTCCCTTGACCTCTCAGAGAGAAAACAAGGATGGAGAGACTGTTGGCTCAAGCCTTTCTTCCTCCCCATCTCCCTCCCCATCCCCCCTTTTCAAGTTTATATAGGGAGAGGTAGGTAAAGTGAATGAAATCATCCCCCAGACCATAGCAAGAAGTTAAAGGTCAAGCAAAAGGTATGGATTTTCTCTTTGGGAGTTTTCCATTTACTAGCTTGGCTGAATTCCCAGACCACCTCTCCTTGGCTTTTCTAAGCTCCCTTTGTCTTCTCCCCATGTGGCTGAGGTTAGAAGTTCACATGTGAGCATCCCTGACCTTTGGGTGGCCTGAGATGGACACCCAGGGCCAAGAACGTCTCAGCCTCAGAATGAAATGGTTTCTCTGGCCTAATCTTTCAGGTCAAGGTTGGTTCACCATCTGCTTCACACTTTCTCAGCCCAAAGACTCTGTTGGAGCTTAGCATGTGGGATCAGAGCTACAGCTAATGATACATTGATCCCCTGAGATTGACCTCTGAGTATATGCCTCCCTCAGAGACCTCTTGGGAAGGGGAGAGGTGGAATTAGGGTGCTTCTGGGCCCACTGGCCCATAATCTTATAATCCTACCTCCAACCCCACAAATACCAACCCTGACTCCCTACTGCAGACAAGAATGCTCCATCCACAGCCCGGAGTAGAGGCGGGCGACCATGGACCCCAATTCACTGTCCACTTCTTTCTAAGAACAGAATGAGGGAGGTGTCCTGGGAAGGTCCTGTTCTAAAGCTGTGAGGGTGCTTTCTTCTGAAAGCCTAAGGATTTTGTCATACAAAAGAGCTATAGAATTGAGGATTGCATTTGAGTGAGGCCAAAATACATTTCAAGCTCATTTTCTGAGACTGTAAAACCCTTTTTGAGAAGCTTTGTAGGAGCTTTCCGTGTGATTGAGCTTATCTAATCCGAATTACTAGATTGTCTTCTGTTCACTTATCACCATTCTTAGCAGTTCTCAGGAGGACAAAACAAAACAGACACCCCTGGGAAGCAAATCAAGCACGCCGTACTGCGCAAGGCGGCACCCATGCCCACCTCACGCCAGGGGTGATACGCAGAACCCGTCCCCCAGTGGTTCCCTGGGAAAGCTGACAACCTCAGAAGACCCCCCCCCACCCCCAGTTGTTAGAATACAGTATGGCCCACACTGAGGTCTCAACATGATCCCACTGGGAGAGTTGGATGTGCTTGTGAACACCTGACACCTCCTAGGGGGGAGGTACCCCACATCTGAACAACCCAAGAGAAGGGAGCAGTCCCATCACCTCCCAGCACTGACCCTTCATGATGTCCTCATCAGGCCGGGTTGCAGGTGAGTCCTTTCATTATTTGTCTTGCCTCCAAAATAAAGGGTGCCAGAACTTCAAGTTTCTTTCATTAATCCGAGGAGGTACAAAACCAGCGAGTTCCGTGAGAAATAGCTTCAAGACAATGAAACAAAGGTTGACTTCCTTCAATTCCCCATGGCAGGATGGTCACCGAGCCTCCATCAGTCCTCAACACAGGGATAAGTGATGCCTATTACTTTCCTGATAGAGTTTTGATTTGTGTCCTCATGGGTGAAAACTGGGTAAATGAATAGGAAGGCTGCCTTCCAATCCCTCAGTAGAATAAGGCTAAATAATAGCGTGGTTCAATCACCTTCAGATAGACTGGCAAAAAGGATGGAGTCGTCAAAATGAAGAAGGGCAGCATGCATTTATAAATTATTCTACTTTTTGCCGTTGTCCTACTTTTAGTTGTCGGCACCTCCTGAACTTGTATTTGCTCATCACCGGGGCTGAAGCCTGGAGAAAAAGGGGTGGGGGGGAGGGAAGGCCAGTAAGAGCTCACTGTTGTCCATAGCTATTTGCTGTGTTTTCTTCCTGGGCCAAATACCAACACACTTGTGTCCCGAAGAAAAGGCAGAGACTGTTCAACCAGCAGAATTAGCAGGTTTTCCTCCTGCTGTTCTCAATGGACGGCTTATTCTTGCAAGCAGAAACATGCTGCTCCAGCTTGCTTTCTAAACAAATGCCACACAATCGATCCTAAATGTGACTGCACGTGGAAACACACGGGGGGCTTGCTATAAATACAAATCCCTCCGCACCGAGATTCTGATCCAGCTGGTCTCCCTGGGGCCCAGGAATCTGAATGCTGAGTAAGCACATCTGGTGACTTGAAGTGCTGGAGTCCAGGTACAGCAAGTTTACTTCCTTACATTAGCATTTTAGACTAGAAAAAAGGAAGCCAGTGATCATCTAACTCAGCCTCTTTGTTTTGCAGAGAAATAACATTGAATCGAGAGATAAAACCTGGTTTGATCAGGCAAGGCTGTGACACTGTTAATGCTCAGTGTCTCTGCAGAGAATCTCTTGCCTCTGGACTGAATTTAGAATTAGGACTGTTTCTGTAAAGGCTTAGAAACAAATATCCTTGCAGAAAAAAAAAAGAAAAGGTTACTAGGAGTCATCTATATAGAAAGAAGCCTTTGTTTAGGAAAGATGGCTTTGAAAAAGCAAATGTTAGTGAAAGAGGCTCTATCAGAGGAAGGCCCGGGGCAAATCCGGCCCAGAGCAAAAGGACCATGCTTTGTCCAGCCATCTGCAGTCTGTGTCTGAAGGCCCCTTGAAGAAGCAGGAGCTCCAATGGCTAATGGATTTGGACTCCAAAAGAGAAACAAAACAAAAGGACTGCAGTCTGAAAGCAATTCTTGAAGAGAAAGAGCCCTATTGATGTGTATGCCTCCCAAATGGAGCTTAATTAGGCCACACACACTAATGCACTGGGGGTGGGGGGGACACCCCAAAATCCAATTCCTGTCTTTATTTCTAGATCGAGGAGGAAGCCTGAGTAACTTAAGGCTGCCTCATTGGCACTACAAGGACACACAGATATTAGGACAACAATGATGGTGCCCTTGAATTACCCGTAATGACATGTAAACACATAACTGAACAACTCTGGTCCCTGTGCCCACCCTTCACCCCAATTCTTATTGAACCACAGGTTCCAGACCTGGAACAGACCTTTCGTTTTTTTTTTTTGGCTTCACTGTGTGGCTTATGGGATCTTAGTTTCCCCACCAGGGATTGAACCTGGGCCCTCGGCGCTGAAAGCATGGAGTCCTAACCACTGAACCTCCAGACAATTCCCGGAACAGACCTTTCTAAGCTCCTCATCCATGGGCCTGTCAGGTAGCGATATACAGGTTGTGGGCTCAATGTGGACTGATGGAGACCTAGCTGAAGGGGAATATAATTATTTCTATAATTTTGGGCCTTTACACTTCCATTCCACTGAAACTGTACCTTGAACCAGGGGCCCTTGAAGAATTCTTAGCAAAGTGAAATAGGACAGAGTAGGGCTTCCCACAGTTTGAATGGTTTGTGGACTGATTGAAATCTTTGAGTTCACCACTTTAATCATTTAAAAATATCTGCAGTTCACTCATCCATGGATTTCTAACCCCAGGGCCCACTATACAGAGTTGACAAAGTTGAGGTCCAGTGATTTGACTGCAGGGAGTTAGTGGCAGAGCTGGACAGGACCCAGGTGTCCAACCTGCATCCTTCCCCATCAACGTGCACTCTTGATGATGCATCTTCTATCAATGTTAATTTCAGAATTGTTAGATCTTTCCTGAGTAAACCATGGCATCTCATCTTCCCCATGTTTGTATGGAATCTTCTGGAAGATTTTGATATACCTCTGTAGCAAACACACCTCCATGTGACCCCCCCAACATGTCACGACCTATGTAATCCCCTCCCCCTGATTGTGGATGCAACCTGTGACTTGCTTCTGGAGTAGGTTATGTTATATGAGATAATCACTCCCATGGTTATGTTACGATATATAAGACTCCCTCACAGGCAACTAGAGTAAAAGGTTCTCCTGTTGGTCTAGAGAAGTGAGCTGCCAGGCTGTGAGAGGGCCAAGTGGCAAGGAACTGCTGCAGTGTCTTGGTGCTGGTGCTGAGAGCAGCCCAGTTAATGGCCAGCTAGAAAACAGGACATCAGTCCTGCATCCACAAGGACTGCATTCTGCCCACAACCACGCAAGCTTGGAGAGCACCCCCAGCTCCTAAGAGGAGTGCAGCCTTTGAGACCCTGAATAGAGGACCCAGTTACACCCTGCCCAGATGCCTGACCTACAGGAACTGGGAGAGAATAAAGGTACAGTTGACTCTCATTATTCACGATGGTTGTGTTATATGACGTCACCATGAGAAATGAACTAGTGCTGTTGCTCTGGAGAAAAACAGGTGTAGGTTCCTGACAGACTCTGGTCACACCATTTTCATCAGCTGATCAACAGCATAACCTTGTTTTATGTGTGTTTCTGTTTAATATACATGTTGACTCATTAACACTGAATCCACGGCCAACAGCACAATAACTCAGGCCTGAGCAAAACTTGTCTAACACATGTATTTTCTCCACAAGGCACATCACAGCCTTCTTGCGCTCAGGACACTAGACAGTACTCCCGCACTCTGCTTGGGACCATTTTAAACAGCGAAATTACCAACAAAAAGCATAAAAAATGCAAAAACCATGACATTAAACAGACCACAGAAAGGACCCTTGTTTGCAGTGTGAGAGCTGAAAAAGAAAGCAAGGCATCGCCCCCTTTCACCTCCGCTGGGAACGTGTGCATCCAGTGATTCAAATTTTTCCCACTCTGCAAATGTTTGCAAATGACTGAAAGCACTGTGATGATTGATTTTTCGAGGTTCCAAATAAATTTCATTTGATCTGTGTCAAAATTTTAGCAGATAATGAATCTGCAAATAATGAGGATAGATTGTAGGTTTAAGCTGCTAAGTTTATGGTAATTTGTTATGTGGCAACAGCTAGCTAATTCAGTCTCTAACTTTAGTTAAGCACATCCCCAACTTCCTTTACCGTTCACCGTACCCTGAATGTGACTCTTGTTCTACCTATATGAGGATATTACATAAATCCTCTTCTTCTGACATAACCTTTCAGAACCTTTCAGTGGTGTGTTTATGAACCATTCCCAGAACTTCTCAGCATTAGAAAAGTACCAGGTGTTGGAAGGCTTTGCTGTACTTCATTAATATATAGTTTCCGTAACAGACACATTTCATTGCCTCAGCCTGGCTTACATATTAGGCCAAACCTTTACTCTTAAAATTAAATGGTTCTAACCTTCTTCTTATTCTGTAAGAACATTTTTGTTTTCCTTTTCCGGGAATCCCACCCCCTCCCTCAGGGATCAAAGAATTCAAGAGCTCACTCACCATCCATGGACCAGTCAGACACCGGTCAAGTTCACAAGGGTGAAGAGAAAATCAGGAAAGCTGTCCTGTTATCTGGCCACCCCAGCCCTCGGCTGTTGCTGTGCGGCCTGCTGTGTGGTTCCTAAAGCCCCAGCTCCCCGGCCACCGGCCTCTTCCCCTTTGTTCCTTACCATGTTTTTGCAGCAAGCTGGAGTTACACCTCAATAAGACTGAAGCAGGGCCTCCCCTCTCCCACAACTGGCCCCTCAGTGCAGACACACCTGCCACGGGACAGGACCTACGATACCTGGCAGGCCACGTGCCCTGCCTTGTTATGCAGAACTGCAGCTCAGGGACCCCCGACGCCATACCTATAGCCCAGCCTCCACTCCCTCGCCAGTAACTCAGCTGGTTGGGTTGACTCACGTGCGTGCGTAGAGCCATTGCTTCGGCCCAGGCTCGTAGGGAGGAACCGGGAGACTGCTCCAAAGTGCTTTCTAACCTCAATTCAGCTTTGTCTCTGAGACCCCCATCTAACTCTCCTAATACATACCACCCCCTCCTCACCTGCTCCTGCTCAATCAGTCCTCCAACCCAGTTGCGCAAATCCCAATTACGAAAAAGGTTCTTGGGGCAGGACAAACATTTCTACGATGGACGGCACCGCGGCAGCAGAAAGGTAAAAAGGTTGCCTTTCTAAAAGAGGAAGAACCGTCAGATTGTCCACACACAATTATTGTAGCAGTGTCTCCCCATCCCAAGGGCTAAGATTGCTTTCGTTGTTTCCCCCTATTGCTACGTTAATAATTATCATCTGCTTCAATACAGCAAAATAGAAGGAGAATTAATGACCCATCTCACGGTAAGCACTCACTGCATCTCGGCACAAGCTTACAAAGTGGCCTCAAAAAATAAATTACACAGGCCTGCTATATGCTTGCAGAATGTAGGGAAGATCCAATAAAGCCATAATTTTCCCTTCTTTTAAGCCTCTGCACAAAATATGTAGTTTTCCACTTCAGTTTATTTCCCCGGGGTTTCATACTGGTGGTGACTGATTTTTTTCTTTTATCATTATCAATCGATGCTATGTTCTCAGATCATTGAACATTAATGATGTTCCAATTCCATTTACAGAAAGCTGTAAAAAGTTAAATTTGGAGAATGAGGGACAATACATAAAAAGCATTCTGAAGCATGTTAGCACTTTTGCCTAAAAAAATGAAGATAACTGTAATAAATTATAACAATTCTGCTTAAGATTTCATTATGATATGACTCTGAGATTCCTTCTTACAGAATTTGATAAATGAAATGAATCTTAAAGCAATAAAAGGAATCAGAGAATAAAAACAGAAGAAAATCATTGACATAAAAAATATATAACCATGGGATCCTTCAGGAAAAAAAGAAGAATAGCACAAATCCATGTACCAGTGATAACTGTCAACCCAATCATTAACTCATTTGCATGACTTTAAGATACATCACCTGCTTGTAATATTCCACCTGGCTTCCTGCTCCAGAATTCTTCCTCTCTCCATGGACAAAGTAATTTGACATTATTCTCATTTGACTCCTTTACCCTAGACTTCTCCTTAATGGCTATCTTCCAAACTGTAGTAAGAACTGTCACACAATGGCATTCTCAAAATTATCTGAGCCACTCATGAAAATCAAAAGATAAAGTAGCACTCTCCAAAATATTTCCTTAGTATTTTATTTATACTTCATCTTTTCCCAAAAAGTGTTTGAGACATCTCACTATTATACATATAATGAAATACATTTTTTTAAGTAAGGGAAGTAAACAGTGCAAATAATGGGAAAAAGGATTAAAAAGTAAGACAAAGTCTGTGTACCTGTATTAGTCAGCAAGTGCTGCAAAACTGCTGTGTAATGAACAATGACAGAATCTCAGTGGCATGCACCTAAAAACGTCTTTCTTGCTCAGTTTATGAGTCAGCTAGGAGTTGCTCTTACTTCAGGCTCCCATGGTTCTGCTCCAGGAGACTCCCATCCTCCTTCTGGGACCCAGGGCCATTTGGGGCACATTCTTCTCTTTGCTGTGACTAAAGCACAGGAAGGCAAATGGAAATGTGCGATGCCTCTTAAGGCCTAGGCTCAGAACTGGCAGTTATCACTTTCAGTTTCCAAATCTTACAGTCTTGCATGAGTTCTTCTCATGGGTAAACTCTGAACCAAAACTGCACAAGGAAGGGGATTCTGGGAAATGTAGTTTCCAGCCTTAGACACATATGGCAGTGGTAGGGATGTAGTGGTGGTGATGGTGACAATGTGGAGGTGGTGGTGGTGATGGTGCTGGTGGTGATAATGATGGTGGTGGTGATGGGGGTGGTGGTGGTGGTGCTGCTGCTGCTGGTGGTGGTGGTGGTGGTGGTGGTGGTGATAAGCTGACAGTAGATAATCTGGCATGATAAGAAAAGTGTTCAATCCCTGAGTACTTTTCTAGAGACAGGCTAAAAATCTCCCTTTGCAATTTTCAGAAATCCATGCAAAGGGGAAAGGATCAGCTCCACGATCAAAGAGGCCATAAGATGTGCCTTAGGGTGAAGTCATTTATAATTCATTGTGGACCAAGCCCTTCCATCTGATGTTTTATAACCTTCATCAGTTTTGAGTCACTTCTACACTTCATCTAATAATTCCACTGCTCTCTCTTTCCATGACCCTTATGTCCTATCATTTCTCTCTTATTTTCCATCTCTCTATTCTTTGGGAGAGATTTCCCTGACTTTATTTTTTTAGTCCCTAAAAGGTGTTCTTGTTTTGCAATTTTTTTCTTTTTCACGTCATCTTGTTCTTGGTGTATGAACTCAAAATTTAAATCTCCTTATTAATTGGAGTATTGTTCTTAGTTTTCATTTTGTAACCTGAATTACCCTGTTTCTTCTGGGATCTATTTTTTTATTCCTTTGCCCAGGCCTTTCTCAGTTGAGGGTCTAGATCTCCTTATCTTCTGGTGAATCTTGGTTCTCTGTTTAAGCTTGTGAAAAAAGCTGGGTCTCTGGTATTGGTTCTCTCTGCTGATGGTCTATATGGTTACGGTATCAATTATTGTAGAAATCAGACTGCAGGATTTTTGCCTGGGTATCTACAGGTCGCCTATTCTATGAAAGGGGGAGTAGGGGCGCTAAGTAAACCTCTCAGAACATCGATAACCCTGCTGCACCCCCTTAACATGCTCCAGGGAGTGTCTTTTCAGCAGTCAGCGCATTTCCACCTGAGAAGTAGTATCTGACTCTCCATTAAATAATCCATAACTTCTCGATTTGCCTTTGCCAACTTCGTATAGTCAGTTTCCTTCTCTAATAATAGAGCTAAATGGACTACAAATTAACACGGCCTTATAGTATTTTTAATATTTGCAAAAGCTACTTCCCCTCATCATACTTCCACTTCCAAATATATAAAATTTATCCTGATCACTTTATTCTTCCGAATTAACTTTGGAATTATTTTGGCGAGTTCCCCCAAACATATGATAGAGACTTTGTTTGGAATTATTTTAATGATGTAAAGTTTTGGGAAATTCTGTCATCAAAACAGTTAGTCTTATCCAGAACACGTTATATAACATAGTGTTATTGTACATTTCTTGGTAAGAGTAATAATAATATTTATATTAATAATTATTCTATTTTCTTAGTGGTTATAGAGACTATAAAGACTTGATTTTTATTTATTACTTTCCTATTTAGCCACTGAATTCTATCAACAATCTACATATTACTTTGACTGATAATCTGAGAGTGTATATAATCATATTGGCTGTAAATAATTATACTTTCATCTTCTTCATATTGAGTGTATGTTCTTTATTTCTATCCTATGTCCAGAGCCTCCAAAATAACATTGTAATATAATGGTGGTAATAGAGGTTCTCATTTCTCATTTTGTTTTGCTGTGATTTCTCATTATTCCTTGATTACTCTTGGCAGAGATGTTTATTGCCTTTGCAAATAAATCAGTTTTTGTTTTACTTATTAATCCCACCACTTTTCTAATTTATTAATTTCTGCTTTTATCGAATTCATGTTCTTTCTAATTCCCTGCAATAAGTGATTATTTATGTATTTATTTTCTTTTTTATTTGGTAATGAAATAATTTAGTTTTAAAAATCAACCTCTCCAGATACCTCTGACAGCCTTAGTACTGTCCTCATTTTTATGATTTTCTAAATAATCTGAAATAATATTTGGGGGCATACTCATTATTTGTGAGTGCTTTTACTTTATTTGTAATATCTAAGTAATTATTCTTGCTAAGTATGATAAATTTTGAGTTTTAGAAGACTGTCAGCAAATACTTTTTGCTTTGGGGTGTTTATAAAGCCAAGTTTATGCTCACTTTTGTAAATGTTTCATGAACGCTTGGAAATAAATAGTCCCGTAGATGCGAGCTTGATCTTTATATTTAAGTCCTACTATTATCATTGGGATAGGCTGAGTAATGGCTCCCAAAGATATTCACGTCCTAATCCCTGGAAACTGAGAATATTACTTTATATGACAAAAGAGATTTTGCAGGTGTGATTAAGTTAAGAATCTCAAGATGGGGAGATTATCTTGAATTATCTAGGTAGGCCTTAACTGCAATCACAGTTATCGTTATAAGAGGGAGACAGAAAGAGATTCAAAACAAAAGAGGAAGGCAAAGTGATAAGTGAAGAAGGACGCTGTGCTGCTGACTTTGAGGATGGAGGAAAGGGCCACAAGCCTAGGGAAGCAGCTCCAGAGCTGGAACAGGCAAGGAATTAGATTCTTCTCCCGGAGGCTCCAGAGGAAGTGCAGTTCTCCTGACACCTTGATGTCAGCAGTGAACCTGATTACCGCCTCTGACCTCCAGAACTGTGAGAGAGTAAATGCGTGCTCTTTTAAAGCACCAAGTCTGGGCTTCCCTGGTGGCGCAGTGGTTGAGAGTCTGCCTGCTAATGCAGGGGACACGGGTTCGAGCCCTGGTCTGGGAAGATCCCACATGCCACGGAGCAGCTGGGCCCGTGAGCCACAGCTACTGAGCCTGCGCGTCTGGAGCCTGTGCCCCGCGACGGGAGGGGCCGCGATAGTGAAAGGCCCGCGCACCGCGATGAAGAGCGGTCCCTGCACCGCGATGAAGAGTGGCCCCCACTAGCCTCAACTAGAGAAAGCCCTCGCATGAACCGAAGACCCAACACAGCCAAAAATAAAATAAAATAAATAAATAAAGTAGCTATAACATTCTCAAAAAGACAATATTATAAAGCACCAAGTCTGTGGAAATTTCTTAACAGCAGCCGCAGGCAATGAATACAATCAGATAACTTTATTTCCTTTCCACTGATCTATCATAGAGTGATGGTATTGATAATTCTCCCCAATGATTGTATTTGTGATCATTCCTTCTTGACTTTTCAAGTATTCATTTACAAATGCCAATACTATGTTTATCATTACATGAAGGTTAATGACTGTTGCCAGTATTATTACTTTTCACGACATAACACGACTTATTGGAAATCTAAGGCTTCTTGATTAATGTCATATTTTCTTATATAAATTTTTTAAAATAGAAATATAATCGGCTTACAATATTAAAGGAGTTTCAGGTGTGCAACACAGTGATACAATATTTTTATACATTACAAATGATCACCACTATATCTAGTTACCATCTATTACTATACAGTTATTACAATGTTATTGACTGTATTCCCCATGTTGTACATTACATCCCTGTGACTTATTTATTTTATAACTGGAAGTTTGTACCTCTTAATCTCCCTCATCCATTTCACTCCTCCCCCCCCCCACCCCTCCCCTCTGGCAACCACTTGCTTGTTCTCTGTATCTATGAGTGTGTTTCTGTTTTGTTATGTTTGTTCATTTGTTTTGTTTTTTAGATGCCACATATAGGTGAGATCATACAATATTTGTCTTTCTCGGTCTGACTTATTTCACTTAGCCTAATACCCTCTAGATCCATCCATGTTGTTGAAAATGGCAAGATTTCGTTCTTTTCTTATGGCTGAGTAGTATTCCATTGTGCATTGTGTGTGTGTGTGTGTGTGTGTGTGTGTATATATGTGTATATATGTATATATATGTAATATATGTGTGTGTATATATATATGTATATGTATATATACCATATCTTCTTTATCCAGTCATCTGTCAATGAGCACTTAGGTTGCTGCCATATCTTGGCTACTGTAAGTAATGCTGCAATGAACATAGAGGTGAATATACCTCTTCGAATTAGTGTTTTTATTTTCTTGATGTTGAAATTGTCATCCTTCCTTTCTGCTATGTAAGCTAGCTTCACGCTCCCTTTGCCTTGTCCTTTATTTTAAATTGCAAAAGAGCTCTCCTTCATGTCTATCTCTTGTATCATGTAGTCAATTTTTGCTTCCTGTCCCAAGACTTTTCTTTGATGCAGTCGAGTTAAAACTTTCAATATTTATTATCATAACTGAAATCTTTGACCCTTTGTCTCTCACCTTGCTTTGTTATGCTTTCTGCTTTATCGCAGCTTCCTTTTTCATTTTGTGTTATGTGTACTGTGGGTTTTTCTTTTTTAATTATACCAGTGGATACTTCTACTTTTTTTCAAATATCTGTTTAAATGTATAATCCCCTAATTATCTAAGTCAAGAATAAAGCAATTACCTTGGCTCCTTCTTCCATAAGACAACATTTATTACCCTTGATCTTTTCCTATGCTCTCAATTATTTCCTAGTCTTTGTTAAATTAATTTTGCATTATCAATCTAGATTGATATTATATTACCATTGCTAATTTTAGTAATTCAAATTAAAAACTGTGCTTTTTTTTTTCTTCTCTTTTGCGGCCATTTTTACATAACTCATTTTTTCATTCAACAAATATCTACTGAGGACCTACTATGTGCCAGGCACTGAGCAAAGAGCTGTAGTAAAGCGTGATCAGGATACACACGCCACTGCCTGGTCCTCAGGGACCGCGGTGCTGTGCCATCTTCGTGTTCAACCACTGCAGCCCACACCCCACCCTGCACTCTGGCCTCACTGGACTTGGTCTGGATCTTCAGAACCACCGTGCCCTCGCTGGCTCCCACGATATCGGGCTTGCTCTTCGCTGGGATCAGTTGTTCTTTCTTCCTGCTGTTCTTTAGGGTAAATCCTCTTCATCCACAGGTTCAAGCCAGACTTGACTTTCTCCAAGAAAAGCCGTCCTGTGACCCTGGGCCAGACCTCCCACTTGTATCCTGTGTCCCTCACCAAGACACCATGTCCCCACATCACCATGCCGCCTGTCCTGCTGGTAGGTGTTTGCCTGTTTATCTCCTCTGAACCTCTGGGCTGTGGGCGCCACATAAACCTCTTTGGCTTTGTTCAAAGTTTTACTTATTATCAGCGTGCCTGAAACCTTGTAGCCATTCACTAAATGTTTATTAACTAACAGAGTAAATAAAGTGTTTGTTTAAAAAAATAATTGTTAAGCAACCTAAATGTCCATCGACAGATGAACAGATAAAGAAGATGTGGTACATATATACAATGGAATACTACTCAGTCATAAAAAAGAATGAAATAAAGCCATTTGCAGCAACATGGATGGACCTAGAAATTATCATACTAGGTGAAGTAAGCCAGACAGAAAAAGATAAATACCATATGATATCGCTTATATGTGGACTCTAAAAGAAAAGAAAATACAAATGAACTTATTTCCAAAGCAAAAAGAGACTCACAGGCACAGAACACAAATTTATGGCTACCAAAGGGGAAAGGGGGCTGGGAGGAGGGATAAATTAGGAGGCTGGGATTAACAGATACACACTACTATGTATAAAATAGATAGCCAGCAAGGACCTACTACATAGCACAGGGAACTATACTCGATATTATGTAATAACCTATAAGGGAAAAGAATCTAAAAAAAGAATATATATGTATAACTGAATCGCTGTGCTGTACACCTGAAACTTGGACAATATTGTAAATCAACTATATTTCAAGAAAAAATTTTAAAAAATAAAAAATAGTCACTCCAAACTGCAGGTCCAGTGGGGGCCCTCATTTTCAAAGCTGTAAGATGCTTTTATTTTCAAGGTATCTTAACGTGAAGTGGAAGAGAACTTATCAGGCCTGGTCAGGTAGCTCTACGTGAACCACGAAATCTCTGTCCTTGTTTACAGGGGAGGAAGAGGAATCTGCAGAGGGTCCCTCAAATCCCTCGGCTGTGGCAGCACCAGAGTGAGGGCCAGCACCTCCTGACTTAGCCCAGGACTGACACGGAAAACCTCACACGTGTCTTTCTGCCACCCTTGTGCCACCCTTTCTCCACCCTGGTCTCCCTCCCTGTCTGTTACATCGGTGTTTCTCTTGGTTGATGTTTCTTGTCTCATGGCTTCTGTGGTCCAGAGTTAGGAGACAGTTCACACCAGGTGTGGCTAGTATTTGTTCTCTGGGACCTGAACTCACACACAAAGGACCTGACAGGCCCCAAGTTCTGGAGCAGGTGCGCTGTGTCCCTGGGCTCGCTCCGGACAGAATGTGAGGGGAGGGAGGCAGGATGGCAGGGGCCGAGTGAACAAGGGGCTCACAGGACCAGTTAGGCAGCCATCAGGCTCTGATGCTCTTTCCAGACGCTGGGAGGATTGTGTGAGCTGGGACTGCACCCGGGATCAGTGAGAGCCTCGGGTGGGTGGAAGGGATAGTGAAGCATTCACAGCAGTGTCCGCAGGGAAAGGGGTGTCACCTGTCCCCCGGCCACAGTGAGAGGAGTGGCCACCCTTTGGATGTTGGGTGCTCTCGTGTGTCCACCTTTCATAAAGCACAGGGGCCTGGTGTGTCGTTGTCAGGAAGAAAACGAAGACAACACCACCCCCACTTGGGAGTCTCTGGATGGATAGGAAAGGCAAACCTGAATTCTCCGCATCTCAGCATCCGGGCAGCAGGATGGTGCAACCTCTCCGTTGTCCCAGCTGCAGCCGCAAAGCCAGCGCACAGCCTTGAGGTCACGCCAAGCAGCTTGGCCATTCACCACGAGGCAAACTCAGGCAGGTGATACACCTGTCTCAGTTCCTGCTTCTGGAAAGTCCAGAAAATACATCATGGGATTACCGGAGGGTTAAATAAGATAACAACATAAGGCACCTGACACAGGAATTGCTTCTGAACAGGGGCTGGCTCCCAGTCCCACTCTGTGCCACCCAGGCTGAGCCCTCGCTGACCCCAGGACACAACAGAGGCCGAA
This sequence comes from Balaenoptera borealis, assembly GCF_965194805.1. NCBI lineage: Eukaryota > Metazoa > Chordata > Mammalia > Artiodactyla > Balaenopteridae > Balaenoptera > Balaenoptera borealis. The sequence goes on along the minus strand of NC_138863.1, from coordinate 5,824,009 downwards.
AGGTTTGTAGTAGATCAAAGAGATCAGCCGCAGCTAAGCTTCAATTTCTAAACCTTTTGAACAGGAAACCCGAGCCGAGAGGACGTTTGAATTGGCTCATCGCAAAAAACAATATTTGCTCGAGGTTAGCTCCTGCGCTATGAATTTTTAACCTCACATAAATCAAACTGTAAAAATGGACAAAGGCTGAATTTCCTGTGCCAGCACCAAAATAGAAGCCTCCTCTGTCTCTTAAACAAGTCTGATTATGTTTCCATAACCAAATCATGCTGAGATGAATAGCTGGAATATTTATATTTAGGTCCTAAAGTATAACGTAAAAGAAAGGGAAATAGTCTACCTTTGCAGCATTGGAGTCATGCCATGGTTTCCACTTGCAAAGACAACTCATAGACCAGGCCGTGTGTGGGGGGGCGCCAGGGTTCTGCTTCTCCACATTCATTGCTTTTCCCCAAAGCTGTTGTCGCCAGGTCCCCACCACTGAATGATTAATAGCAAGCCCCCAGGGGACTCAGTCCTTAGCGAGGTTTAAAGTAGATCCCTTTGTGAAAGCATTATACTGAGAAATATACACAGTTTAAAAGATCCATCAGACAGAATCTTATAACTGCAGAGGACAATACTGTAATTAAATAATGCTTCCATTAAGTTGACAAATGCATCATTAGCAACTCCTATGAGTTACAAACTTAGAAGAACATATACAGAGTTTTAAAATGACATATATAAAAACAACCAAGAGATTTTTCTTTTCAATCTAGCAGAAGAGGAAGATATGAAAGCACCTGATTTACTGGAAGGCAGAAAGAAGCATGAGCTTGAAAGCTTTACAAGCAAATGTTACAGACTTCTAGAAGCAGGAAAGCCATACCACAAAAGGTGGAGTTGGAGATGACCTTTAAAGGACAATAAAGGTTTTCATAGGAAAAATGGAGCTGCAGAGGCCAAGAAAGTTGTGGCTAGGCTAATGCGAAACTGGCAACAGAGTGTGAGGTGAAAGTATGTGATAAGAGGCTGGAAAAATAGATTGGAGGCCAGGACGGAAGCAGCTTGGGTTTCAGACTCAAGTTAGAGTCTTATGGGAAACCGGAGGCTTTTAAAGGCATTTAACGAGAAGGTTGATATGATATCAGAGGTGTGAAGAGTCATTCATTTATTCATTTACTTCACAAATATTTACTGAGATCCTCAACGAGGGACAAAATGGTGGGAAACAAAACTCACAGGACCCTGGCCCCGTGGACCTTACAGTCTCGTGGGGTGACAAGCATTAACAAATAAACCCATAAGTTCATGTATAACTAGAAGCAGAAGTGAGCATTGGATGAGAAGGTACAGGGGTAGTGTCCAAGGATAGAAAGGAGCCCTGATTTATCCTGAGGTCAGGGGGGTGGGGAGGAAGGCATCCATCGTGAAGAACTGACATCACATTGAGTCCTTAGGGATCCACAGGAGTTGGAGAATGAGGTACGTGTTCGGGTGAGGCTGCAGCTCTAGTTGGGAACATTCCAGGTACTAAGAGTGAAGACCCTCTGGCAGATGAAGAGGTTGGAATATTCAAGAAATCAAAAGAAAAGAGACTAGCATAACATGGTGATTCTGGAGGGATGGGGGCGTCTGCAGGGCCCTGCAGGGCACACTGAGGTTTTAAATAAGTGCAACAGGAAGCCACTAAGTGTGTGGAAAGATAGAGTCTGGTTTGTTTTATAAGGTACTCGGGCTTTGCCTGGAGAGTGGATCACAGGGGCACAAATTTGAAAGCCATTGTCATGGTCGAAAAAGACAAGTGGGCAGTGCTGGTGGACCGGGAGAGAACAGGACAGTTTGAGACCTGCTTCAAAGGCAGGACTGACAGCCCACGTTGATGGGCTGGGTGTTGGGAGCTGAAGAAGAGGATAGAGTCAAAGTAAGCTCCATGTCCTGATTTGAGTAGCTGAGAGGAAGGTGGCAACAATTCCCAGAGATGGAGCAGCCTAAGGTAATTTTAACATTTAGGGGGCGGGAGAAACAGATCAAGAAATTAGCCTGGGATTTGGGAACGCTGAAAACCTATGAGGCATCCAGTGTAAAGTTCAAGTAAACCATTCAAAATACAGAAGAGGAGCTAAGAAAACAAATCAGTCATCTGGGAGGAGGGGCAGAGAAGAGATGGCAGCTGATACAGGGCAGTTTTCCATCTCTGCTTCCTGTGTCCGGGCTGTGCCCCAGCTGGCCACACCAGAAAGCCCAAAGGTGGTCACCTGCCCAGCTTATCACAAAGCTCCCCAGACACATCAACTTTAACCTGTGGTCCAGGTTCGCCAGCACCTTCGCCTCCCACAGAAGGACCTAGAACTTCAAGAAGAAAACCAGCAAGCTCTTGGTCTCACTTCCCTTTGCAGTGGGTTATGTTCCCCCAAACCTGGACCCCCAGGCAAACACTGACTTTCTGTCACTGTAGCTTAGCTGTTGCCTCTTTCACTCCTGAGTTCTTTTGACATGACTATAGTAAACTGTGACGGTTTCCTACTTTTTTTGTGTGTGTGTGTATTGTCTGCACTGGGTTTTCGTTGCTGCGCGCGAGCTTTCTCTAGTTGCGGCGAGTGGGGGCTACTCTTCGTTGCAGTGCGCGGGCTTCTCACTGCGGTGGCTTATCTTGTTGTGGAGCACAGGCTCTAGGTGCGCGGGCTTCAGTAGTTGCAGCACGCGGGCTCAGTAGTTGTGGCACGGGGGCTCTAGAGCATACGGGCCTCAGTAGTTGCAGTGCGTGGGCTCAGTAGTTGTGGGTTGTGGGCTTAGTCGCTCCGTGGCATGTGAGATCTTCCCGGACCAGAGCTCGAACCCGTGTCCCCTGCATTGGCAGGCAGATTCTCAACCACTGCACTACCAGGGAAGTCCGATGGTTTCCTTACTTGATGTTATGGCAAGTTTTAGACTCATCCTGAATTTTTCTAGCCCCAGAATCTGTTCGGATTACCAGGATTTACCACAGTTTATTCCACTAGTCACCTATTCATGAAATTTATGATTTCTAGTCTTCTTTTATTGCTAACAGGATTACAATCGTCTCTCTCTCATCTGTCTTTCTGTATTTTTGCCAGCAACACATATTTTTGAGTACTTAGTACACTCCAGGCCTTAATGATACAGCAGTGAAAAAAAAAAAAAAAACCCAAATCCCTGCCCCCAGTGAGCTGACAATCCACGGGGGAAGGAAGGCAACCAATAAGGATAGAATCTCCTGGGATATGGTAAGGGCGACGGGAAAAGCAAGGCAGCGTAGAGGAGAATGGAGAGTGTGGGATGGGAGGTTTCTAGTCTCCACAGACCTCTGTGTCAGCTGAGGTAAGGCGTCTCAGGTAATATGACAGTTCAGAGAAACCAGGAGGAAGTGAGGGGGTGAGCCGCAAAGGCGGGTGGTGGAAGAGCGTTCCAGGAAGGGGGAACAGCAACTGCAAAACAGAGCACACCTGGTAAAGGAAAATCGAGAGGCTAGTGAGGCTGGGACACAGTGAGTGAGGGCATACGTGGCAGGAGATGAGGCCAGAGACGGGGCTGTGGACAGACCACGAGGAAAGGGGGGGAGGTACGGTACATTCCAGAATGCGGGACAGCTGACACGGGACGGTAGGGACTCCACAAGGGCCACGGCACCCAGAGACAAGTGCTTTGCTTATAGCACCCCTGCCAGCCCCCTAGTGCCTTCTGTGACACCTGCCCTGCCTGCTCCCCAGAGGTCAGGGGTGGGAGAGCTCCTGCTACCCGGCATGTCAGGAAAGCCGCTGTGGGAACACAGAGGACACCCTACAGCCGCGGGGAGTAACCGTGGACTCGTCCCCACCTGCTCCCGGAAGCTGTCTGCTCATTCAGCGCCCGGCCTTGCCTTGCACTCCTCAAGGATCTCCCATTGGCTTGCTGACCTGGCTGCAGTATTCCCCCAGCTCACACTTTCTATTCCTTTAGGTGATTAAAAGTAATTCCCCGCCAACTCCACATGCTACAGCCCTGGGTGAGAGGTACCCCTCCTGACTCGCTCCCAGACCCCCCCGACTGGGATGCGAGACTCTCTCTGCCACCACTCGCTCCCTCAGTTCACACCTGTAGGCTAGACAAGGTCATAGGTCACCAGGTGAGTGCGACCATGGCGGAAGCAGGAGCCCCACTGAAGGGAGAAATTGAAATAAAGCCCCAAAAGTGGGGTCTCTGACCTTTGAACCCTCGTGGCCTCCGTTTCCTCCTTTAAAGGGATGGGGAGAAGCCCATGTCTGTAAACAGGAGTGATTTGTGGATTAAATGTTTCCTGTTAATACACATGATGCACTCAGAGCCGTGCTAATACACATCCTGTTCAGAAAAGGTGTTAGATGTTGACATTATTTTTCTTATCATAACCATACTTGGAAAAGTCAGAAAACCGATCTGTAACGAAAACTTCATAAAAGTCTGGGAACCCTGTGCCGTTCTGATGGTGTCATTTATTTCCTCCTGGGGGCATGAGTAAAATGTCCCAACAATCCAAAGGGCTAGTGAGCTAAGCGTGAAGGGACAGCAAGGTTGGGGTGACCATATCTGACTCCACTTCGGCAGAGAACTGCGGGGATTAGTGAGTAGCGTTAATACTCTCAAGAAGTTTCGTACCAGAAAGGGGAGAGCTGGGATGATGTCAGAGGGTGAAGCAGCATCAAGGGAAAGATGTGTGCGCATCTTTTAAAGATGTATCCCTCCGAGCAGCACCAGGATAAACAAGACTGTGGCAGGGTCTTCAAGTCAAACAGAGAGAAACCAATGCAGGGGACTTTGTGATGGGGGTGAGGGAAGAGGTGAGGGCCCAGAAGGGGCTGGGGATTAACCCAGGGGTCAGCACAACGGGAAGTCACTGTCACCCTAGGCTGGAGGGACAGCAGAGGTGACAGCTGGGGCTGTGGGAAGGGAGCACGGCGGGGCTGCCCGGTGGGGGCTGAGCGGGGTGAGGGGCGCTGAGTCTGGTGGGGTCGGCTGAGTAGAGCGGAGGACGCATCCCTGGCATCTCCCCTCCCCTGATGCCCTCTATTCTCCCTCCAGGGCCTCTGAGTGAACAGCCTGCCCAGAAGCCAGAGGCAGGGGACCCTGGGCACGAGGTCCCTGTGACCCCAGCAAGTGGAGTCTTTGAGTCAAGGCCGATGCCACACTGTAAGGGGCCGTGGGCTTGCAGGGGCCCGAGCTGAGGGGGTGAGAAGCAGAGACCTGGACGGTCCTGGGAAGAAGGGATGGAGGAGGTGGGGCCACAGGGGTGGGGGAAGAGCTGTATCGTCTTTCTGAGGTGAAGGGGACTTGGACTTGTGTCCTCCTGTTCCCTGCACTTAGAGCAAAGCTCACGGGCCAAAGTGGGAGCAGAGAGCGGCTGCCCGGGAGGCCAGCCCACCTCCGTGAGGATTCACCGCCACCCACGGGGACACGCTGGCAAGGAGAGCAGAGAAGGGGGTGCTGGCCAGTGCCTGGGGCCCACCCACCCCTGGGCCCAAGACACTGAAGCCAGAGAACAAGGTTCACACACCCCAAAGGAGCAGGATCAGCCTGGAATTGGGTTCAGAAGATGCCAAGGACCAGGTGCCTTCTGGCTACACTTCGCCTGTTATGGCAGGAAGTGAAGGGGGGCTCTGGGTAAGTCCCCAGTGGAAGGATCCCTCCAGATCCCCCATCATCACCCTAAACCAAGCCCAACTTCCCTGTGGCACCGCCTCCTGACACCCCCACCAGCCACTGCTCCCTGATCGGCCCTGCCCAGCCAGATGTGACTCCCACGTGCACCCACACACTCAGATACGCTCACACACCCACGTGCACCCACGAACACTCACACACTTGCACACACATCCCCACACTCACACACGCATCCTCTCACATACATGCACACATCCTTACGCTCACACACACTTGCACATGCATCCTCACACACTTGCACACACATCCTTACACTCACACACACTTGCACATGCATCCTCTCACACACTTGCACACGAATCCTTACACTCACACACTTGCCCATGCGTCCTTACACTCACATACACTTGCCCATGCATCCTCTCACACACTTGCACACGAATCCTTACACTCACACACTTGCCCATGCGTCCTTACACTCACATACACTTGCCCACGCATCCTCTCACACACTTGCACCCGCACCCTTGCACTTATACTCCATTGCACATGCATCCTCTCACACACTTGCCCACGCATCCTTACACTCGCACACGCTTGCCCACACATCCTCTCACACACTTGCACACACATCCTTACACTCACACACACTTGCCCCATGCATACTCGCACACACTTGCCCACGCACCCTTGCACTTACACTCTCTTGCACATGCATCCTCTCACACACTTGCCCATGCATCTTTACACTTGCACACACTTTCCCACGCATCCTTACACGCACACTTTCCCACGCATCCTTACACGCACACTTTCCCACGCATCCTTACACTCACATACTTGCACACGCACTCTTGCACTTACACACTCTTGCACACGCATCCTCTCACACACTCGCACACGCATCCTTACACTCACACACTTGCACATGCATCCTTGCACACACACCCTTACACTCACACACTTGCATTTGTGTGCTCGCTCCCGCAGCTTGCACACTTGCTTGCAAACCCACACTCCCGCACATATTCACATGCTTGCGTTGTCAGCCCTGTACACACACCCTTCCTCTCGCTAACACACTCATTTGACAAACACTCCCACTCCATCCACCTGCAGTCAGCTGTCCCATGGGACACACCCCTCCTTCAGGGCTCTGCACTGACCCCCGACCTTCCCCAGAAGTCCTGGGAGGACCACATCCCTCTTCTTGGAGACCTTGTCACTGCCGCAGTTTCGCCTTTGTTCATGGGGTTATGGGATGAATTTCTCACCTGCCTTTTGAGCCAAGGTGAGCTGCGGAAGGACAGCCCTGCTGCTGCCACCAGCACCCCTCATTTCATGCCCAGCGCCCAGCACAGTGTGGGCACATGGTGTTTGACAAACATATGATGCATGGATGGAGGGATGAAGCCAGACAGGCTGGGAGGGAGGGAAAGGCCAGAGGCAAAGAGAGACTCAGACACATAAACAGGGGGGCGGTGGATGGTGTGTGAAGTGGTGAAACGTTTGTTATCTGCAGATCTGGCGTGGGAAGGGGCGAGGCCGGTCATTGTTCAGCTCCCTCTAAGTGGGTGGGTAGGTGGGGGCAGCTACGTCCCCTGAGGCTGCCTGTGGATGGGCACCCGCTTCGGGGGGAGGGAAAGTGGCGCCAGCTGAGGGGGAGGGAGAGCTGGGAGGAAAGCTGGAGGGGGCAGCAGGGCAAGGACCCTCTGAGGCCTTTGAGCATCCGTCTCTGCTCTCCCTCCGATGTCTGCGCCCTGTCATGCAAGCCCTCCCGGGAAGTCCCCTCCACTCACTGGTGAACGGCCTAATGGACTTACATTGGTGGTGGGAGGGGAGACAGAGGGACTGAGTCTCGCTGGGGGCTGGTGAGGATGAGCCTGGTTTGCATTTCTCCACAAGGACCAGGGTGGACCTTCTACGTAGGTGGACCTTCTAAGTAGGTGGACCTTCTACGTAGGTGGACAATGATGTCGGTTCTTAGAATCTCGTGGAAATCAGTACACGTGTCTTCCTGGCAAATGTGGTACGTCTGTCCCTAAAATAAATTTGATCCAAAAGGAAAGTAGGCAGCAGAATGTAAAAATTTTTTTCACTTTCTCATTATCGTACCAATGCTTCTTCCTTTTTACCCTAGATTCTCTAGTGGTACCGGCTTGTTTTGATTTTACAAATGACTAGGCTATAGACCATCATCATCTAGCTGAAAAATTGCATCTTCTACTCCAATGGTCCTCAATCTTCCCTGTGCGTCGGAAGCACTGGGGGAATTTTCAAAACCTGTGGGTGCCCGGCTTCATCCCCAGAGATTCAGGATCGATTCATCTGGGCTGGGGCAGCTGTGCTTTTAAAAAGCTCCCAGGTGCCTCGAATGTGCATCCAAGGCTGAAAACTTGTGTCTAAGCTGATGTCATTTTGAAACCAACCGGGGTTCTTGGCCTTCCCCAATCAATAGAAATTGACTAGAGGCCAGACAAGAAATTCAGGCAAGGCTTTATTGGGGCCCCTCTTACGGCACAGGGGAGAGAGAACAAACAACAGTTTCCCTTGCTTGCCCACTCCTGGGGGTGGGGGTGGGGCGAGCTTGTTCCTTATATGGGGTGAGGGTAGGGGTGTGTCCAGGGGTCAGGCCAGAGGGGTGGCTTAGGTGTTTCGCCCGCCCCTTAAGGGGTGTTGTGTGCCGGGGGCATGCTCAGCACCCTGCTTTTGCTCCCAGCACCCTGTTCTTGCTCCGGGCTCTTCAAAAGTGGCAGTAGGAGTTTTTTTTGGTCTCTTTGTATCTTTTGTCCAGAATTTGCCCCAACTGCACATGCAGGCAGTTATTATTGGTCCCACATAGTTTCTTTGTATTTTGTTGCTGGAGGAGAGGTTTATCCAGGTGCAAGCACTGCAGCAAAGGGTCCCAGGTCCCAGCCTGTCTCAATTTCACCCAAAGCCTCAGTGGTTGTTTAGATGCCCATACACTAGAAGGCTAAGAACAAGCTTCTAGAAAAGACACAGACAAACTCTCAATGCAGTCACGAGGGCAGACCAAGTGTTTTGAGTTCATCAGTAGTTTAGTCCAATAACTTTGGAAGTATTTCTTTTTACAAATCAAATGGAATAATTTTTAAGGTGGATGACTTGGTAGCAGAGGGGTACCATGGGAGTTTAGTTTATTAATACAGAGCAGAGAAATGAGGATAGAAACTCTGATTAAGAGTGTGTCCATGCTTAATTATTTGTAACTGTTTCTATATGATTTCCATTAACTCAAGTTGTTTTTCTTGTTCAAATCCAATGAGATCCAAAAGCGATGAGTTCTTTGTAATCTGGACAGATGCTGAGAACACCATGGCCTCTTTTCCCTTGTAAAGTATTAGGTCTTTACTACTTTGATATAAGCTGTAGACACAGGCTTCATAAATATAAGCACATAATTTTTCTTCATATTCAAGAAAAATTGAGCTTTCTTTTGAGAGAACATGCAGGGCGGCGGGGGCGGGGGGGTTCTGCTTTGTCTCAAATTGCTTTGGCCACGATTAGATTTCAGTGTGAAAAACTGGGGCAGCTTGTTCAGCGTGAGACAGGAGGGGGAGATGCGGAGCCGCTGGGAACCGAGTAATCCTGAGATGATTGATCATCAAACCTCCCCAGCCCCGCTCCCAGGTATGACAAGGGGTCGGGGGAGTAGGTGATGCCCAGGTGCTGACCACCCACCCAGAGCTCCCCCAAAGTGTCAGCAAACGGGTACCTGTGAACAAGATGGAAGTGCACCGGGATACGAGTTCTGTCCCCACATCTCACCTACATCGTCATCCTCCAGGTGACATGTTCCTGGTAAACTAACATCATTTCCACCATTTCTCACCTTGCTTCTTGCCCTCCCTTTTAGGAACTTAATATCCAAGATGAACCAGTTTGCAAGGCAGAAATAGAGACACAGGTGCAGAGAACAAATATACGGACACCAAGGGGGAAAGCGGCAGGGTGGGTGGTGGTGGTGGTGGGATAAAGTGGGAGATTGGGATTGACATGTATACACTAATATGTATAAATAGATAACTAATAAGATCCTGCTGTATAAAAAAAAACATTAAAAAAATTTAAAAACAAACAAACAACAACAACAAAAAAACCCAAAGGTGCTAACTAATGCATATTTATCTGTACATTTTTCATTGCCTCTCCACCCCACCAGAGTGAACACCTCACGGGGGAGGTGCCAGGACTGTCTTATCCACGTGTATATCCCCCAAACCTAACACAGAGCTTGACATGTGAGAACATTCATCTATTAAATGAATCCATTTGCATTCAAATATCTATGTTTGCACAGAAATCTATGTATATCTTTGAGGGGAATATGACCGGACACACCAGCAAACAGCCCATTTGCACTCTGTCTTCATGGGCTCTATTTATAAGAAGAAACTGTTTAGGACTCACTCAAAATCCCCATTTTCGGTGGCTCGGACTTAAGATAAACAAGATCTCAAAAAAGAAAAAAAAAATCGCCCAAGTGAGAACTAGTTGTTTTTTCTCTTTGGACTTTTTTTTCCCCCTAATGAAACCTCTCAAGGAATTAAGTCTTCTAGTGGAATTCATTGTCTTGTTTATTGTGCTCAACACAAGTAGGTTTCCTTTGCCTCCTCCCATAGATCTGTTTCTAAGGAGGTTGACACTGCCTCCAGTTTTTTTTTAAAATAAATTTATTTATTTATTTATTTATTTTTGGCTGCGTTGGGTCCTCGTTGCTGTGCGCGGGCTTTCTCTAGTTGCGGTGAGCGGGGGCTACTCTTCGTTGTGGTGAGCGGGCTTCTCATTGCGGTGGCTTCTCTTGTTGCGGAGCATGGGCTCTAGGCGCGCGGGCTTCAGTAGTTGCAGCACGTGGGCTCAGCAGTTGTGGCTCGCGGGCTCTGGAGCGCAGGCTCAGTAGTTGTGGCGCACGGGCTTAGTTGCTCCGCGGTATGTGGGATCTTACCGGACCGGGGCTCGAACCCGTGTCCCCTGCATTGGCAGGTGGATTCTTAACCACTGCGCCACCAGGGAAGCCCCTTCCTCCAGTTCTGAATGGTCATCAGTGCTTGTCTTCTACAGTTGATAAGACAAACCATCTACAGATATTCTTATGTATCATGTTATTTCCTCTAGTGGGGTAGCAGTATCCTGCATGCAACACGAGGGGGTGTTGGGGGCGGAGTTCAATGTCCGAATCCTTAGCACCTGTGAATATGTCACCTTATACGGCAAAAGGGACTTTTCGGATGTGATTAAATTAAGGGTCTTGAAATAGGGAGATTATGCTGGATTATACAGGTGGACCCAATGTCATCATGAGGGTCCTTATAAGAGGGAGGCAGGAGAGTCAGAGAAAGTGATGTGAGGACAGAAGCAGAGGTGACAGAGAGACAGAAAGAGAGGGAGATTTAAGGATGCTTCACTCCTGGCCTTGACCACGGAGGAAGCGGCCACGAGACAAGGAATGCTGGGGCGTTCGAAACTGGGAAAGGCAAGTAAACAAATTTTCCCTTAGAGCCTTGAGAAGGAGAACAGCCTGCCAACCCATTTTAAATTTCTCACCTCCAGAATGGCAAGGAAGTAAAATGCCACTCAGGAGGACACCACGTCCCTCACCAAGGAGCCCCTAAAATACCCCCAAAGCTCCAGGGGCCAAGTGGAACAGCATTCTCCTCCGGCTGCACTCAGCCATCGACCTCTGCCATACTCCTTGAGGAAAGAGAAAAATGTCTTTTCCCCAATTCTTTTGTACTTTGTCATCTGTCTTTGGGAAAATCACCCCATACATTTTCGCCTGCACCGCCTCTTCCCCAAATTCCCTCCTCACTGGCCTTGCCAATTACTCAGGCAAATAGACAGAATGGGAAGCGGGGTGTAGGACATCATCAGCCTCATGGTCAAAGTCAATGTAGGGTCAGAATCAAGCTGGGCATGTGTGTTCACATGTGCACGTGAGTGTACATGTTACATAATTGTAATCCTGTGATAAGCACAATTTTATGTGAGTTGCTGCTTTCTGCCATTTAAGATTATATTATGAATATTCCTGCTTGTAAATTTTTGGAACAGTTTTAAATTATTGTACATATTCCAATGTGTTGATACATCATGATTTGTCTCTCCTCACTGGGCACCTGGGTACTTTGTATGTTTTTTCATTTAAAATAATCCTTCCAGGAATGTCTTTCCATGTCAACTGTTGTTATCTGCCTTGGGTTGAAATTAATGGGTCAGAGGGCATTTAAATTTTAAGCCATAACTCTGATTATAGAATAAAATGTCTAAACGCAGTACAGAATTGCCAAGCAAAGCAAGTGTGGTTATTCTTTGGGGGCTCAGGACGGTCCCCTCAGAATCATAGCGGGTGGATGGCTGTCTTATACTTAACTGTGTATGTGCACATATTTATGATATTTGCGATATACGTGAAATGTGATATGTATAACATGATATATAAATATATATCTTAGAAATACTTTTGCTAGAATAACCCCAGCAGCTTTAGCCCTCAGCTCTTCCCGCTTCACCCCAGAGATCTGTCTCATGAGTGGTGGGAATAGATTCTGCGGAATTACAGTTAGAGGATGCAGCCTCCAGGGATGTCGGTCAGCAACTGATCCAGAGAAAAGCCCTTTGGGGTGTCCGGGTGAAAGCTCAGCATTGCAACAGCACAGAGCTGACCACCAGTCGATTATGTACTGAATCTTGGGATTCAGCCCAGGATGTGTTCAATTGCTAGAAATGTCATGGCTCTCATCAGCTTTTTGGCAAGAAGATGCACATTCCTTCCAGAAGTTCAGGGAACGCCTTTGTCCCTATAAAACAGATATAAAGTCCAAAACAATGGAACAACTGGACGATTTTCAAGTCACTACACTCAGCACGTTCCATTGATTCCTCTCACATCTGCCTTTTTATTGAGATGTGTAAAATTATGATGTGATCTCTCGACTTGGAAACCTAACTTATATGCGCCAGGGGACTCAGTAAGGAATTCTTATATCTTCAAGAGCATCAAATAGTACCCAGACACCACTTAGGCTAGCATGCATGTGAGAATTGCTGGTACATGAAAGTAGACTGCTAAAGGCTTCATTTGTTTCCTTCAGTAAATATTCATTGGATGCTGAGTCTGTGCAAAGCCCTGTACCAGACCCGGAAGATGCAGTCGAGGAAGACCACCGTGGTCCCTGCCATCACCATGTACCCTGGGCACTTTATCAACAGCAGGGTTATGACCTGATCCTAAGCACGAAGACCATTGTTATTAACCTTCATAATAACATCCTGCAGAAATAACAGTGGGGCAGGCACTCTTGTTTTCTCACACTCAACTCACTCCCATCCCCTACATCCCTCCACAGAGGGATCCCACCTTGCCCTGGCACTCTGTCCTGTCCCATGTTTTATTCCAATCTAAAATGCCAACCTGCCCCTTCCCCACTGGCAGTCAGCACACAGCCCACACTTCAAGGCTGTGCTCTCAAGTGGAGCCTTGCTGAGACTCCAGGCACAAATAGTCACTTTGTACGTGCCTCTGTGCTGGCGCTTCCTACGTCAGTACAGGGAGACCGTGACTCTACCTGTCTTCATCTCGGTCCCTCTCCAGATGCGAGCTAATTGAGGACTGGGAATTTATCATTTATGCCTAGTGCCTCCTGGTTGAATGAATGACTGAGGGAATGAATGAAGACTATGTGATGCGTACACACTTTATCCACAAAGAACATTTTCTTCCATCATTTTTAATAGAAGATGGGTCTTGAGTTGTTTTTCCAGTAGGAGACACTTGCCTGACCCCTGCGCTGCCTTAGGAACAGGAGGACATAAGATGCTTGGATGCAAAGGTATAACCTGCGTCCATGAGGCTGAGAAGGACCAGCGGCCTGGGACAGGCTTGGGTCCATAGTCCTGGGCTCACTGCCCCAGTGTGCTGATAAACAGGACCCAGAAAAATTGTGCCTCAAAGCATGAGACAACAAAGCAACCATGTCACCATTCTACAGAAATAGACATACTAACTGTAACCCACACATTATCTGGGCCCTCTACGCCTGAGAGATTTGGTTAAACTTAACCCATCCCAGCTCCATAGCGTGTGACTGGCTGGAACCCTCACCTGATTTCCATGCTTCTCTCTCCTCTGTGCCCCTGTGACCTCATAGGCTGGCACCAGTGGACCCTGAGACACAGAATCCTGCCTCTTCAGCAGTTTCCCTTGTGAACTCCATTCACATCAAGTGTTTTGTGATTTTTGTTTGACGTGTACTGAAGATTTTATTTGTCAGAGAAGCAGTCCCACACACACCACACAGAGAACATCTCCTGAATTTCCGTACTGCTTTCCCTCCTCTCTTCCCCCTTCCTTCCAGGACAAGCAAGACACTCCCCACCTGATTTGGGCCCCATAGTTGGGTCTATCCTGTATCCTCAGTCCCTTTAAGGTATTAGTTTCTACCCATAGTCAATGCATTAATAAAATTCCTCTGAACAAATGCAGAGCTCGCTCTCATTCTCTCATTACAGACTTTTGGTGATTTGCAGTTTTTCCATCTCACTTAAACCAATACACAGTGGAGTTTACCTGTTCCCCATCCCCCCATCCACAGGACTCTTCTTTAGAAATTGCTGTAAATAAAAATAGTATGATTGTTGGGAAACAATGACTATTTTCATGTTTCTGCATGGTCAGGGCATTCTGAGTAGAGTAGTGGCAACCCTAGTGGAAGATGTTTGAATAGCAATGAGCATTGGAAGTTGAAGGTCATGACCCCTGGAGAGATTGACAGCTCTCTCGCCCCTGGAGACAGGTGTAGACATTCCAAAGGATAATGGACCTGGAGACCTTCCTGTTCTCTCCCGGAGAGCAGAGCGCTTGTTTCTATCCCAGAACACAAGCTCTCTTTCTCTCTGGGTTGGGAGAAGAGTGGCAGCTGTACCTGCAGCTCTTATATCAGCTTCAAGATTCAGAGACTTAGAGTCCGTCTCCTGTGGTACAAACCCCCGGACACGCACAGCACATCTGGATCTCAGCACAGCTCCCTGAGGGAGGCTGGAGTATGGGGAGCTGGCAGTAAGATGGCCGCGTCAGTAATTAAAAGTCTGGCTTGGATCCAGAAACCCCGTGTTTCCAATCAGGATAAATAAATAAGTCTAGATATAAAAACATGCATGTATGAGGGCATCCACTTATTTTCCAATTTGACGGAAGATGGATCTCTTAATTTGAACTGCATTATTCCTTAGATAAGTATTCTAGCATGGGGTAGAGGTGTGTGTGAAGGAAAAACCAGGGGAGAGATCATTCAAATCTCGGCAAATATAATTGATGGCGATGTATCATGTATTCCATTAAATCTAAGATATTAATAATTATAAGATAAGCCATAATTTTATGTATCATTAAGAAAAAAAGAAAGAAGCCGCCAATTAAACTATGAAACAATGTCTTCTGGCACCTTGGAATTTTTATGCTATTGAAAAAACTCTTTTAGGCTTATTTAGATTTAGATGTTTATCCTATAAGGGGCATAATTTGGTTAAGGTACTCCTAAAACTTGTTCACATTTACAGTCTAACACTTACAGAGTTCTTTCCAATTTAGTGTCATCAATGTTCATGTTGCTGAAACGTTTTTTTCTTTTTTTTTAAATGCTTGGATTTTCCTTCCAATTATGCAGGTTTTAATACTGGAACTCTCTGGATCTCACCAGAAGGTGTCAATGACAGGCTGTCAGGCAACAACCAGGGCTTAAATTCCTTTTTCAAATGCCCAACTAATGTGCTGTTGACTGAAACACTGGGAGGTCACCATGGTCCAAACAGTCCATCAGAAGCAAATACAGTTTCACTTCACAACTGTGCAGTCAATGACAAAGATATCTTAACTGTTGTCAGGACAACAGAGACTGTAGGAAGCCACGAAATGTAACACGCATCCCAATTTCAAACGTGAAATGTAAAGGAATGCGCATCTTTGAATCAAGTAAATATGGCATCTGAGCTAATCTTGACCTTAAAAATAGAAGAGGGGAGAAGAAACAGTAGTGGCAATTGAATGAAATTATTCCACTAGCAGTTTGAAGAAACATATCTGATAATCACCATTCATTATCACAGTCGAGATTTTTAAGATAACTTGAGCCAATTTCTGAACTCTCCTTTCTCCTAAAATTCCCAATAAATGATTAATGCCCCCAAAGACTTAGATATATGAAAAAATATATGGGCTGGAAAACAGAACAGTACATAACCAAGCTAGTGACTTTGAGGATTTGATGTGGGGTAGATATAGATAGAAGCTGGAATTGATATGAGATATGGTAGAGATAGAAGTAGGTTGAGGATATCCCAGCCACTCTGATTCCACACCTTCGAGAGTGAAGTCCACCTAGACAGTAAGTGGGCAGGATGTTAATGGAAGAAATGATCACATATGGAGGTCTGGGGAAGTCATTCTGGCTTATACATGAGTTAACTTGAATTTTATGCTAACTAAAGCAGTCTGTTTGTGGCCTCTCAAACATACATTGTACATCTGCTTTAATCATTAACGAAAATGATGCATTGACCAGAAGTGAAGAATGTCTGTGTTGAAAATAAAGATTAAATGCCTCCCTTCCTGGGACACCAATGCTGGTCCTGTTTCAATGAGAAAACTCCCTTCGCAGGCGCCAAGGCCATACGGTCTGGCTATTGTTTGGTTGTTTTTTTGTTTGTTTTTTGAAACCTTGAAGGAATGTATCCCTGGCTTATGTGATGTTCTTTGTTTCTAACAAGATATAAAACTGTGCTGAAATCCCTGCTTCTCCCAAGCAATTTCTCAGAGTTATCTGAGAAGCTGTCTCCTGTGGCTATAGTTCTCAGTTTGGCTCAAATGAAACTCTTTTCTATTCCTATTATAGATTGTTTATTGATTATTTCTGTCGACATTGCCCTCAAATCTCCAAAAGCAGAGCAGCAGGGACCAACCATTAGGGCAAGATGGCGGCCGATCCGTGGGGAACAGATGCACTGAGCACAGCAAGGGCCCTGGGGTCCTCACCCCGAACCAGCTCAGTTCTGCTGCTGGCCACCTCTGAGGCAGAAGTGAGGATACTGTGCAACCACACAGGGAAAGGACACTTCTCTGGGGGCCCCAGCACTACACTGCCTGGCCAAGAACCTGCCTCCCCAAGAGGGGAAGACCCACATCTGATTGCTCACCGCCCATCTCCAGAACCCTCGCAGTAAATGGCACTGAGCAGGTACTTGGGGGCTGTTGATTTCATTCATTTCACCTATATTTACTGAGAGCCCAGAGAGGGCCAAGCAGTGGTTGAGCTGCTGGGAATTCAGGAATGAACCGAGCGTCTGAGTCCCCCATAATGAGGATTACGTTCCCACAGAGGCCACAAACAGCTGAGTAGATCCTGAGGCAGCGAGTGATGAATATCTGGAAATTCAGAGAAGCACGTGAGGGAGTGAGAGTTTAGGGTAAAGATGAGGGCGGTTGCTGCTTAAATAAAATGGCAAGAATCAGGCTCACACAAGTGCTATGGGTCTAGCCTCCATAGTCACAAAAACCCACACTCCCCAACACCTATTTCACTTAAGACTGAAGATTTGAACACATACACGCAGGATCGATGAAAGCCGCCACCTCAAAGCCCGGCCGTGAGCAAACATTCTCTGATAAGAATTTAAAGCAGGAAAATCACCAGACGTACAAGAGACGAAGGAGTTACAGGGAAGGGCACGATTCTGATGAATTAGAACAAATGTCCCCTAGGACGTGGACTTGCTCCAAGGAGCAGGACAGAGTTATCTCCAAAGTGTCTTTTAATACACAATTTTTACTCTCAATGCGATTGAAGACACACGGTAGTTTTGGAAAGAGAGCATCATCCAGAGGTCCGTGAAAATTTCTTGCAGTAGAAAAGCTATTACCAAATTTTAAAACACAATAAACAAGTTTAATAAGGTGTCCAGTTTACAAAATAAATCTATAAAAATCAAAAGTTTTTGTTTTACACCAATAATAACCTGGCAGAAAATGTAATGGGAGGAAAATTCCATACACAATCATAACAATAAATATGAAATACCCAGGAACAATTCTCCTGAGGTGTGTTGAAGTCCTAGACGAACGCTTTAAAATTTATTTGCAGATGGGAAGACATATCATGTTCCTTAAAGGGAGCAGTTAATATGTGGTTTGAATTTTCTGTGTTGTAACTCTCATTACACTTGTATGAATTTGTTCTGGCATCTGTATTCCCCACGATGCTGTAAGCTTAATGATGCCAAAGACTCCGTGTCATTCCCTGCTGTGTTCTAGTGCATGTCCAAGTTCCTGGATCATAGCATGTGCTCAATAAATACTGGCTGGATTAACGAGCGGAGATGGACATGGCCACAAATCCAAGTTGTTTTAAAGAAACCTCTAGAGAATCCAAGCTTGACCCCTGGAGTCCAGAAGAACGATTTCAAACCACAGTGGTTCTTAGACAATTATGAATTTATTTTTCCCAACATGGTATTCCTGGAACCTTGACCAAGAGTGTAAATATTAACCTCTTAGATATCATTCCTGGCCTTGGGTAAAAGTGGCAAAGGACACACCCCACAAAAATGACCATTCCCCTGATCCTGTGAAGCAGCAAGGGCCAGAAGGCCTCCTCTGACTCCGTGGCAGTGCTGGGGGCCAATGAGGCTCCTTGGAATGTTCTAGAGACTTCCTTGGAGAACAGGAAATGCCTTCAAGACTTCCAAAGTTGATTACGTTAATGGTAATGGAAAGAAACATTTGTTATCTGAAACGAAACCTAAGCTGATAACCACAGCCCTGTCAGCTTAGAGGGTGGAAATCGAGAATATAATCCACATAGCGGTGGAACTAAGTCTCTCTACCCCCTTCTTCTTGAAGACATTGGTAAAGGAGGGGCAAAGAGGACCACTTGAAGTGCATGCCCCATCACGTAGAGAGGACCCTGGTCCGTCTGTGGGCTGCAGAGAAAGGTTCAGAGTCTCGCACAACTGTTCTGCATATTAAAAGGGGGAAAGATCTGGGGGTTTGCTGCAAGCGGGGAGAGCATCCGAGCCAAGGAGAAAGGAGAGAGCAAACGGGTGGGAGGACACAGGAGCCCAGGTTGGTGACAATAGTCAGGGACTTTAGGAACCAGAAGTCCCAGGGCTCACTTAAGCCAGGCACAGAAACAGATGGTTCTAGAAGTCAAGAAAAGGAGCTGAACCTCATACCTGGATCTGCACAAAGGATAGGAAGCAGCCGTGGCGGGGAAGAGCTCGGCGAGGTTTGATTTCTGCCAAAGGTCAGCACAATGTGAAGAAACCACAGGGAGACGTAGGACGAAGGCTTGAGAGGACAACTGGATTAGTTAGCGAAACTTGCAATGAAGTTCCAAGAAAGCTCATCCACTCCAAAGCCACCCCAACGGCAGGTCTGTTCGCCGTGCAGAAGGCGGCGGACACTCTTGTCCCACTCTGCAGGACAGACCACCCGCAGAGCTCAAGCCTGGCAGGGGCTTTGCAAGGGCCTGATTCATTTCCAACCTGGAGCTTGCCCATAAATTACCAAGAGACAGGCAGGATTGGAAATACAGCAGATAAGAACTGATGAAAAGAATTGGGGATGTTTGGACTAAAAAGAGAAGCCCTGGGAGGATGAGATAATCATCTCCAAAACCAGGATGGGAATGTGCTTATTATTTGTTGTGATTCGGAAGGGCGAAATTGGAGTCAGAAGATAGAAGCGGCAGGAAGCAATAACCTGGCCCAATGCAAGTGGGCCATTCTTGCCATTTGAGAAGCCTGGATATGAGAGTGACATCCTGTGGACAATGGCAGAGAAGGCAGAGGAGGTCAGAGCCCGACCTCCAGTGCTTTGTGGGGAGAGTCGGGGTACAACGTCCAAGCTGAAATGGGGTGAGGTGCTTGCATGTGATTCCCTGATTCTAACTCCCCAAGTATCCCCGCATGAACACCCACCCAGAGCCCACCATGGGAGAGGAGCTCCTCACAGGCAGGAGACAGCTCCCTGCAGCAGGGGTGACCAAACCCTTTGGGGATTATTTCTAGAGTAAGAACAGATGCCTTTGAGTGAACACAGGGACAGGCAGACAAAGACCCTTATCAAGTGGGCTCTTCCCGTGGGTTGAGGTTTCCAAAGCATCTCCTTTCCCGAGTCACCGACTTAATGGCAGAGAACTGGGGGGACAGGGGGTGCTCCCCTGCACAGAGTACCTGCCCGTGTTCTCAGATGTTCCCAAGGAGCACGTGTGCTGAGGGCCAACAGGAGTGGGTGGGTGGGCCGCAGAACCGGAAAGCCTGGGGGATCCGCTGGGGGGTCTCCACACACTGGAAGGGTTGGATGCTGGGAAGACCTTTCCTCACGTCCAGTACATCAAGGGCCATGGGAAGTGGCTTCAGAATTAGTGACCTCAGACTGTGTCAAGCAGTTACAATGAGAGCACTGGTACCTTCCACGTGAGGAAGCTGGACAAAACGCCTGGTCCCCTTGCCTGGAGTGACCATCCAGGGATCATGGGACCAAGAGCAGGACACCAGAGACTTGGATTTCAGAGAGCAGTATTCATGGTCATGATCAACATGAGAGCACCCTCAGCCTGGGCCTAAAGGAGAAGTAGACTCTGGTGCAGAGATTCCAAGCATCACTGAGGTCCCCCCCTATGAAAAGCCAATGTTTTGACCTTTTTGTGTCGCTAACACCCCTGGTCTTACTTTGTGCATTCCCCCTACCTACCCTGTGTCTGGAAAACTGGGTTATATAACTTTTGAGCTTCATAAAGGGCTCTAAACAGCACTCTCCAAGGTGAAGCCAGGCTTTCCAATGATCTAAGGTGAGGAAGAACTGAACAGCTAAATAGGATTTGGAAGTTCCAGAGAGTAGATTGAGTAACAATATTTAGAACTCTGCCGTATACAATTTTCTGGATCCTTGAATACAATAGCATAGGGAAAACGGGGTTTATGTAGCTAAGCATGGCTTAGTTGGGTATAAAAAGAGTATTGACTTAAAATTTACTGCCTCATAGTAAGGGAAATGCTGCAGCAAAAGTATCTCATCAACATGAGGCTGACTTGAAGCTCTTTTAACAGGATGGAGTTAAAAAGAGTCCAAAGGAAGGACGTGAACCATGTAATTTGCCCTCATTGCTCCAACTATTATACTTCAAGTGACATGTTTATTTCTTTTCAAATGAAAATTAGAAGCTAAAATTCTCTCAAGCACAAAACAGTTGAGTTTAGAGAGGGTTTGATTAATTAAGCAAGTAAACACTTCACAAAAACACTCTACCATTTGGCTAAAAAGATAGTCACTGCCCAGGAGATTGCTGGGACTGTAATAGTGAAAAACACCATGTCACTAAAAGTGTGTCGGAGGAAGGCAGACTGGATTCCATAATCAAATCTGTCATTTTAGAGGAGGCTACTTTCCTCTTAACACAGACGTTAATTGAATACAAGATGGCTCTGAGGCTGTGTTTTCAATCTATGGTTCAAATCATCTTTAGCCCCACAGCTTCGGGAAGAAGACAGGAGTCTTTAGAGAAGAGCACTGTGTGCCTCAGAAAAGTATACAGATCCAAGATTTTGCAAGGGACAAAATTCAACTCTAAATAACTTAAGTGGAAAAGGAAAATTAATAGCTCACAAACCCTTAGGACAGAGTGAGGCCAGCAATAGCTATGCTGCTTTCAAGTTCCCTCTCTCTCTCTCTCACACACAAACACACACACACACACACACACACACACACCCCATCTCTCTCTCTGAGTTGCCCTCATTCCCTCAGGTCAGCTGGCCATGGAAGTCTATCGTACAGCTCAGAGCTCTCTATCCCCCATAAGCCTTGCAGCCTTACACCTTCTAACCAGAGAAGGCAAAGACTTCTCCTCACTTACAGTTTTTTAAAGCACAGGGAAAGACTAGTTGGGCAGCTGAGGTCACAAACCCACCGCTGGACCCATCACCACGACCAGGAGCACGGGTACTCTCATTGCAGCCCCACCAGAACCCCGTGATGGAGCGGGAGGAAGAGAAGGTCTCCGGAGGAGGAGGTGATCTTCCTCAGCGACAGAACATTGCTACAGCACGCTGGCAAATTCCTCTTGAGCCTTTCTTCCAGGAGCACAGACACAAAGGGCAAAGGAGTGGAGACAATTCACTGGCCAGCTGGGCTGTCCAAGATGGCGGCCACCAAGCCACGTGTGGTTATTGACCCTTGAAATGCGCATGGGATGCGCTGTAAGTGTAGATACACACTGGATTTCCAAGACATAGTGGGAAATGAATGCAAATATCTCATTAATAATGGTTTCTATTGATTACATATTGAAATGATAATCTTTTGGATATATTAGATTCAATAAAATATATTGTTGAAATTAATTTTACCGGGCTTCTTTTTTACTTTTTTTAATGTGGCTACTAGAAAATTCTAAATTACATAATCAGCTCGTATTCTATTTCCATTGGGGATGGCTCCTTTAAGATTGAGGACCTTACTCTGACCACCTGAAGCCAGCGTATCTAGTAAGTGCTAGGTATACAGAGGGACAGCAGGATGGAACTGACTCCTACTTACACAAGCATGTCATTAGGGTCTCCGTGTGTTTGGTTCAGAGACATGATTTTTCTTTTGCTCTAGCCAGAGTCCCTGCTCTAGTACCCCTAAGCCATGCCCTTCAGAGAATCATATCAAAGATCAGCATCCATTTTTGGGGGAAGGCACAAAGCGACAACCAACATACACAGTTATGAATTTTTGTCTGGGTTTCAAACCCGTATGTAAATCCATAAGCTAGCAAGTCTTCACGCCATCCCATAAGGCAGGTTGAGCCAGCTGAAGGGAGATTCAGGGTAAAATGTGCTTTTTCCAATGTCATTGTGTCACAAAGATTTTAGATTGTAGATGCAGCTACTGCAGACTCTTGGTGCACTAGCCATCTGATGAAACCAAACAGCTTTTCTGTTTGATACCAGCCCATTTTCTACGTGTGACCTGTTTTTCTGTGGGAAGACAGCGTAGGGTGGTGAAGGGAATGAAAGTCTGGGTTGGAAAATTCATCGTCTTCCACTGAGAAAACTTTTGATGGGAAACAAATTTAGAGGTTGCAGCCTTGATCTCTGTGTACAAAAAGCACACAGGACTTTGCATACATTACCAAGTTCTCCTCCCGGCATCCCAGGAGAGGAAGAAGGCAGGTCTCTGCCTTCTGCTTGACAGGAGGAGGATTTAGAGATGTCTATTTTAGTCAAAGCCTGCCCCTAAAATCTTGTGACCTAAAAGAAGCCCTCCAACCTTCTGCCTGCTGGCTTCTGTCTCAGTTATGTAATAAGGCATTCAAGGACACTTCAAAAAATGCTTTCAAATGCAAACTACAGCAAGCCCTGCTGTAACCCCTCCAGGGGGCTGCCCGCTCTAGAGAAAATAAAATGCAAAGTTTGCCATGGCCTCTAAGACCCTACAGACTCTGACCACGGTTTGCCCCTCCAGCTCATCTCCTGCTTCTCTTTACAGTCTTTGGCCGTATGAGCCTCGTTGTTCCTTGAAGAGATGGAGCTGATCCTGCCGCAGGGCCTTCACCTTCACCTGGGCAGTGCCCTCTGTTGGGGCTCTCTTCCCACTGACCCTCTCTTCCTCACCTCTTCAGAGGGGACTTCTCAGATCAACTCTAAATTAGTACAACACCACTCCGCCTCCAGCCAGACTCTAATTCATTAGCTAATCCTATTTTCTTTGGGACACATAGATTTCTAGATGAATCCTCTTTCATCTGCCTAGCAGTTTATTGTCTACCTTAACCTGAGAAAGTATAAGCTCTTTGAGGGCAGTGACCCTGTTGGAGATTGTTTTCTCCTAGATTCCCAGTGTCCCCAGCTGTGTATGATAGGGAAATGAATGAAATTTACATACACACACACACACACACACACACACACACACACACACACACGGAGGGGAGGATGGGACTATATTGATATCGATAGACGTGATACCTAAGGGAATGTAAGACAGGTGTTATGGGTTGAATTATGTCCCCTCCCACCCCCTTCATATGTTGAAGTCCTAACCTCCAGTAGCTCAGAACGTGATCTTATTTGGAAAAACGGTCATTGCAGATGAAATTAATTAAGAGGATATCATACTGGAGTAGGGTGGACCCTTAATCCGCTAGGACTAGTGTCCTTATAAAAAGGGGGAATTTAGAGACAAACAAGCACACAAGAAGAACGTCACATGAAGGTGAAGGCAGAAATTGGGATGATGCTTCTACACGCCAAGGATTTCCTGCAAACCTCCAGAAACCGGACCAGAGGATCAGACAGATTCTCTCTCACAGCCTCAGAAGTAACCAACCCTGCTAACACTGACTTCTAGCCTCCAGAATTGTGAGACAATAAATTAGTTCTTTAAGCCATCCAGTTTGCGGTACTTTGTTATGGCAGCCCTAGCAAACTAACACAGTGGTTCCAATGAGATTCAAGTAACAGGTCTAAATGCTTTATTATGG
Organism: Balaenoptera borealis; assembly: GCF_965194805.1. Lineage (NCBI taxonomy): Eukaryota > Metazoa > Chordata > Mammalia > Artiodactyla > Balaenopteridae > Balaenoptera > Balaenoptera borealis. Next base: position 5,799,851 of record NC_138863.1, on the reverse strand, counting down.
TGCATGGGCATGAATCAATCCTCTTCTTCTTACCCCAGTTGGCAGTTAGAAAAAAATCACCCTTGTCCCAAAGGAGCAGAGTAGGCAATAGGTTGAAAAGTTGTGATCAGACTATATTGTTGAGAGTTTTATCCGGTGACCTGTTCCATCGCGACAAGCACATGGTCATCTCTTTTGCCAGCCCTAGATGGCCTCCAACCTCTGTTTATCAGATTAAGTCCCAACTCAATATGTGAAAGTATCTTAAAGATGCTCTGACACATAATATGTGCTCAATAGACATTAGTTCCCTTCTTTCCTCTCCCTGCAGCAAAACAAACCCATTCCTAAAGCATGTCTTGTATTGCCAGTTCCTATGAACTACTATGATCATTTATTCAAATATTCATTCACTCATGAAACATTTATTTAAGGTTTACTATATGCTAATTTCCATGCAGGGTCATAAGAATATAAAGACAAAGAGTACAGTCTCTCTACACTGAAGATTTTGTATCCTCCACAAGCACAAGTAAATAGTGCAGGCAAGTAAGCGACATGACATGTGCAGACTGCCATGATAAATGCAATATGGCGGTGGGGGACAAAAGAGGAGTGTCTCCCAGCCCAGAAGATGTAGCTAGCTTATAGCACCCTGGACCACCTCCTGAGAAGTGGAACAGCAATGTAAAAGAGTATCTGTTTGGGGGCTTTAAGACCTACCCAAACAGCCAGGACTTTAAGAGCCAAGATCCCATAGAGAAGAGAAATTCATGAGGGGAGACTGGGGTCCGATGCTACTTTCCCTCAAGGCATTCAGTGATTCCTAAGTGGAGTGACAGAAAGGCTGAGAAGCTGAGCTGAAAGTGGCTGCTGAGAGAGAGAGAAAATAAGAGAGAGAGAGAATAAAAGAGAGAGAGAGAGAACTGAGCAGAGTTTCCTGTAGTTTCATGGGTCCAGCAAATCAAACATTGTAGTTCAGGGGCCACCAACTCAGCCAAGACTGGAGAGATCAAGACCCCAGAGAATAGTGAAATAGAAAAGATGGCGCCTGACAGTCTCCTCCACGTTCCCTGTGGAGACGTTAGCCTATTTGTAAAGGCCTGGACCAAGAGAAGCAGGGAAAAATAAATAGCAACCAAAAGGCAGAGGAGTCACACAGAGCTCTGACACAATCACAGTCTTAGGGAGACTTAAAAAATGGAATTCTGGCCTAACAGGTAAGAGCTGCCCGATAAAGACCCCAGGTATTCAATTGGGAAGCCCCAAAGAACCTCATCCTGGTACAGTGTTTCCCAAAGTGGGGTCCACGGGTCCTTGGGGCTTCCAGGACCCTCTCAGGAGGTTCAAGAGGTCAGAACTATTTTCAAGTAATATTAGGATGTTATTGGCTTGGCCAAAAAGTTCGTTCCCGTCTTCCATATGATGCTAGGGAAAACCCAAACGAACTTCTTGGCCACCCAATATTTGTCTGCATTACCATGTTGACATTTGCCCTTTTGGTGCAAAATTGATGACGGATATCTTTCACAAATCAAGGCAATGGCACGAAAGTGTACTATTAGTCATTGTATCCATTACCATCAGGTATGTGCAGAAAACAAACCAAAAATGCTAGTTTCACCTAAGAATGTTCCATGACAAAGCAGTAAAAATTATTAATCTTATTAAATCTTGACTCTTGATTGCACATTGTTTTAATATTCTGAATGAAGGAATGGAAATTACATATAAAGCATTCCTGCAAACTGAAATACAATGGTTGTCTCAAGGAAAAGTCATTGTGTGTTTTTTGAGTTGCAAGCTGAACAACTGACAAACTATGGTTATTCAGACTTGAATTGTAGGCTATTGTCTTAAAATATGCCTTTCAAGGGCTTCCCTGGTGGCGCAGTGGTTGAGAATCTCTCTGCCAATGCAGGGGACAAGGGTTCGAGCCCTGGTCTGGGAAGATCCCACATGCCGCGGAGCAACTGGGCCCGTGAGCCACAAATACTGAGCCTGCGCGTCTGGAGCCTGTGCTCCGCAACAAGAGAGGCCGCGACAGTGAGAGGCCCGTGCACCGTGAAGAGTGGCCCCCGCGCGCCACAACTAGAGAAAGCCCTCGCACAGAAACGAAGACCCAACACAGCCAAAAATAAATTAATTAATTAAAAAAAAAATATATGCCTTTCAAATTTCCTTTAGCCTGTCTTTTCAAGGAGAAATACCACAGTATATATTGCCATTGATAAAGTTTAAGTGAAAATTAGAATTTTGAAAAACTTTTATCTGTGACCACGAACTCCATAGCTACCCAATACTGAAAGACTTTTCTGACAAGATTAATAATGATTGTAATGAATATGATTTTTTGATATTGTATAATAAAATGTGTCAACATTTGGAAGATTTGCATAAGTCAAGACCAATATTTTCCAAATGATCAATGCATGATGTTACAAACTCATGCATGGACAAAATAGCTATTCAATATGTAAGACAGAACAATGAATTTTAATGTTACAGGACATTAAAAGTTTATTAATATGGTTTCAAATTCCACATTGCACTTAATCTTGAAGAAACTACCACTTGCTAAGCTTTGGTGCAGTATTAAAGAATAACGGCAATGATCTGAAAAGGGCATTAAAGTACTCCTCTCTTTTCCAACTACATATTTTGAGCTAGATTTTTCTTCACACACTTTAATCAAAACAACATATTGAAACAGACTGAATGCACAAGCAGATATAAGAATCTAGCTGTCTTTCATTAAAGCAGACATCAAAGAGATTTGAAAAAAATATAAAACAATGTCACTCTTACCACTAAATAATTTTGTTTTTGAAGACAGAAATTTTTCATAAAAATATGTTATTTAAGCTAACATGGAATAGTTTTATGACTATTGTTTTAAATAAATTAATAAATAAATGTTATAAAAGCTTCTCTGTTTTTAATAAATACAGATATATAAACAACCCATATTAACAAAAGCTCTTTTGGGAACTCAGTAATTTTTAAGACTGTAATGGGATCTTGAAACTAAATATTTTGAGAGTTATTGATTTAAAACATTTAAACCAGAATTGACCATACAAAAGCCATAAGTAAGTCTTGACAAATTTCAGTTTTGAACGTATTCAGAGGATGTTCACTGACCATAGTAGAACTAAGTTAGAAATCAATAATGATAATAATAATAAAAAGAACAACTAGGAAATCCCAATATTTGAAAAGTAAGCCATTCACTTCTAAACATCCTAGGTGTCAAGAAGAAATTTCAGTGGAACTTAGAAAATATTTTGAAGTAAATTACATAAAAAATATAACATAAAAATTCATAGGCTCTAAATAATGGTGTACTTATGGAAATTTATAACATAAATGTATATATTAAAAAAGAAGAAAGGCTGAATAAGTGATCTGTCTGCTTCAAGAAGTAATAAAAACAAAAGCAAATTAAGCCCCCCAAAAGTAGAAAGAGAAATGAGAAACTCAGAAATAATGGTTCAAACCACAAATATTCAGTGAAGAAGTCAACATAAAAGCTGGATCTTTGAAAAAAATTAATAAACAACAAATCCTTAAAACGCTCATCAAGAAAAATGAAAAAGGCATAGATTATCAATATCAACAAAAGGTATCATTTCATGAATCATAAGATTGATATTATGAAAAAATTATATACAAATTTTAGAAAAATCACAATTTATCAAAACTGAGAGAAAGAAATAGATATGAATAGTTCTATATGTATTAAAGAAATTGACTCTCTAAGTCAAACATTTAAAGGAAAACTCCAGGCCCAAATTCATTCAAATATTTTAACATTTATCTTAAACATTGTCTTCCCATAGAATATAAACATCTTCTCAGTTCATTTGATGAGGCAAAATAACTTTGATATGGAAATCTGACAAGGACATTATGAGAAAGAAAAACTACCAGGCAACTTCCCCCATGAATATAGATGAAAAATCCTCAACAAAATATTAGCAAGTTGAATTCCACCGTACATAAATAGGATAATACACCATGACAAAGTCGAGTTTGTCTTAGCAGTGCGAGAATGGTTGAACATTCAAAAATCAATGAAATGTGTACATACACACACATGCACAGAGACTCCGGTTCCTGATCCAACATACCAAGGGCTTGGAAGTCTTCACTCATCCTCACAACAAGAAAAAAGTTGAAGGAACTGAAAATCAGCAATTCTTACATCCAGCAGAGAACTGAGGTCACTGGGCAAACTGCTGCCCTGAAAGCTGGAGAAACAGACAGGCAGATACAGAAAATCACACATTAGGAGGAGCAGAAGCCCACAGCTGGAAGCCAGATCAATAGGAACTCTTTACATTGTAACTGATGAATTGCTGGGGGCTCCGTGTGGATATGTTCCAGAGTTAACAACTTCAAGGGGGCCCAGTTTTAGGGGGACCCCCCACCCAGCAGGAGTGGGAGTTTTACCTCCAGAAGCCGCATCAGGTTCTCACTGTGAAGATGCCTTCTTGCGTCCTGCAAAGAGAGGTAAAAAGTAACCATTCTGAAATATTCCCATAGCATTCTGTTCTTAACGAAGGTTTGCTGCCTTCAAAAGAAATTATTTAACCAGAGCCTAACTTCTGTTTTCCCAGGGCCTAATTAGCCTGAAGGAAAGGAAATACCCAACTCAGGCTCCCTGAAAGACCTAGAGCTAAGCACAGGACTACAAGATGTTTCCCCACCTTCCATCCCCCACGGAACCACCACATCAACAGGGCTCCTGTATAAGAATGGGGGATTAAAACTAAAAGAACTGCAAGCCTTCAACTCTGCTTAAGGAGTCTCTAGGGAAAATCAAAGACAACAGGGAGACACAATCAAGGACTCTAGATGAAATTTAACCTCTGCCATCACAGCTACAGCAAACAGTACCATGGCCTGCCACCTAGCCGATGGCAGGTGCCACGTGCCACCAAATATCAACCTCCTAGTAAAGATCTGTAGTCCTTTGGCCCGACACATTATGTCGAGCTTTTGACAAAAAGTCACAAGATGTGCTAAAAGGCAAAAAATAGTCTGAAGAGACAGAGCAAGCGTGGGAACCCAGCTCAGATGTGGCAGAGATTTTGGAATTATCAGGTCAGGAATTTAAAATAATTATAATTAATATGCTAATAGTTTTAATGGAAAAAGTAAACAACATGCAAGAACAGCTAGGTTATATAAGCAGAGAGATGGAAACCCTAAAAAAGGAATCAAAAAGGAAATGCAAGGAATCAAAAAGGAAATGCTAGAAATCAAAAACACAAAGAAGAATGCTTTTGAAGGGCTTACCAGTTGACTGTACATGACCAAGGAAAGAATCAGTGAGCCTGAAGATATGTCAATGGAGACTTCCAAAACTGAAATGAAAAGAAGAAAAAGAATAAAAAAGATGGAACAGAATATGCAAGAACTGTGGGACAATTACAAAAGGTGAAAAATATTACGCATAATAACAATTCCATTTGTGACAGCATTCAAAAACATTACATACCCATGAATAACTCAAACAAAAGATTGCAAGCCTTCCACATACAAAATCACAAAACATTATTGAGAAACAGTAAAGAAGATAAATAAATGAAAAATATAACATGTTCATGAATTGTAAGACTAAAAATTGAAAGGTGTTTGTTCTTTCCAAGTTTATCTACAGATTCAGGACAATTCTGATTAAAAACCCCAGAAAGTTTTATATCTATGAAAACTGATAAACCAATTATATCAGTTTTATGAAATGTAAGATCTAAGAGCAGCAAAGACAATTTCAGGGAACAAAGTTGAGACTTGAATAACCAGCTATATCAAGATTTATTATAAAGTTCAGGAACCTAAGACACAAATATAGACAAATAGATGAATAGAACAGAATAAGAAGTTCAAAAACAGACCACACAAAGTTGTTTTATTTATGAGAAAGGTTACATTTCAAAGCAGGGGGAGAGGATGATCTTTTCAATAAATGATCAATTGGGTGTCTATATTTTTAAAGCCAGTCTTTATTCCTACTTACATCTTGAACAAAAATCAATTCTATTTGGACTATAGATATAAATGTGAAGGGTTAAAAATCTTTCTAGAAGATAATTTAAGAGAATGTAAGAGAACATCTTCATGATCTTGGGTAGCAAAAATTCCTTTAGTGGGTTACAGTAAGTATTAAACATACTAGAAAAAATAATAAAAATTAGACTACATTAAAATTAAGAAATTCTGTTTAACAAAGGCAACAATAAAAGAATGAAAAGGAAAGCCAAAGAGTGGATAAAACATTTGCAATACATATGTCTGACAGAGAACTTGAATGTAGAATAGTTAAGGAAGTTTTCAAAACAATTTTTAAAAGAAAAAGGTAAAGAGCAGACAACCTAATAGAATACTGGGCAGAAAACTGAATTTAACTTTGCAGAAGATATAAAATGCCCAATAAATGTATAAAAAGGTGCTCAACATTGTCAGTCATCAGGAAAAAAATGCAAATTAAAACAACAAGATAGCCCTATACCCCATCAAAATGACAAAAATTAAAATGGCAGGACAACTGTTGGCCAGAATGTAAAGCAACTGGAACACTCATATACCGCTGGTGAGAATGTAGTCTGGTAATTTCTTTAGAAGTATCTACTATAATTGAACATATGCATACCCCATGACACAGCCATTCTTCTATCAAGTATACAACCAACTGATTTTGTACAAATATGCACAAAATGATATGTACAAATATATTCATAGCAATATTATTCATAATAACGCCACACCAGAAACAAGTATCCATCAATACTAGAATGGATAAATGAACTGGTGTGTGTTCACAGAATGAAATTCTACATGATAATCAATACAAATGAACTACAGCTCTATGCAACTATATCAGTGAAGCTCACAAATATAATAGTAAATGAAATAAATCAGACACAACCATTTATGTAAAATTCTAAAACAGGCAAAACCAAGCTATGGTGACAGATTGAGAACAGTAGCTATTTTTGGAAGGTAAATGCCTGAAAGGAGACACTAGGGGAGTCTTGGGTACTGGTGCTGTGCTGTAGCTTATCTGTGTGCCAGTTGCACTGGTGTGATCAGCTTGTGGAAATCTATCAGGCTGCAGTCTCATGGTATGTGCACTTTTCTGTGTGTATATTATATTTTCACTTAAAAAACGTATTTAGTGAACAAAAGTGAAAGGTCAACTGCAGATGTCCAGCCAGGACCAAACCACCCAGCTGGCCCACAGACTCATGAGCAATAATAAATTGTTGTTTTAAGATACTAAGCTAAATAGTTTGATACCAGAAATAGTTAACTGATTAAACAACCCCCAGGGGAGGCTTTCACATAAACTATTGATACAATAAAAATGGCGCCCCCTATGGTTTACTGTGTGACCTACACACCATAAGCAGGGTCCCTGCAAAGCGGGCAGGCATGTTAGCTGGTCTGACCCCATTTCCAGCTCTTCTCCCTTGTCTTCCTTTTCTGTACACGCTATAAATGCTACAGCTGATGCCTCAGTGTCCTTTGCAGCTATGTGTGGCCACGTGACACGATTCGGCCAGTTAGATATAAGCAGAAATCTGCTAGTAACTCTTCTCTTCCTCTCTCTTCCTACTGTGCGTGTGATACCTGGAGCAGCTACAGCCATGTCTGAGGCAGAACAAGTACCTTAGGGCATCAAAGAATAGAGTTGCCAGATTTAGCCCCCCAAATGATAATAATAATTAATAATTATCTAAAAGAAATACAAGAAGCCCAGGTGAATTTGAATTTCAAATAAAGACAGAATCATTTTTTAGTAGAAGCATCTCCCAAACATATCACTGCTCCAAACTCTATCATTGAGCTGCACGTCAGCCCAGGGGCACCTGTCCAGAGACTTCCTGTGCATGACTGAAACCCCAATTTGATTGCACTTCTGAGGTCGGGAGGGTTTCCTCTCACTCTCATCTGAATGCAGTCCTAACTGATATTTTCAAACTGACAGACAAACGACTCTGCAGGTCCATCAGGCTTGATTCTCATCCCTTTCCTTTCAATACTACATAAACATTTTGCCGGAGCTTTCTATCTGCCACTGGTGTGAGTGAGAAATCTGACAGCAATCCCATTTTCTTTTATTTTTGTAAATAACAGTTCTTTCCCTTTGGAAGCTTCTAAGATTTTCTGCTAAGCCCTGAAGGGCAGTGGTGTTTCCAACCTAGGCCTATGGGTATCTCAGTTGACTGTTTTCATCTGTAGCTTCAAGTCTTCCACAGCTTGGGAAGTTTTTTCTAGCATGTTTACAGTTAATGCCTCCCCTATGCTGTTACTCTATCATTTGTATATTAGCTTTCATGGTTCTAGCAGGCAAGTTTCTTATTTTGTTTTCCCTTATGATTTTTATCTTATTTTCCCCTTTATGATTTTTATCTCTAAATATGTTTCCCTGGGTTTTGAGATGTATGTCTTCCACTTCATCTTTCAGACCACTAATTTGTGTCTAAATGGAGGATGACATCCCTTTGAAGATATGTACTTAATTTTTTTTTAATTCAAAAATAATTCTTTAGTTCCAGGCCATGCTGTAATTGAATCTCTTAAGTGCCTTTACTGGTTTCTAGTCAAGCTGCCATCTGCCTTCTGCAGCAGGACAGTTTCTGAGCAAGTTGATGGCTCATTCTTCTTCCCCCAGGTATTGCTAAGATGCCTTGTTTTTCTCCCTTGCCTACTTGCAGCTCCCTTCACCCTTGGAGCCATGCCTAGCTGCTGGGGGACCTCAGTGGTAGTCGCCCACAGATGGCGGGGACACAGTAGACTCTGCCCCCATGGGCCCATGGTGTAGAGTTGGAGATGCTCTGGTCCCTGCTTGCAGCTGGGAAGTAGCACCTGGCTCCTGACTTTCCCTCTGCAAGGCTGATGCTCTCTTCGTCAGAGGTAGAGCTCACCTGATCAGCCTCTCTGAGGCTCCTTGCAACCAGGGAGACCAGTGGGTCCTCCATAATGGGCCATACAACACTGGCTAGCTCCATCCTTCCAGATGCACTCAAGGGTCTCCATGAGCTGGCACTGTCGAGCCCAAGGCTCACTCCAGGGCTCTCCTTAGGTGCCCAGGCTCTCCGTGGCCCAGAGAGGACCAGACTCCAGCCTTCCATAGCCTTTAGGCCTCCCTTACACCTTGTGGCCCTTGCCTCTGCTGAGCTCAGGAAAGGTAGTTGATAGTTGAACTGAGAGATTGTGAGAAAAATGTATCAGGGGTAAGTTTTTTCACCACCATCTTCCCCAAAATGTCCCACACTTTTTATTCTAAAGTTTTGATCTTTGTATAATTTTGTATTACATTTTTAATCAGAAAAAAATAAATATTTTTAATACCAAAAGGAGCTTTGGTTAAAGCATAATAAAAAGAGAAACAAATATATTTGACTTCATTCAATCAGGATTTTAAAATTTCTTACTTCCAAGATCATGTCTAGCAAAAGACTGGAAAACACTGTATACAGCAGTCAGGGACCAGTTGAGTAAACCATGGTCTAGCCACACACAGGGAATACTATGCCTACAAAACTGTAAAAAATGATAAAGATCTGTGTGCACCGACACGGAGGACACCAAGTTTTAATGGTAAGAGAAAAAGCATGGTGCAGAACAGTGCATAATGTTTTTCTGTAAAGAGCCAGATAGTAAATATTTTAGGCTTGCGGGTCATACATGCTCTCTGTTACAAGCCCTCAACTCTGCTATGTTAGCAAGAAAGCAGTCACAGACAATATATAAACTAATGAGCATGACTGTGTCCCAATAAAACCTTATTTACAAACACAGGTAGCAGGCTGGATTTGGCCCGTGGGGTATAATTTGCCAATTTCTGGTATAACAGACACTCCCTAAGGTGAACTCAGTGAGCCACAAATTTGTATAATCTACTTTTTTGAATGCACAGAGTCTGACTTGCTCCTTAGCCAATGCAGTATGGCAAAGGTGAAGGGATTTTGCGAATGTAATTAAGATCCCAAATCAGCTGTTTCTGAGTTATCCTGGGAGGTCCTGGGAGACTATCCTGGGAGGTCCTAACCTAATTAAGTAAAATCCCTTAAAAGAGGCTCTTCTTTAGGTTAGAGATTCTCTCTTTTACTGGCTTTGAAGGAGAAACCCACCATGATTTCATGGCTGCAAAGAAATTGTCAGCCAGTAGCTTGAGGGAGGTTGGAAGCAGATCTTTCCCCAGTCGAGCCTCTGATGAAAATGCAGCCCAGCTAACATGTTGATTGACACTTTGTGAGCCCTTGTGCAGAGAACCCAGCTAAGCCCACCCAGACTCTTGACCCACAGAAGCTGTGAGATAATAAATATGTATTGTTTTAAGTCACTAAGTTTGTGCTAATTTGTTACATGGCCCAGAAAACTAATATGCCTGTTGTATAGAGTCTGCAATTACTTATGTAAGAAATGAAGAATTAATATATATGCATATATGCTTAAATTTTTATAAAGAAACACTAGAAGGATAAATAAGAAATTCGTAAACATAATTACCCACAAGGTGAGGGAGAAATGGGTGCGCCCAGAGGGGGTAGCAAGACTTTTTAGGCCAGGACTTTTTGTATTGTTTGGATATTTAAATCAGCTAAATATATGATCTATTCAAAAAGTTAAGTTAAATTTTTAAAAATCTCCTGCTTTCCTATTTAGTAATCAAAGACTATTTTTCAGATTTGTACTTTTGATGTTTTACAGTTACTGTTTATGTTCACCTGGATTCTTTTCTGTATCAAAACTACTAATATGACCTGTTTCTTTTCCTTCCAAATGTCTTCTTTTAATCTCAAATTGCCATCTTCAAAAGAATACTTGACCTTCCTCATTGCTGTTCTCCCAGCACTCAATGCTGGCCTGGGGGACACCCCAATAAATGCTTGCTGAATGAATGAATGAACCATGGTGACCTTCATCTTGGTGTTTCTTTACCTACCAAACCCACTTGAACAAATCCTGGTTACAAAACCCCCTCCCCCTGCAGTCCAGATTTCACTCTTCACTTGAAATGAAGCATCTCCACAGAACAAGCTGCCTCGCCGCCTCCTTACCACCCACCTACTGTCAAGAGATGTTGATGAAACATGATTCCTAAAGCATTTTAAACATCTTTCGGGAATATGTTATGCAGAGAAGACATAGCGATGGCAGCAACAAAACACAGGCATCTGCTCGTCTCTGGATCAATTTCTGAAAACAACTTTCCGTTTTTCTAGCATGCTCACTCCCAGCTGAGCCATCCCGCTGTAGCCATGGCACACAGGGACAGAGGTGGAAGACTGTGGCCCAGCCTCCCTGCCCCCTTTCCCTACTCCAGGCCCAGTCTGCCCTGATGAGCACCCATTTTAGGAGGTGAGATACCCTGCTCTCTGGCCAACATTCAGGCAAGCAGACCTCTGCCTTGTTCTAAAGACAGAGACCTCAATGCATGAGTGTTTCCCTACAGCCCAGAATCTGTATTTCTTCCTTTTATTCCCCTAAATGGACTGGACTCCGGCCTCTCTCCTTAGCCCACGATGGCTCTCTGGAGCCAGAAGGAGGGTGGTGGGAGTTGAAGAGAGAGAAAAAGAAAGACAAAGGACAGGTTGAGCTAAAGCACCAGCAACCCAGAAAGGCACCCTTGAGTGTGGATGAGGGGTGAGGGGTCAGGCTGCCCACAAGGTTCCACTGGGCTCAGACAAGGAGCTTTCCCCGCCTGAATGAAAAGTGACACAATCTCAGATGTGAGGGTGGGCCTGGGAGTGGAGACACCTGCTGGCACACGTGCCCACGTGCATACACACACACACACACACACACACACACACACACAGGTTTTCTCCCCAGTTAGGAGCCTTACAACGCTAACCAGAAGCCAGCCGATCTGTCCTATCAATAGCAGGTGCATTGGAGCCCCACGGGCACCCCAGGGATAAGTGCCACCCCCTGGAACACTTGTCTGAATGATTACCAAGCTCTCACCCTGTGCTCCTCAGCCTGTAGGCAATGCTTGTCTAAGCCCTGGTACCTTGTGCTGTTTTTTTAGGCCTGAATATCACTCAAGCTCCTGGAACCCACAGAGAGAACACAGTAAAGAGTCTCTGGTTAGAGCCTGGGGGTGGGAGTGGGGGAACATTGCAAGATGTCCCCAGGTGGCAATAAATGATGCCCAACTGAATCAAAAGTACCGATAACGAGGAGAAAATGCTCACAGTACGTTGTTAAGTTCAAAAAAGAAAAAGAAGCAGTTTACAAAATAGCATGTGCTACAATCCCACTTTCTAAATATATCTTTTTACAGTAACTTAAGTTTCCTTGGAACTCCAGACTCACTGCATCTCCACACGCATGTCTACCAGCATTTCACACATGACAGGTCCTAGACTGAGGTGGGACTCACCCTTCCAGCTGCTCCTCCCCCAGCCCCCCATGTCTGGAAAATGTGGGCCCCTTCTTCCTGATGTTTAAAGCCATCGTGACTCCTCTTTCTCTCTCACCAGGTGCCCAATGTATCAGTTGATATGAACTTGAAATAACCTCCTGAAAAATAGATCGCAACAAAGATAAACAACATAGGAGACAATAAATAAGAAAATTAGAGGCTCAATCTATGAGGTCTAACAGCCTAAGAAGTCCAATAGGTATTCCAGGGAGAGAGACAGGCAGAAAATGAATGAGAAGTAATTACTTTTTTAAAAACTGATATTAAATGTTCCAAGAACTGACAGATCTGAGTTTCTAGATTGCAGGGTTTTTCACAAGTACTCAGCACAAATGAATGAAAATAGATCCACACCAAAGCCCACTACCCGGAAGTTTAGAACCTAGGAATGAAGAAACGATTCTAACACTTGCCAGAGAGAAAATTCAGGTCGCCAAAAGGGAGTCAAGAACTGAAACAGCATTAAATTTCAAAAGAGCAGCTCCAGAATTAAAGAGAAAGTGGAGTGATGCCTTCAAACTTCTAAGAAGAAATGATTTCTAACCTAGAATTCTATACCAAGCCAATCAGGTTTAAGGACAGAATAAAACTTTTTCAGACATGCAAGTTCTCCAACAGCTTTTATTGCTAAGGGCACTTTGATAGGAAACTATTGCAGGATGTGTTCCACCAAAACAAAGGAGTAAACCACAAAAAAACAGAGAAGGGCTCTAGAAAGCAAGGGCCCAACATAGGAGAGAGGAGAAGGTATTCCCAGATGATGGTAAAAAAAGAAAAGAGCCCAGGACAGCAATTGTGCAGTAGGACTGAAAAATAACCAGATGAACAGCAAGAAGCCTGAAGATGAGAGAACCCTCCAAGAAAAACGTGAACCTGAGAGATTATCAATGTTTCTCTACATGGAGTTCCAACAGAGTTTGAGAGTAAATTACTGACAGATACACAGAAACCAGAAGAGACAAGGTAGTTATTAACTCCAGGAAAAATAAAAAGTCATACAAGAAAGAAAATGATATCATAGGACGTGACGTGTTTTAGCTGTGAATAACATAAATATTGCCAAAATATAGCCAAGATAATAAGATTGCAGAGTGCCAATCTGAGAAACTGTAGCATTACATGTTGAGAGGATGAGGAGGAACGTAGGAGCTGTGTAAGAAAGCCAAAGGGTCCTCTTCTTTCACAGAGGGAAGTCATTACATAATGTCAAAATTTTTAAATCAACCAAGGGCAGTATATCCTTGTTATTTAGAAATATGGAAGAACAGGAAAAACGAAGACAGCTAAAATTGCTGAAACTGATTACTTCTTGGGAGTGGACATGAGAGTGAGAAAGAGAGGGACAGAGGACCATTGTTTGCATCCTGAGCCTGTGGTACCATTGGACCCTTTAAACTATGTGCACGTATTACTTCGATAAAAATTTAAAATTATAATACAAAGTCACAATGGAAATCACCATGCATATACCCAAAATCAAAAAGAACTTCAATTTCAAAGAAAGAAAGAACAAAGTACAAAATTAAAATCAACAAGAACAACAGGGAAATTAACACAACAGAATTTTCTGCCCTAATCTAACTTATTTTCTCCTTGGTGAATAGGTTTTGCTGCCAGTGATTTGTTTTGCTCCTTTTATGCAAATCCTGAGACATCACAATACAAGTTTGAAGGCTTTACATAAATCAAGTATATATATTACTCACTGCTGTGTCTTAGTACCTGGCCTAGTGCCTGGCATCTAGTAGCTTCTCTAGGAATAGTTGTTGACTTGAATTAAAGTGACCTGATCTTGTTTGAGTCTGAGTTTCCTCAGATTTTTTTCAAGGGTCCCTTTAAGAACCCTCTTCATGAAAAACATTTTTAAATTTTCTGTATAACTTCACAAAGACATTAGTCATTAACTTGCTTAATGTTCCTTTCAGAAGGATCCACAAGATAAATTCTTCTCTGAATTTGAAACCCGCGAAACCCATCTTCTGATGAAACGGTATCTAGCAATGAGAATTATATAACCACACTTTTGCCTTAGCTCCTAGGGCTGCAAGTCTCAAGTCTTCCCCAGGTAGGTTAATAACTCGGGTCTCCTTCAAATGCATAAGGGCTCTTTGTTGATGCTTATTCAGGAGATGGAGAGAGACTGATTTTCTTCTTTTTCTAAGGTGATGATTTTAAATAGATATTTATTCTCAAGAACATGAATTCTATTTTCCACTTTTTTACACACATGATGGTGGGAAAGTTTTCACTTCTTTTCCTGAATGGACATCCAAATATCAGAATGCCCAACTAAAATACTGCCACTGTGCAAACTTGGCAATAAATTATGTTCTTCATATGTTTGATTAGCTGGGTGGGATATGTGTTTACTGGTCTTAATGATGGATCCAGAACCATCACAAGGAGCTTAGCCCCTCAGAAGCCCTAGGGCATCCCCCCTATGCATGGCCCTGCCATCTAGACAGACTTGTGAGTTTGGGTTGGCAAAATACCCTCCAGATCTTTCTTTTTGGAAACTCCTGTTGTCAAATAGACTGACTCATCTTAATGATTTCATTGCACTTGTCTTGAAGTTTCTTATATTCCTACTGTGGCTTCTTATTGAAAGGATTTGAGTGAGCTGCTGGGAGACACTTGTCTCCATGCTTCTCATCTTCAGCCTGTGCCTCTTAGGCATGAACTCAATACCTTCCTTTCTCAAGCGACATCCTTCATCTTAAGCATTCATAAGCTTGCTCTCTTGGCCTGTACTCAACCCGTCAGACCCACTGGGCTTGCCATTGGACTCGTTGTCATTGTCATTGTCAATGTGAGGAGTGTCGTGAACTGCCAAGCAGGTTGTCCTTGGTCATTGCTCTCACTTTCATAAATCTGAGTGAGTGCACCAGGCTGGCTGTCTGACAAAAGGTGAAAATCTGCACTGTGTGGTGGCACACCAGATCAGGACAGTTGTGATTCCACCAGAGATTTCCCTTCCGAGGGGCAGATCTTCAAGCAAAAAAAAAAAAAAAAAAAGAAACATTTTCAGATTTATCTCAGATAATAGGGCAATCTAGATAGTTTCACCTAAGTGGTAGCATCTTGCCATTGAGAAGTCCTGCATAGGTTTCTTATTCTTGGATATATGAACAGGGTGCTTGCCAGAACAATGTCATGGATCTGAGGCTTACTCTGCTTGCCATTTTGAAAGGCCTAGTCAACAGAAGCTGGTGGACGAAAGAGCATTCAATTCTTAAGTTGAGGACAATTATGTAGAATCAGTCTCTTCATGAGGGACTCAACCTTATCCATGATTGAGGTGCTTGCAATGAGAGTGCAGAGGTAACAATAGTCCTATTGTCTTGGCAATGAAACAATTTACTACCGAATTGTTGACATCTTCTTCACCCAAATGGATTTCTCCAGATGAAGATCTGACCTGAAAGATTCCATCACCAGAAGGGAGGACAGAAACATCAAAATGGCATTTCCAAGACCCAAGATCAATATAACTCTTTTAATACCAACCTTCTTGTTCAAGCCATAAGCAGAGGCAGGGTAATTTGGATCACTGTTGACTCTGAGCACAGTGAGGTTATGCTGGGTCCAGAAAAGAGCCATTAAAGTAGGCTAGAACCGTGATGACAGGAGGGTAACAATCCTCCCGAAGGTAGCTCCTACCATGTCCTTCCTCTTTTCTATAAACATAGAAGAGACCTTCTCCAGATGGAAGCTTTTGTTCTCTCCCTTGTACTCCACCTCGGCCCACTGACTTCCTGTGTCATTAACACACACCACTGTCATCACCACCACCATTATCACCACTGCCATTACCACCACCATTGGTACCACTACCACCAGCACCATCACCACCAGCACCATCGCCAGCATCATCACCACCACCACCACCACCACCAAATAAGCCCAAAATATCCAAACAGATCTTTGTGATGAAATGGTTCTAGTATGTTTCACTGCACCATGACTAATGGTTTGATTCATTGCACCATGACTAATCATTGAATCAATTGTTGGTGTAGGCCAGAATGCTTGGGGTGGTCCAGTTTCTCTGACTATTGCTATGATCTCCATGTTCCCGGGCTGGAAGGTACCCACATAGGAACTTATGGTGCCATGATCTACAACAACCTCAGATCCATCTAATATCATTACAAATTCTTAACCAGGAAAGCACCAGGTTTCAGGGAGGATGGGCTTGGTTGATTCAAAAGTGGTGTGAAAAAATAGAAGCTCTGCTATGTGGAATAAACAAAAGCTGATTTCTGATAATGAAAAATTTTATACCTCTTTATATTCTAAATTAGGTATTTGTTTCACACTGGTTATACCATAGCATTTCAACTATTTGAAATTATTTTGTGTCTGACAGTTTTTCCATCACTCATAACTGGATTACATTAGTAATAGTTACTGAGACTAGAAATGATTCTACACTGTAACAAAGTCTTGTTCAAAGTAGGCTCAGAAATCCTTTTTCTTCTTTCTGCATTTTATGTTGCCAGATTGTTTCCCAGCATTTAGTAGTTCTTGTTCTCTTTTCTATTTTCTTTTATAATTTTCCTAACCAGGTCTGATCTTTTAAGAGAAATATTATGTTTTCAATGTAGAAAATAATGCAAATGATCATTCCTACTAAACAGAACTACACCATTTGTTATTTGATTCCAGGCTTTCTGGAGACTACCACAGCTCACTTCAACAAAATTTCTGATTGTTGGACTCAAGTTAGAGGCAAGACGCCTTGTTGCACAAAGATCTCAACAAAGATAGGTCAAATCCAAGGAGAAAACATTTGCCATGTTCTGTTTTGTTTACCCCATGAAGGTGACATATGCTTCTGCAGGAACAGCATGTATTTACATTCTTCACCTATGTTAAGAGTTACATATGCAAACCTGAGTTAACTGCACCATATTTCCAATTTATTCCAGGGATGTTTAACTTTTATATGAATAGGTCCTTGCTTTTGAATCTGTCTCTGCTTAGGAGAACAGAGCTGGGTGCATATGAAATCCTTAGTCATTGTTAGCTATATAGTTGTGGTTATTATCTTGTTTCTTTGCCATTCTGTTTTGCTCTTTCCCTCTCACTCTTAATGTTGAATTTCCTCACTCTCTTGTTCCCTCCTGTTATTTATTCTTTGTATATTGTATATCCTGAGAGAAATGATGTGTGTGTCAGCAACAGGGTTGGTGAAAATGGATGTTCATGGAGTATACGTCGTGGCAGAAAATGTGGAATCTAAAGAAGGGTCGGTGGGGCCTACTAATGAACTCATTGGTCAGGAAGCTATCCCTGTGATGGGGGCCAAAGAGATTTCCCAAGGACTCTCCTTCTTATCAGAGGATCTTAAGCTACAGTGGGAGTCTAACACCTGACTTCACCTACAATGGTAGGAGGCTGGTGAATTAGCTCAATCATACAATCTAATCATAAGGAGGGAACAAAGTACATAGCATGTTCGTGAATTGGCCAGCAGACAGGTACAACCAGAGTTTGTCCTGAAATGAAGAGATACAGAATAATGGAGGTCTAGAATGTGATGGCCTTAAATTCAGGACAAAGAGTTTTATTTGATATGGTGGACATTGATAACAAAGTTCTCAAAGTTATGGAAGGGGAAGAAGAAGAAGTAGAGGGAGAGAGAGGGGGAGGAGGAGGAGGGGGAGGTCGAGATGTAGAAACATTATAAAAATGAAAATGCGCCAAGTTGAAGGTAAGAATTTCATTGTGTAGCGATACGGTAAAACTGATGCTAAATTATTTGACAGAGTAGGGGCACACTGGAGTTTTGGGGATTATACCAAGGAGTGGGGAAGAGGTAAGAGAACTGAATATGTGTGGACTTGAGCAGAAGATGAGTCACTGAGCAATAGAAGAGTGTGTGGAGCAGGAATAGTGGTCAGGAGAGGAGGACGGCCATACCTCTTCCTAGTTCTACAATGAAGGGTGACCAGAACTGGCTTCCACCTAATAGGTGCTTGATAAATGGGTCATTGAGGAAATTTTAGATTTAAGCTGGTAGGTAGGAAACCCTTTCAGGAAACAGAGGGAGGGCAGGAAGGAGTATAGTCTTCAGAAGGTGGAAACGTGACCAAGTAGGTACCACACATAAATTAAGAATGTGGGTCCTCTCTTGGAGTTACATTGCCAGGGCTCTACTCCTGGTTTAAACACCTAACCATAGGCAAGTTACTTATCCTCCCTTAAGGCTTAGTTTCCTTATCAGTAAAATAATAATGATGATGATGGTAGTAGTGGTGATAGATCATGATGAAGACCATGATATATGATAATACCTACTTTATAGGCTTGTTTATAGGTATTATCAATACCTATATCAATACCTTGTTTATAGGTATTATCAATACCTTTATAGGCTTGTGAAGATTACATGAGACAAAATGTGAAAACACTTAGCACAGTTTTGGCACAAAAATGCATGACCACTACCTCCTGGAAAAAGAGGAGAAGGGGGAAAGTTTTGAAGCTTTGTGTAATGTGCAGCCATTACAGGAATGAAACTGGCAGATCAGGAGGATATGGGCAGGGTTAGGGAGCAACAGCAGAGGATCTAAGAAAACTGTGAGCTGGCAGAGTTTTTAATTCAAGGAACATGGAAAACTATCCAGCCCCAAGTGTCAAACTGGAGTGTTGGGAAGGAGGTTCTCAAATAACTCTTGTTCCAAATGCTATAACCCAGTTGTTATTTTTTGAAACTCACTTATTAAAACATTCATTCACTTATGCTACCAGTATTTATTGAATACCTGCTCTCTGCTGTTCTAGGTCCTGAGAACACAAAGCAGAATGGATGGACACAGTTCTTGTCATCCTGGTGCTTACCATCTTAACAAAAAATAAAGAAAAGCACAAAGATATTTATTTCTGAAGTATGACCCAATACTACTGGAATTTCCCACTCCTCTGCTGAGACAAATGAATGACAACGTCCTGAATAAAATAATTTAGATATAATTTTTAATACATTGGTAGGATCACAAAAACGTAAGACATACAGATTGGGTTGAATAGTGTCCTCCAAAATTTCATGCCCGCCCAGAACCCGTGAATATGAGCTTATCTGGAAATAGGCAGATGTAATCAAGTTAAGATGAGGTCATACTGGATTACAGTGGGCCCTAACCCAGTGACTGGTGTTCTTATAAGAAGAGGGAAATTTGGACACAGAGAGACACAGACTCAGAGGGAAGATGGCCATGTGAAGAGGGAGGTAGAGATTGTAGTTGTGCTATCACAGCCAATGAATGCCAAGGGATTGCTGTCACACCCCAGAAACTAGGAAGAAGCAAGGGAGGATTCTACCCTGGAGCCTTTGGAGGGAGCATGGCCCTACTGACACCTTGATTTTGGACTTCTAGCCTCCAGAACTGTGAGAGAATAAACTCTTGCTGTTTTAAGCCACTTGATTTGTGGTAATGTTACAGCAGCCCTGAAAAACTAACACAACAGAAATTGGCAACTCTAAGAGGTAACTGGAGCATAAGAGCAGCATTTAAGGGCATTAGTAAAATCAAAGTGAACTAGACCCTCAGTTCCCATGGCCTCAGAGGATGTAGTGAACCAGAGAAAAAGCCCAGGAAACTCTCAAGGTGGTAAATTGAATAGGAATCTCCACTCAGTGCATAAAAGTGCATAAAAGGACCCCATAAGTATATGGATAAACCAACAATAAATCTGCCCCCATCAAAGGGCACTGATAGGAAATTGTCCTCAAAAGTGGTGCTGGTTGAAGAGTGGGGGGAAAACCCGACCAGAAAATTTGTAATAATAAACTAGCCCTCATACAGTTTGAAGTCTGAAATCACACCACCTGGATGTGGATGGTCTGAAAACTCTTAAACTGAGAATTAAGGTTAAAATAACTTGAAGTTGGCAATCCTCTTCAGCATCTGCAGAAGCATGTGCAAGTTTGTTCTGGTGCAGTCACCATCTGCCAGGTCTCAAGGACTCCTAAAAATAAAGTTCCAAGGAAGGAGCTCACTTTCAAATATCACAAAACACAAAAAGAAACAAGGTAACATGACCCAGAGAAAGCAGAATCCTCAACCAGCTGAGTCAGACATGCAAAGATTTCAGCCACTGAATGACCTGACACAGTGGATAAAATTAGTAGTTTAATAAATTTAAGGAAATGAAAGAAAATTGAAGATATGAATTAGGTACAAGAGGGTAAAATATGAACAAGGATATTTAGAAAGCAAAACTGAACTTATGTAAGTAAAATTACAATAATTCAAATTTAAAATTCAATTAGACACAGCTAAAGAGAGAATTAGTGAGCTAAAAGATAGACAGGAAGAAATCTCCAGAGTAGAGACACTAAGAATTGGAAAAGAGAAGTTAAGAAGCATAGAAGATGTTGTGAAAAAAATTGAACATGAGGTAAGCACAGTTCTGTAAAGAAAAAAGAACAGACGTTTACAATATTTGAAAAGATAATAGCTGAATGAGTTCCAAACCAGGATGGATAAGAAATCCACACCTAACAAATCATAGTGCAATTTTCAGTTCACCAAAGACAATGAAATAAAAGCCAAGTGCTTTCAAAAGGATGACAAATTGGGGTGACCACAGATTTCCCAACAGCAATAATAATAAAAAATAGCTAGAAGGCAGTAGGATGATATCTTCAGTAAACTGGGAGAAAGTAATAGTAAATAAAATTTTACATCCTGTGGAAAGAAAAAAATAGCTTTCAAGAATGAGGACAATAAAGGTCATTTTCAGATAATGGAAAACTGAGAAAGTTTACTACCATCAAAACTTCGCTAGAGGAAAATATAACAAATGTACTTCAGGCAGAAAGAAAGTAATTTCACTTGGTGTGAAATGAAAAAAAAATTATAAGCAAAGATGCTGACAAATATGTAGATGAATTTAAACAAAATTGACTGCATAAAAGAATAATAATTTCTTCAGGGATTAAAATTTTTTCAAAGATAGAACTCATATGCATAGTTTGTCATTTGGGAGGGGAATAATTGGAGTTGAACTGTTCTAATGCCCTTATAATGGTCAAGATTTTGAAAAAGTAGATATTCACATTAAAATTAATTTATAAAGTAAACACAAATAGAAGAGAAATAAAGTATATAACTAACAAACTCGCAGAGAAATGAAATAAGGAAAACTACTCAATGATAAATGCAAAGCAAGAAAAGAGGGGGAAAACAGAAAAATCTAAATAAATAGAAAGCACAAATGAAGATGTTAAAAGTAAATCCAATTATATCAATTACTACAATTTGAAAAGAGGGTTGGATACATCAGGTTTAAAGAAAATGGCGTATTATATTTTTAGATCAGATTTTTTTTCTTAAGCCAGCTACCTCTTTTTATGAGACACACTAAATTTTATGGCTACCAAAAGATTGAAAGTAAAATGTTAAAAAAAAAAAGATATACCAGGAAAATATTAAACAAAAAATAAACTAGAATATGTAATTGAAAACAGATAAACTAAGCCTTAAGGCAAAAGAAGTGTTACTGCAAATAAGGTTACTGTATAAAGCTACCAGTACAATTCACTAGGCAGATGTACCTATTAACAGAGCTTAAAAATACAGAAAAACACTGCCAGAACTACAAAAAGAAATGAAAATATCCATTATCATAGTGGGAGATTTTAACATACCTCTCCCAGTAATTAACTGAAAAACCACTCAAAATGGTTGACTCTGGGACTGTGGTCCGGAAAATATAAGTTGGAAATATCTTATTGTGCCAAAAAATATGGAAGTGCTTAAGGAATGATCGGTTCATGTCAAAAGAACAAAAGAGTCACTTTGAGGGGGCTCCCACTGGCCAAGTCTGGGACAGTTTGAGCAAAAGAAAAACATGATAGTAATGGATTCAAAGTCTTTGAGTAAAATAGGAATCTATTATACATATTAATTAGTAATTCATTCATTAGTAAAAGAGCAAGAGAAGCTCTCTCTTACAGCAGAATGCCAACTAACAAATCCAAAAGAAATCATAGAATTAGAAAATCACTGTTTGGTAACCCAGATAGTAGTAATTGATTCAGGCAAAAAGCATCAACAGATGCTAAATCTGGAGGGAAAAAGTCTGATGAGAAATAAAATATTTATAGTCTCAAAGTATCTCCCCACAGGATATTTATTAGTTACTTAATCAACACAGTCATCATACATATTAATTAACTATACAGCAGAGAAACCTGACAAACATCATCTTAATTAGGTGATAAGAAACGTTAACGTCCCCAGTAATGGTACACACTGCCAATGTGTGCCTCCTGATTTAAGGCACTGAGAAGGACACAGCATCACTTCTGTGAGATTCCTGCCTAAAACCCATCACCCGAATCCAATCATGAGGTAACTCGAGACAAACATAAATTGAGAGAATTGCACAAATAAGTGCCTGGGCTTCAAGAATGTCAAGATCAGGAAAAGATGAAACAGAATGGAGGAACTGAAGAAGCATGACCACCCAATGCAGTGTGTGATCCTGGATTGGCTCCTGACCCATGAAGGACATTGTTGGGGCCATTAGTCAGGGTCTGGAGGGTTTGGTGGTGTAAATGTACCACTGTCGATGTTCTGATTTGGACAGCTGAGCCTTGTACGTAGGAGAGTGCCCTTGCACGGAGGAAGCATCCTAAGGTATTAAGGGATGCTCATCCCTCATGTCTGCAACTTATTGCCCTCATGGCCACTGCCAACTGAGAGGGACAGACGCTCTTGGCCATTCTAGAACTCCATCACCTTGACGTTCTCTTCTATCTCCATTTTATTCTTACAATGAGCACCCTCCCAATGTCAATAAATATGCTCATTGGAGAGTTAAGAATTCAGTTTGACTTTCCAAACACCCAAGACTGATTTTGACATGTGCTAATATGGAAATAAGTGAGAAGAGAAAGTGAAAACCTTAGGAGCAACGGAAATAATCCTTCAGAACAAAAGCACCCAGTCCTCTCACTTTGCAAAAATGCCTCTGCTATTCTTTCCTCAGCCATAGGTCTGAAACAAAATGAGTCTTCTTGCTTTAAAGGAAAGTAGACTTTGTGCAGTATGACCTCCAAAACATTGGGTATGCTCCATCAGAAGAGAATTTCTACCACTTCCTAGGCAATGTGGCGTGATAGAGAAGAGGCCCAGAGTTCCTAGCCCAGGTCACCCGATTCTCAGCTGGGAGACTTGCCATCAGTGACCCTCTCTGTCCGAAGTCACTTCCTCATCTAGAAAGCAGGGTTAATTACATACAGTTGGCCTCAGAAGGTTAGCCGTAGGACTCAAATACAGCAACACAGGTAGAGTGCCTGATAACTATTAAGCACTATGTAAATTGTACCTCTTTTTATTCTCATTTAATTATTTGGATACTTTTTTATTGAACATATATATATAATATACGTGTGTATTGATATATATATATATAACATATAATATATATACATATATATACACACATATATATTCTTTTTCTATTAGGATACATTTTATTTTTCCCAAATCATTTGGGGAAGAAAAGACATTTGAGGTGCTAATGTTTTCATTCAGCCTGTTGTACTGTTTCATAAACTATCACTAAGACAAAAATTTTAA
Organism: Balaenoptera borealis; assembly: GCF_965194805.1. Classification (NCBI taxonomy): domain Eukaryota; kingdom Metazoa; phylum Chordata; class Mammalia; order Artiodactyla; family Balaenopteridae; genus Balaenoptera; species Balaenoptera borealis. Next base: position 5,775,830 of record NC_138863.1, on the reverse strand, counting down.
AAAACAGTGTTCTGAATATAATGAATATCAATGTAACTTTGTAACGCTGCTCCTTACAGCATTTAATAACTGGCCTTGTGTCATCTTGGGGTGTTTTTTCCTCTTTATTTTATGAATTATGTCTTCATCTGACATCGAATAAGTGCCAAGCAACACTGCCGCTCTCACCTTGGGCAGGACCCACCCAGAAACATTACACTAGTTACATTATGCATTGCTTGTATATATTGATACTTTGTCTCTGTAAATTGTATGGAAATCTGGGAAAAGAAGCTGGGTTGAAAGGGAGACATCCTCCTCACCCAATACCTTTCTCATCTTTGAAATTTTATACCATATAAATCTCATACTGTTTTTAAAAATCAGCAAAATTAGTTTTTAAAGACAATATTTTCATTTAGAAACCCTAATCCTGACAACTTTGGGAAACTTTTGCCACCCTCTAATTTGAGTCATGAGTGTAGACGTCATATCTTTATCCAAACTTGAGTAAACGTATAATTTTAAAAATTTTATACGACTGAGTCAGCAGGCAATGAAAGTGAAAAAGTGAAACAGAAGCACCAAATGTTAACGTGCATCTCAAAAAGAAGATGTTGATGTATCTTCCTGAGACAATGAGCACGTCGAAAAATGTGTAAGGAATGACAGGCAAATGCAGAAGCTTTCATAGAAGCCCGAGGTCTCACGGGGGCCCATTTAGATATTGGCTCAGAGTTTACCATGTGCTTGATGTAAAAATCTGAAGTAAATCCACTAATACTAGCTTTTAACATTGGAAGAGTTTGTGGTTGGGGAAGGATGACAGTACAATAATACTGTCTGTGGCTATAATTAAGATCTTCTCTAATTAGCTAACCATCTTGCTGGGGCTTGTAACAATTAAAGATGCAGGATAGCACAGGAATTTATCATGGGTGTGTACACGTGTGTGCACATGAAGTTCAGAATCAGCAAACTAACCAGTTGAAAGTTTTCCAACGAACACCGGCCCCATCATTCTGACTACAAAACGAAAATCCAGAAAGGGAGAAAGAAGGGAGATACTGAATGGGAAAGGCAGAGCTGCTCAAAGAAAAGGAACTTCTGTTGCTTTGAGGTGTGAAGAGATGATTCAGGGAGCCAGTCTCATTCAGAAAGCCCGACTGAGAAGCAAATCTCCCGTGCACATCAGAACTGGAGGGGAAACCCATAACTGCTGCTTAAGAGTGACGGGCCAAGAAGATCACAGCCCATGGGAGAGAAGACCACAACCTTGCCAGGGAGGCAAGACCCAGCTTCCCCAGACGCCTTTACTTGATTTTTTTTTTAAACTGTGCAAGATGTTCATTTATTTTGTCCATGATTCCACAAACATTTATTAAGCATCTACTGTGTGCTCTGCTATGTGTTCTAGAGCCTGGGGATACAGCCATGAACAAAATGAAACCAATCTCTGCTCTCCTGGAGCTTCATTCAAAAATGTGTGTGTGTGTAGACCCTAACTTTGCTCACTCCTTTCTCGGTCCCTGCTCCCAGTGGCCCTGAGGGTCCCTCGGATGCCTTTACTTGCATTCAGGGCTTGAGAGGGAGTCCCAGACAACCCTGTCCCTCCTCAGCTACACCCATCCTAATCCACACCATCTTCATCCCTTACTCAAAACCTGTCCCCCTGCTTCTTCCCTGGCCCCTAAGGTACTCTCACCACAGTATCCAGAGGGATCCTTTAAAAACCTAAATCCCTTCCCTGCGCCTCACCCTGCACAGCCCCCAACTTTCCTTAGAGAAAAATTAAGTCTTTAAGTCTTTTCAACAGCCCCACAAGCCCTTGGCAATCTTACCCGCTTCTTCCTGGCCTCATCTCCTCTGTCTCCCCAGCACTCACTTCACTCCATCCCCGCTGGCCTCCCTGCTGTCTCTCGGACAAGCAGGGCATGTGCAGCCACAGGGCCTTTGCACTGGTTGTTCCCCCTTCCTGGAATGCACTTCCCCAAGATAGCCACATGGCTCAGGCCCTCACCTTCTTCATGTCTCTTCTCGGATGCTACCTTTCAATCAGGCCAACCTGCCTACCCAACACAAAATTGCAGCCCACACCCCTATCCTTGCTCTCCTAATCCTCTTAGCTCCGATCTACTTTTTCTCTCTTCTATAATCCTTATTGTCTTCAAATATTCTATATACTTTCTGTATTGAATGGGTTGTCTCTCTGCCCTTGCTAAAATATAAGCTCCCCAAGAGCAGAGAAAGTTTTTTTCCCACAGATGGGCTCAGGTACTTGATCAGGGCTTGGGACCAAGAGGAAAGTTGATAAATATTTGGTGATTTATATACAGTAGTTACGGCAGGCCAGGAAACGTTAGTTTTCATGAGCTTCAACTCCCTTAAAGCTTATACCGAGCCTCATTATTAAATATCTGTTCAGCTGGCCTCTTTTGAGAGTGGTAATATACATGTCCCATAGATCAGATATTCATGAGAGGGCTGGGGAGGGGACTGTACCAGCCAGAGCAAAATGTCAGAAACATAATTGTTGTGGGGAACTCACTGTTCTGGACCTAATGAGAACAACCATTTGTAGCGTGTTTTGCAGTTTACAAAGAACCTGCACATTCATTTCCTCATGGGAGCCTCTCTGCATCCCTGTGAATTATACATCAGTGTGGTTGGACACACTTCACTTGTGATAAAACTGCTGTTTGGAGAGGCCCAAGGTCACCCAAAGAGCAAAGACTCAGGCAGCACGGAGATATGGTCTCGGAACAGTTTGTACCACGCTGTGCCCCTGCCTCACTGAAATAATCCCCACCCACGTGAGTATTAGCAGGATTAACCATTCAGGAAACATTTGTTGCTGTTATTGTTTTGGGGGCTCACCTGTTTACCTTCCACTGTAGAATAAAACCCAGAGGCAGGGACCCCCACTAAACCAATGTGTGATGTAGTGAATTATTTTACAATGACTCTTGTAACCACCTCCTGGGTGAGGAAATAGAACTTGGTAGCACCGCCCCCCGCCAAGTCCCTGGATCACACAGCAACCCCACACATCGCCGTGCTCACAGGGGATGAAAGTATATCCCATAATCACCCATAGGCTTTATTCCTTCTCATACACACATCTCAGAACTCTACCACGAACATCGCCAGCAATAAAGGCTAAGACAGCGGAGATATTTCCCCCACCTCCCGCTGCTTTTCAATGGTTGTACTGGATCTTAGTGGTCAGACCACACAGGCCCTACACACCATACGCCCTCCCTTTTAACCTTCACTCAGCCTCAGTCCTAGAAGCATGGAGATGATCAATGCTCACCACCAGTCCTACGATGGTCATTCTGGTCATTTCAAAGTCATTCTTCGGTGGTCTTCTTGGAAAGGGCTCATAGGAGCCATCGTCCTTTTTCATAACAGTTTATTGTGCCCTTTATATTGACAGCCAGTTTATTGGATATAAAATCCTGTATTTTCATTGCTTTCCTTGAGTATATTAAATACATCACTCCATTTTCTTTGAGCACAAAGCAATACAGTAAAAAATTCTAACAAAAATAGAATTTTCTTTCCCTTCTATATGAAGTCCTCCCTTTGCCTGGTTGCCCAGAGAGTTTCTTTTTTCCTTTCTTTAAAAATCCAGTAATTTTATTAGCAGGTCTTGGTGTTGGTTGTTCTGTATTGATAGTCTCAGCCCGCGGAGAGTTTTTCTAACACATCGTTTCAAGTATATATTTTTTAATTTCAAGAAATCTTTCTTGAGGGGGAATCGTTGATACTAAGTTTTGGTCGTCTTCTCCGTAGACTCCTGTTACCCATACTTTAGATCCTCGTTGCCTGTCTTCAGTATTGGCCACTTTCTCTCTAATACTTTCTATCTCCTTCTTCATTTCTTTATGATTTAAAATATTTTTCACTTTCCACTTTCCATTTCTCTGAAGGCACTGTTTGTTGTATTTATTTGTTCTTGTTTTCCTTCCAGTTTTATCTTCATAACAAAATGATTTTCCTTCTTATTTCTAATTCCTTCTTAACTTATGTCACCTCATTCTGAGTTTTTCTCACTTATACCATCATTTTCTTAGTATCTCTGAGCTCATTCTGAAAAAGCATGTTGCAATTTTGATCTCTTTATTTTGAGCATTTTTCTTCCAGTATACAAGGATGTTATTCTGCTTCTTAATCTCTTCTTTTTCTTACAGTAACTTTGTATGGAATTTGACCTTATGCTTTTCTGCTGCTCATCTTTGTGTGAATTTGTTTATCCTGCATTTTAAGACTTGTTAGGGTCATACAGAGTGTGTGCGTGTGTGTGTGTATATATATATATATATGGAGCTGCTTTCTGAGATTCTTCTGGCTTTGTTTCCCTCTCCTATTTTTATCTAAATGAGCTTTCCCCTTCATCCCTGTGTCCTTATCCTGCTCAATTTTGATTCTGCTCTGGCAGTTTCTCCTCAGTGGGGTTCCTATACTGAAAGGGAGCTCTGGCTCCTTCATTTCTGGCATTCAGGGTAGACCAGACTGATCATCACAATCAGACCCCACTGAGGGCTCCGGGCATTTATCCACTATTGCAGCAGGGGAAAGATTCTTTTTTCCTTAGTAGAGTTTAATCTACTCTTCTCAAATTGTCTTGCCATGCTTTCCAGTGAACACTTGTTGGCTATTTAGTGGGTTCTTCTTTGCTAAGGTCATTGGACATCCTGTTCCTTCACTCTGCTTCACCCACACAGACACTGATAATACCTAGACCTTGTAGCTGTTGGTAATACGTTCTCATTGACTGAATTTTGGAGAGTATTGGAATACCTCATTACCTAGCTTTGCTGTAAACGTTGTCTATCCACTTTTGTTTTGCTTTCCAGATGTCTGTTTATATGTGGGATTTGGAAAGATCTAAAAAATTGTGCTGCCATTTTCTGAGAATTGTCCATTTGCTTTTTAAAGGATGAGTGCTTAACCAAATTCGAAATTGGTAGAATATGTATGTTATGTTATGTTTCGTTATGTTCTGTTATACTATATTATGTTATGTTCTGTTATACCTACATATATATTTATTATCGTCTCAGGAATACTTCTATTTTTCTATAAGCCAACGAAATCCTCCTTAATCCCTCCGCCATCCAAGCTAAGTACTCAAGGACAGAGCTTCTTAGCTGTAATGTGCATATAACCCACCTGGAAACTTTGTTAAAATGCTAGTTCTGGTCCAGTGCATCTGCAGGTAGGAACAGAGCTTCTGCATCTCTTCCTGCTCCCAGGTCATGTCAGGGCTGGTGGTGCACAGACCACAACTAAGGATGAAAGTCTGGGCGTCAGCAATTGTCAGCACATTTCTGAAAGATTCTCAATACACACTGTACATGATTTTCATGAAGGAACACTCAGTAATTTCACCAAATAGGTACTACCCTTGTAAGACCTGCTGATTCTTTTTAATTATAAAAGAAACTGAAATTCAATACCAATTACTTTGAGACAGTCTTATGCTACACAATATCACAAACATTCTCTTGTTTAACCCTTCCAATTCCAATTTTTATAAATGGTAAAATGTAATAAAGTTAATTTGCACTTTGGCTGGAATTGGGAGGCAAACCTGAACTTTTTTTTTTGGTGTAACTTTTTTTTTTTAACATCTTTATTGGAGTATAATTGCTTTACAATGGTGTGTTAGTTTCTGCTTTATAACAAAGTGAATCAGCTATACATATACTTATACCCCCATATCTCCTCCCTCTTGCGTCAAACTCCCACCCTCCCTATCCCACCCCTCTAGGTGGTCACAAAGCACTGAGCTGATCTCCCTGTGCTATGCAGCTGCTTCCCACTAGCTATCTATTTTACATTTGGTAGTATATATAAGTCCATGCCAATCTCTCACTTTGTCCCAGCTTACCCTTCCTCCTCCCTGTGTCCTCAAGTCCATTCTCTACGTCTGCATCTTTATTCCTGTCCTGCCGCTAGGTTCTTCATAGCCAATTTTTTTTTTGGTTTTAGATTCCATATATATGTGTTAGCATACGGTATTTGTTTTTCTCTTTCTGACTGACTTCACTCTGTATGACAGTCTCTAGGTCCATCCACCTCACTATCAATAACTCAATTTCATTTCTGTTTATGGCTGAGAAATATTCCATTGTATATATGTGCCACATCTTCTTTATCCATTCATCTGTCGATGGACACTTAGGTTGCTTCCGTGTACTGGCTATTGTAAATAGAGCTGCAATGAACATTGTGGTACATGACTCTTCTTTTTTTAACACCCTTATTGGAGTATAATTGCTTTACAATGGTGTGTTTGTTTCTGCTTTATAACAAAGTGAATCAGCTATACATATACATATATCCTCATATCTCCCTCTTGGGTCTCCCACCCACCCTCCCTATCCCACCCCTCTAGGTGGTCACAAAGCACAGACCTGATCTCCCTGTGCTATGCGGCTGCTTCCAACTAGCTATCTATTTTACATTTGGTAGTGTATATATGTCCATGCCACTCTCTCACTTCGTCCCAGTTTACCCTTCCCCCTCCCCGTGTCCTCAAGTCCATTCTCTAGTAGGTCTGCATCTTTATTCCCATCCTGTCCCTAGGTTCTTCATAACCATTTTTTTTTTTTTTAGATTCCGTATATATGTGTTAGCATATGGTATTTGTTTTTCTCTTTCTGACTTACTTCACTCTGTATGACAGACTCTAGGTCCAACCACCTCATTACAAATAACTCAATTTCGTTTCTTCTTATGGCTGAGTAATATTCCATTGTATATATGTGCCACATCTTCTTTATCCATTCATCTGTCGATGGACACTTAGGTTGCTTCCATGTCCTGGCTATTGTAAATAGAGCTGCAGTGAACATTGTGGTACATGACTTTTTTTGAAATATGGTTTTCTCAGGGTATATGCCCAGTAGTGGGATTGCTGGGTCGTATGGTAGTTCTATTTTTAGTTTTTTAAGGAACCTCCATACTGTCCTCCATAGTGGCTGTATCAATTTACATTCCCACCAACAGTGAAAGAGGGTTCCCTTTTCTCCACACCCTCTCCAGCATTTATTGTTTGTAGATTTTTTGATGGTGGCCATTCTGACCGGTGTAAGGTGATACCTCATTGTAGTTTTGATTTGCATTTCTCTAATGATTAGTGATGTTGAGCATCCTTTCATGTGTTTGTTGGCAATCTGTATATCTTCTTTGGAGAAATGTCTATTTAGGTCTTCTGCCCATTTTGGATGGGTTGTTTGTCTTTTTGATATTGAGCTGCATGAGCTGCTTGTATATTTTGGAGATTAATCCTTTGTCAATTGCTTCTTTTGCAAATATTTTCTCCCATTCTGAGTTTTGGCTTTTTGTCTTATTTATGGTTTCCTTTGCTGTGCAAAAACTTTTAAGTTTCATTAGGTCCCATTTGTTTATTTTTGTTTTTATTTCCATTTCTCTAGGAGGTGGGTCAAAAAGGATCTTGCTGTGATTTATGTCATGGAGTGTTCTGCCTATGTTTTCCTCTAAGAGTTTGATAGTGTCTGGCCTTACATTTAGGTCTTTAATCCATTTTGAGTTTATTTTTGTGTATGGTGTTAGGAAGTGTTCTCATTTCATTCTTTTACATGTAGCTGTCCAGTTTTCCCAGCACCACTTATTGAAGAGGCTGTCTTTTCTCCATTGTATATTCTTGCCTCCTTTATGAAAAATAAGGTGACCATATGTGCATGGGTTTATCTTTGGGCATTCTATCCTGTTCCATTGATCTATATTTCTGTTTTTGTGTCAGTACCATACTGTCTTGATTACTGTCACTTTGTAGTATAGTCTGAAGTCCAGGAGCCTGATTCCTCCAGCTCTGCTTTTCTTTCTCAAGATTGCTTTGGCTATTCGGGGTCTTTTGTGTTTCCATACAAATTGTGAAATTTTTTGCTCTAGTTCTGTGAAAAATGCCATTGGTAGTTTGGTAGGGATTGCATTGAATCTGTAGATTGCTTTGGGTAGTATATTCATTTTCACAATGTTGATTCTTCCAATCCAAGAACATGGTATTTCTCTCCATCTGTTTGTATCATCTTTAATTTCTTTCATCAGTGTCTTATAGTTTTCTGCATACAGGTCTTTTGTCTCCTTAGGTAGGTTTATTCTTAGGTATTTTGTTCTTTTTGTTGCCATGGTAAATGGGAGTTTACTATTTTTTACAATTTCTCTTTCAGATTTTTCATCATTAGTGTATAGGAATGCAAGAGATTTCTGTGCATTAATTTTGTATCCTGCCACTCTACCAAATTCACTGATTAGCTCTAGTAGTTTTCTGGTAGAGACTTTAGGATTCTCTATGTATAGTATCATGTCATCTGCAAACAATGACACCTTTACTTCTTCTTTTCTGATTTGTATTCCTTTTATTTCTTTTTCTTCTCTGATTGCTGTGGCTAAAACTTCCAAAACTATGTTGAATAATATTGGTGAGAGTGGGCAACTTTGTCTTGTTCCTGATCTTAGTGGAAACTGTTTCAGTTTTTCACCATTGAGAACGATGTTGGCTATGGGTTTGTCATATATGGCCTTTATTGTGTTGAGGTAAGTTCCTTCTATGCCTACTTTCTGGATGGTTTTTATCATAAATGGGTGTTGAATTCTGTCGAAAGCTTTTTCTGCATCTATTGAGATGATCATATGGTTTTTATGCTTCAATTTGTTAATTTGGTGTATCACATTGACTGATTTGTGTATATTGAAGAATCCTTGCATTCCTGGGATAAACCCCACTTGACCATGGTGTATGATCCTTTTAATGTGCTGTTGAATTCTGTTTGCTAGTATTTTGTTGAGGATTTTTGCATCTATGCTCATCAGTGATATTGGCCTGTAGTTTTCTTTCTTTGTGGCATCTTTGTCTGGTTTTGGTATCAGGGTGATGGTGGTCTCGTAGAATGGGTTTGGGAGAGTTCCTCCCTCTGCAATGTTTTGGAAGAGTTTGAGAAGGATAGGTGTTAGCTCTTCTCTAAATGTTTAATAGAATTTGCCTGTGAAGCCATCAGGTCCTGGGCTTTTGTTTGTTGGAAGATTTTTAATCACAGTCTCAGTTTCAGTGCTTGTGATTGGTCTGTTTATATTTTCTATTTCTTCCTGGTTCAGTCTCAGAAGGTTGTGCTTTTCTAAGAATTCGTCCACTTCTTCCAGGTTGTCCATTTTATTGGCATATAGTTGCTTGTAGTAATCTCTCATGATCCTTTGTATTTCTGCAGTGTCAGTTGTTAGTTCTCCTTTTTCATTTCTCATTCTATTGATTTGAGTCCTCTTCCTTTTTTTCATGATGACTCTGGCTAATGGTTTATCAATTTTGTTTATCTTCTCAAAGAACCAGCTTCTAGTTTTATTGATATTTGCTATTGTTTCCTTCACTTCTTTTTCATTTATTTCTGATCTGATCTTTATGATTTCATTCCTTCTGCTAACTTTGGGGTTTTTTTGTTCTTCTTTCTCTAATTGCTTTAGGTGTAAGGTTAGGTTGTGTATTTGAGATGTTTTTTGTTTCTTGAGGTAGGATTGTATTGCTATAAACTTCCTTCTTAGAACTGCTTTTGCTGCATCCCATAGGTTTTGGGTCGTCGTGTTTTCATTGTCATTTGTTTCTAGGTATTTTTTGATTTCCTCTTTGATTTCTTCAGTGATCTCTTGCTTATTAAGTAGTGTACTGTTTAGCCTCCATGTGTTTGTATTTTTTACAGATTTTTTCCTGTAATTGATATCTAGTCTCATAGCATGGTTGGAAAAGATACTTGATATGATTTCAATTTTCTTAAATTTACCGAGGCTTGATTTGTGACCCAAGATATGATCTATCCTGGAGAATGTTCCACGAGCACCTGAGAAGAAAGTGTATTTTGTTGTTTTTGGATGGACTGTCCTATAAATATCAATTAAGTCCATCTTGTTTAATGTATCATTGAAAGCTTGTGTTTCAGTACTTCCCTGGTGGCACAGTGGTTAAGAATCTGCCTGCCAATGCAGGGGACACAGGTTTGAGTCCTGGTCCGGGAAGATCCCACATGCCGCGGAGCAACTAAGCCCGTGTGCCACAACTACTGAAGCCCGCGCAATCTAGGGCCTGTGCTCTGCAATGAAGAAAAGCCGTCGCAATGAGAAACCCATGCACCGCTACAAAGAGTAGACCCCGCTCGCCACAACTAGAGAAAACCCACGTGCAGCAACAAAGACACAACACAGCCAAAAATAAATTAATAAATAAATTTATTTTAAAAAATAAATAAATAAATAAAGCTTGTGTTTCCTTATTTATTTTTGTTTTGGATGATCTGTCCATTGGTGAAAGTGGGGTGTTAAAGCCCCCTACTATGATTGTGTGACTGTCAATTTCCCCTTTTATGGCTGTTAGCAATTGCCTTACGTATTGAGGTGCTCCTATGCTGGGTGCATAAATATTTACAATTGTTATATCTTCTTCTTGGATTGATCCCTTGATCGTTATGTAGTGTCCTTCTTTGTCTCTTGTAATAGTCTTTCTTTTAAAGAGTTTTGTCTGATATGAGAATTGCTACTCCAGCTTTCTTTTGATTTCCTTTTGCATGGAATATCTTTTTCCATCCCCTCACTTTCAGTCTGTATGTGTCCCTAGGTCTGAAGTGAGTCTCTTGTAGACAGCGTATATATGGGTCTTATTTTTGTATCCACTCAGCCAGTCTATGTCTTTTGGTTGGAGCATTTAATCCATTTACATTTAAGGTAATTATTGATATGTATGTTCCTATTACCATTTTCTTAATTGTTTGGGGTTTGTTATTGTAGGTCTTTTCCTCCTCTTGTGTTTCCTGCCTAGAGAAGTTCCTTTAGCATTTGTTGTAAAGCTAGTTTGGTGGTGCTGAATTCTCTTAGCTTTTGCTTGTCTGTAAAGGTTTTCATTTCTCCATCGAATCTGAATGAGATCCTTGCTGGGTAGAGTAATCTTGGTTGTAGGTTTTTCCCTTTCATCACTTTAAGTATGCCCTCCCAGTCCCTTCTGGCTTGCAGAGTTTCTGCTGAAAGATCAGCTGTTAACCTTATGGGGATTCCCTTGTATGTTATTTGTTGTTTTCCCCTTGCTGTTTTTAATATTTTTTCTTTGTGTTTAATTTTTGATAGTTTGATTAATATGTGCCTTGGCATGTTTCTCCTTGGATTTATCCTGTATGGGAGTCTCTAAGCTTCCTGGACTTGATTGACTATTTCCTTTTCCATATTAAGGAAGTTTTCAACTATAATCTCTTCAAATATATTCTCAGTCCCTTTCTTTTTCTCTTCTTCTTCTGGGACCCCTATAATTCGAATGTTGGTGCGTTTAATGTTGTCCCAGAGGTCTCTGAGACTGTTCTCAATTCTTTTCATTCTTTTTTCTTTATTCTGCTCTGTGGTAGTTTTTTCCACTATTTTATCTTGCAAGTCACTTATCCGTTCTTCTGCCTCAGTTATTCTGCTATTGATTCCTTCTAGAGAATTTTTAATTTCATTTATTGTGTTGTTCATCATTGTTTGTTTGCTCTTTAGTTCTTCTAGGTCCTTGTTAAACGTTTCTTGTATTTTCTCCATTCTGTTTCCAAGATTTGGGATCATCTTTACTATCATTACTCTGAATTCTTTTTCAGGTAGACTGCCTATTTCCTCTTCATTTGTTTGGTCTGGTGGGTTTTTACCTTGCTCCCTCATCTGCTGTGTATTTCTCTGTCTTCTCATTTTGCTTAACTTACTGTGTTTGGGGTCTCCTTTTCGCAGGCTGCAGGTTCGTAGTTCCCGTTGTTTTTGGTGTCTGTCCCCAGTGGGTGAGGTTGGTTCAGTGGGTTGTGTAGGCTTCCTGGTGGAGGGGACTAGTGACTGTGTTCTGCTGGATGAGGCTGGATCTTGTCTTTCTTGTGGGCAGGACCGCATCTGGTGGTGTGTGTTGGGGTGTCTGTGACCTTATTATGATTTTAGACAACCTCTCTGCTAATGGGTGGGGTTGTGTTCCTGTCTTGCTATTTGTTTGACATAGGGTGTCCAGCACTGGAGCTTGCTGGTCATTGAGTGGAGCTGGGTCTTAGCACTGAGATGGAGATCTCTGGGAGAGCTTTTGCCATTTGATATTACATGGGCCCGGGAGGTCTCTGGTGGACCAATGTCCTGAACTTGGCTCTCCCACCTCAGAGGCACGGACCTGACACCCGGCCGGAGTACCAAGGCCCTGTCAGCCACACAGCCAAGTATGTGGGGAGTTTCTTGTCTTTTGGGAAGTCTGAGGTCTTCTGCCAGCGTTCAGTAGGTGTTCTGTAGGAGTTGTTCCACATGTAGATGTATTTCTGATGTATTTGTGGGGAGGAAGGTGATCTCCACGTCTTATTCTTCTGCCATCTTGAAGGCCTCTCCGCAAACCTGAATATTTGACTCCCTTTTCCCTTCTCCTTCTTGAGCACCATGCTTCATCTTACTTGGAATTACACAATTTCCTATTTTGGTCTTTGTCATCTTTACCCGCTATTTTCTTTATTTTGATCCAAAATACTGTTGAATCTTTTAACAAATTCTCTCCACTTGTTGCCACATGTACATCAGTTTGGAGGTACTGCTTTATAACTTCAGCTTCATATTGCCCAGAGCAATGCAGCTCTGGTTACCATGGCTGCTATTTAGAAAGTGAGAAAACCAATATGTGACATGAGAACATTTGTTCTGGTTAAATGACTAGTCTCAAGGTACCACAGTGTCTCTTCTCATTACTTGAAGCTGAAGTAAGTTTTATTTTAAAACACAGCATGTGTACCAATGTGCTCTCTTCCATTGCCATCTAGATTCATATTGAATACATTATGTTAATTGGCTCAGCAAAGAATGAAGGGAGGCATAGGGAATAGCAGTGTTTCATAATTGGAGAGAAAAGGAGCCATGCCAGTTTTGTAAAATACCACATTAATTATTAAACAAATTAACAGAGAGTCATGGAATTCCAAAAATAGACTGCAGCAGATGGAGCTCACTACTTTTGAGTTGCAGTTTCTCTCACAGAAGCAAGGTTAAGCCTTGTTCACTGTAAAAAGTTGGCCCCTGCTGTGCACACCGTAGCCACCTCCCAGGAGGGTGTCTCTCTACTTGCCCATCTCCAGCCCCACCTCTGGGGTCTGATTGTGTGGGTATGATGGGGCCTTGGGAACAGCATTTTGAACGAGAACTCCAGTGATTCTGATGCTCAGCCAGAGTAGGAAATCGCTGTTAGCAGGATCTCCGTGGAGGGCATACCCCAGGACACCAAGCTCTGGGAAGAAAGCCTGGCTGGTTGCACGGCCATCCCACCATCGGGTGTGACAAAAATGCCACTTTGCCTGCATCTCCCACAATCCCATCCAGCTTTGCTCAGCAGAGGCACATTCTTTTGCCTCTGACTGTAAACTCTGGCTGGTCCATAGGCTTCCTTTCACTTTTATATAATTGATGGCCCCAGTCCTGCAACCATTATAGCTTTGCAGTTCAGATACAGTAATGATGGATTCTAGGAATTCAAATTTGGAGATAACCCATATATTAGTTTGCCAGGGCTGCCGTAACAATGCCCCACAAACTGGGTGGCTTAAACAACAGCTTAGGTTTCATAGTTCTAGAGCTGGGAAGTCTGAAATCAAGATGTCAGCAGGGTTGGTTCCTTTGGAGGGGTAGGAGGGAAGGTTCTGTTGCAGGCCTCTCTCCCCAGCTTATAAATGGTCATCTCCTCCCCCCACCCTCCAGCCCCCATTGTCTTCCCTCTGTGCTTGTCTCTGTGTCCAAAGATCCCCTCTTTAAAAGGACACCAGTCATACTGAATTAAGGGCACCCTCCCCAAAGACCTCATCTTAACTCAATCATCTGCAAAGATCCTACTTCAAAATAAGGTCACTTTCACATAAACTGGGGGTTAGGACCTCAACATTTTGGAGGGAAACTTAATTCAACTGGTAACAACCCATTAGGCCACTGTGATTGAAAAGATCAGCGTGATCTTAAGAGTAAGTTACAAACTTTAGAAAACGTGGGCTAGAAGCCATTTAAGTCTGATTGAACTGGATGTATTCACAATTCATTGCATAATTGCATTACCTTGCTGCTGGTTCCTGCTCTTAAGGCCCCTGTTGATAAGCTGACGACTACCTCACTTTGTTCACTAAGTGATGAGTTTAGGAATACCTCTTACCCAGAACGAGTAAATATTCTTTCCCCTAGACACAATAACTTCCAAGCACTCTAGGGCACACTGTTATTAGAAAGCTAATTAACATGGAACATGTAAACTGGCATAAAGTTAGTGTTTGCCAGTGAATCAGGTAAATTCCTGACCTTTTGAGTTTCCATCTGGATGAAGCTCTTGGCCGGGGGCTTGGCTCCTGGTGAGTGAAGCTGGAGGCAGCAGTCACTCCCCCTACCCCCCCCTCCTGTGCCCTATGCCCCCTGCCCCCTGCTCAGTGCCCCAGGGACCATGTCAGACTCCTGCTCTCCCTCCTGGATGCTGGCTTTCACCCCATCTGTAGCTGTGCTGGGCTCCCTCTTTGTGTGAAGTCTGCAGAAAACCTGAGGGAAATTCACAGGTCCCCACAACCCCAGACCAGGGCTGGCAGAGAAGGAGGAGCTGGGGCAGCCCCATGGTTCCCGGCCTGAGCACAGCTGCAGAGGGACAGAGCAGAAATACTTCTTTGAGATTTCAAAGTATACAGGGATTTCAAAGCATACAGCTATTCTGGGTGTTCCCATCAACTGCACGAGGTTTATTTTATAGCTGACACTTGCCAGCTTTCCCATCAGACTTCCCTGGCCTCCTGTGCACCAATGCGATTCAGTAACAGAACCACATCGACCATAAACCCAAGTCGTGCTAGACTCTTCCTCCTCCTGCCCCTCAGCCAATCTGCCATCTAGGGTTGGCCCTCTGACCACACCCACCTCTTCTTGTGCTCCGCCCACCACCTTCATTCAGCCTTCCTCTACTCCCTCTGAACTATTGCAGTAGCCTCCTACCATGCCCCCCTGGGTGCAGCACACCGTATCACCTCCTTCCTTCCAGCAGGATCAGGTTCTTGGAGGGGGAGGCACCTGCACTACCTAGCTGTGAGATCTTGGGCAAGATTCCAACCCTCTGTGCCCCAGTTGTCTCACCTGTAAGACGAGGGTGATGATGATCATAGTACCTACATCGCAGGGTAACTGTGAGGAGTAAATGAGATATGCAAACCACTTCACACAGTAGGTGCTCAGTTAAATGTATCTATTCTTAGATGCCTTCTCAGTGTGACCCTAAAGCATCAGCTCCATATTTCTTATCACACATAGAACAGTTATTTTTATATCTTTTTACCCCCATTAGAGTATAAGCCCAAGAAGATTATGCCTCTCTCTTATTCATTTTGCTTACACAGTACTTAGTATCGTGCCCAGAATACACTAGGTCCTCAATAAATAGTTGAAAGATGAATGTATGGAAGAATGGAGTCATGGAAGAATGACTGCATCTACCTTATATCCCAACATTTGAACCATCAATGCTCTTTGTCCTGTTTAGTTGTAAAAGCTCAAATTTATTTCTGGCTTAAAATTAATTACCTATAAATGTTAGGAGACTAAAAGAGGTTTTTGAAAGTTAATATGTAGACATAGAAGTAAATGTTGACCCTGTAGAAATGTTTCCACTCTTAATTACAGTGGTTGCTATCTTTCCTGCTATAATAATAGTGTTCTCCTTAAGCAAAGCCTTTTTAGAAATTCTTTATACAAAGGCACATGATTTAAAAAAAAAAAAACTTGTATTCTGTATTATGCAAATTGTAATCTTTTCATCCCAGTCATGTCTTTTAATAATAAAGCTTAAGGCTTATGTGTAAAATACAAGAACCACAGTTTTCATATGAAGGCAAAAACTACCTGAATTACCCTCAAACTAATTCAAACAAGGAAAGACATTTTTAAGATGAAAACAGTGTAAAATATTCCATTTTACTGAAATCCGCCTTTAATATCCATCATGGCCAATTTTATGTGCCAATTTTATGTGCCAATTTGGCTGTGCCATGGTGCCCAGTTTTTGCTCAAACGCAAGTCTAGACATTGCTGCAAAGGTATTCTTTTAGATGTGATTAACATTTAAATCAGTGGACCTTGAGTAAAGCAGATGATCCTCCATAATGTGGGTGGGCCTTGTCCAATCAGTTGAAGATCTTAAGGGAAAAGACTGAAGTCCCCTGAAGAGAAAGGAATTCTACCTCCAAATGTCCTTCAGACTTCAGCTGCACCACCTTCCCTTTTCCTGGGTCTCCAGCTTCAGGCCTGCCCTGTAGAATTTGGACTTGTCAGCCCCTGTAATCTCATGAGCCAATTCCTTAATATAAAGTAAATCTCTCTCCCTCACTCTCTCTTTCTCCCTTTATACACACACACATACACACATCCAACTATTGATTCTGTTTCCCTGTAAAATCCTGACTAATATAATATCCTCTGTAAAATTTTAAATGAGAGGGTTTTTTTTCTTTTCATTTGCATAAACAATTAAAACTTAATTTGGGGATATTCCTACTCAGTGTGTAGAAATGGAAGAGAACCACATCAGCATGGCAGGGCCATGACTCAGTTTGGGTTACCTACCCTCTAGGTTATCCGATCCACGTTCATTAAGAGCCCACCGCCTGCAGGCACAGCACTGGCTTTTAGGTTGCGTACTAGTAAATTCCATTGAAATCATCAAAATGACCACTAGACATGAATCAGCATCATTTTTTACTAGGATTGCGGAGGGCTTTGGAGTAAAATAATAATAGCCCTGCAAACATCTACGTGCACCACAAAATGAGGGGAGACCCTCAGCTCTTTCTGCCACCACTTCTGGCTCAGCCAGCAGAGGGCACTGTCCACTTGCCTGCCCCTCTGGGAAACACTTCCCAATCACGTGGCTCTAATGGAAGCTGCCATCTTGTTTCTGATCCCAAATCCCTGGCCACAGTGATGGTCCAGGGCCCAAGGGCCACATCTGGCTGGTCACAGAGCTCCAAACACAGGTGACTCATCCAGGACTAGGAACTTACATAACATGGTTCAAGCAGGCTGTCCCTGGGATTTTCTAACAGGAAATAACAGATGGTACTTTCGTTTTTTTAGCTTTTTAGTGACGATAAAAAATTCAATATTAAAGCAAATGTCAGACACTGGAGTCCCCTCTTCCCGCCTCAAGTCACTCACTGGAACTCAGCAGTCTTACAGGGAAGCCAGGTGAGCAAAGGAGGAGACAAGGGTTTCCGTGAAATCCTAAGACAAGGTTCCTGGAAGTTCCTTGAGAGCCTCAAGGAAGGGTTATGCTTCCATCTGTTGCCTCTGGGCCTCTAAGCGCAGTTTTTTCTGAGTCAATACAGCCCAGATCCCCTATATCACCTGTCAGGTACTCTTGTTTTCTCTTAAGTTTACACGAAACCAACTCAAAATTTTGGCTGAATCTCTTCCCTCCCTGAATGAACTGAAGTGAGTTGAGGGACACAGAGCTGCTATGCTGGCATGAAGTCACACGGGGCAGTGGTAGCTGCTACATTTAGCTGCTAACACATTTCCACTCCGCACCCCTGGACAGAGAGGAGGGTTAGACCCTAGGACCACAGCAGCAATTATGAGGTCAGTAACTGGGGTGCAATACATGCACCCCAATGTTCACAGCAGCACTATTCACAATAGCCAAGACGTGGAAGCAACCTAAATGTCCATCGACAGATGAAAGGATAAAGATGTGATATATATACATATACACACACACACACACACACATACAATGGAATATTAGTCATAAAAAAGAATGAAATAATGCCATTTGCAGCAACATGGATGGACCTAGAGATTATCATACTAAGTGAAGTAAGTGAGACAGAGAAAGACAAATATCATATGATATCACTTATATGTGGAATCTAAAAAAAAAAATGATGTAAATGAACTTATTTATGAAACAAATAGACTCACAGACGTAGAAAACAAACATATGGTTACCAGAGGGGATAGTGGCATAGGGAGAGAGTTTGGGATTAACATATACACACTACTATATATAAAATAAACAACAAGGACCTACTGTATAGCACAGGGAACTATATCAATGTTTTCTAATAACCTATAATGGAAAAGAATCTGAAAAAGAACAGATATATAACTGAATCACTTTGCTGTGCCCCTGAAGCTAGCACAACATTGTAAATTAGCTATTCTTCAATTTTAAAACATGGTTATGGAAAAAAAACACATGACCCCAGCAGAGTCTATTTCCCAGGATTAATGTACGGATGCCGGGAGCAGCGATTACTGTCTCCTGGGGTTGCGAGGCTGGAAGGCTGCGAAGGTGGGTCTCACCATGATCCTCCCCCAAGAACAAGGTGCTTCTGCAACTGGAGCAGATGAAGCCAGGCAGGGACGCGCAGCGGTCAGAGAAAACAGCCCGTGAGCAGCCCTGCTCACTGAGGTCCTCCTTCCCCTTTGCTGCACCGGCTCTTCAGCCCCACCAGCTCCCACAGAGCCCCACTTCTATTCCTGAGATGGTAAACCTACTTGTACCTCAGGCCTAATAGAACCCCTGACTCATCCCCTGCAGCTGCACTCCTGTCGAGGAGACTTGCCCAGTAGAGCTGGCCCTGCAGGTGGATATCTGCCTGAGATGCTCTCCACTTGGGCTACACTCCACGCCCTCCATCACCTGCCCTGTGGAACACAGGTATGACACATACTTTAGGGACAATACGGTAACGTAAAATTAATTAAAAATAATGATGCTCATCTCTCTTAGAATGCACCTAATTAATTACGGGGCCGTGCCTTTATTTTTTCAAGCCAAGAGAAGACTGAACTAGGCTTCCTTTCTTTCTCCCACTTGAAAGTCTCCCAAGATCCCCAGGCTTATACCCTCCCACCATCCAGGGCAGGAATTTCCCAAAGACCTTTCGCTGCTGTAAGGATTTTAGGCCTCAGAGAGGGCTTTAGGTGTTACTGTTTGGAAGCAGATGCTCTTTCTTCTGTCTTGCTTTTCCTCTCCCTTCCCCCCACTGACCTCTGCACCTGGGCAGGAAAATGCACAGGCCTGGGGAGGGAGGCCCCATGCCTGCACCGCCCTGCGCAGGTGCTGGCTGGGGAGCTGGGCGCCAACAGGAGAGTGAGAGGCGCTCGGACACTCTTCATGCAGCTGCCAGTGGTACCCGCGACCCTTCCCACAGCCTCTCTGAGGCCCTGACCAGCTGCAGCTGCTGGGAGCACAGTAGACCTTTGTGAAAACCAGCAAATGAGTGAATCAAAGGAGGAGGGATTAGAGCCAGTGTGTCAGTTGGATGCGAATGTGGAGCTCAGTGGAGAGCTGCCGAGTTCCCTTTCTCCACTGCACCGTGTGTGCCTGCAACCCAGAAGACACCCTTCCAAAACGGGAACAGCAACGTGGCAGCTGCACAGAGCCCCCTGCTGTAACCCAGCTCCTACACCATGCTGTCACCACGCTCTGCCCCACGTTTGTGTCCACTCATCTCCTATCAAACCCACGGTGGGTCTCCTATCCACCCCACGGACACACACCCCATTCTGAAATAAGATGAAAGCCCACGTCCTCAAAGCTAAGCCAGTTCACCCAGCTGGTGCATGATGGAGCTGGGATCAGTGTCAGACCTGCCCACCCCACTGCCTGAGTCCTGCCCCTCCCAAATGGGTCCCCTGCTGGTCATCATTCTCTTGGTCTCGGGACCCCCACTTGGAGATGGGTGTCATTATTCCTGTGAGGCGTGGATGGCTCTACAATGGGGATGGTTCTCACAGGGGAGCAGGGGAGATTTTGCTCCCCAGGGGATATTTGGCAATGTCTGGAGACACCTCCACAACCTGGGGGTGGCGCTGGAGTTTGCTACTGGCATCTAGTGGGTAACAGTCAGGGACGCCAGTAAACATCCTACAGTGCACAGGACAGCCCCTAAAATAAAGACTTCTTCAGCCCCAAATGGCCATCGTGCTGAGGTTGAGAAAACTGCCCTACAAGATCGTTCCATAACTAAGCCCCTACTGGTTTCCCAAATTAGCTGAAAACATGGTTAAGGGAGAGCACAGACTGCTCTCACTAATTATGCATTCATTTGACCAGTATTTACTGAGTGCCAGCTATGGGCCAAGCACTCCTCTAACTGCTGGAGACTTAACAATGAACCAGACAGGTCTGCTCACCTGTAGCAGATATTCTAAGCGGGGCTGAGGAGAAAGACAGACACAAAATGAATCAACAAACCGAAAAATGGCAGATGCTGATAAGAGCTATTTGGAGAATTGCAACAAGGTGGTGTAGTAGGGAGGGATGAGGTGTCTGATTTTGATCTGGTGGTCAAAGTGGTCCCCTGCAGGAGTGACATTTAAGCTGAACCACAAGAAGATGCCAGCCACCAATGTATCAGGAAGCGAGTTTTCTAGGCAGAGGTGAGAGTGACTGCAAAGATTCAAGACAGGAAGGGGCTTGTTGTGTCTGAGGAACAGACAAAAGCCAACGTAGGAAAGGAAGATGGGAGGGAGGCAGGTGGGACAAAACCTGCGGGGCTACTACACCCCTCCAGAGGCAAGGGGCTTAGAATGTCACAAGGGTGTGAGGAGATCCACTGGAGGGTCTGATAGGAGACTGATGGGCTCTGGTCTGTTTCCAAAGATGGCCCACTGATGTGGATGGGCTAGAAGGGAGCAGGGAGGTCCATTTAGATGGTTACCAGGTAATCCGGGGGGAGTGATGGGGGCATGGACAGTGTGGGGAGAGTGGGATAAAGGGAAGTGCAGAGATGGGGGAGGGGGGGGAGGATTTCAGGAACGAGGAGTTCTTTAAGGAGGGGTGAGGGCAGGACAGGAATCCAGGATAAGTCCTGTATGCAGCTTGGGCAAAGGAGACCTGGCTGAGAAGCAAGTTGGGGTGCAGTTCCAGCTGAGCAGTTAGTTTTGGCCAATTCAGCTTCAGATGCGCACGTGATGCCGCTGTGGAGCTGTGGGCAGGCAGCTGGAGCTCATCAGTGGGCTGGAGTTGCCAGAGGATGGAGCTGGAGAGGAGGGCTTAGGAGCTTCTCAGGAGTTACTGAAATGAATCCTCCCCCCGCCCCCATTTGGTTTTTGCCACTGAATGGGGTACTGATGGGGTGAGCCCATGCCGGGAGCAGGCGAGGTCAGCTCCCAGAACGCCATGCCTGCCATCGAATTCTTTCTAAATGTAGCAGGCGACTTCTTTTCCTTCTATGCCCTTGAATATGTGCAAACTGCCTTCTTCAAAAGGCCAGCTCTGGGCTCTGAGGTCCCGTAATGAACAGGAGAGCAGGAATATTGAGGAGGGAAGGGAGGCAGGGTCATGGGGAGGAAGGACACGGGCAGCTGTCATCCGATGCTGGGACCTCTTCACACTCACTGACACTTACAGGGACTTATCCCCAGAGGAGAATGGACAGTCCTCTGGCACCCTTGACTGAGCACAGTGACTTGCAGCTCCTGGAAATTTGCACATGTGCCTGGAATTATGGAACGTGCCTGGCCTGTCTGGAGGAAGCAGCTCCCCTGACCTAATTGATAATAATGCCTGACAATGACCGTGGCTGGATCCCAGAGGCAGCACCATGGCCTCCACCCCTTTGATGGTCCCCAGGCACCCCGCCACCAGATCTCTTGCCTTCTCACACGTGGCTTCCTGGACAAGAGAGGCAAGAGTGGCTCTCTGGCCCTCAGGGACTAATTTCTTAGAGTTAATGACCTTTTAAAAGAGAAACAGTTCAGCCTTGTCACTCTAATACGATGGTTCCTGAATTCTTCAGGGAATTAGCTAGGTCTTATTCCTGCTTCAAAGACAAGCAGCCGAGAGGCAGAAATGGAAATGGGGAAGAAAGAATCTGAACATTTTCTGACTGCCCACTGCATACCAGGTGTTGTGCTTGGTGAAGATGTGTTTCCTCACTGAAGTCTCACAGTAACTCTTCCAGATGAGTGTTATCTGGGTTAGACTAGAGATTCAGAGAGGTTGAGTAACTTGCTCAAGTAATGTAAAAATAATAAGAAGGAAAATACTCTCAACCCTGGGGTCTTCAAAGATGCCTGTGACCCCTCTGCTGCCGCCCTGATGGTTCCAGCAAGCATTAACCTCATGACAAGGCCCTGTTTTGAGAACTGTGACTGAGGAACTACTTGTCTCCAGGAAAATGTCTGCTGACCAATCTCAGCCACTCTTGGGCACAATCCAGTAGTTGCGAGATAGTCACAGATGTTCAGCTCAGTTGCTGCCATCTCTCTCCCAGATTGATGGTGGTGGGAGGATGTGGGTTGGAGCCACCACGTCCTTATCACATCACATCAACCGCTAGCTCTGCTCGGACCCACCTGCCACATCCCTCATCTTGATTTGAAGATCAATATCTAGATTGCAAGGCATAGAAAGGCTTACGTTACCTAATTAGTTGTCTGTTTGCCTTTGGGTTAGCGAGGTTCCATTTTCAGCCAAGTTGAACTTGATCAACAGTACAGATTGTTTAAAATGGCCAACTTTCTGCAATTCAAAGCATATGGAGGGGAAATAAAATCACTGTCCCTGATGAGGTAGAGAAAATTGTCAAGAACGTTTGACTCAGATGAAGACCATGGACCAACACTCATCCAGGTTGAGTCAAAAAGTATGTAAGTCACTCTTCGCTCTGAACCAATGCAGTTTTCTCTGATGCATTTACAAAGCTTTCTCAGTGAATCTCATTGTTAGATAAAATTTTTTATTTTATTTAACAAACACATCTGTGCCAGATATGTTCTAAGTCATATACATATATTAATTCAAGAGTCCTCATAATAAAACTATAAAGTAGGTACTTTTGCTATTTACATACTGTAGGAAACACAGGCAAAGAACTATCCAAGTTCACAAGCGGGTAGGTGGTGTTACCAGCATCCAACTCAGGCTGCACTGAGTTATGTCTAAAATGAAAAGAAAAACAGCTCCAAAAATGTCCCTGTTTCTTAAACAAATTGCAGAGAACCATACTTCAATATTCTTAATTACTTCCTCCCAACCCTATTCCAACATTCCTTACACACATAACTCTGTCCTCGGGACTAACAATCACCAAATTCACCCTTTTGGCTCGGGTAAATATTCTGTAACCTATTAATAAATATGTCTCCTTTTTAGATTAAATTATTACTCATAGTACACAGATCAAAATGGCCCTATTTGATCTTTGGCAAAAGATCAAATAGCGCCAACTTATCTGTTAAGATGTTGGAGTGAAAAGATTATCTCTGACAGATGAAAACAATTAGATGTAAGTATAGGCTGTAATAAATTACTCCATGAGAAAGTAGACTCCTTTTTTATTCCAAGACCTCTGACTAGTATCAAGAGTAGATTAAATGCATTCCTTTAGGGGAAATATACGCTATCAGAAAGTTCTGCAAAGTCTGATGAATTGATATTCATTGGAATGAAAGTGGAGAAGATCCTCTATGTTAAGAAAGTTTCTCCTAAGTTATTAGTATCCATTTATCATACCATCTAGCATATCTGAAGCCCTGGATTATACATTTTACCACCCTTTGCTACTTTTATTTACTCCCTTTTCATGTGCATTCTCATGCCCCTGCTTACTCAGCCTGGATCCCACTGTTCAGCAAATAAATGACCATTGTATTAAAAATTCCTACTCTCTGTATCCCTGTCCTTCTGCTATATACTCACAGCAAATGCCACACCCTGTCCTAGCTCTGTAGCTTGACAACTTAGTTCTTTTGTCTCAATTCTTAACCATCCTAAGCTGCAGATTCAGAACACAACCAGTTCATGTTCTCCAGCCCCTGTGGACCTGAGTACTCTTCTCAGTTCTTTTACTTGTTCTTGGTTATCTTCTGTCATGGGCAGCATAATAGCCCCAAAGTTGTCCCTGTCCTAATCCCCCAAACCTGGAATATGCTACATTGCATGGCAAAAACAAAACTAAAAAACTAAAAAAAAAAAAAAAACTGCAGATGTGATTAAGTTAAGGAACTAGAGATGGGGGAGATTATCCTGGATTATTTGATGAGCCAGTGTAATCACAAGGATCCTTATAAGAGGAAGACAGGAGGGTCAGAGTCAGAGAGGGAGAAGTGATGATGGAAGCAGGTCAGAGAAAGAGAGAGAGAGAGAGACTAGAAGATGTGATACTGCTGGTTTTGTAGCTGGAGGATGTGGCACTGAGCCAAGGAACGTGGGCCTCCTTTAGAAACTGGAAAAGTCTAGAAAACATCCTCCCCTAGAGCCTCCACAAGGAACACAGCCCTGCTGACACCTTGATTTTAGCCCAGTACACCCTATTTGAACTTCTTATCTCCAGGAACTTAAAAGAATAAATTTGTGTTGTTAAAGCCACTAAGTTTATTGAAATTTGTTAGAGCAGCAGTAGGAAATGCACAATTATTCTCCCCATACCTCCAGAAAATACCCAAAACATCACCTCTCTCTTCACCAGTTCTAGATCCTCACTTCTCAGCAGACCACCCCACCTACGATTTCACAAGGAAAAATAGTAAGTCAGATACTCCTTCATCAGTTAGCCACAGATCCCTCCCCCCATCCCCACACAGACACACAAACACATTCTTTCTTTACCCTGCCTTTTGTAAAGAACCATAAATTGGTTTCATTGATCTTTCTGTATAGTTTGTCTATTTTCAATTTTATCAATTCTGCTCTTATCTTTACTAGGGCTTTCCTTTTGCTTGCTTTGGGATTAATTTACCTTTTTTTATAATTTCTTAAAGTGGAAATATAGATTATTGGCTTGAGACCTTTCTTCTTGCTTAATATAAGCACTTAATGCTATTAATTTCCCTCTAAGCACTGCTTTAGCTGCATCCCACAAATCTTGATATGCTGTGTTTTCATTTCCATTAAGTTCAAAATATTTTCCAATACCCTTTGTGACTTCCTTTTTGACTCATGGTTATTTAAATGCTTCTGGTTTAATTCGAAAATACTTGAGGTTTTCCCAGATACTTTCTACTATTAATATCTAGTTTAATTCCATTATGATCTGAGAAACCCTCCCTTTTCATGCTTATTTTTTTCTCTCTGTCAATATATGTGTTCATGCCCCACCCATTCTTAAAAAGAGACCCATCCTTTGATCTTACTTTGTCATACCTATTATTTTCTGACTCCCTTTTACACTTGCTATCTCCCCACCTTCCCTCCCATTCACATCTGAACCATCTAAGTGCTTTTTGGTTTTTTCCTGCTTTCCTAAGCCTGGGGCTGTAGACTCTCATTGGTTTCATAAGCTTCTCTAGCCTTCTAAGAATCGTTCTTTTTGTTTAAAATAGCCAGCATTCATTTCATTTGCTTCTAACCAGGAATCCTGACTAGCGTTGCTTAAAAGTACCAGAAATGTATCCCTTGGCCACAGCACGTCATAAATCCTCTCCCAGTTTCAGCATCTCTTCACTATGGCAACCACATCTTGTGATATATAGCAGCAGATATAGAGGCACAGTGAATGGCAGCCAAGTGAGGAGAGCATTTCAAGAAGGAGGAGGTAATGAACTAGGGCACATTCTTTTGAGAGGTCACGTTAAGGTGAAGGCTAAAAATGACCATTTGGTATGGCAATGTGGAGGTCAACAGTGGGGTGGCCATATAATTCATCATACAAACCGAGGCCTTTTTGAGAGTGAAAGGAGTCACAATTAATTCATTGGCTATAAGCCAACACCGTAACAGGCAAACTGAGACATATGGTCTTCTTTTTCCCAGCATAGCATCTTGAAAGAGTGGTTTTGGTGCAGCAGGTTGAAAACACAACTGGTGTGGGTGGAGGAGAGAATGGGAAGTGAGGAAGGAGACAGCTCTTTCGAGGAGGAAGAGAATGAAGAGCAGCCGAGAACCGGGGTGGGGAGGAGGAGGAGGAGGAATGTGGGGTATGATTTTTATTTTCTTTGTCTTTGTTTTAAGATGAGACATATGATAGCGTGTTTTCATTCTGATAAGAATTATCCAATAGACAGGGAGAAATGGGATAATAGCAGGAAGGAGTTTCTTGAGGAGTGAAAGGGAAGAGATGCAGTGGATGAGAGGGGGTGGCTGCAGACAGGAGTGGAGACACTCCATCCACTTGAACAAGAGAGGTGTCTGTTGTGGGTTGAATTGTGTCCCCGCAAAAGATATGTTGTAGTCCTAACCGCCAGTATCTGTGAATGTGACCTTATCTGAAAATAGGATCTTTGAAGATGTAATTAAGTTAAAACGAGGTCACACTCCATTGGAATTAGGATTGGGTGGGCCGTAATCCAATCGGGTTAAAGTCCATGTGATGACAGAGGCAGAGATTGGAGTGATGAATCTACAAGCCAGAACGCCAAGGACTGCTGGCAACACTAGAAGGGAAGAGAAAGGCATGGAATAGAGTCTCTCCTAGAGCCTTCAGGGAGAGTATGGTCCTTCTGACACTTCGATTTCTGAACTGTGAAAGGATACATTTCTGTTGTTTAAAAGTACCCAGTTTGCAGTACTTTGTTACAGCTGCCCCAGGAAAGTAACAAAGCATCACAGCAGGATTCTGATCCAGGGGGGCTGGGAAACAATAATGAGAAGATGAGGTTGCTTCCTTGTGATGAAGTAAGATCAAAACTCTACACCTCCTACGTGTCAGCTAGGGGAAAGATGAAGGTGAAATATCCTAGGACAGAGAAGAGAGACGATTAGCACTCTGGTTAAGAGATAATGAAAGACAATGACAAAGGATAACACGGGTGCCTCGTGTGGGCAAAGAAGAAGGTTATAGGCAAACTGTCCTCCCTCCCCAGGTAAGCAAGCAGCCCAGAAAAACACTCATAGGTGATCATGCCTACAATCACCCTCAGTACTGACCACCTGCTTCCCCATGAAACTCTCCCCCCTTGATTCCTTAAAGCCTCACTCTCCTTTTTCTCTCCTCCCTTCTGACCCTCACATCTTTGTCTCTGTCTCAGGGCTCTTCTCCCCCAACCTAGCCCCCACCAGCATTGCCCCTACACTCTGCTTTGGCCCCTGTTGTGCTCACTGCTTACTGGTCAACAGCAAGGGCACTGATGGTCCCACAGAGAGAAGCTCTCTGAGGGGGCCGAAGTTGAATGCACAAGGCTGTGGTCTCTCCTTCCCTCCCCGGAATGGCACCTCCACATTCTACCTCTGCTTCCATGAGGTTCAGTCAAGTGAAGACTCAGAACACTTCCTCCCAGGCACCTTTTCTGAGTCAACTTCTTGAGGAGGTTCTGCAGCAAAACAAGTGGAAAATTCGAGAAAATAAGACAGATCCTAGAGCACGATGTAGTGAAAGAAAGTCCGAGGTGACAAATAAAGAGAAACAGGTGCAGCTTGGAGGAGGAGTCTAGGGCTTCGGGGAGCCTCGGGCAAGGTTGGGAGCCAATGGCAGCTTTTCGGGCCAGTGACAGCGCCAAAGGGGAGCCAAGGATGCTCAGTGGGCTGGGGGGTCCTGGGGGGAGGGTGGGGAGCTGAGCTATGAATCTCGGTAAGGATGAAAACTTCCTAGTGAAGGGAAGTCTGAGAGACCGAGCACTGGGAGGCCAGGTAAAGAGGTCTGGGGAGGGGAGGGGGGGAAATCCATGACCAGAAGGCTGCACCCTTGGCTGGGTTTTTAATCCCTCAAGCACTTGTTTTGGGGGCCGATGAGACCCACTCAAAGGTGGAACCCAGCTGTGGCTCTCCATCTCCTGATGGACCAGCCATCAGGTGGCTCTTCAGCCACACTCAGCTCTGTGCACAAGCCCCGGGGAGCTTTTACGACACTTGTAGATGCCAGTGAGGTGTCACCCATGGGGGTGTTGGCAAATTTCCCGAGGTCCCATTGTTCTCTGATAACCCAGCCGAGCCTCTATCATCAGGAGGCCAGAGCTGGGCTCCCCGCAGGCTCACCTCCTTCCGGGAGCCTGAATCACTCCATTAATGACAAAATGGTTCAGAGCTCAGAACCGCCTGGGTGTGAATTTCACTAGCTCTGTAATCTTTAGCCCCCATTCCGCCACACCACCCACCTCCCATCTCTGCTGCTGCTCTGACATTAACATCTGTTCTCACACTCACCTGTTGGTTTTCTTAGATCCCCTCCTTCTCTAAAGGATTTGGTTTGCAATCCTGTTAAAGCTGCACCCCAGTGATTTCTGACCAGTTGACCGGCCCTGTGACACGGCCAGCACTCAGCAGGAGAAAGTTCCCAGAACCCTTGTGCCAACTACAAATTGGCACTTGCCATCTGCCTGTACAAGGATTCCATCACAAGCTGCTGCAACCACTGACTTTCAACACCCCCTGAAAGGAGTTCAGGGTGGAGACCAGGAATGAGGCACTCCGAACTGGCAGAACAGGTCTTCAGATAAATATTTTCAGGAGGAGATTTTGTGAGCCCAATTCTTGCATCTCCTTGTATGTAGAAAAGCACTAAAATCCTTCATGGTGACGTCTGCTCCTCGTGACTAACAGCAACCTTCTGCAAAAATATGTGCTCGATTATGTGTACTCCCCCTCCACCAAAATCATATATATGCTGACCTTCCCCCCACCTCAAACAGTCCTCAGTTTGCCCCAAATAAAACTTAACTCACAACTCTCATGTTGTGCATTTTTTTTTTCAGACGACACTTGTTTCGTTCACAGCAGACTCCCTGGGCCACTTCATCTTAGCTCCTGATTTGTTTTGTAAAATATGCAAGAGGATGCTTTGTAAACAATTATAAAATAGACTGGATTTGCTTCTCTGTTTTCCTCTCCTTCCCTCCCTCCCTCTTCCTCCCTCTTCTTGCCTCCCAGCTCCCATCTCCAACCTTTCTCGGTGAGCACACTCACACTTGCACACGATCCCTCACACCTGCACACACACCTTCACACCTGTACACACACCCTCACACCTGCACGTACACACTCACACCTGTACACACACCCTCACACCTGCACATACCCCCTCACACCTGCACACACCCTTCACACCTGCACACACACCCACACCTGCAGGTACACTCATCAGTGAGCCTAGGGCTCCGTGCTGGGAAGACAAAGACGATTCCAGGCACTCGCCATCCCATGAGGCAGAGGGAACCTCCCCAGGGCCTCACTGGACTGTTTGGTGACCAGATACTCTTCAAGCTCAGTGCCCCCAGGGCCAGGAACGCGGTTTTAAACTCATGACACACCTCCCATCACTTTGAGGGTGATGCCGCGTTTTGGAGTATTTCACCCAAAAAAAATCCAGCAAATGGTCACTGCCAGGGCTTCCCTGAAGCAGTAGCCCCTGTAAAGGGGGAAGGCTGTAAAGCACAGGCTTGCAGCATCCCTCACTGCTGTTGGGTACCACACCTTCCTCCCCGGGGCGCCCCCCAGGGGAGCGAGGCCGCAGGAGCAGGGCTGGCCCTGCAGAGCCCTGCAGCCCTGCGTGTGTCACTCACACGCCCACACTCACACCCAGAGCAGCAGTGGGAACCCCATAACTGAGCTGCAGCAGCTAATGAGGCACTTTATAAGCAACGGGATCCATTGGAAAGCTGACTTGCCTGTGGAAGAGAGATATAACAAAATAATTAGGTTTGACAAAAATGCCCGTGAGCAGGAGAGAATGTGACAGGGCTGACAGCTTGAATCAGTTACTTAAAAACGCAGAAGCTGGGGCTTGGGAGCCTCAGGACTCTCCCCCTGCCTGGCTCCGCTGGCTCTGAGACCACCTTGGGAACAGGACACGTATTACAAGATTTAAAACACCTCTCAGATGTGAGCCTGATGCAACTGGGTCGTCTCTGCCGCAGAAGTCCCAGGACGGACTGGCCACTGTCCCACAACTGGTCCTGGGGCCGGGGCACAGCCGCTGCCTTGGGGAAGGGTCTAGCGTGCAGATCTCAAAGCAGCCAGGGACAATGTGGTCCACAGTGTGGATGCGACCTGATTGGGGAGCCCGTCAGATCTGGGTGTGGCACCAAAGATGGGGTTCGGGGGTACAAAAGAGCCTGTTTAAGAGCTGACACAAAAGGACAGGAACCAGGGAGACCAGGGCAAGTGGGAATGGGGTGTGTGTGCAGGTGCGAGGGAGTGCGGGCAGGTGGGAGGGTGTGGGTACAGGTGGGAGGGAGTGCGGGCAGGTGGGAGGGTGTGGGTAAAGGGGGGAGGGGTGTGCAGGTATAAGGGTGGATCACGGAGAAGGGGGTTGTAGGTGGGAGCTAGGAGTCAAGAAGAGGGAGGAAGGAGGAGGAAGGGAAGGAAAGGGAAAAAAGAAGGAAATCCAGGCTATTTTATAAATGTTTACAAAACATCCTCTTGCATATTTTGCAAAAATAAATTCCTTAGTGTGTTCAGGATTCACTGCTTGGTGAGCCTTCGGGCTCCCAAGCCCACCGCGTTATTCCCTCATCCGGCCTGGGTCTGGGTTTCAATTAACTCCAGGTAAAGCTTAACATCACCTCCAGGGCTGGCCTTCAGGGGTGAAGAAGATTAAATTAAGAAACAGGGCATAAAGTTGGACTCTAATAAGGAGGAGGGACCCGCCAGAGATTTAAAATGCTAATTGCACGTGCAGGCGACCTGCAGCTGGAGGAACAGAGCTTCCGTTTCCGGTGAAGCATCTCTCCTTTAGATCCTTCTGTTTATCCACGTGATCGCCCATCACAAAGCCGAGTGTAAACTATAGAGAAGATCAGCCTAGGGATGTCGTAATCCCACAGGAGCTGGGCCATGGAGGAACCTGCTTTTGAAAGAAGGTCAGAAAAGCCGGGGAGAATTTCCTTCTCCTTCCCCGGCTGCGAGTCCGGACCCCACATGGGGCGGTGACTCGGGAGATGCCTGGCAGCATCTCTCCTTCCCACGAAGGCTCGCCCTCTCTTCCAAGACGGCCCCGAGAAAGAGGTTTGTATGTGACTTTCAGATGTTCTCGGTTAATAAGAGTGAGAAGTGTCCCCCTTCTGATCGTCTGACTTGCCCGCTGGGACCATCCAGTTGACAACATAACCTGAACTCCAGGACCTCACTGGCAGGCAGCAGAAATTCAAGCAAACCAACAGCAAAGCGAAGCTCACAGAGGCCTCCCACTCCTCCTGAGAGCCCTCTGACTCCGGATCCCAGCCCCCCCTCCAAACTTCCCTCTCCCACTTGTGGGGCCCCCAGGGCTCTGTGTTCAGGATGCTACACCCCATCCCAGGGGTCCTCTGCAGACATCTGGCCACTGGGGTGCCGCATGTGAACACGGACCCCAGGGACGACCCCAACCCCAGGGCACCAAGGCCACCCGAGGAGTCCCTCTGATAGGAATCACATGTCCTCAGGGAGGGGGAGGGTGTCCTGGGGGCCCCTCAGCAGCACGGCTTTGCCTCCACAACTCAGGCCCCTGGGGAGCAGTGCCTTCAGCATCATCCCTTATGGCTCAAATGTGGCCCGGGGGGCTGAGCTGGGGAAGAGAAGGGACCCCACATTCCCCTCCTGCCCTGTCCCCACCTGAGCCCTCACTCAGCCCCTCCCCTCTCCTTCCCCCTTAGAGAGCAACCCATAAAAAACAGCTGCCTGGGCTACACCAGGGCCTCTGACGCTCCATGGCTAGACCCTGGTTAAGCTGTGTCCACATGCCTGGTCCACGAAGCAAAAAGAGCCATTGTTAGAAGTGGGGCGGGGAGAGCAGAGGACCAAGTCAGAAGACCCCTGCCCATCTCCCTCAACAGTAACCACTGGGCAGCCCTGTGACCTTGGACTCAGAGAGGTGGGCCAGGGGCTGCTCGCCATACCTGCCCTGCAAGTGTGGGGAGTGGTATACGGAGCAGACACCCCTTGGGCAAACCATGCAGAAACCCTAAGGTCCTATACACATGCTAGCCATTGCCCTGATTAATAATGACACTGATGATCATAGCAATAGTAATAGGTCAGAGTACTCTGGGAAAAACCTCATTAGAGGAACTTATTCCCTCTGTTGCATGGAAAGAAAACAAGTGAGTTCTAAAGACACCTCCAGGTGTTGGAAGAGGACAAACTCCCCCTCCCCTCTCCCCAGAACAGGAACTAAATACAATGGGGGTGGCCGGGGTGAGCCTCGTCTGAGATGCTGGTACAACTGGGCGGTGCTTAAATTGTCAGGGGAGGGGGACCTCTTTGGTAAAAATACAACTTAATGGAATCCATCATTGTATTACTTTGCTAGGGCTACTGTAACAAAATACAGTAGGCGGCTGCATTTCCTCACAGTTCTGGAGGCTTGAAATCCAAGATCAAGGCATCGGCAGGGTTGGTTCCTTCTGAGGCCTCCCTCTTTGGCTTGCAGACAGCCGTCTTCTTGCTGTGTCCTCACATGGTCTGCTTTCTGTGCGTGTCTGTGTCCTGATCTCCTCCTCTTACAAGGACACCGGTCATACTGGGTTACACCCCACCCATATGATCTCATTTAATCTTAATTACCTCTTTAAAGACCCCATGTCCAAATCCAGTCACATTCTGAGGTACTGGGGGTTAGGACTTCAATATTTGAATTTGGGAGTGGACACTCCATAACAATCATGATTATTTAATCTTTCCACAACAAAGTAAAAAAGGTTATTAAAGATAAAGAAACTGAGACCAAAAAATGTCGTCTAACTGCCTGGGGCTTTTAGGACCCGCTGCCCACTGGGGGGAGTGGTCAGGGGACACTGCAGCTATGCCAAGGTCAAAGTCTCCCAGGGTGGTCCAGCCAGTGACTGGGGGGGTAGGGGAGCTTGGCCATTTCCACCAACGAGGGCCTCCCCTAATGGGCAGGTCTGCTCTGGGCCTCCCAGACAGGCAGGGACTTTGTAGGGTCTGCACGGTGCGTGGGCTGAGAGCTTTCCCCCCAGTGCCCCTACCTCTGTCTTTTCGTGGTTGTTTGTCCCCAATAAGCCTTTTGAGCGCCTCCCTCCACCTCAGTTGCCACAGATGGTAACAGACCCCAGACTGTCTGACCACCCCTGATCGTGGGAAGATACACCATCCAGAACCACTTCCCCTTCATGCTCAGTCATCCTTAGAGGTGCTGGTTGGCGGGCAGGGGTGGGGTGTCAGGCACGCTTTGCATACCGTGCACCCCTTAAAAATATTGGAAATTGCTCAAAACTGATACCCTCATCTACCCCGGGCTTGCATAGACGTCTTCTGGAGTCATGCAATGGAATCGGTCGCAGTGACTGGGGCAGGAGATACCAGGGTGCAGTGGGCCGGGTGGGAGGAATTTTCTGTTCCTCAGGCCTGGAATCTTTGTGAAGACTCAAGCTTAGGAACCCTCAGCACAGCCCCCTTTCAAGGCCCTGGGAGAGGGGATGGGGGGCCCAACGTACTCTTAAGGACCTATGCTTTTGTGAGAGCTACCAAAGTTTTTCTTCTGAAAGAGGGGCCCTGGAATTGTCTAAACTTCAGACCCCACAAAACTGAGCTCCGCCCCTACTTTTCACAAATGTCCTTCCCTACACGTTAAAATGTTACCACGGGCACGTATTACAGCTTAACCGTGTTCTAGTTGCTATGTTACAACCCAGAATGAACAGGAGAGGATGAAGAAAGGGAGGGAAATTAACATACGGTTCAACCGCTAGAGAGAAAGACCATGGCAGAGCAAAGAAGAGAAACACTGGAGACTGAAAAGGGGTTTTATAAATCAAAAACCGACACGAAATGACCCCTCAAAATTCCTGGGAGTGGTGGTATTTGCTGTGGAGGAAAAACACGGGGGTTGCTTTCCTAGGTGACCTCATGTAAGGTTCCACGAGAAACCGACAGTCAAAGCATGTTTCCTGACCTCCTTTCACATCCTGCAAGGAATGTTGGCCCACAAGCAGGGAACAACAGAACGCTGAAACGGGAAAAAGCAGAGCTGCCAAGATGGCAAGTTGTGCTCAGGCCACCTGCCCAATGAGTCAGAAGCCCTCCCTGGGGCTGAGAGTGGCTCACAGACCTTGCTTCCCTACCATCACCGGGGTCCCAGACCCACCAGCCCTGCAGATGTCTGGGGCCATTGAGAGGAAGATAATTGCCCCCATTACGTTTCCTTTTACGAAGCCCTTCAAAAGTGGTTTTCCCTAGAAGAGTAGCAGAGCTTTCCAATAAATACGCTTTCTTGTAATTCTCATGCAAGTCAGGGTGGTGAGGCAGACCCCCTTGGTGTCCAGTTTTCTCAAGAGGTGAAAACAATCATCAGACTGTTCTAGACCCAGCTGCACCCCAACCAGCTAAACAAGTGACTCAGGGCTTCTGACTTAACCCCTCCTGTCTCAGTTTCCCCATCCTTAAAAAGGAATCATGACATTTTTTGAGAAGCTCAAAAGAAATCACGCTTCTGAGAGAGCCGTAAAAACCAGAGTGCTATCCAAGCATGAAGAATTTATCATTCACAGCTTTGTGTTTTGATGTGGAAATGTTGGTTGTAACCTAACCCAGAATTATACTGGAGCCAAGAGCAAGTCTTCTAGATAAATTCTCTCTGAGGAGATCATCATTCTGCTGTAAAGGCTGTGTCTCGTCTGATATTCCCTCATTTCTAGGCAGGTACCCATTGGTCTTCCTCATCTTTCAAACCCTTTGATCAGGTTGACACTCACCTTGCCCATATTTCACATCTTTCCTCTTCATAATTCAGCCCTGCCTGCTAGATTCATTGCTCCATTCAGCAAATTGTACAGAACTTCTGGCAGCCCCACGGCTAGACCAGAGACGCATGGGGAAAACATCCAGGCAGATGCTGGTTATGAAGCAGTGAAGCAACTGCTGACATGGGGCCAGGCACCCCGGGCTCTGGGAACACCAAGGAGGGCACAGGATCAGATTTCATTAGTTTTAGTTTCTTCTTATTTCTCTTCCCCAAAGCCTGGGAATTTGCACAGATCTTTGAGGTAACCAAATCTGGATGAGTTTGTTGAAAATGAATTAGAAAACAGAGACATAATTTGAAATAAATGAATCACTTAGAAGGAAAAACATACTCCAGGTCTAATGTACAATTAAAGAGTTGCTGATCCAAGGACACTTCCTCTATTCTAGAGTATTCTAGAGAGGAATGTAAGAAGACATGACTCAGAGTGAAAGCAAAGCCCAATAGATAGCACAAGTAAACTAGATCTAGAAAGATGGTCAGCAAACGGGGATCTTTCACCAGTTGAGACCAAGGTCCTTCTTGAGGATTTACGCACCGGAGTTTTCATTTTGTAGGATTAAGAGAGCCTTATAAGTCAGTTGTGTGTTAGATCACTTGCAAAAACTTTTAAAAGTCAGGCATTGTGTGTGATGTGAAGTTATTGTGCTGAGAACACATTGTCAGAGACCAAGGTTTTATCTGACCAAAACAAACAGACTGGACCATCAGTGTTGACTTCGCTGCTTGATGGTTTTGGAAGCAACACAGTTCTAAAAGCACCATCACCCACTGTTAACGAAAAATTAAATGAGAGGCCATACTTAGTGCAACACATAAAAAGCCCAACCAGGGAAAGACTCACGTAAGTTCCCCCCTAGCAGGACATTCCTCCCTCTCCTGCCCACTCTGGGAACTTGAATCTCGACCCTACTTGCCAGTGAGGGCCACTTGATCAGGACCCTCCCCCTTACCCCAAGATCTGGGTTCAGATCCCAGCCCTGTTACTCCCCAGACCTGTTACTCCCCAGCTCTGTTACTCCCCAGCCCTGTGAGCTACTTCTTTGACTTCTCCAAACCTTCATTTTCTCAACTAAACTAGAGATAATGGTGCTTGGTCTCAGGGTTGCGATGGGAATCCATCGTGACACTGTGTGCTTAGCCCAGTGGCATTACCAAAGTGCTCAATAAAAGATAAATATTATTATAAAAGATAGATATTATTATCAATTAATGTTTCCTGAAGGAGTCCCCTGAACCCAAAGTGTTGCCAAGATTGCAGAAAGGATTAGTATGGCAAGAAGGGTATACATTAAACATCTCATCTAAGTATGATAATGGCCAAGACAGAGGACAAATTCTTAACAAAAGAAATCCCCCCACCCAGCTCCTGTCAAGCAGATCCTCTTCCGAGTCCCTCCTTCTCACTCTACTTAAATTATGCTGCCCTTCTGTGCGTCCTCGCACCAAGAATTTAATACAAATTTAGCCCTTTCCTTCTCACTCTTGCTCTCTCTCTCTCTCAGGTGCTTGATGTTCACAATTTAAGTACAGCCTCCAAGTCTTCGCCACAGACGTTTCCAGAGCTTTGGATTCCTGAACCCTGAAGGCTACTGCACAGGCCTACATAGCATGCAAACCTGGGGAGTTTCACTCCTCTCCCATGACGGCTCGGAGTAAGACTGGCTGTCTCTGCTCTTCCTCACCTACCAGAACCCTGGGTGGAACAGAAGTAATTCAATGGACCCCCCGTTGTGCGTTTGTGTCTTTGTGTTTTTGTTTGTTTTATTGGGAAGAGAATTTCCAGATGAGGTGCTGCGTTCCTCAGTCGCACAGGGCCCCCGGGGCCTTCCTGTGTGTCTCTTCACCAAGCACTTGCCACGCTTCCCCCGGCAACAGCAGCCTGAGATTCTGCCTGGAAGAGTACAGCTGACGCTTATTTAAACACTTACTTAAAAGCTGTTCTTGTGCTGTTGACCATCAATACGGTCAACATCTGGGCTAGAAGTACGTGGATGGGCCAATGGAAGTGGGCAAGGAGTGTGAAGATCTTTGTGTCCCACGCTAACGCCCACCAGAGAGCAGCCACCATAGAAAAGGCACTCACCAGCCCAGCAGAGGGATAACTCAGCCAGTTCAAGTCAGCCAGCCTCTGTCATTAGCCACCGCAGCGCTGGCCCTGTGGGTTCACAAACGGAATGACAGTAGTGACAGGAATGGAGGCCACGCACGACTCAACAGCTGTTTCATCCAGCCTGTGCCGCCACCAAATCTGCCAGCAACAGAAACCAACGCTGAGCCCCTGATGGGGCACCATTTCAGTCCCACCAACCGTCTGGGGGTAAGTTGATTACATTGAGACCCTGACACCCTGGAAAGGCATTTGTCTTGACTACAGTTGACATGAATTCAGTATGTGTTTGCCATTACCTGCAAGGCCTCAGCCAACATTGTCTGAGGACTTGGAAATGTTCAATCCATCTATGTAAGACACTACACACCATCGCTCTGAACCAAGAGCCGTATGTTAAAGCAAAGGAGGGCCCAGTATATCCTGTATAGCATCACCCAGAGCCTCCTGGCCTGAGGGAGGGTAGAACGGCCTTTGTAGGGTGAAGCTGAGGCTTCATCTTGGAGATGATACCCTTCAAGGATGGGACTCCATCTTCCTGAATTCAACATCCACCCTTAAACAACAAGCATTATATGGTACTGTATCCCCGGTAGGTAGACCATGCAGCTTCAGGAGCCAATGGGTACAACTAGGAGTAGCTCCACTTACCATCATTCCCAGCGACCCACTTGGGGGAATATGTGTTTCCTTCTTCATAATTTTAGGATCTGTGTGTGTAGAGGTCCTGATTCTCAGGGGTGAAATGCTTCTACCAAGAAACACAGCAAGAGTCTTATTAAGCTTTAAGATCCAGCTGCCCCTTCTCTTCCAGGTCTTTGTGACAAGAAACCAGCAAGCAAAGAAAGGTGTCTTTATAATGGCACAGATCCTGATAGTCAGCAGGAGGTTGGTTTACTGTCACACAGTAGGTTTAAGGGAAGAATATGTTTGGCACCCGAGCGATCCGCTGGTATTTCCCTGCCAAAGCTTGGTGGTAAATGGACAAGCCCAGCACCCATGGCCTAAGCAGAGCATGGTGACCAGGGTTCAAGCCACTTAGAGATGTGGGTCTTGGTCACTCTCTGCAGGTAAGCCGTGCAGACAAACAGAGGTGCCATCCAAGGGTTGGGGTGCTTCCTAATGGGAGTAGGACAGTTGCATAATGAGTATCAGTGGAGGCCTCAAGACCAGCCACAGCGAGGTGGATATTATCTGTCCCACTAACCTTCCTCTTCTGAGACACCCCTGGAAATCAGACCAACCAAAATCCCAGAGGAGCTATTCCCAGATGGGTAACGTGATTATATGAAACACGTGGCTCCAGCATGTGGGGTGGACGGTATCGGATCCTGTGACGGGACACCCTGATCCCCCTTCAGGACTGGGGCCTTCCTTCCCCCAGCTGCTGAAGTCATGGCTGATGAAGACTCGCTGCTGAGTCCCTCTATGGAAATCTCCCCCAGCTGCCCGGAGCTGCTGAGATCAAGGTCACACTCCTTCCTGAGGACAGCCTGCATCCAATGACTAGTTGATGCAAAGGTACAAGGCTCAGCCCATGGGTTCGATTCAGGACAACTCTGAATGCCATCCCAGCCCCAGAGCTTCCAGTAGGGTAAGCCGAGGCCTCTGCTGCAACTGCATTGCGGTTCAACCTCTCCCTCTGCCCAATGCTGAGCCCATCATGCCCCAGGTGTGCTCCCCAATATACCTCCTGCACCCAATCTCTATCTCAGGCTCTAGAGGAAACTCACCTGAGACACCTGGGCAAGGAGCCATTGCCCTCTGTTATTTCAGTTCATCAATACGACCCTTGCCAGAGTATCAGTTTAATATTGACCCCCTACTGCATATAAAACACTGCACTTAGTAGGTCTGGGGGATACAAAACATTTATTTCAGTTCAGCCAACATATAGTAAGCACTTTTACTGTAACAAGGTGAGGTACTTGAGATAAAAACAAGAAAAAGAAACATCCTTCCCTCCTGGAGATAACGTTCTGGTTGGGGAAGGGGCAGACCACCAGATGGCTTATGCACAAGGCTAGAACGGAAAAGAAAGAAAAGGCAGCACAGGTTTTTAGAAGGCTCAAGGTCAAGCTCACAGTCAAGGAAAGCTCACATCTCGCTTTGGCCACCTTTACCCTGATCTGCGGTTACTCCCAACATGCAACACGTTCTGCTCATCGCAAACCTCTCTTAACAAACAGTATTTGAGGACCAGACAGGAGAGTAGCCTCAAGCACAGGCAGCTGTCCCCCGAGATCGGATACTCAAAGTCTCTGATCAAAGTCTCAGGCAAAGGGGAGCAGAGCTCCACCAGCGGTAATGAGCGTCCTGGGAGAAATGAGAGCCAGTCCTAGGAGGACCACTGAAGGCCAAGTTCCACAGTGGCCTCCATTCCTGTGATGACTTAGCAGCTCAGGTCCTTAGTGGGCATCAAGGAAAATTCAGTGGGGAAAGCGCTCAAAGGCAAGCAGTGTGGAGAAGCAGAACCCTAAGGCAGCTATTGTCTTTGCATCTGATGGGGTCCAGCCTTGGGAAAGAGAAAGCTTTCTTATCCCACCAGTTAGCAAAGGCACCACCCCTTCTGAAAGTAAGATCCACAAAAGCCATTTGGCTTATTTAAGCACACGGAACTTGATAACTGAGAATGCGAAGATGCCACACACAGAATCCATCTCTCTGTTCCATGGTTTCCCCTTGAATCCCTGTTGTCCCCTCTGGGGATGGAATTGAGCTGGGATGGTTCAGACAAGGAGTAACAGCCAGGAAGAAGATTTCCAAAGCTAGCATCTACACCCCAGGTCTTCAGTAACCCAGAGATTTTCTTCTAATCTGCTGGCGAGCAGCAGCCCAAGCATCGAAGGGTAGGTACATCCTGAAATAAGGTGCATGGGGCATTCATCTCCTCAAGCTGCTGTAACAACCGACCACAGACTCGGAGGTTACAACACAAATGTACTCTCTTATAGTTCTAGAAGCCAGAAGTTCAAATCAGGGTGTCAGCAGGGTCACACTCCGTATGAAGGCACTGGAGGAGAATCTTTCCTTGTCTTGCCCAGCTGCTGGCAGCTCCAGTCATCCCCTGGCTTGTGGCTGCATCACTCCAACCTCTGTCCCCATCTTCACCTGGCCTTCCCTTTGTGTTCTCCTCTTACAAGGAAACTTATTGGATTTAGGTTCCCCCAGTTAATCCAGGATGATATCTCAGGATCCTGAACTTTATACCTGCAAAGACGCTTTTCCCAAATAAGGTCACATTTATAGGTATTGGGGGCTAGAACGTGGACATATCTTTTGGGGGCCACCATTCAACCCAGAACACATAGTAACCTTACTACACGTGGTAGCTTACTTGGGAGTCCAACAGAAGTGTTGTTTTTTTTTTTTTTAACGCTAAAGACATTAACCCCCTCTGCACATAAAGACTCTTTCCAAGGCCCCCCCTTGCAGCCAGATGTGGCCTTGTTACTAAATGCTGGTGGGCAAGGTGTAAACAGAAATGTTGAATGGCAGCTTCCAGGAAACATTCTTAAAAGACAGCTAGACCAAGCCTTTTTACTTTTTGTTCCATTAAGCAGCCTGAAATGTAGATGTATTGAAAGTCTGGTGGCCGTTTTCACCCATGAGGATGAAGGCTACCTCCTCTGGTGGCCGAGCAATGCTTTGGAAGGAATCCATGTCTCCCCAAACCTCATGGAGCCCCCTACTCGGGCTGGACTTCCTCCCTCTGAACTTAATTTAAGAAAGGAAGAGACTTCTCTCTTGTTTCAGACCTCTTCTATTTGGGTTTCTCTGATGTATGTGTCCAGATCCAATCTCAGCTAAACAAGGACCCACCTATAGTTGGAGGGACAATCTCAGAAATACAGTAGACTAGGAGAGCCATTGTGGATCGTACCCCATTTCCAAAATAGTCTTCTGCCATGCATGAGATCTGATTTCAGCGTCTCCAGAAATCTGGGATGTCCTGAATCGCTCTCTGGCTGCTTTTCCAGGATGGAGACCTGGACTCCAGGACTGGCCCAGGACCACCCATGGCGGTCTCTGCAAAGCCAGGTCCTATGGCCAGGAAAAGGAAGCTCCATTTCTCTACCAAACTAAGTCAGGGCATCGTCAGGGAACGAAATGGATCAGATGGGGTTTGGAAGATGCCTTTCATTCCTCCCACTTGTTGACACACAAGACTGTACATCCCTGAAGGTCCATCTTTGAAAATATTTGGACTTTCAAAGTCTGCTCCAGCCTTCCCTGGAGCATCAATTACAAAGGCCCAACGTGTGGCCCATTGATGGAGAATCTCCTTGCAGGACTCCCCAGTAAGCAGGAACTGTCCCCTTCACAGGGACTAGCAATAGACAGGATGATGTGCTCCAAACACCATGGGATCATGGACCCCAAGTGAGGGCCCATGCTTGGCTGGATGCTCTGCTGTTGCCATCTTGAAATTCTTAATCATTTCTGAACTGGGGCCTTGCATTTTTATTTTGCACCGGGATGCACAAATTATGTAGCCAGTTTCACAAATGTGTACCAGGTTCTCCCAGGACTCAGGAAATATCTTCTCATAGATGGTACATATGAGGCTGGTTCACCCATTTCTCCACTTTTGGTAACTGGAGATATAAAAACGCCCCCTGTTCAAATGCCCAGTGCCAGGAGACCTGTGTGGCCAGAAAACCAAATAACACATACAAGTCAGACAGATGAGACCACTCGTATTTAGACAGCCAGACACCCTCTAATCTTAACACACCTGAAGTGTTGATAGGGTTTTCCCCGTACGGTGGATGGAAAGACTGAGAACAGGGAGGGACCCTCACCACTGAACAGTGCCTGGAACCCATTAGGGGTTCATTAAATCTTTACTGAATATTGAAATATTGTTTGTGAGATGTCCTTGCTTTGTTGCATTGAAGGCAGATTTTGAGATGAGATAACAGGTGACCTACACAACACTGGGCATGAAATGCTTGAACATCAACTATTCATTCAACAAATGTTTATTGGGCCCCCTCCATATACCAGGACCATGCTAGGTGCGAGGGTGCCATAACAGGCCCCGAGTGCAGCTCCTGGGCACTGTCTGCTGGTATCACATGTGATGCACCATGGTCCACCTGGA
Organism: Balaenoptera borealis; assembly: GCF_965194805.1. Lineage (NCBI taxonomy): Eukaryota > Metazoa > Chordata > Mammalia > Artiodactyla > Balaenopteridae > Balaenoptera > Balaenoptera borealis. Next base: position 5,734,018 of record NC_138863.1, on the reverse strand, counting down.
TGAGGGATACGTTTTCAGTTGGGACCTCGAATCAAAAAACTCCCTGTTGGGGCTTCCCTGGTGGCACAGTGGTTGAGAGTCTGCCTGCCAATGCAGGGGACACGGGTTCGGGCCCTGGTCTGGGAAGATCCCACATGCCACGGAACATTTAGGCCTGTGAGCCACAACAACTGAGCCTGCGCGCCTGGAGCCCGTGCTCCGCAACAAGAGAGGTCACGATAGTGAGAGGCTCGCGCACCGCGATGAAGAGTGGCCCCCAATTGCCGCAACTAGAGAAAGCCCTAGCACAGAAAGACCCAACATAGCAATCAATCAATCAATCAATCAATCAATCTTTAAAAAAAAAAAAACTCCCTGTCTTCCCAAAGGGAATGAACAGATTAAACAAAGCCCTCCATCACCATAGTCCAGGAACATGCATTGACTGTGGCAGGTAACACTGACACATGAACAAAGATTACTAAATGAAAAAGAGAAGCTACTTTGGTGAAAACAAGTCAAGTATTCCACCAGCCCTTCTGCAGAGCAGACTGTGGGGATCCTGCACGGTGATCTATTGATTTCTGCTTCAAGTGAACTTTGCGCTACGGCATTAGAGCCAAGGCTAAGAACTATTCCCAAGTAGCTAGAAGGAGACTTTTTTTTAAGTACTATATTTTTAGCACAATCTCTACTGAATGAGAACAATGGGAAACAGAGAGAAAATCAGCAGAAATTGGGAGACGAGAAAACGAGATGACTCAGCAGTGAGATAATCCCTTTGCCACATGGGTCAAGGCTTGTCGCAGCCTCAATTAAAGACACTCACCAGGCAGGGCACACTCTTGCCCAGCCACGGAGGATCTCGGTGAAGACTCTGGTACTCAGAATCAAGCAAAATCCCTCTAAGGATCCTGTCTTCACAAGACATTGCTTTGGGGGTATGTCATTCATTTTAAACTGGCACCTTCACAAGGAGTGAAATAGATCCAAAGTATCCAAAAGACCAGAAATATAAATTTAATAAAATTGATAAAAACGAACATTTTGCAAATTGCAGAATTCATTTATTACAAAGTTTTCATCTTCCTAATACTTTTCCTGTCTTCATCTGAGAGTCCCAACTCCCTGAGAAAGTCTAAGCCATTTCTCTCTCCAATATAAGTGAAAAGTACCTCATTTAAAAAAAAGTTCCGTTTATTTAATTATCAGTAACATTGGATATATTTTCATAAGTTTATCATCCATGTGAATTTCTCCTTTTTGTGAATTTTCTCCTTCCAGATTTCACCAGTTTTTCTTTGGGTTATTTTTTTGATTGATTTGTCTGTCAGATATGATTCAAATATTTTCTCCAGTTCTTGTGGGTCTGATAAATTTTTAGCATCTTGTACCATTCAGAAGTTTGGGGATGTTATTGTTTTATTTTGGTTCAGTTTGGTTTTTAAGTTTTACGCAGTCTTGTATTAATAATTTCAGCCTTGGTCTCATGCTAAGAATGGCTCTTCTCAACCCAGAACTGTAAAGAGGCTTTGTTTTGCTTCCTTCCAGGGTAAGAGGTTATTTTATTTGTTTGTTTTTGTTAGGGAGAAGGAGGCTGTTTGTTGTTAATTTACTCGTTCATTCAAAAGCATGATTCATTGCTCTCATAGCAAGAAACAAACTCGGGTAAGTAGGTGGCTCAGACTTCATGTGAGTGAAGATCACTGTGGCCTTTTAGTGGAGGAGGCTGGAGCAATTAGGTGTCCAGGGCAAGTCCCACGTCCAGTGACAGCAAGAGGAATTTAGAACACAGACCCCTTAGAGCTACTTGCTTCCTCTTCCAGATATGCCAGATGCCATTCCCAAAGCTCCATCACCAAGACAAGTCAGTTCTGAAATTGTTTCGACCTTTGTAAATAGCAGCAAAACTCCAAATGACTTTTCCAATCATTTTGTTGTTGTTTCCTGGAATTCTATTTTACTGAACATCGCTTGAATAAGATAGGTTTATAAAATATTTTGGGATGCAAAGATTTTCAACGTAAAGGAATCTGAACTACAATAGATTTTTTTTAAGGATCCACAAAACAGTAATTCTCTCCACTGCCCATTGAGAAAATGTATTCATTCATTCAAAAACAAAACTAAACCTATATGTTTTGAACACATATCCTATATCACACACTGTGGTCAACTTATTGCAAATATGGCCCCTGTACCCACGTCCTTTGCAGTATGGCATGGCAGGCTCTCCTATCAAGAAGTGTCTATTCCCCTGCCCTCGAATCTGGGATGGCCTTGTGACTAGCTTTGGTCAATAGAGTGTGTCAAAGGTAATACTGTTCATGGGGGCCTGGAGGATTCCCTTTCTCTTGAAATCCTGCCATCGTGAGATGCTAACAAGCCCAGGCTAGTCTGCTGGAGGAATATGCGGGGCCTCATGCAGCAAAGCCAATCATCCTAGTGGTCCCTGCAGAGGTCCCAGCAGAGTTCAGTAGAGCCACTGAGCTCAGCTCAGCTCAGGTCAACAGAATGGCCCAGTCCCTCTGTAGACGTCTGAGCAAAAATTAAAGTTGATTGTTGCATGCCATCTGGTTGTTTATTACCTCACATCATTGTATCAATAGATAATTATTGATATTGATATTGATGGTTCTGAAATGTATATCAACGGTGTATATTCAAGAAGGAGAAGCTCAACCAACCCCTGCCCTCCAGGAAGGTGCAATCTAGTGGGGAACGCAGACCTGCGAGGCAGCACCCAGGATACAGTATGTTGTGCCTTGTGACAGTTGTAACAGCTATGACACTATGAAGCTATGACAGCGTCTTCTGGTGGCACAGAAAGGGGATGCCCTCAGGGATCAGGGGATCAGAGAGGACTTCCCAGGGCAGGGGGATCCGTCTTGAAGGAAGGTCTTTGACTTTGCCTGTGCAAAGGCACAAACAACGTGGCATCTTAGTATAACTGTGGTAAAGAACAGAGAGGCACAGTGGTCTCACTTGCAGTTTCCTGGAGGCCCTGAAAAATCTCAGGTCTCTGAGCTCCACCTCAGAGTTCCTGATTCAGGAAGTTAGGATGGGGCCCATGAATCTGCACTTCTAACCAGTGCCCAGGCGGCGCTGGTACTGCTGGGCTGAGAACCACAGGTTTAGTGGTTAAGAGCACAGAGTCCAGACGTCACCAAATGAACCCGGGTTCCAGTTCTGCTCGCCTCTGGCAGACTGTGAGACTTTAAGAAAGTGACTCAATTTCTCTGTCTCAGTTTCCTCCACCAAAAAGTGAGCATTACGATACTGATCGCCATGGAGAGTGGATGTGAGCATTACATGAGTTAATGCATTAAAAGCACTTAGCACAGAGCTGAGTGCACAGGAACATTCAGGAAACATGAACGATCACATATATTATGTGAATTATTATGACGGCGATTCCTGAGCACCGCTGGAACACAGAGGAGGGACCGCACAGGCAGGGAGGGGTGAGTGGACGGCCAAGAGGGGTCCCAGGTTTGAATTTTATTCCATAGGTTATACTGAGCCATAGAGGGCGTATGGGGTGGGAGGGTGTAACACAATCAGATTCATGTTTCAGAAAGATCATCTGGGCAGCGGAGCAGAGTATGAGTTGGTGGAAGAAGGTGAGCTATTGGAAAGGCATCGGGTGGTCTCTGCACCCACCTTGATGAGGGATGGGAAAGGGCATGTGCAGGTGAGAGACACCTGCCCCTCCTTTCACAGACCAGGAGTGGTACTATAGAAAGCCCTTCTGCATTGACCCCTGCGTGTGCCTGCCACTTGGACATCTGATGGGCATGTCACACTGAACATGGTCAAACAGACCCCTGGTCGCTCCCTGCGGCCAGCTCTGCCCAATTCAGGAAACGGACACCAAGGTACCAGGAGGGCCAAAAGCCTCAGACTCCTCTCTCCCTTCTCTCCCCCCTCTCTCACCTCCTTCCCGGTTCTTCCTCTTCTTCCTCCTCCTTCTTCTTTCTTCCTCCTTCTCTCTCTGTCTCCCTCTGTCCCTGTCTCTCTGTCTCTCTCCTCCCATCCAATCCTTCAGCAAATCTTATTGGTCCAACATCTACAACATAACCACACTCCTCCATTTCTGACCTCCTCCTCTGTCCTCACCCTCAGTCAAGGTCCCATCATCTCCTGCCAAAATTGCTCTAGTTTCCCCCTTACTGTGTTCTCTGTTCCCACTCTTCTCCCCTCTAATGGACTCTCCAAATGGCAGCCAGAACGATCCCTTTAAAATGTAAATCAGACCGATGACTCCCCATCAGACTCACAGCCAGAATTCCTTGTCACGGCCCACAGACCTCCCCCGGTCTACTGTGCTCCAATCACGCTGACCCCCTCGCTGTGCCTCAGATTCCACGTGTGTGCCTCAGGGCCTTTGCACTTGCTGTTTCCCCAGCCGAGGTGGCTCTTCCCGCAGGAAGATGCACCTTTCACACCCTCTCTTCAGTTACGTCCCTTCAGATGTCTCCTCCCCTCCACAAAAAGCTTTCCTGCTCTAAAACCACACTCTTTATCTCTCTCTGCCTCCTGTGGATGCCTCATCTCTCGCTGTGCCCATCACTGCCTTGTTTCCTTGCTTACAGTCTGTTTCCTGGTTTGCATGAAACTCCATGAGCTCAGAGCCTGGGCCTGCTCCACTCAGGATTTATCCTCGGATGTTGGCAGTGCCTGGCATCATTGGTCACCAGCCAGCATCATTAAATATGGCCCCGGAAGACTGAGCACGGCCCAGTGTGATGGAGTGAAACCTTTCTCGTGGATTCCAGCCTTCTGTTTCACTCGGGCCCCAAAGAGAAGCCCCTAGTCGACCACAACAACAATGGGACTGTTCACCTGACCCGAGGGCAGGAAAGCTATCTGGTCTGTCTGAAGCTTGGTGTGTCTAGGGAATGGGTACCGCTTGCCAGTATCCCGAAGGGAGACTTCATCAATTAGATACAGCCTGGGAGAGAGTCAAATTTCATCACTGCAGTTTGTGTTAAGGGGGAAAATATATATCTCATTGCACAATTTATTTACATTTCTCTCCAGCTCTCATGACTTCTGAGAAATCCCTTTTGGACAGTTTCGAGACTCAGAGGCAGCCCTGAAGCTCCCTTCTCCACCCTGGTCCTGGCATCAGGAATGATGAATGGAAGGTCAGGAGAGAAGCTAGTGTTTATTTGACTAAATGCTGTCCATTCCCAGGCAACAAGGAGGAAAGGCTGATAAAGCATTCCCCCATCTGCCAGGGGCAAAACCTTTAGCAGAAAGGTATATCATCACCCTTATTAATAAAGTCCAGGGTCAGAAAATGGCCAAATATTCATAGGACAAACTCCACTCAAAGCTTCGAAGCTGACTAAGCTTGTTTAAAACACATCATTGAATTAAAAATGAAGATCAAGCACATTAGATGTTGAAAAAAACTTTAGCTAAAAGGGATAAGCAATGAAGTTTTTAAAACTTGAATTAATAATAGATCTTTTTATCATTCTTTCATTTCTTTTTTTAAATTTTTTATTGAAGTATAGTTGATTTACAATGTTGTGTTAATTTCTGCTGTACAGCAAATTGATTCTGTTATAAATATATATATATATACATTCTTTTTTTTAAATTTATTTTTATTTATTTGGTTGTACCAGGTCTTGGTTGTGGCATGTGTACTCCTTAGTTGCAGCTCACAGGCTCCTTAGTTGTGGCTCGCCGGCTCCTTAGTTGTGGCATGTGAACTCTCAGTTGCAGCATGCATGTGGGATCCAGTTGCCTGACCAGGGATCAAACCCGGGCCCCCTGCATTGGGAGTGCAGAGTCTTAACCACTGCACCACCAGGGAAGTCCCTATACATTCGTTTATTTATATTCTTTTCCATTATGGTTTTTCATAGGATACTGAATATAGTTCTCTGTGCTGTACAGTAGGACCTTGCTGTTTATCCATCCTGTATGTAACAGCTTACATCTGCTAAACCCAACCTCCCACTCCATCCTTCCCCAGACCCCCTCCCCCTTGGCAACCACAAGTCTGTTCTCTATGTCTGTGAATCTGTTTCTGTTTTGTAGATAGGTTCATCTGTGTCATAGTTTAGATTCCACATATAAATGATATCCTATGGTAATTGTCTTTCTCTTTCTGACTTACTCATTTAGTATGATAATCTCTAGTTGCATCCATGTTGCTGCAAATGGCATTATTTCATTCTTTTTTATGGCTGAGTAATATTCCATTATACAGATGTACCACACATCTTTTTTATCCATTCATCTGTCAATGGACATTTAGATTGTTTCCATATCTTGGCTATTGTTTTGTTTTGTTTGTATGTTTACCAAGTAGTTTTTTTCATTTTTTTTAATTGAAGTCTAGTTGATTTACAATGTTGTGTTAATCTCTGCTGTACAGCAAAGTGATTCAGTTATACACATATATACTTTCTTTTTTTAATATTCTTTTCCATTATGGTTTATCCCAGGAGATTGGATATAGTTCCCTGTGCTATACAGTAGGATGTTGTTATTTATCCATTCTAAATGTAATAGTTTGTATCTACTAACCCCAAACTCCCAGTCATCTCTCTCCCTTCCCCCTCCCCCTTGGCAACCACAAGTCTGTTCCCTATGTCTGTGAATCTGTTTCTGTTTTGTAGATAGGTTCATCTGTGCCATATTTTAGATTCCACATATAAGTGATATCGTATGGTATTTTTCCTTCTCTTTCTTACTTACTTAGTATGATAATCTCTAGTTGCATCCATGTTGCTGCAAATGGCATTATTTCATTCTTTTTTGGCTGAGTAGTATTCCATTGTATATATGTACCACATCTTCTTCATTCATTCATCTGTCAATGGACATTTAGGTTGCTTCTGTGTCTTAGCTATTGTGAATAGTACTGCTATGAACATAGGGATGCATGTATCTTTTTAAATTATAGTTCTGTCCAGGTATATTCCCAGGAGTGGGACTGCTGGATCATATGGTAATTCTAACAGTAGGTCATTTTTGACATGTGAGCCATACTGTACAAAGTTCAACCACCAAACAAAGACCTGTCAGACTTAGGAAGAAACAAGCATTTCCATCTCACTGAAGCTTTGCTACGCCCACTTGGGGGAACTCCACGTAACTGGTGCTGCATTTTTCTTCTCCGTTCATGGTAACTGTAGGCAATGGGGAATGAGATTAGGAAACCACCTCTGCACCATTAGGGACTCGCCACAATGCTCTTCTTAAGGCCTGGAGAACATAATTTACCCTCTTGCAGCTTGATCACTTTGAAATGTTCAAGGCAGCAAAATATGCCACTTACACCAATGCTGTGATTGATATGGGTCTCAGATTTCTTTTCTAAAAAATAAATTTATTTATTTATTTTCGGCTGTGTTGTGTCTTCGTTGCTGCGTGCGGGCTTTCTCTAGTTACAGTGAGCGGGGGCTACTCTTTGTTGCAGTGCACGGGCTTCTCATTGCAGTGGCTTCTCTTGTTGCAGAGCATGGGCTCTAGGCACACGGGCTTCAGTAGTTGTGGAGCGCGGGCTCAGTATTTGTGGCTTGCAGGCTCTAGAGCGCAGGCTCAGCAGTTGTGGCGCACGGGCTTAGTTGCTCCATGGCATGTGGGATCTTCCTGGACCATGGATTGAACCCGTGTGCCCTGCATTGGCAGGTGGATTCTTAACCCCTGTGCCACCAGGGAAGTCCCTCAGATTTCTAACTTTACTTCATGGTAAAGATCTGACGATCCTAACAAGAGGATTCTGGCTGGTGCATCATTTCTAGAGCCAAGAGGAGGATGGCTCTGCGTGAAATACAGAGTTTGTGTTCAGCACACCGGAAAGCAGGGCCATTGGAGAGGGGGTTTGGGCAGAGCCTCCCCTGCCCTTTGGACTTGGGGTCTGAGGTTAGAGATGAATAGAAAGAACACAGTCTGTGCTGGCTTTTGGGGACACAGGTAAGAGATCACCTGTTCGTGGTCTTGTTAGGGCATGGATTCCATGGAAATGGGACCTGGTGTGGCCTCAGGCAAAGCAGGATGCTCTCAGGTGGGCTAAGGGTATTGCCCCTTTCTCCTTGGGTCTTGCTCTATGGCATCAGTGAGAAAAAAAAAACAAAACCTCCATCCCAGGTATTTCCAGTCTCTGGATGTGCGTGATTATCTTCAATGCACGTGGTAGACTCAAAAGTTTTTGGCTTCAACCAATCCAGCATTAATGTTTGTGAACTTGAAATGCATGTTTCAGTCTCATTCCAAATCGACTTTGTTCATTTTCTGTGGCTGCTACAACAAATCACCACCAATGCAGTGGCTTAAGAATAGCACAGATGTATTTATTATCTTAGCAGCTCTGTAGGTCAGAAGTCCTACAGGGGTCTCACGGGGCTCAAATCAAGGAGTCTGCAGGGCTGCGTTCCTCTCTGGAAGCTCTGGGGGAAGATTCGCTTCCCTGCTTTTTTCAGCTTCTAGAGACACCTGTGTTCCTTGTCTCTTGGCCTCTTCATCCTCAAAGTCAGCCAAGAGCGGGCTGAGTCCTCACAGCCCATCACTCTCACTTGCTTCTACTGTCATATCTTCTCTGACTCCTTTCCTGACTCCCTCTCCCACTTTTAAGGATCCTTGTGTTTACATCGGAGCCCATCAAGATAATTCAGGAAAATCTCCCTATGTAAGGTCAGCTGATTAGCAATCTTAGTTCCATCTGCAACCTTAATTTCCCTTTGCCATGTAATGTACATGTTCACTGGTCAGGGATTAGGACATGGATAACTTTGGGGGTCATTGTTCTGCTCTATATTAACCAAATTAACCACAAAGGTACCCCACAGTCAGAAGATATTTACACACATACACACCCTGCACACACGCACAAACACACACCCTAACAATATTTCAGGCCTAAACTCCAAGACAAGGTGGGTAACTGGTCATGGTCCAACACAAGCTCACTTGTCTGCCATGCCTCAGTCCGTGTTCACCCTCCTTCTTGTAACTTTGTGCCATTTAATCGTGTAACACGACAGCATTCTATGGGGCCTCCATAGGACAGAAAACCCTTATGTCCTCTGCCTGCCTCTTGTCTGTAGAAAACCTTTAGCCAAGGAATAAATTTACTTAGAGAAATGGAAAAAATGCAGAAACAAAGGAAAACAGTCAAACAAGACAAAATAATAATAGTGTCACCATTAAACAGTCAACAACCTTTAGTTCCTCCTCAAGGGCTATAGGTAATATTCTGAGCCAGATCCTTTGAGCTGTTTGGCAGATACTGAAGCCCCCACCAGGTAGAAGAAGTCAACTACACGATGACAAGACTGTAGTCATGACATAAGCTTCTCCATCTTGCACATTTCTGAGAACTGGCCTCAAGGAAATGGGAACAAACTGACCCTGGAGCTGAATGTTAACTGTATTTAAAACAATCAAGATGATGCTAGTCAAACCACTGCATGACCAATTTCAAGATCATTGTCAGAGCTGACTGTGCTGCTTTGCACGTAGGCCCCCCTTCCCCTCACCTATACACTCCTGAAACTTCCCTTTAAAAATCTCTTGCCCCCTAATCGGCAATGGAGAGTTGGTTCTTTGGGACATGAGTCCCCTTCTTCCCAGGACTGCTGGCTTCCTCAATAAAGATGTCTTTCCTTTTACCCAACACTTGTCTCTCAGTGTTGGATTCTTGAGCAACAAGCAGCCGAACCTGAGTTCCGTAACAATCACAGCAAATGAATTAGCCTTCACTGATATCTGAACCTTTGAAATGTTGAGAGCAAAGTATAAAAATACTCAGTAATATGCAATTTAGTATATTCCTGTAGAGATTTTTTAAATGATGTTATAAAATGCAAATTAACTTTAAAACAAAATTTCCAATGACAAAAATCCTTTCATAGACACCAAATATTTTTAAACACATTATTCTTCATTTTGTCTTTGCAAAGGCACTTCTTGTAACGCCTTCAGTACTCCAGGCATGTTGCTAGGGGCGTGACAATGCCCTAGAGACATAAGGGGGCTGCCATTTTTAAGTTTATGTTGGAGGGGAGAGGATAAGTTGATCACTGTTTTCTCATCTCTATAACAAATCAGATCTAGTGTTTTAGATATGCCAAGTCATGGATCAAAAGTATGCATGTTGGTATCATTTTCAGTCTACCACCTAATTATGGTTACTTCCCACACACAATTATGTCGAGAGGTCAAGAAAGCGCAGAGTTGAGGAGCAGCAGGGCTGAGTTTCTGTGTGAGCTCAGCAGCTCTCTAACTATATGACCGAGACGAAGCCATCCAACCTCTGCGGGCCTTTGCCACCTCACTGGTAACAAGGAGAGAATTGCACCAGTGACTTCTAAGATCTCTCTCAACATGTTTATTTATGTTCCAGGACAGGTTAGCGTGACATTTAGGGGGGAAAAAACCCATTAGATGCTCAATATACAGAACACATTAGTGAAATATTACTATGAAAAGAGAGGTTGACCAGTTGTCCCCAGCCAGGGCCACCCACAGGTCACAGTACCTGCTGTTGGCTAAAACATTTCAAACAGAAAGAACACCAGGAAAGGACCCACCCTATGTAGAAAATTCCTCAGAGCAGTGAGCGTGATTCTGCCTTTGCTGGGTCCATCAATACCTGTGTGACTCTCCCTGGGCTCCTCCCTCCTGTGGCTCCCATGACCCATGTAGACACATCTGGGTTGTGGACAGTCCTCTGTGTCCATTTCTCCATTAGCCGCAGGCATCTGGCATCCACCATGCTGCTGGGGCCCCTCTGGGTTCCCTCTTAGACAAGACCAAGTTGACTCACACCAGTGCCTCTTCTGGATGACCCATGCCAAGTCATCAGGAAATATTTGTGCTGGTCAGTCCCAGCTTGGCCCCTTTGCTGATGGCTATAGGCTCCCGGGGCTTTCTCAGGCCCCAAACCCCAAGCACCTGGTTCTCCCGACTGCAGAGAACCCACTGCAGACCACCGAATGGCCTCATGAACTCTCTAGTCACTAAGGGTGAACTGCCCCCTCCCCACTTAAGGGAAGAGGAAGGTGGGGTGGGATGAAGGTGAAACATACAAAATGCAACAGTTCTCTTCAAAGAAATCTCTTCACTCATTTCTTTTTCCCCATCGGATCCCTTGGTACATCCTTAATCCTAGATGAGTGCTTAGGACTTGTGAAACATATTTTTAAAAGGCTCTCTTGTGTAAATTCCGTCTGGCCTCATAGGCCATTTGGTACATGATATCTATCACACTGGAACGTTTGTCAAATGTCAATTTTAACCACATGCTTCATTAAACGTGCTGTGCATATGTCATAAGTCAGGGAAATACATCATAAACTTAGGAGGTAGATGCTGTAGCAGGCATGGTGGATTGCCTACCCAAATCGACTTTCCACGCCCATTCTTGCTGGCATATTTATTCAGCATGCTCCCTGCAGGTTTCCAAGATCCCAGGGAAGGGGCATTTCCCCAGATGGAAGGTGAGGAGTTCCCGGAATCCCATTTCCCTGTCCGTCTGTGCGACTGAAGCTAGCGCGGAACCCGGGTCTGGTCCTTGAGATGGAGGAGGAATCTATCAGGAGCTCCAGGAAAAAAATCTTCCAGGCTCTTCAAAAGAGACAACCAGGATAAACAAAATGTGTTGTGCCCATACGATGGAATCTTATTTGGCCATAAGGAGGAATGATACCTGCTATAACAGGGATGAGCTTGAAAACATGATGCTAAGTGAAAGAAGCCAAACACAAAAGCCACCTCCTCCTGTATACGAAATATACAGGAAAAGCAGACCTATAGAGACAGAAACACAGTAGTGGTCGTCATGGCCTGAACAGAAGGGAGAACGTGGAGTGGCTGTTAAAGGTGCTGTTTGGCGTGATGAAAACATTCTGGAACAAGATAATGAATTGTACCCTTTAAAATGGTTAAACTGGTGAATTCTGTGTTTTTTAATTTTTATTTTATATTGAAGTATAGTTGACTTACAATGTTGTGTTAGTTTCAGGTGTACAGCAAAGTGATTCAGTTATACATATACCTGTGTTATGTATGTTTTATTGCAACTTGGAGCAAGGAGGGAACCAAGAAGAAGCAGGTGTTTTCCTGATGTCCTTGCAGCAGTGAAGGATGGCCACATGACCCTGGGCACACACTGGGCTCCAGCCCAGCGTCCAAGGATGGCTGAGCACAGAGATGCAGAGAGACGGGGACCCTGGTGTCTATGCTGAGCCCATCACACTCAGTTCTGGAACATCCCCACCTCTGGGTTTCTTATGGAAGATTCTTTTTAATGTGCCACGTAAAAGCAGCGCTCCTTGGAATAATTATCATCTCTTTTCGGACTGCTACACAATTTCCTTCTCAACTAACTGCAGATCTCAAAAAATACAATTTGCCAGGAAATATTCCCTTGAATTCCCAGAGGACAAGATACTTCTTTCCAGTCCCCTTGAGAAAGTCTCTACCCAAACAGCAGAACTAAAGACCAGATTTGATTTCACCTCCATTCCAGATATGATTAAACTAATTTTGTTATAGAGGGAGGGAGGGGGTCAGGAACGCAGGAGTTGAACGGGGCTGGCAAGGTTTAATTTCTTGTTTGTTTCCTGCAGCCTCTGGACGTTTCTGAGGTCCTTCAAGGGTATGAATACACCCTGCAGAAATCATGGAGTAAATAGTACCCTTATGGCCCAAAAGACTTCAGTGTGGCTGATTTGCTGCCCAGGTGAGACATAAATGCTGAGAGAAATTGCTCTCAACGCCTGGAGGCTGAGGCTGAGAACTAATGCTATTTTGCCTGCATCTTCACGACCATCTATCCAACAATCCCTCTATTCAGTGACCCCAAATAAAATTAGTTTTATGTCATTTAAATTTGGAGACCAAAACTAAGTTTGCAAGTTAGGGGGAGAATCTTCAACAAGGGAAAGAAAAAAAGATCTGGTCCTGTGGGAATTCACAGGAAATGGTTCTAGCAGTACGATGGTCTGGAAGATCACCAGCGAGCAGGACAGGAAAGAAAGGCTGGTGTGAGACGACATGATAAGAGCCCAGCGGAGTCCTGCTGTAGCCGATAAAACCATTCCCAAAGGATTCAAGAGCAGCTCATTTTGCCCAGAAGGGCCCAGAAATCAGCTACTCAGGGAAACACATACAGTTACTGGGAGGTGAGAGTTCTCATGATTTTATTTTCTTCTTTTATTTTCTTTTTTAATTTTTATTTATTTATTTATTTATTTATTTATTTATTTATTTATTTATTTATTTTTGGCTGTGTTGGGTCTTCGTTTCTGTATGAGGGCTTTCTCTAGTTGCGGCGAGCAGGGGTCACTCTTCATCGCGGTGCGCGGGCCTCTCACTGTCGCGGCCTCTCTTGTTGTGGAGCACAGGCTCCAGACGCGCAGGCTCAGCAATTGTGGCTCACGGGCCTAGTCGCTCTGCGGCATGCGGGATCTTCCCAGACCAGGGCTCGAACCCGTGTCCCCTGCATTGGCAGGCAGATTCTCAACCACTGCGCCACCAGGGAAGCCCCTTCTTTATATTTTTTCCTGATCTGTTGATATGTCCCACAATAAACACAGATTATTTTTCAAATTAAGAAAAACATTTTACTTTTTAAAATATTTTTAATTCATACTGTCTACAAGGTAATGAGAAAATAAGTTTTGAAGGACGTTTGGATAAGAAAGGTAAATTCTTTCCTATCTTCTTGTGTTTTTTAACCGTTTTTTTTTTTAAACACGTTTTGAGATGTTCAGGTTTTTCTGGGATGTGTGATTTCTCAGGATAGCAATTGGATCCCCCAGGCAGCTCTGCCTACAGCTCGCTGCCTGAAGCCTCAGTTGAAATGGATGTAAAACATTTACTTTACCTAAACTGACAGTTTTCAGCCCATTGAACAAAATCAGGGAAACACATGTCTCAGAGTTTGATGTTTAAATAAAACCATAAAGGTACTGGGTGGAGAAGGGGGATGTTGTCCCTTTCTTGCATTCAAAGTACCTGAAATTTGAGGTATTCCCTGTGATAAATAATGTCTCAGCAATTCTGGGTGAGAGAATATTCTACAGACCCATTACGGCCTCTTCTTTAATCACAAAGCAGGAGAGGAGGACCACAAGATGATTTCCTACGTGGAGACGTTCATGTTTAGCATTTTGCTTTGCCAGAGAATTCTTTCCTCAATTTAGTGTAAACAAAAATGTCAGCCACACCCTGCAGTAAAAACCCCTCAAGCTTTGCTCCTCTCTGTGCATTAGGAGAGAAAAACTCTCTTTCTGTCTGCCAAGTATTTTGTCTCCTTTAAAACTTAGAAGTGCACAGATTTTCGCAGCTGTCCAAAGCCACATGTATGAATAAAATACTTTTCATATGAAAATAACTAACGAAATTAATAAGAATAATGATAATAATAATAATAAAGCTTAAATATAAGATCTGCATAAGAATAACCTCCTCGGAGCACCTCCTCCCAGGATGGCTTCATAGGGGTAGAGTGGCAGGATCCTGGGCACCCACCTAGACACCCACCTAGAACCTTGATTAACAGAGCATGTGTGTGTGTGTGTGTGTGTGTGTGTGTGTGTGTGTAAAATTTCAAAGCTGTTGATTTCAAATCTGAGACTCTCCCCGCTCCCCATCACCATTAACTCTCACCATGTGCTGTGTCTTCATGGACTCAGTTTCTGAAGCAGGAGGAGGAGGTCCTAGTCCCATCCCAGGGATCTCTGAGTGAGCTGTCCTTGCCAGGGGCTTCCTCACCAGTCATCTGCACCGTTTGGAGGGAACTGAGAAGTTCGTTACCCTCTCGAGTAGATTGAATTGTGTCCCCCAAAATTTGTCTCCAAGTCCTAACTCCCAGGACCTGTGAATGTGACCTTATTTAGAAATAGTGTCTTTGTAGATGCAAGGACCTCGAGATGAGCCCAAACTGGATTTAGGGTGGGCTCTAAACCCTATGCCTGGTGTCTTTACAAGAGAAAGGAGCAGAGATTGAAGACATAGAGACAGAGGAGAAGCTCAAGGGAGAGGGAATGTGAAGACAGAGGCAGAGAGCCAAGGGGTGCACCTACAGGCCAGGGATTGGCAGCTGCCACCAGAAGTGGGAGAAAAGTATAAAATGGGTTCTTCCCCTGAGCAACCAGAAGGAACCAACACTGCCAACACCTTGATTGGAAGTTTATGGCCACCAGAACTGTGAAAGAATATATTTCTGTTGTTTTAAGCCACAGAGTTTGTGATAAGTTGTTTCGCAGCTCAAAGAAGTGAATGCACTCTCCTGACATAGAACCTGGTGGTTCAGCCACAATCTCCAAATCCTGGGTTATTCCACCTCCTTTTAGCTGCCAACTCCACCCAGAGCTCAGCCCCCTCCTTCCATCCCACCTGCTCAGGCCTCTTCTGCTGTGTTTTTCCTACCCGCCAGTATAAGCCTTGGCTGCATCAGAATTGCAGGGGGAGTTTTTAAACAATACGAGACCAGGACGGCACCAAAGATCAATTAAATAAGACTGTATTGGGGTGGAGGGTGAGGGTGAGGCCTGAACACCTGAATTTTGTAACAGCCTCCAGTGATGGTAATTTCAGCTGAAGTACAGGACCCTGTACCAGCTCTGGGGCCTCCAGCTGGCATCCACCCTACTCCCCTCCCCGTACTGCCCACTGAGGTCTCTTCCACAACCACACTGATGTAGCTCCCTGCACCCATGGGCTTCAAATTTGAGGTTGCATGAGAATTTCCTGGGTAGTCTATCAAAGCGCAAATTCCCAGGCCCCTACCCACAAAGACAATTCTGTAAATCTGGTGTAGGTCCAAGAATATGAATTTTTAACAATCTTGAACTTTGTTGAACATTAGAATCTCCTTGGGAGCTTTACCAAAAAAACCAGTGTCTGATTGAGTCAGAAGCACCGTGGGAAAGACACAGGCATCAGAATTGTAAAAAATTTTCAGCTGATTCCAGCTTTCAGCCAAGCTTGAGATCCACTGTCTCAAGAAGTGCCTACTGAGTGCCAGCTACAGTGATGAATGAAGTAGATGATTCATGCTGGTAGGGAGGCCAGATATTATTAATCATTTAAATACACAATAAATATACAATTCTAAACTGTACTGAGTACTCTGATGGAAAAGAATGCAGTACTATAAGATAGACTGATATGGGACCAGGGATTGCCTCTCTGAGTAGAAGAGATAACAAGTGGAGTGTGGGGACCACAGCATCCCAGGTAGAGAGAACAGCACATGCAGAGGCCCTGGGGCAGGGGGACATTTGAGTAACCAAGAAAAAGCTTGTGTGGCTGAAAGGCAGTTAGCCAAGTAAAGGAATGGGAGTGACTTTTACTCAGAAGGGAGAAAAATAGAACAGGAACAGTTCTGAAGTGTGGGAGGGTGAAGGCAGACCAAGCTAGCTGAGTTGGATGTGCTGGGTTTGAGCTGTGTGTGCGTTACCCAAATAGAGATGATAAGCAAGCAGTGAAATACACTCATCTGCACCAGAGCCGGAGACCCGAATCTAGCAGTCTTCACCCTGTAGAAGATATTGCAGGCATGGGTTACATCAACTTACTTAAGAGTCATCTTAGATGCCCCTTTCTCCCTACCTGTGTTCCCCAGACCGATCAATTACAATCTTCTTTTTTTTTTTTTTAACCCCACTGCATGGCATGTGGGATCTTAGTTCCCCAACCAGGTATCCAATCCGTGCCCCCTGCAGTGGAAACTTGGAGTCCTAACCACTGGATAGCCAGGGAAGTCCCAATTACACAGTCTTTTTGATTCTATCTACCTCCCAGGTTCACCCTCTCCTCTCAATCACCAGCATGTCTGCCCTGCTATTAATCAAACTCCTCACTCAGTTTCTCCTTTTTCTTATCCATCCTTCACACCAATCCAGAACAAGCTGATCTGATCTTATCCCTCCTTTGCTCGCAACTTTTCCACAGCTCAGAGTCACCTAAAGAACAAAATATGCCATCCTTGGCATAATGGTCAAAGGCCTTTGTTATCCGGCCTCTGCTTGTTTGTCCAGCCTTGTCTGCACTACCGCAGACCCGCGGACACCCCGCTCCCCAACCTTGCTGAGCTACTAGCTGTCATTGGCTGCCCTCCCGAGTTTCCAATAAGGCAGCATCTTGGCATATGCATGTCTCCCTCCGTCTGTAAAGACCTCCAACACGCCTAGAATTTTGTCAGCTCGGCACCTCTCTTCTCCTTTTTGGGGGATGTCCTTTTACAACCTCCAACAGGTGATACAGGTGGGAGCTGTTATCCTCCGGCAGACCCGGCCCTGCAGCGCAGGGTAGACCCATGGCCAACCTGACCCATCACAGCTCCTCCGAGGACTTTGGAACTTGGGGTCAGAGGGAGAGAGAGGTCAGTGCCTTTCTGGCATGAAGATGAACAGGATATGGTAATGGGGAGCTGTCAGCAGCCTCATTCCCCACGAGGTGAAGAAAGCCCATCTCCAGGGTGAAGTACTGAGGCTGATGTTGGTGATGAGAAGCAGGAGGATGGCCCAGCAGACTCACTGGAGGCCCCGCCCAGGTGTGTGTGAGGCCACGTGATCCTTCCAGCATTCTCCATTTACACCTAAGCTGGTCTGAATTAGATAACCGACCCTTGCAGGCTTAACACGTGAATCATACAGCATTGGTGGAGGAGAAGAGGGAATGAAGTTTGGGGGCAGGTGGGCACAACCACTACAGATGAGCGAGCTCAAGGCAAGACAGTCACAGAGCCCAGAAGAGGTCCTGGGGTGGCCACTCAGCTTCTGGGATCCTGAAACCTCCAAGCCCTTTATCCCCCAAAGCTGGGGCTGCTCATCTACCTGGCAAGCAAGGGCTCCCTCACTGAGACCCCATACGGTCCAATGATGGACATGTTCCAAAAAGACAATAGTGACAGGTGAGCAGAATGCCTCAGGCTTGTCCCTGAAACCCTCACCCTTCCAGGCACTGACACCTTCGCCTGCCTGGGATCTGCCCTCATGTGGCCATTGGGGTGTCCCATCTCCTGTTCCCCTTCAATTTTCAGTCCCAAATCCACCAGCTTCCTTTCCTGGTATGTGACACATGTGGTCCCCCTTGTATAAGGTTCCTTGGATCTCTGCCTTCGTGGATGAGCAGCGATACATGCGTGGGTGCCACCCTCGTGGCTCAGGATGGAGGGTGGAGAGGGCAAGGTTGGGCAGAGGCTCAAACCGGACAGTGCGGTGGTCCTGAGGTCTGTTCCCATGCCCTGGGTGCAGAGGCCATGTGTCCAGGAGCTTCCTTCAGCCATGCCGAGGCCAGGCCTGTCCTGCTGAGCCTTCCAGAACCCAATTCTTTGCCCAGTGGTAGAATTCCCACCCACACAACACAGTTGATCTGCACAAAAGGAAATGAGTTCAAGTTGTGAGTTGAAGAAAGTCTCTTAGAAAAATTTTGCCTTAAAGAATTAGATTTTAATGTTACATTGATAATTAATCTTTTTCTGACTTGAGAAGTTTTCTGCCCTATTTAACACCATGTCTTTGCATCTTTGTACCTGCTGTACCTAATTATAAAGCATAGGTCACAGTGGGTTCTCAAGAAATGCCCTCGAGCTGCAACTCCTGGCAAATCAGCTCTAAAAGAGTGGTAGAAATAGTCACTCCTGGGAAGATGGAGGTTGTCTGCTTGGCTTTTAAGTATGTGAAGGTCACATAGACATCTTAAATGCAACAGATCTGAAATCAAACTACCATGGTCTAATCAACCCTTTGCACACCTGTTCTTCCCACCCCAAATTGCTTCGCCAAGTCAGGCATCTCACATCCGATGCCAGATCCCACTGAGGTTACAACGCCCAATCCTCTCCTCTGCCCCCCTCCATGTTATCAGGAAATCCTCTTCTGTTCCTACCTGTCATGTGGTATTCCTGGTTGAAACACTTTGATGGATCCTTGTCACCCACAAGATAAATTCCAAACTACCATCTCTTGACACACAAAACCCTCCATAACTTAGCCACTGCCTCTCCTTTCAACCCTGCCACCCAGGGTGACCGTCTGTCCCAGTTTTCCCAGGACTAAGGAGGTTCCCAGGATGTGGGACCTTCAGTTCTAAAACCAGGAAAGTCCAAGGCAAACGGAGACAAATTGCTTTCCACTCTAGAAATACTGAACTGCCTGTAGTTCTCTTATGGGCTGAATGCTTGTGTCCCACCCCCCAAAATCCCTATGCTGAAGCCTTAAGACCCCATGTGTTGGTAGCTGAGATGGAGCCTTTGGGAGGTAAATAGGTTTGGATGAGGTCATGAGGGTGGGGCCCCCATAATGGGATTAGTGCCCTTATAAGGAGAGGAAGACAGAGCCCTCTCTTCCCTTCCATGGGCACACACTGAGGAAGGGTATTGTGAGCACACATCGAGAAAGTAGCCATCTACAAGCTGGGAAGCAGATTTCACCAGAAACCAAATCAGCCAGCACCTTGATCCTGGACTTCCAGCCTCTAGAACTGTGAGAAATTCGTGTCGTTGTTTAAGGCCCCAGGCCAAGATATTCTGTTACAGCAGCCCGAACTGACTGAGACAAGTTCCCTATTACCCGGCTATGATTTTCCAACATGAAGTATTGCTTTGTGCTGTTCACTCAGCCTGCACCTTTTCCCTAGTCCCCCTTTTTACCTGATTAGCTTCAAGACTCAGCAAAGGAGGCCCCTCAGCCTGGAAGTGTTTCTTGGCTTCATGCTGGCACCTCTACTCTGTGCCCATGGAGGTCTGGGGGTGCAGCTGTCATGGTACCGTCCTTGGGTGGAACACTTTCGCTGCGTGTCTGGTGCCCTCATCAGAGGGGAAGTAATCACAGGCTGGACCTGTGTCTCATTCATCCTGTATCCACAGCCCAGCCCAGCATCTGACACGTAGGAAGTGGTCAATCAGTGATTGAATCTGTCATCTGGGACACCCATGTATAAACGTTTGTTTAAAAAAGTGCTATTTCCAATTCAACAAACTTCCCAACCCTAATTAGCACTTTGGCCATTTTGAATACAGGAACTTTCCAGTTTAGCTTTTCACAGGCCAGCGACCAGGAGGAAGCTGATCCAGAATTGACCAAAGGCCCTGGAATAACCTCTGTGTCTACATCACACTTGATGATTGATTTTGGAAATGTGCTATCAGATGCTTAATTTACTGCACATTTTCTTTGGGACTGAGATATCCAGTAAAACATGTTTTAAATTTGATTATGATAATACATCCTTGTTATAAGCTTAAAGGATGTAATAAATGTAAAGATGTAAAGGTGCTTTAAGATATGTAAGCACTGATATAAACATAGCACATTATTACTAAGGTTTTCATCCTCAGGATTATTGTGGGGTGGCCTCCTGGCGCATCCCCCAGAAAACTGAGCATCTGGGGAGGTGGAGAATTGACATGGTTCCTCCATTCATTAGCACGTGGTTCACACAAGTAACATCACTGTTCTCAGTCTCCATCAAAAATAAGTGGGGACTATAATATCTGTCTCATAGGGTTGGGGTGAAAATGAAATGTTAGTGTCTGAACAAAGCCTAGAGCTCCAGAGGAGAACAGTGTTGGTGATGGGGCTGGAAGGGGATGGCACTGGGATGGTGTTGGTTTGGGATGGTGGTCGTGTTAATGATGACGGTGCTGATGATGTTGGTGCTGGTGATGATGGTGGTGATGGTGATATGATGGTGATGATGGTGCTTGTGACGGTGGTGTTGGGATGGTGGGTCTGAAAGCTGTCAGATGGCCTTGACAAGGCTCAGTGTTCTGCTCATAAGGAAGGTGGCCAGTAAATGTTTTTTGACTGAATAAATGAAACAAGTGACTTGGGAGTCCTTTTATTCCACTATACTTTGTCACCATTTTAAATTCAACAGGCTAGAAAGACAAATATCATATGATATCACTTGTATGTGGAATCTAAAAAAAATGATACAAATGAACTTATTTACAAAACAGAAATGGACTCACAGACATAGAAAACAAGCTTATGGTTACCATAGGGGAAAGTGGGGGCGGGAAGGATAAATTAGGAGTTTGGGATTAACATATACACACCACTATATGTAAAATAGGTAAACAACAAGGACCTACTATACAGCACAAGGAACTATACTCAATATCTTGTAATAACCTATAATGGAAAAGAATCTGAAAAAGAATATGTGTGTGTGTGTGTCTGTGGATACATATATATAAAATGGAATCACTTTGTTGTACAATTGAAACTAACACAACATTGTAAATTAACTATACTTCAATTTTTAAAGTTTTTGAAAAAGAAAACTTCAACAGGCTCAATGACATGTAATATTATCAGAGTCCAAACTACATTAAAAATCAATGTGAAGTGAAGACAGGCTTTCCAGGACCTGATTTTCCTACTAGATAATGATTACTTCAACTAAAATCTGGTTACATATGTTGGAGATCTTTAATGTTTTCCCTTCTCTTTTTTCTTTTGCCCAGGCGTGATCTCACCTTGTTGTATAAGCCCTATTGCGCAATTCAGAGGACTTTCTGATGTTGACCTAGTGGAGATGCTCAGTTCCTCCGAGCCAGGATGCACTTGAATATTATAAGAGAGAGATGATCTTGAAGAAACCTTTCTTTTCCCCTGAGCTCCACTTTGGAGCAGTGACTAGAAAAAAGGTCCAAGCTCAGTTCTAAAATTAGAATTAGACATGTTTAATTAAATCTAAATTTTGGCAAAGAATGGATTTCAAGTCACAGTTAAACTCTGAGAGTAAACAAGAAGTCACCAAAGGCATGTGACTCCTCCTTGGCCAGACCTTGGGGTCACTGCCCATGTCTGTGAACCAGACGTAGTACCATTGGTCCGCCAGCTGGTTTTTCCCAACCAAACGCCCACACCACAATTAATGATCGGCGTAATCTTTCCTCTCCTCCCCTCCTAGCACCCCTGTTTAGCAATGTCCAGACTCATTCCTCAGATGCTTATGTGAGAGCAAATCTACATCAAAACCAGATGAGAAAAATATGCCTAAAAAGGAAGGAAGTGATTTAGTGGCACACTTGAAGACTTACATGCAAATGTATTGGCATTAGTCTGTGCATAGAAATTATAATATTTCCATGATTCCCACACGGGAATTGTACTAAAAGCGTCTGCACACCAGGAGTATGGAACTGTAAGACAGTGTCATAACATGGAACCCACTGCCAGGTACAGGATAAATTAGGTGTGTTTGTGTGGCATTTATACATAAGGCTTTATTAATAATGAGATCTCATTGCATACGTATAAGCATATGTGTTGTCAATTGACTTCCTCAAAAATGCCTGTTATTGGTATTATTTAAATCAAAACCATCAAATTGGGCTGCAGAAAGAGCCCAGTCTTCTAAATGAGGAAAACAACACTATATATACACACAGAAATCTCCAGGAAGAGCCAAAGAAATCATAACTAAAGTTGCTTAATTGAAAGTTCATCCTTGACTTGAGAAATGAATGTAATTTTGATTTTTGGTTACATCTGTCCTCTATTCATTTACTGCTTCACTAATTATTTCTTGAACACCTACTCTGTGCCAGGCACTGTTCTATTAATAGTATAATTCTTCCTTCAGCATTTGTTACATTCTAAAAAGAACTTCCTGCAAAGAATAAACTATGATATGTGATTAAGTTCAAGTTACTGTCTCAAAAGCTTATTAATCAACAGTATGAAGGCAAGTGTACAGATGTCTTCGACATTCTTCACTTTCCTAGTTTATGATATTAAGTTTAGAGATGTGGAAATACTTATGTCCTTTTGGTTAAAAATGACATCATTTCCTACAGCGAGAGTCACTTTTAGGAGCATTACCAACTCTGATGCACTTAGACCTTTGTGTCTTTTTATTTCACCTGTCGAAATACAATCCCCTCCGAACTATTCCCCTCTTTCTAAACATTTCTCTCCAGACATTCTGAGCTTAATTGTATCTGAGAAGTAGAGCTGAGAGAACTCACAAATGGCCAGGAGTCTAAAATCCTGATTTGTCATCTTAATTCTGCCACTTACTCTACTGGGACCTTGCATTGTATGAGAGGGCAATTCCTTAAAGAAGAGATGTCCCACTTTAGAATGATATCCTGGGGTCTATCACTGGGACATCAGGTAAGACAAGAACCAGGAGTGATTTTTCACCACGAAACTGGAGAGTGTCTGGAGTTGATGCACACAATTCATTACCAGCATCCCTGGAGGCTGGAGCAACCCTCTGGGAAAATCATTCACATTTCACAAGTCACAAATGTCTTAATTCATTCTAGATCAGCCATTTCAGTCCTGGGAAAAGTTCCTTTGGAAACAACATCTTTAAACATAAGTGATACATTCATAAAGATGCCCACTCCAGAACGTCACTGCTCAGGGAGCTCTAATTGAAACTGAGTCCCCCTGAAACTGAGTTTCCTTTCTGAGTTTATGATGAATCTTTCTGTCCAAAACTTTATTCTTTTTCTTGTCCTGTCCCTGTTCCCCTCAGGATTGAGGAATATCAAAGAAAAGGGGGAACTGAAACCAAGCAGGACCCTTTGGGGCCCTCCCAGGTACAAAAACCCTCTCCATTTCTTGTTTGTAGAAAAAATGGCTTACTCTCCTAGGCCTTCTCCGAGTTCCAGAGAGCAGGCTTAAGTATGAGAACAATAGAGTCACAGGACTTCCAGGTCCTCCTGAAGGGATGTAGATAACAATCTGACACATATCTTTGAGTTGTTCTGCAGAAACTAATACCCCCCACCACCCAGGTGGAGGATGGTGACTCCATGCTGACCACAAGTACTTAGACCCCAGCCTGGTTGGAACCAGAAGGTTGAGACTCCTGAAACACCACTCTGTTACCTCACCACCAACCAATCAGAAGAAAGTCCGTGAGCTATTCACACATCCTATGGCCCTGGCCCATGACACTGTCTCCAAAAACTCTTGCCTGAAAGCCATCAGGGAGTTTAGGTCTTCTGAGCATGAGCTGCCCATTCTCCTTGTTTCGCACCCTGCAAATAAATCCTTGCTTTGCTGCAAACACCTGCTGTCAGAGTTTGGCTTTCTGTGCTGGGGGCGCACAAGCCCTGGTTGGGTAACATTACCATTGATTGAATTCTTCAATTCCACCACAGTGCTGCCAAGACTTGGTGAATTTTAAGGCCACTTACCTTCTCACAGTCACTGCAGTCCTCAGGCTCTTGCTTCTGCACACGCTGTCCTCACTAACATCATGTCTACCCTGACAGGAGCCTCAGTGTCTTCCTCACTGACACACCCACATGCACATAGGCACAGACACATGCACATGGCTTCCAAGAGTTCATGAGTGAGTACAATGGCAATTATAAAAGACTGATATGGGTGGAGACAGGACAGTGTGGGGAAGGGTCTATGTCACAGCCACAGAGCCAACTTTGAATTGACAACTGAGTATCCCTGCTTTTAAAATATCCTTTGGCCCCTCACCAGGCCATTGAAGAATTTCCACTCAATCCTCTTGTGTTTTTGTCCTTTCCCATCTGACTTCTTCAACCCCTCCCACCTAGTGTTACACGTCCTCCCAGTGTGAAAATAATTCTCCCATTACCCCAGGACTAACTCCCCTCCTACAGCTAAATTCTGGCCCCACCTTCATCTGTGCACCCATGCCAGCAAGGTGCCCAGCAAGGTGCAAAGTGCTTCCATATACAGGATCCACCAGAAATCAACAGCAGTTAGAAGGGGAAACGTATTCCTCCTTTACAGGTGTCCTGTGGAGCATTGCTTACAATTGCTAAACACTGAAAACAACTCAGATGATCAATAACGCAAACATTTAAACATCAATTGCACTAGTGGTTGCCTAGGGCTGGGAGGAGGAGGAGGGTTGGAAGTGATAGGTAAAAAGCATGAGGTTTCTCTTTGGAGTGATAGAAATGCTGTAAAATTTTGGTGATGGTTGCGCAGCTCTGTGACTGTGCTAAGCAACATAGTCAACAACTGAGTTGTACACTTTAAATGAACAAATATATGCTATACAAATTATATCTCAATAAAGCTGTGACCAAAAATAATTATACTCTATTCTCATGATGAAATAGTATATAACAAATAAAATGTGAGATTGTGAATGTCTTGTTGACCTCCACCCCCAAGACAGCCTGTGTTTTGATCTTTTTGAGGTCTTGTCTTTCCTGTTTGTCATCTGGCTACTATACTTACCTGTTCATCTTTGAGACTCAGCTTCTATTACAACTTATTTTGTTATTGGACCCCACTCTATGCTTTGGCACCGGCTTTTGGACTGAAATGCACAGGCTTGGAGTCCAGGAATATTTGGATTTGATTTCCTTTCTGGACCATTCAAGAGCCTTGAGCAGCCCAGCTTCACCATCGGCTTTGCCTAAGGGACACACTACCTCCCTGTCATCACTATGTTGCATCCCTGCCCTGCCTAGGGCCAGCCTAGGGCAAAGTCAAACAGGTGTTCAGAGCACAGCATTTAAGGAGGCACTCACTCTCAGGAGTGCAAGTGCAGAGTCAGCCCCTGAATCAGTGCCTCCTTAAGAGAGAGGTGCTCAGGTTGGAAAAATTTAAAGAGATATTCACTCTCATGTATAGATGGTGCATTTGCAAGGGCCTGAGAATAAGTGCCTCCTTAAATGTTGTGCCCAAAGTGCCTCTATTCTTACTGATCCCAGGTACCCAGAAGGTAACAAATCAGATACTAGACAAGCAGGGTGAGTGTATGTAATGATCTATTATTCCTTTGTTAACACCTTCATAATCATACTTTTTTCAGCAAACAAATTAAATATGCCTAACAATTTTCACATTTAAGATCCCAAACTTTGTTGAGCAAACTTTATTTTGAGGTCATACGAACAGAGTATGGTCAGCAGCACAGACAACCAATTTTTCCCTTTAACTAAAATTCAAGAGATATGATAGCGTTCTTAGATAGTTCCTTAAAAGTATGCTTCTCCTGCTGGGGCCACTGAAGAAATATTGAAATATATCACCTGCCCCCTGCCCCCACTTGGGGAATTTCAGGCTGTTCCAATGGTCAGCTACAGTTCTACAGAAGCTATGCACATATAATTTATACCAACAGAGTAGAGCACACAGTTTATCTCCCCAAATCACTTCCTTTGGTGGAACAATGTCTCTTCCATTCTACTTGGTTTCAGTGTCGTTTGGAATCCCATTCCTGGCTTTAAGGATCATCATGTGACCTGGCCTGGCCAATCACTATTCATTATACCCCTCCATGCAGTGGGCACATGACCCAGCAGAACCAACCAGAATCCTGCATGAAAACTGACATGTGCACATGGTGGAGATGGGGGTGGCCTCTCTTCCTGCAGGGATCTCAAGCTTAGAGCTTATCATTATAAGACCCTGTGACCCAGCAGCTGCCAGTGGCCATCCTTGCCACCATGTTCTGCTGGAGAATAAAATCATTCCTGAGGAGAGCAGAGCCAAAAGATGGAGGTAGAGATGGAGCCCCGTGATGATCCAGCTGTGTCTGAAATCTGGTATCCCTAGACTTTTACATAATGAGACAATTATGTTGGGGGTAGGGGTTTTGTTTTGCTTTGCTTGAGGTAATCTGAGTTGTATTTCTGTCCGTTTTCGTTGCAACTAAAGAGAGTCTAGACTGGTAAAGCAAATTGAGGTCAAGATCTTATTCATTCAATATTTCTTATGCTCTGTCTTTCTTGACTCCTTCATTTTCTTCTGCTTCCTATATGCTCACCATCATCAGCATTCTCTTTCTTTCTCAACCCAGTAAGTCCCAGGCCAGGTTATATCCATGATCACCTAGACCATTCCCTGAGGGATCATTAGAATATCTGGCTTCACACATGGGGTTCTGAATTCATAGTACTGTGATGTAAACACTAACCTGTTTATTTCCTCCAATGAGTAAAAGCTCTACAGCTCAATTCCTTCAGAGAGAACACTAGCCATGATGGTTCATGTCCAAGGCTCTTGTGATGACTGCTAGAATGGAGGTTTTCCCCTTCCAGTGTATACCTAGGTTAATTGATGATAGCATTTGTTAGCTGAAAACATACTGGGCAGAGCTATCTAATTCAGTATAAGTGTAAATAGAGGCAAAGTATGTACCCCAAGGGTCTCTTGTATTTTTTATCTTTTCTTCCAAGATTTTGGAAGATTAAGCTTGCTTCAAAAGGAGCAATGTAGATAAATGTAATGCAATGTAAATAAATATAGATGCATTTTTGAAGAAATGGAAATAAATACTAAATGTTTGCAGTAAATGTTTGAGAAGCCAGATTAGTAAATCCACTCATTTAATGATCTCAAACAAAAGTGGATATCCTTATAGATCAATGAAAACCCTTTCCTCTTTAGATATAAAATGGATTTTCTTAAAGATTACAAAAGTTATTTAAATACAACATTTAAGGCCACAACAGTCGTGGAGTATAAAAAAAAAAAAGCATCATCAAATTATTCATGGGGATAATAAAAGACCTTAAACTTCCAAGAGAAGGGAGTGGACATTCTATTCCATGCCGTTCTGTGGGAAGCACATCACCGTGGATCTTTGGAGAAGGCACCAAGCATGAGATTTAGCTGTGAGTGAAGACTCAGAAGAGAGTCTTTTCATGGTGCCAATTGACTAAAACCATTTGGCTGGATAAATGCTGTAAGCCGAGGAGTCCATCGAAGGAAGTGAGATTCAGAGTCAAAAGTAGGAAGAGAACCGAATGTGAATGACCTTGAATACCAACTTAAGGATTTGGACTCATTCCTTCGGGGAGTAGGGAGCCATTGGAGACTTTGGGTCCAGGTCTGATGTGTGAACAGTGGTGTTTTAGGAAGATGAAGCTGGTGGCAGAGAGCAGTAGATAACAGAGGGACCAGAAATGATGGGGGACGCACCAGAACTGGATGGCACAGTGTGGTCAGCTGAGCCAGGTTCCTCTAGGCTGTGAGCCAAGGGACCCCTGAGCTGCATGGACATGAGCTGGTGGTTTGTGTGAGAGACGGGGAGGGGGGAGATTTTGTGCTTGAGCCCCTAGAGGTGGAAAGGTGAACCAGAGGGGAAAGCAGCAAGAAGAGAGGAGAGCAGCAAGATCTCTCTTCTCCAGCCCAACCCCAAGAACAAGAAGCAGGGCTGCAAGCAGATCCCAGAAGAGCTGCTTCTGGGAGGGCCTTTGCAAGGATCTGGGGAACTGGGTGAAACATAATTAGGAAGGAGACCCCACCTTCCTCTTGCCCTTGGTCACCAGCCACTGTACAGAGGAGACTCCAGCTTGCACGGGGGCTGATGCTTACACATTAGGGGCCCTCACTCACCAAAAGAATACAAAATTACGATATAATAGAACACAAAAGCGAATACCTATTTTGAATGAAATGAGAAATTATAATAAAATACAACTGTTAAATAACCAACAAACAACACACAATCCAGAATAAAAATATTTTATGAACTACTGGACGTGCTTGTATAATGATTTTCTTTTTCCAGGTTTTTTTGGCTGTACACGCTCATTGCCTTTTCAACCTGTCAGCAACTTTATAATATCATTTTCTATAGAAAGAAAAAAAGATGAGTTAGTCTTTGTTGTAGGCCGGTCGAACAAAACTAGTTTTTGTGTTTTTTTTAATAGTGATAGTTTAGGAAAGTTTCAGCTTCTCAAATTTTATTGGTAATGTCATATACATTTTCAGAAATGTTATCAAATCTGCAGATATTTCCATAAAATTTATATTAAATATGAGTTGTAAGAGATATTTTGGGGTATTTCAGAGTATCTAATCTAGTAAATTATGATAAATATTATTTGAATTGACGCATTAACAAGCTTGTCACCAACAATGTAAATTTGAATATATATATATATATATATATATATATATATATATATATATATATATATATATATATATTTATAGTGGAATATATATATGAGGGGAGTGTGGCACAGGGACACAAGAGAAGTTGGAAACAGACAGCTGTCTTAACTAATTGCCATCAAAATACCTTAGTTTAGCAAATCTTCAGATACATATGACCACGTGAATACAAAGCAAGGACACCTTCAGCATCTTCGAAGGGTCTCCATGCAAGCAAAACTGTTTCATTAGCCTCAACAGTGATGCCATCTCTGGTCACACAGCTTCACTACCATGGGAGAAGGATGGCCAACCGATAAGAGGATGAGCTAGAGGAGCGGCAGAGCCTTCCAAAAAAGACTCACGCAGAAGAACGTGTGACTCAGTCACTGGGAATCCTGGGAGGGACCTGTGGGTGGGCTGCAATCCCAGTTATGCAGATGGAGGTAACAAGACAGTGGCAGGTAAGTTATCACCATGAACGTGAAACTTGCAGAAATTCAAGATGCAATCACAACAATCCCAGTGATGAGGCCTTAGAGTTGGAACCATCACTGTCACCAAGAAACGTTAGAAAGGAGTGGATTCAGGAGACCGTGCAAACAAGGATATTGACAAGAGCTTGGGGCTGAGCCGGGAGCAAGAGGAGGGCTCTTTCATTCTGATGTGGAGAGGGTTGTGGGTGAGAGCACCCGGGCTGCCGTGCCCAATCACTGGTGAGGAGCAGCCCCGGGAAGGACAGGCTCCCACAGACTCACTGACGGATTCAGAGCGCTGCCCTGGGCCACCGTGTTCTTGGAAATCTGCCAGCCACATCCTCACGGCCATTGTGCTCAGGTGATGCTAAAACGCTCCTCCCACCCAACACCGAGGGACGGGGAGCAAGCTGGAGCCAGGCGCACTGAGTTCTTGGCTCCTTCACTCACTCCGGGGACCGCCAGGAAGTTACTTAGCATCTCCGAACCTCAGTTTCCGCAGCTATAATATAGGGATAAAACAGTATCAGTCTCCAAGGGCCGTAGTGAGGATTAACTGAGGTAGTAAACATGGAGTCAGTCAGTAAAGGTTGCAAACATCTCTGAAGCTCTTGTTCGCCACATAAATAACATCCCTTAGGTGTTTCCTGCGGGCCTGGCAGTGTTCTAGGCAGGACAGGTCTGCGAGCTTAATCAGTGCAGAGCTCAGGCTTCGCTGGGGTGTGTGTGTGTGCGTGCGTGTGTGTGTGTGCGTGCGTGTGTGTGCGCGCGTGCGTGTGTGCGCGTGCGTGTGTGTGCGCGTGCGTGTGCGTGCGTGCGCGTGTGCGTGTGCGTGTGTGTGTGCGTGCGTGCGTGTGCGTGCGTGTGTGTGTGTGCGTGTGCGTGCGTGCGTGTGTGTGCGTGCGTGTGTGTGTGTGCGTGTGTTTGGAGGGCAGGCCTCTTCCCTTCCTCTCCCTTTGGATGTGGGTGGGACAGCCCTCTTACATCCAAGGGTGGCCATCTTGTTTTTCTGATATAAACATCTGAGAATTGTGATTTGCATGGTTTACAAAACAGAGGTGAATTATTTAGTAAATGTGGATGTCCCTGAACTTTACACCTTTTAGGGAAGGGTTACCTGTACTTTTCTTGGATAGCTGTGAAGATGTCTTTATTTCAGTCACTTCAAACAATACTTATGATTTCTATCTATTGCTGTTATAGATTCAGCAGGATTTTAATAACTGCCAGTTTTTTCATCCTTAAAAACAATTGACAACTATTTAAAATTTAGAATGATCCTCTGTCTTCCTTTAATATGATCTTTTATTACATTTAATACTTTAATGATTCCCTGAACACTTACCTAATGGTGACCTGTAGGAATGTTTTAAATCAATGAACATTCATACGTTGTTATTACATGTTTATGTTTTGGGGGCCACTTGTTTAGATTTTTCCATTTTTTCTCACTGGCCATTCATTTGCTCCATCACCTGCAGTGGACCCCGTTCTCAAAGAGAGCAAGCACTTCCCCGTTAGGAGCCAGAGCCCATTCCTCCTGGGCTCATGGTAGCTGCTGACTCAAATGTTGCTGGATGTTGGTGGCGGTCATCGCACCTCGTGGAAGATTTACGCCCTGCTTTGCATTGAAGTTCCACCCTGAGCTTTGCCTGGGTTGCTCCACAGTCTTCATAACTGTCGGCTTTAACAACCACGAAATAAACCATGACTGTTAAATGCTGACATTGAATTAACCATTCCAACATTGTTAGACATCCAGAGCTTCTAATTTGGGGCCGTCATAAATGACGCTGTGAAGAGCGTTTCCCCGTCTACAGCTTTTCCCGTGCCATCAAATTCTAAATTACCTATGAGCACAGAGACAGGGAAAGCAGGCCAAGGGCGTGTGCTTCCCCTCTGACCGAGTGACGTCGCCTCCCCAGGGCTGCCCTCCTCTGGCACGTGGTGGAGGAAGAGGTGTCTCATACCCTGCTGAGGCAGCCCCATCACCACCTGCCCCTCTGCTGCTCCAAATCGGGGCCACGCAGCCCCCGCCAGCCTTCTCACCCAGGTTGCTTTGCTCTGCTGCACGCTCCCCTCCCTTGCCCCCCACATCACCCCAGTGCAAGGCTGGTAGTGGCCCACCACGAGGCAGCAAACAACGTCACATTCAACGTCAGCCTCCCCGATGCCGCAACATCATCCTAGTTCTTTACGATGGGCAATGCTTCCTGCTGCTGCTTTCTGCCGGTCCTGGCCTCTGCTTAGTACCTCTGGCCCTCCCTCTCTCCTCCTGGGCCACCCCTCTGCCCCCACCCCTGGCCAGACTCCCTCCTCCTCAATTCTTGTTAGCACAGTTTAGACACACACACACACACTGCTTTACAGGCATTTTCCAAAACACAGTAGGATGTGGTGGGTGGGAAATCCAGGGGCTTTAGCAGCAGTCAGTTTTGAAATCAGAGTTTTCTTTATTGGGAGCAAATCTAGAGGCACGCTCTTGCCTCTCTTGACCAGCATGAATCCCAGGCCTTGCACCTCTCTTTGGTGTCCAAGGTCAGTGTAGATGTCAAGCCACAGAGTGAGTCCTGGGTAGGAAGGAGATGCTGCCGGATCCGTGTCAGCCTTTGGCCTTGGAGCCCTGGCTAGTGGGGTGCTCAGAAGGCCGGGAGACGTAGCTCCCAGACAGACGTTCCCACCTGCTCCTCACACGCACAGGGATGCGCAAGCACGTTGTCAGGTGATCGCTAACTGGGGAGCAGCTGCAGTCTTTCCCCTCCCTGCGTGGGACGTGTTTATAACAGAAGTTACAGCAGCATAAGAAAACCCGGATGGTGGGGGGATATTTACAAGGCAAGAGCACCTCTTCCCTTCTGCTCACTAGTTTGGGAGACCGAGGGCCAATATTTGTTAAATATCCTCAAGGGGCCTGCACTCTGTCCTGGTTCCCTGAGCTGAGGACAGCGCCTGGTGCATGATCATTTCACAGACGGGGATCTGGCACTCAGAGAGGTGACAGTCAAAGAGGCGTAAGCAGAAAGGCCAGAGTTCAACCCCCCACCACTCCACCGTCCTGCCACCATCCTTGCCAGTGGCGCTTTCAAAGTCCCCTGGCATCAGCAGGCGGGTTACTGCATACCCAGTATTGTGGCAGTTATACTGATTATTAGGCAAATCTTGATGAAGAGAGATTTCCCTTTCAATTGCAATAAGGATCAAGAATGCATAGTGTGGGCTTCCCTGGTGGCACAGTGGTTAAGAATCCGCCTGCCAATGCAGGGGATACGGGTTCGATCCCTGGCCCGGGAAGATCCCACGTGCTGTGGAGCAACTAAGCCCGTGCGCCACAACTACTGAGCCTGCGCTCTAGAGCCCGCGAGCCACAACTACTAAGCCCACGTGCCACAACTACTGAAGCCCACGCACCTTGCTTCACAACAAGAGAAGCCACCGCAATAAGAAGCCCACGCACCGCAACAAAGAGTAGCCCCTGCTTGCTGCAACTAGAGAAAGCCCACGCGCAGCAACGAAGACCCAACACAGCCAACAATAAAATAAAATAAAATAAATAAATTTATTTAAAGAATGCATAGTGTATAATTCCCCATGTACTCAGCAGAGGAACTTATATTTAAGTCAATTCCAAGCCAAATAATTAAATGTAAACCCTTAAGATACATCCCCCTAAGATGCTATTCTTTGTGCTATTCTTTGATTAACACACATAGATACACACTCACAGACACACACTCTCACTCTGAATATTGATGATAGAAAGAAGGAATTAAGAATTCTGCAAATAAACAACGTGTTTCCAGAGAGCTAAAAAAAAAAAAAATCATTAAAATAACATGTTCTGTAATTTGGCTTCAGGCTTGTTTTTGAGAATCCATTAAGATTACAAACGCAAGTGGATTCTGACTCTATAGGCTGCTTGGTGAAGTGTGTTTTCATTCGTTTTGCAGTGAAGTTCATCAAAATCACCTTCAGAAGATGACTTCCCAGAGACCCAAAGGAAAGAGCATCACACAGCCTTTAGGAAGCATATTTTATGTTCAACGATCCTAACCTGGATGGTTGTCTTAAAACAAACACAGCACGGTTGGCCACAGATTTCCCATCACGCTCAGCAGCCTCCGGAAAGAAAAGCCCAGGAGAGTGTTAGTACTGTGAAGACGCAGGACCGCAGGTAATGGGGCAGATGTCTGTGGGGAAGAACAGCAAAGCCTGCTTCTGGTAAACTGATTAGGTCAAGACACTGGATCGTTGATCATTAGCTGAAAGTTCCCCTGAAGCACGTGCCAGCCCTTCACACCAGAATCAATTAGGCAAACCCGTGTTTGTTTTTATAGCAAAGCCAAAATGCTGCCACAGTTTGTTTGGCAGAATCCAGGGCAACACAGTACTAGGCTTTGAGAAAAGTTAGGTAGTTTCTTCTTCAGGAAGGGGCGGTAGGAGTGGATAATGCAGCGGTGAATGTGACACCGTCCCCTGGGCAGATGCCAGGTCCCCACCAAGTCCTGGCCAGCTCCTCAGGGGAGTAGGAGCCCCCTGGAAAAATGGGACCAAATGGGGCAAACACCCCTCTCTCTGCCACCAGGCTCCACAGGTGGCGTCTTCAGAAGCCTTGAGCAGACATGAGAGACTTAGTCCTCATTTCAATAATCTGCAAGCATGCTTTGCAGGAAAACATGTCCTGTGTGGAACACTAGCTGTGTTTATGCAGCGTGGTTGGGACATGAGATTTTCCTAATTCTCTAGCCCTCAGAACAGGGTGCGCAAGAAGAGATGCAAATCCATAGGATTACGCAGTCAAATACAATCATGGGAACTGAAACACGACCCACTCCAGGACACTCACAAAGCAAATGCTCATATGCAGAGGTCTGAGAAGGTTTGCAGTAAAGAGACCCAGTTAACCATTTCCAAACTTAGGTGACAGAGAAGCCCACACTCGTGTCCTAAGGCTCTCGGGGTCAAGGCCACCCAAGATGGAAGACCTGGGGGGCACGTCCAGGGCCCTTTCCCTTCCCTCCTGAGTGGCTTTGACATTGGAGGCTTTTCTGACCATTCAAGGAGTTAATGAACTTGAAGGAAACACTCAAAAGCCCTACACAGGGAACTATATTCAATATCTTGTAATAAACTATAATGGAAAAGAATCCAAAAAAAGAATATACATATATATTTTATATATATATATAAATATATTAAAATGCATATAAAAATATATAAAATATATATATAAATATATATATGTAAAAAATGGAATCACTGTGCTGTACACCTGAAACTAACACAACATTGTAAATTACCTATACTTCAATTAAAAAAAAAAAAAAACCTATGCAATTCTATGTAAAGACTCCCTTGACAAAGTGAAGACTCCTTTGGTAACATACGTTTTCACCTCCTAAATTACATGTTTGCTTTAAAACAAACTGGCACAGCTGCTGCCCTGTGGCCACAAGGAGTAGTCTTTTGCTTACTCCTCAGAATGCCGGAGTTTTGTCCTGGAAACGGGCCCTTTTCACCAACAGGGAATATTTGCCTTTAGACCCTCTTCACTCCTTTGGGGAAGTTGGCTTTTCTGGAGACTCTGGATTGGCCTGGGTTCTGCAGAGGAAAGAAGGGCGGGTCCTTCACACAGTTCAAGCTGTGCCCTGAGGCCCAGGCCCTGGGACGCGAGATGCTCTCCTCTTCTCCTGGGTCCCCTGCAGTTCCAGTTCATGCGTTGCTGGTTCTATGTGTGGCCCCACGTCCTTAAGCCTCACTTTGAAAACTGCAGCTGTCATGTGAAAAGCAGAGGGCAGAGGGCTGTGAAGATGGGCAGCAGCTGGGAGCCCTTCTCGGAGCCACTGTTCTCACTCCTCCTGGTCCCCAGGAGGTCCTGGCCAGGCTGTGCTGCCTGCAGCCAGGACGGATGGATGACTCACACTCCAGGAATTCTTCACTTTACTTGAAAGTCCAGCCAAGGAGAGGAAACTCCCTTGCATCTGGCATCCTTCTGGGGCACATAGGGGACCCCGACTCTCTCCCGGTACTGGGAGGGGAAGGAATGTTATTATTCCTTCACAAAGCTACAGATGTATCTATTTCCTGAGCTTGCTGTGTATTCTGTTGGAGACTGAAAATACTGAGTGAGAATAAAGTATCATTTATTCCTTTTCTCCGAGTCTGCAGACTCAGAGAAAAAGACTTGTGAATAAGAATAGACCTCAGGGTTGAGCTCCAAATACTTGCATTCCTTGTTGATTTCTTTTTTTTTTTTTCAATTTATTTTTTATTTATTTATTTTTTATTGAAGTATAGTGGATTTACATTCTTGTTGATTTCTTAAACAAAATTTCAAATGGTTGATAGTAGGACATGAACAGAACATTCCGAAAGCATTTGTGATGGTCACATATACCTAAAACTTCTCTTTTATACCCAGCAAATTAAAAATAGCGCAGATAATTCTAGAAAGCTGGCCCTGCTATCCTCTTGCTCACCCTCAAACTAGAGCTCTGAGGTCCATTCAAGGGAGGGTTCTTACAGATGTGTGACAAGAGGGCCCAGCGTGCAGTAACACAGATTAAAGAAATCCTCATGCGAGCCCCCAAATCTAGTTCTGGAACCCAAGCCAGGAGGAGTTGCTGCAGAAACTCTATGCAGCATGAAGTGGGCTCATTGCTGGCTGTTTTCTCGCTTATCAATACCCAATACCAAGCCCAGAACCAACTTGGCTTTGCAGAGGCCTGTACCCAGAACTGTATCTTTGAGAACTTATAATCAAATAGGCAAGAATTGTGTAAGCTAGTTGTTACATTGTTGGTAGCTTGAAATAGACTATGGTGGGAGTCACAAAAACTGGCAAATGCGACAAATCATGCCTTTGTTTTGTTTTTTTTTTTTTTTTTGAGATGATTCACCAGCACACCATGGCCTCAGCTAGAGAAGAAGAAGGAAACAGATCTGGCCAAAGGGCAGACCTTTAAGACAAGTCACTGCATTTTAAAGGTTGTGAGCAGCCCAGACTTGATTTGATGGGCTCACCATGCCTGGAGACATGACTTCATGGGTGGAAGGCAGAAATGACCATCGTACAGGCCACCAGCAAGCCCCAGGAGTAGGACCAGGAACCCGAGGCTTTCCTCTCCATGGAGAAAGAGTCATGAAATGATATGATCTGTTCCTTGCAGTGCTGTGGGAAATTAGGAGGAGCTGGGGTCACGCTTGGGTGGAGCAGGGCAGGGAAGACACCCACCCAGCCTGGAGGAAGCCACCCTTGTTCAGACAACCTGTTGATGTGATGAGAAAAAGCCAGAGCAGAGCTGTGAATCAGGTACATTTGGAGTCAGGATCTTCCTAGAAATGCACAAAAAAGGAAACGTGGTAAAAGACAGGATTTTCTAAAGCCATACTAGCTAAAGACATAGGCTATTACCAGAGAGCTCAGGGACGTTCAGGTTACTAACCACACATATGATCACGTTAATTGTGTTGATGGAGGGTTCCCTCCACTCCAGGCACTATTTTGAGAGCTTTACATGGAACATCTCAACGAATCTTCACAGAATCAGCACAGAATAGCACTTGCTTACCCCATTTCACAGATGAGGAAACTGAGGCATAGATTTGTTTCAGCTACAAGGTACAAGAGTCAAGATTAGAACTCAGGCGGTTTGACCCGAAGCCGGCACTCTTAGGATGCTACTTGGATTTGCTGAGCTCTGCTTCCCTGAAGCTTCCATCAGCTGGTCCGGACCCAGCCCTCTAGGGTCCACCACCCTCTGCAACCCTTCAGATATTTGAAGACGACTGTCCAACTCCTTGAGTCCTCTTCTGCCCTCCAAGATAAACATCCTTGGCTCACTCGGTCGCTTCCTCTGGGACGTGGCTCGGATCCTCCCCCCAGCCTGGTGAACACAGCGTGGTGAGCTCACACCACACTCTGTATGTGCAGGATCAGAAGTAGATTGCAGACACCATGCCCTTTGTTCTAAAATCCTTGACCTCTATTAAGATAACCAGCTAGTGAAAAAAACAAGCTACAGAACAATTTGTCAGCAGGTTCCATTTTTGTACAATGGCTATTTATACATATAGAGTAATATACATGTGTACATACACAGTTATTAATATGCCCAGATAAAAGCCTCTGAAAGGAGAAATATCTGTGTCCCAGCTGTTACATGTAGGTGGTGAGGCTGGGGATGGGGACACGGATTGGGGAATTTCACACTTTATACACTTCTATATTCATTGAAGTTTTCACAATAATTATGTATTATTTTATTATTTTAAAAACGAAGATACAAAAATATTGACTTCTGGAAGTCATTCAATGACTCTTTTTTTGAAAAGTGCTCTTTAAATATTATATTTTATAAACGCTGACGTAGCATCTGTAAGAAACCAGGCAGAACCTCATTCCTCTAATCACGTCCTTCTGTATAAAATGATTTAATTAGAATTCAACTCATTCTTCTCCCCAAAAGGTCAAGATGAAAATTTGAAATTTGTGGTCCCCAGATCCCGCTGTGG
Organism: Balaenoptera borealis; assembly: GCF_965194805.1. Lineage (NCBI taxonomy): Eukaryota > Metazoa > Chordata > Mammalia > Artiodactyla > Balaenopteridae > Balaenoptera > Balaenoptera borealis. Next base: position 5,696,220 of record NC_138863.1, on the reverse strand, counting down.
TCTTCTGGCAGCAAAGTGGTTTCCCAAAGATGTGACAGACGCCGCCATCCCCGGGCACGTCCAGGTCTCAGGACCATGCGTCTGTCAGCTTTGTGTGTCCTTGGCCGTTTTCCAGCCTGCGTCGCTGAGGGGATAACAGACTGACCTACAACGTCTACAAGTCCTTTCAAAGGTGGCGCCACTGACTCGTCCCCCTCATCTGCTTCTGAAGATGCCCTAGGACTCCTAAGGCCACAGAGCAGAGCCCAGCGTGGAAAAGAGGACAGAACCCCCAACAGGCCTTTTGCAGGCACACCCACAAAGCTTTACAGTGGACGAAGCAAGTGTCGAACATTCTGGAGCTGACAGGGCAGGATGCTGAACGCTTCCTAAGTCTTTACGCAAGCCGTGGCGCTGCTTCGGTGGGTGGCATTACCTTTTGATGACTTCGGAAACCAAGGTTCATGGAGGGGAAGTGAGTGGCCCTGGTTCATACCACTGGGACCAACCTATGTTCTTCCAGCCCCAGCTGCATATTTGAGCGAGAATGCGAATGGTCTGGAGCCTAACTCAAGTACCACTGGGGGCACTAAACTGTGTCTACCTCTGTGCTAAGCAATTTGGAATGATTGTCAACATTTAAAATTTTTATGTTCTTTGACAATTTCCCTTCCAGGAATTTATGGAACACATATACCCGTGTGTTGAAATGATACACGTCCAGGCACATTCACTGTAGCATTATTTGTGTTAAGAAAAATTGGGGGAAAAAACAACTAAATATCCTTGAAGAAAGAATATTCAAATAAATTAAGGCACATAAAATGAAATCTGTGCAACCTTTTAAAGAAGAGGGAAGCAGATTGATGTGAAATGAGTGCTAAGAGACAGCCCTAAGTGTCAGAGTAGGAAAGGTGTCCGGAAAGTATGCGGAGTTGTGGGTACACAAAGAGGGGTGAAGAGATTCATGCTTAGGATGCGTTTCTTTATACTCGAACCATCTCTAGAAAATGATGCAAGAAACAGGATACAGTGATTGCCAGTGGGAACAGGAACCAGGGCGACTGGGGCCAGTGGAAGGGACCTGAAATTTACTCTCTACCCCTTTCATATCTTTTGAATTTTGTACATATTGCCTATTTAAATTTTAAAACATAATTACAGAAAGAAGGAATGTCTTGGTTTATGAACTTTGGCCAACTCTCCAGACCCATCCTATGGTTTCACTGGATGAGAGCGGCTTTGCCACCAGGACCGTGACAAGAGCAAAGAGGGGTCCAAGAAGAGGTGCCTGGAATCCTGCTCCTGGAAAAAGGATGAATGGGATTCAAGCATAAGGGTTATGGTAGCTCATGGAATCTCAAATTGGAACAGGCCTCAGTGTCCTGTAACCCAAATCCCTTCCACAGTACCCCAACATGGACCTTTGGCTGGGACTCCTCTATCTAAGAAGTCACGATGCCTAGTTTATGTTTGCCACGAACATTAGTGGGAAAGGCACAAGAAAACACCTCACACTGGGCCTGGCACATAGTACATGTTCATTAAATGGTTGTCTTATTGACCGTGAATCATACAGAACGTTCCCTACTGGAGGGCAGGGAGGCGCCAGTATCCTGCACATTTCACCTGTCTTAGGTGCTTTCCACTGCGCTGTCTTGCAGTGGCTGTACATTATCCCACTGACAGGGAACTATCATTTTCTTAACTTCACATTTAATTTGCCTTGAAATTTTCAGAGGCATAAATGTAAATACAGATGAGCGTCTTTTGCACATAGCATGTTATTTTTCATGCATCCTTGTTTCAGGAGCACAAATATTCAACCAAAGGAGTGAACTTTTGGGGGGTGGGGAGACAACTGTTCATGAACAATAATACATGACCATGAGATTGACATTTCCTTCTAAAAACAAGCCTGCAAAAGAAATGGGTATGGGGAGGAAGGGGAGCAAATATGAATATAAGCAAATAGGAACCTCAAGTGAAAAAGCGCTAAAGATATTTCTGGATGGAAGAACCAGGCTCTACTTATGTCATCGATCCCAAAACCACCTCTGGGACAATCAGAGTCCTGATACATTTGGAGACCTTTACATAATATTTCGGCTGAAAGCAAAAATAGCAAAAAGCCTGGTACTTCAAAAGAGTAAAGAGGTATAACATCAAAATGCAGAAAGTTTTCATTACCTCTGTCCCCAGAGGAATATTTTACCTGTTAGAAGAAAGAGAGAGAACAGCATTTTACAGACAGAAGAGACGGTAGCCGCCCCCCGCAGGTGGCACCTGGGGCGATGGGAAGAACGGGAGCTTTGCTGGGAGGAGGGGGTGTGACTATGGCTGGTGACATTGGGCAAGGTGATGTCACCTCCCTGAGCCCCTGTGTTCCTAATGCATGAGTTTACAGTGAGAATTAGGAGCTGCGTGCTCTATTATGTCAGTTCCCATCGTTAGCTTTCCTCTTTAATTAAACTTAGTCTTGCTGATGAACCCCAGGCCAGACGGAGGCTCACTGTGGGCCCTCGGTGCACGGACTCAGGTGCTGACTCCTGAGGGGGTTTCTTGGGTCCGTCGCCGAGATCAGGGGTTGGAGGATGCCAGCACCAACTGCTCTCCGTGAGGTTCCCTCCGCGTGAGGCCAAACTCAAAAGCAATGGCCAAAGAGAAAACACGACTGTACCAAGAGTTGGTCGATATGCCTAAGAGCCCCTCAGGACTCACTCTGGGTTGGTCTGTTCTAAGGGCTTTGCCTGACCCTCTCACGTGTTGCACCCCGTGATGTGGCCCCACTTCGCAGATGAGGAAGCATCAGATACTCCCACTCAGGCCACTCAAGTAAGAGTTAAAATGAAATGCCTGGATTAGGCTTAAATCTAGACCCTGGGACCAGCCAGGTGTCCTGCAGGGAAGGGAGAATGAGAGAAGGAAGGCCGTGGAGGGCTAGGAGACCTGGACCCTGACACCTGGCCAGTCCTGCCAGGGTGGCAGGAAGGAGAGAGAAGGACTCAAGAGGAGGACCTTTAGCACAGTGACCGACCTGTGGCCAGTTTGGGCTGGTCGGGGAAGTGACTTCTCCTTCTGCTGGTGAGAGCAGACGAAAGCCCAAATATCAACCTGCATCTGTGGATATCCTAGCCCGTTCGGGCTGCTATAACAGAATACCACAGCCTAGGTGGCCCGTAAACAACAGAAATGTATTCCTCACAGTTCTGGAGGCTAGAGGTCTAAGGTCAAGATGGCGGCATGACCAAGTTCTGGTGAAAGGCTGCTCTGGCTCATAGACAGCATCTTCTCCCTCTGTCCTCATGTGGTGGAGGGAGTGAGGGAGTTCTGTGGGTCTCTTTTACAAAGGGCACTGATCCCATTCATGGGGGCTCCACCCTCATGACCAGTCACCACCCAAAGTCTCCACCTCTTAATACCATCCCCTTGGGGGTAGGATTTTCTGATGGATGCCCAGGTTTGGATCAGAGTCCAAGTCCCAGATTTCCTCCTTACTCAGGCAGGCATGCTGCATGATTGTTCTGACTCTCAATTTCTCCATCTGCAAATTGGGGATAACAAATCCTATGGTAAAATAGGATTATAAATTTCAAAGTGCTTCACAGAGTCGCCAGCCCTAAGTCGAGTGCCTGCTGGCCACAGCCCATGTGGGCTGTCTGCTATTCTCCTAGGAAGCTCCAGCCCTACCCAGGATTTGGAAATGATCTTCGTTGTATCCTTGGAGGATTCTTCTGCCCACTCAGATCATGGCGACCTCTCTTCAGCTCACCCAAGATCTGGGAATCCCAATTCATTTTCCTTGTCCCACTCAGCTTCTGGACAGTGGGCTCTGCCCTGTGCCTTTCATCCCTTCACTAAGAATGTTTTGGAAAGAAAGTGCTTTGCAGTACAACCTGACCCACTCTCCCAGGCCAGGCTGTGGAGGTATGAGTATAGAACAAACTCCAAAGACAGATATTTTCATAAGCATCAGAAATTATTTTTCAGACTGAATTTTTTTATTGAAGTATAGTTGATTTATAATATCATGCTAGTTTCAGGTATACAGCACAGTGATTCAGTTTTATATATATACTCTTTTTCAGACTCTTTTCCCTTATAGGTTATTACAAAATATTGAGTATAGTTCCCTGTGCTATAACAGTAGGTCCTTGTTGGTTATCTATTTTATATATAGGAGTGTATATCTGCTAATCCCAACCTCCTAATTTATCCTTCCCCCCCACCTTTCCCCTTTGGTAACCATAAGTTTGTTTTTAACATCTGTGAATCTCTTTCTGTTTTATAAATAAGTTCATTTGTATCTTTTTTTTCATTTTTCATATCTTCATCTTTCTCTTTCTGACTTACTTTGATAATCTCTAGGTCCACCCATGTTGCTGCAAATGGCATTATTTCATTCTTTTTTATGGGCAAATAATATTCCATCATATATATATATATCACATCTTTTTTATCCATTCATCTGTCAATGGACACTTAGGTTGCTTTCATGTCTTGGCTATTGTAAATAGTGCTGCAATGAATAGTGGGGTGCATGTATCTTTTCAAGTTAGAGTTTTCTCTGGATATATGTCCAAGAGTGGGATTGCAGGATCATATAGTAGCTCTATTTTTACTTTTTTAAGGAACTCCAGACTGTTCTCCACAGTGGCTGCACCAGTTTACATTCCCACCAACAGTGTAGGAGGGTTCCCTTTTCTCCACACCCTCTCCAGCATTTATTATTTGTAGACATTTTGATGATGGCCATTCTGACCAGAGTGAAGCACCAGAAATTTTAATTTGTGTTCTTTGGAAACCTCAGAACTACTCACTATTTGGGTTTTTCAATTTCATCTTACTTTTTTAATCAAATATTGCTCCTCTTCATCCTGGTGGGAAGCTTTTAAACACCACCTGACGCTTCTCTTTGCCATCAAGACCCAGACATCAAAACTGACACTGCTGGCATTTCAACCATGCCCTCATTTTAAAATGCGTAATGTCCCCTTTGGACCCAGTGGTCAACATTACTTAGCTCCCTGACATGCTGATGGAAAAATATCTGTAACCCAGAAACTTATTCTGCTAGATAGTAATATTCAATAAACATGGGTTCCTTCTCTGTCTTCCCCAGCAAGCATTTTATACCAAAACTTCTTTTCTTATTTTCTGTCTTGCAGCAGAGATGAGCCCCTGAGTTCTAAAGTTTACTGCAAGAAATCAAAGAAATGATAGTTTTTTCTTTTCATTTTGTCTCTGTGCACTCTGGTTTATTCCCCTTATAGCTCAGTTTCTAGATAAAACAGAATTTTTTAAAAATTTAAATTGATGTCCATAGTATTCACCTCAGTGTTCTATTCCTACTGCAAAAACTCTAGTGCATTGCTTTCATTTTGATATTTTTCCCAGAAATATTAACCTGTTCATTTACCAGAAGGATCAGAGTTTAATTTGATATAACATACAAAGACCCCAGGTCTTTGTATATTTCTTGTCTCCGCTGGTGACCAAAAAATTAAAAATAGCTGTGTTAGGAACAAAACTCGAGTCATGCAGCCTGGTCCTGTGACACGGAGGTAAGGACCCCAAACCCGCATCTCAGCCCTGTTCTTGTAAAGAAACAGAAAGAGAAAAGAAAGCAAATCCAGGCTCCTTTGCCTGAGCACATCTTGGGTGTTAATTTAGAAATTCTGCTTGCCAGTTGCACCAGATGCAAGAAAAGCATAAATCTAAGGGGCGTCTGGTTGGCAGTGCACCTCCCCAAGAACTCGGATAATGAAGCACCTGATTTAAGCTCTCTTTGCGATAAATATGCCGAGGCTCTAATTCTGAAAAGGAATCATAGATCAACCCCTATCTGGAAAAAGAAACCAGTGGAGGTTTAAACATTCATCAGTTGTTGCATCTGCCGATTCTGAATCCTGGAGGTTATAGTATTAAAGTAGGATGTTGTCCTGGGAAGAGTTATACTGAGAGCCAGGAAGACTTTCTAGATTCCTAAAAATATGTATTTTTTTTTTTAATAATGAGAAATCAAGTTGCTTTGAGGTCTAATTAGTGTCTGATTGATTTTGTTTTTAATAATCCTAGAAATTCAAGACTTCCCAGATATATGAGCTTTATTAGTTAGCTGTCATTACATAACAAACCACCTTGAAACTTAATGATTTAAGACAATACCATGTATTGTTTCTCATGAGTCCGTAGGTTGGTTGGCCCGGCTGTGCCGATGTCAGCTCTGCCCACTCAAGCACCTGTGGTCAGCTATGGGCTGTTTGGTGTCCAATGGCCTTGGCTGGGACCCTTCAGCTCTCCTCCACGCGGTGTCTCATCCCCCAGCAGATGAGGCTGGGCTTGTCTCCTGGCATCCGGAGGTTTCTAGAGAGGAAGTGCCCTCTACCTCCTAAGGCGTAGCTCAGAACCAACTCATCCTCATTCTAGTGGCCAGAGCAAGTGACAAGGCCAGTCCCAGGGACAGGAAGATAGACTCCACTTCTCCTGACAGTCGGAGCTCCTAGGCCACAGTGCAAAGGGAGTGGTGGAGAACTACGCTCATCTTAGTCAGTCTTGAGGGACTCGGCAGGGACCTGCTGTCTGAATGCTGCCACTTTAATGGCTGCTCAACGTTCCTGCTGAAACAGGGCAACCAGGAGGTAGAAACAAGAACAGGAAGCAGACAGTCTGGGAAGAACACTCACCGGCGTGGCTATAAAAGAAGAGTAATGCACCCTTTCAAGTTAATAAGAAAGGAAACCCAAGAAAGAGGAAGACAAGACAACCCAAGTTTCAGAGAAGTGGGTCGGGATAGATAACCCAATAGGGGAGTTTTTGTAAAGAGTTTTGTAGATCATGGAGCTTTCACTCCAATACACAAGACGTAGGAAGTATCTGGATTTTTTATTTCTATAAAGCAAGGGTCACAGGCTCTGTACCCACAAGCACAGGGCTATTGGTGAATCCAGTGGCCACCTTTTCTGAGGCTCCGTCCCCACCCGGTGGAACTTTTGTGATGACCCGGAAGCTTATGTCGGTCCACACTGGTCACCTTCGATTGGCTCAGTGTCCAAGCTTGGACACAGGAGCTTCATCCAGGCTGGGATGTTCTGAGCTCAGGGTCCAGCCACCTCTAGGAGCAGCCCCCAGCCATGTACCTGCCACCTCCCCGATGCTGTGGGAAGCAAGGCAAGGCCCCCAGAGTCCTGGGACCCCACGTCTCTGCCCCTTCCCATCATAAGTGAGGCTCTCTTCACATCCATTTCCACATCCTGCATCTCCCAGAGCTCCACGTAGCCTCCAGGCCACTCTGCTCAGCTCTTTCTAAAGCAGAAGCTTCTTACCTCGGACCTGGGTGCTGAGGTTGTCCAGGTTTTCCAGAACTTAAGGCAGAAAAAAGGGGCAGAGTTAGAGATGGCAAAGAAGAATGGTTCTCCTTCTTCCGGACCCTTCCACAGAGTCAAAACAAAACATGAATTCATATCTCAATAAACTAAGCTGCCACTTTCAGCTTCTCTATAACCCACCATCAGGGCTGCTCACAAGGGGCAAACTGGTCTGATTCCTCATAAGCCCCTCCCCTAGTCGAGTCTCCCATGGGGCCACAGGTGTTCTCTTTCCTGCCTTGTCAACACACGTCCTTTCTTCCTTTCTTTCTTCTCTAGTTTAAAGAAAAAAAGAAAAAGAGTTTCCTGTGGTCAAGCCTTTTAAGGGCTATTCCATGGGTGGAGATACCTGACCCCCATCCAGGGCTCTCCTCACAGTAGTAACTTTGCCAAATCCACAGTTTGGTCCCAGATTTCCCAACCACCAACTGAGGCTCACCCCTCTTCCCTCAGAGCCCCTCCACCTCTTCAAAGTCAACGCATCTAATTCCGAGCCCTTGACCCTAAGCCTGCCTCCCCTCCAGAGTCTGGGAGGTGCTACTCTGGTAACAGGATGAGAACTCGGGTCCCCCTTTCCTCTCCCGGTCTCCCCTGTCTCTCCTCTCTCCAGAGTCCATGTGACTCCCCACTGCTTCCCACCCATCCCTCCATCTCAAACCACCACCCTCAACCTACCCCCATCTCCTCATGCCCTGACCTCCCCTGCGATCTGCTTGCCAGTCTTCAGCGCCTCCCTCCTCCCGTCCATAGGATGTCTCTGCCCTGGGAGATGCTTTGAGATGTAAAGGAGCCCAAGTGAGGGAATTTGCAGGAGGAGTTATCCACTGCAAGGACGCCTTCATCACAGAGCGAGCCAGGGAGAAAGACACCAGTAACCAGCCCGCCTGGTTACACAGATGCCGTCCTAGTGATGGGTTTCACAGGGAAGCAATGAAACGAGCATTTGCCAAAATCCAGTTGTGAGGTTACTTATCAAACTCTCATTCAGAAGGCATTATTCTGCACTCAGGGGTCAAAACTCTTCAATGGTTCCCCATAATTTCCAGGATCCAGGCCAGGGATCTCGGGCTGCCGTGCAAAGACCGTCACAGAATGGCTGCAATCTCGCTCTTCGTTCCTACAACGGGAGGTTCCAATCTTGGAAAGAACAAACCCCTCCCGCAATGGGGTAAATCTCCTGTGGGCTTTTAGAATTTTGAAAAATCATTTCATTAATTTTGCATGGTATTAGGCAAAGAAATAGTTTAAGGAATAAGTAATCACTCTTTATTTTAGATGAGTATATTATTGAAGACTTATTACCCACAACTGCAACATCCAAAAAGCTCTGGAAAACAGAAGGTCTTTTCCATATTTGGCACAAATTTATTTGTCCACAAATCTGACCTTAACTGACATGAGGCTATTCAGAGTCTATATTTCTCCTACATGGTATGAATATTCAGAGGTTTCACCGTAGAAACATTAATGCACTTAATTAGAGGCTGCAGCCCCAGATCTCACTAGGGGGTTTTATATAACATATGACACATATAGTGTATTATCTCCTTAAAATCTCAAAGATTCTGAAATCAGAAGCACATCTGCCTTAAAATTTTTAGCAAAGAATTTGGACCACTATACATTCATTGCAATGTAACTCAATAATATTTGAAATATACCTTTAAAAATCTATAGGATCATCCTATGATGGTGTCAACCTCCACCATCTCTCCTTGTGGTAGTTTATATAAAAAAATATGTCCATAAATTCCTTGCTGTTCCTTCCTTCAACATGTGGTGTTTAATTCTCCTCCCTGTGAATGAGGATTGGAATAAGAGACTCCCTTCTAATGACTAGAATACAGTAGAAGTGATGGCATGTCACTTCCCAGATTAGGTTACGAAAAGACTGGCTTCCGTCTCGGATACACACCATCTCTCATCCTCTTCCTCTTGGACCATTCGCTCTGGGGGAAGGTGGCTGCTAGGCTATGAGCTGCCCTGCGCAGGGGATCGAAGTTGAGGAACTATGGTTTGGGGGAGACCTCAGCTCAACAACTCGTGCAGATCTGAGGCTTAACAGCAACCCCGAGAGTCAGCCTGGAGCCAGGTCCTTCAGCTCCAGTTGAGCTGTAAGATGAGGTCTCAGCCCAGGGCAACAGCTTGACTAAAGCTTCGTGAACCACCCAGCTAAGCTGCTCCCAGATCCCTGATCCACAGAATCTGAGATAATAGATGTTTGTTGTTTCAGACTGCGAAGTTTATGGTAATTTGTGATGCAGCAATAGATGCCTAATACATCTCTCAGTGTTCTCCACCATAGCACCTTATTTCTTTCCTCATCACACTTTATCATGAGCTGATGTTTTATTTAGTTTTTAATTTATTTGCTGTTTATCTTCTTCTCCTCCTATGAGGGGGGAGCCAGTGGGCATATTCAGAATTGTACTCACATTACTTGATGCAGGGCCTGGCCCACAGATGCTGAATATACATTGAAGGATGAAAAGAGGGAAGAAGGAGAATTATTCTGAACACAGAACCAGGGAGGCAGTGAGGGTTCAGGCTCAGGGTTAATAAAGCACTTAAAATAATTTGAAAGCTTCAAATCCCAGAGAGTAAATACCCCTCTCCCCTGACCTGGTCCAGGTGGTCCCCAGGCCTTGTGGACTCTGCCCCCTCTGTCTCACTTGGGTGTGTCCCCTCCCCTCCACCCTGACTGCCCTCACTCACCCCCAGCTCCATCATTCCCCACCCGTGTCCTCATGGGTCTCCCTGTTCCCACCCACCCACCCATGCTGATTAATCCATTCTGAACACCGAATTGTGCAACGTGGCGGAGGGGGGGGTAAAGGGAGGTCGAGGCTCCATCCCTTTCTCCAGGATCTTAAATGAACCTATAGCCATCACCCTGCCCCAAATTAAGAACCAGTGGTTCAGAATGCGATCTCGACTCCTATTACATCCCCTTCAATAAGATGACAAGGAGGAAGTCAAGCAAAAGTATTGTCAGTTCTAAAGAGAGTGAAACTAGCTCCCCTCCTCGGCAGGAGAGTAAGTCAGTCATCTTTCCAGAAAGTAGTTTAGCCATAGGTTCAAAAGACTTTGCACTATCATCCTCTGCCACCCAGTAAGAACTCCTAAGGACCAGCCTTAAGGTGCATCCTGGGACCGCAGCAGAGATTTGAATAAAGATCTTTATACAAAGTTGGCAGCGCAGTTTGCTTTTAGGAGATTGTAAGCAACCTAGGTACCCCGCAACAGAAGAAGACTTAAATAAATTAGAATAGAGCCATTAAATGAATGTTATTCACCCAGTGAACCTATCCTTCCATGTTTTCAATGACATAAGAAAATGCTCACAATATACTAAGATATCATATACATATAAAATCTAACATACACATATACAATGAAAAAAACACATCCAACTGTTGCCGGTGATTATCTCTGAATAAGCCAGTAATGGGGGATTTTTTTTCCATCTTTATGGTTCTATGTATGGCTCACATTTTCTACATTGAGCATGGATTCAGCTAAGAATTATAATTTTCTGAAGTGAAAAACAGGGAGGCATATGGAGGAAGGTAATCTGAAATCACATCTAAGACCCCGGAGAGCTTTGTCCTTGCCACACACCTGCAGTTGTGCCACCATGATTGGCCATCAAGTTCACGAGGAAACGGAAGCCCAGGGGAAGGGGGTTCCCAGGTTCTGCCTGTCCTGCCCCTCAACTTCAGAGAAGGGCCCTCAGTGCTGTGACACAGTCAAGAAGGCAGCCTGTTAGGAACAACGTTGGAACCTTATTGACTTAACACAGTGAAGGATTTTTTCAGCTCAGTCTTGGGGGGGTAGCGGAGGTGCCATGGGGGGGGGCAGGATCCTGCAGGGGAGATTCTGTGGGCCAGGCCTGGAAGTGGGGATGGACCCTTCTGCCCGCGTTGCATCAGTCCCATCTCAGTCGTGTGGCTCCCGCTACCTACACGGGCGGGACGCCCAGGAGGGGAAGCCAGCACAGGTCTTCCTGAGCTTCCTCTCCTGGGCCTAAACAAACCTCTACATGCAGACTGGCACCTCCGCCACGTCCACCGGCGCTGCGGAGTCCTGCGCTTGGGAGAGGGAAGCCGGGAGCCCAGCACCGTCGATCGACACCTCCCGGCTGAACTCTGGACAGAATCCACAATCTACCAGGCGGACCGCGTCTATTTCTGGGTCCGTTGCACCGGGCAGCCTGGACCCAGGTCCCTGTCAGGCCTTCCACGGCCAGGGTCCCTCTGCTGCAGAGACAGCCTCCTACTTACTGATCTAATTTCCAGCATTTTGCTGGAAGGCAAGGGTGGATTTGGATGACATATCAAGAGAAAAGAAGACGCTGGATGATTGAGAGCCAAGCTTTTCTCATTGCAGAGTTGCTCCGGGCCACGTAGGGGAACTAAGAAACCCTGCACGCCCTCACCAACAGCTCTCCTCCCCCCCTTTGCTCTCATCCGTCCCGTGGCCGGCCGCAGAGGAGGGGCACGGACAGGCCATCTCACCTGCGCAGAGAGTGAAATGTGCACTGTCCTCCCAAACACGCGGGCATCACCCAAGCGAAATCCCAAAGGAACGAGATGGAAGAGAAGGTCTGGGATGTGGGTGAGTTAATACTGAGCCCAGAGCAAACTGAGGCAAGAACTGGACATCAGATTGAAATACATTTATTGTTTAAACCTGGCTGGAGGACCCTAAGATTCCCTACTAAGGAGAAGGCTTTAGAAGTCAAGTCTCTCTTTAAAGTCTAATAGGGTCCTCAGAGACGCAGATATGCCCCACAGATGAGATTCAGTAAATGAGTCCCAAGCTCCAAAGGCAAGCTGCTTCCACAGGCACACAGAGCTCCAGCCCTGGAGCTGGAACAAGGGAGGTCTCAGCAGAAGGGGCCAAGCGCACAGGAGACAGACCGTGAGAACCACATGGCCAGCAGCCAGGGCTGGGCTTTCCAAGTAAGCTCGCGAGGAAACGCCCAGATGCAGTGCCTCTCAAATTTTCCACCCAAGTCTTCCAAAGACAGAACAGCGGACACACATATAGGGGCTGGAGCAACCGCCCTAAAGAGCTGGACTAAAGTCGATTTCATTATTTATATTTAAAATTCCTGGGAACGCATTATCCAATTCCATATATATTCCATATCTATTTAATAACATCCAAAAAATTACCATCAAGCAATTGATGTGCTGTGCATTTCCCGAGGGCTTCATCTTATACTTAGTCTGGCACCTACCACTCCAAGTGTGGGCCTCCATCTGGCAGCCTCAGTATCCCCCGGGAGCAGTAGGAAATGCAGCATCTTGGCCCCCTCCCAGCCAAGAGAATCAGGATCTGCATTTTAACCAGATCCTGGAGTGACTCATTCACATGTCAAGATTTGAGAAAAGTTGCTCTGCCTCGAGCTCCAAGGAGCGTGGACACCGTAGTTTGAGAGGCAGAGTTGCATAGGATTTTCTGGAAGTTCTGTTTGTGATTCTCCATCCTACAACTCTCTAGCTCAGTACGCAGTTTAATTTTGTCCAGAGCACTTATTTGTCTGTGTGTGTGTTTAGAATGTAAGCTTCATGAAGCAGGATCTGTGGCAGACCTGTGCACAGAGAATCTTGCCTATAGTAAATGCTCATTAAAAGGATTTTGAGGGAATCAATCTAAACTGGAGGTGGAGGGAAGGGCTGGATTGTAAAAAGTAAATCAGGTGTCAGTCTCTTTATGGGAATTTCCCTATAAAAAATAATGGTACTTCCCTTCTGAAATCAGAAGCAAAAAGTCATATTGGAATGTCCACACAGAAACCTGTACCTAAATGTTTGTAGCAGCTGTATTCATAATAGCCAAAAACTGGAAACAACCCAGATGTCCTTCAATGGGTGAGTGAGTAAACACACGGTAGTACATCGATACCATGGAATAGACTCAGCAATGAAAAGGAGTGAACTACTGATACACACACAGCTCGGATGGATCTCAAGGCAATTACACTGAAGAAAAAAGCCCATCTCTAACAGGATATTGCTATAGATTGAATGTTTGTGTTTCCCCCAAAATTCATATGCTGAAATCCTAACTCCCAAGGTGACAATATGAGGAGGTGGGGCATTTGGGAAGTGATTAGGTCATGGGGACAGAGCTCTGATGAATGGGATTAGTGTCCTTATAAAAGAGACCCAGGGAGCTCCCTTGCCCCCTCCACTATGTGAGGACACAGCAAGAAGACAGCCATCTGTGAACCAGGAAGAGGGTCCTCAGCAGACACCAAATCTGCCTGAGCCTTGATCTTGGACTTCCCAGCTTCTAGGACTGTTTCTGTTTTTATAAGACACCCAGTTTATGGTACTTTGTTATAGCAGCCCTAACAGACTAAGACAGGTACATACAACATAATGCTATTTACAGACTAGTGGCTGCACGGAGTTAGCGGGAGAGGATGGATGTGACTATAAAGGGACAGCAGGAGAGATCTTTGGGTGATGGAACAGCTCTGTATCTTGACTTGGGTGGTGATTACACATCTACACAGGTGATAAAGTTTTATAGAACCACACGTGCTCACACACACACACACACACACACACACAGAGGAGTGCCCGTAAAACTGATGAAATCTGAATAAGGTCTGTGGATTGTACCTAAGTCAATTTCCTGGTTTTGCTATTGTACTATAAATATATAAGATGTTACCATTGGGGGAAACTGGATGAAGGGTACAGGGGACCACTCTGTACTATTTTTGCCACTCCCTATGAATCTATAATTATTTCAAAATAAAAAGTTAAAAAGATCATATTGAAGGATTCATGGTATAGATAGGGACTATGCCTTGTTTTAAAACATTTAATTAATGAGAGATAATTTTATACCATTCAGCATGACCTAACCATGGAAGTGTTTTGATTTCTACTGTACCAAACATGTCTCTCTAAATAAGAGAGAGCAGTTGAGGCAAAAGTAATCAAGTGTCTGCTTTCACCTGGATTTAGAAGTAAGTAATCCTCATGAGGGATTAGATTCTTACTTCTCACAGCCAGTCCTGGGGCAGGGGCCTAGGAACTGCCCGCTCAGACAGAGGACAGCAGAACAGACCAAGAAGGCTGCACCTGGTTTGGGGTGCTGGGGGAGGCTGCCATTGTCCAATGGTGTCTGAGACCCACTGTGAGCCCATGACTCAAGCAACAGAAAATAGCATGGTGGGCAAACATTGCCTGGTCCAAGAGGTGGGCCACCAGCTCCATCAGCAGCCCCACTCGTCCTGAGGAAGGACTACCAACTGGAGAATCTCTCCCTGGTTTAAACCATCAGTGGGAATGAGATGAGGGAGGCAACTGGCGACCTTCATTTGCCCTTTCCTTCTTTTCACGACTGAATAGAGTCTTCTCCCTCTCCTTCATCTGGATACAGAGTTCTCACTTGGGTCAAAATGTGTGTGGCTCCGAGGAAATGAATGGAAGCTCTAAAATTAACTCAAGCTATTTCTAAAGCCATTACAACAAAGGAAGGGCTTGAGAACCCAAGAGCCTGCAGGGGCGGGACAGGAAAGGGGGTGAAGTGGGCCCAGTGGGCTATGTGACGCCCGAGAGAACCAGCCCCAGCTGCCTGCCCCTCCGGGACCCTGAGCTACTGAATTGTCCAACTTCTCAAGACAAGCCAGAAACCTGGATCTTTATGTGAAATGTACTGTTTTAAGTGTAATTAAAATGTTTAAGACACCCTGTGTGCCAACATCTTGCCTGTTTCTACCAGCCCGCACCCCTGCCCCTGAGGAAGGCAAGGACCACGGGAGGGCCAAGAGGTCAGCCCGCGGCCAGGAGACACCAGCTCTACCTTTGCGGCCCTGGACACCTTCGTTCTCAAGCTTTCGGAGCAGCAGAGGCAGAGGAAATCTCGTGCCTGGGGGGAAGGAAGGCAGGGTGAGGAGCGGTGAGGGTTTGGACCAGCTCCATTCTCAAGGAAATAAAAGCAAAGTTTAGAAACAAAATGTATTAACATGTGAGCGCTTCTAACCTCCCGGGTCCCCTCATCCTTCTAGTCCAATAGGGGAGGGCCCTGCTGGCCGAGGCCCAGGATAAGGGGGCGTGGCGGGGGGAGTGTGGGCACAGCAGGATCCTCAAACTGAGAAAACTGAGGGCTTTGCAAATTGTTGTCAGAAATTAGGATGAGGTCAGCTTCACCATTTTTCAGGAAGCTCAGGTAAATCTGGAATGACTTTTGGCCACTACATTGTGTGTTCGAATTCAGTAAGGATTGCTGAGACCAGGCCAGTGGGGCTAGGCTGGGAATTAGTCTGTTTCCTGTATAGAAATTCTTTCTGTTCTATCTCAGAGTGGAAGGCAAGGGTGTTTTTCCCATAGTCTGCAAGTCTAGGGACATTTTCTATGCAATTTAAGCCTCCAGGACTTGCCCATTCTTCCCAGTAGTGACTGTCTTATAAATGACCGTGTCATTCAGAATCATCGAAGCCAAGGATGGACAGGGCAGCTGGCCCCTTCCAGAAGTCTGGGGACAAGGGGAACCCCCAATTTATTGAAGGACAGAAGACTGGCGTGGGGAGAGGGCACAGTGTCAGGAAAAGCTAAATTCACAGCTGGCATGGGGCCCAATCAGGGCTGTCTAGAAAGCTGCTGGGACCGCTTGACAGGAGCCCATCCTGCGAAGGGATTGTCGGGAGAGCCTCTTGGGACAGAATTTTCCCCAAAGAGGGCCAGGAGGCAAGGTCAGCCTGGAACAAAGCCTTAGTCATCAGAGTCCGCAGACTCTGTGCCCAGCCCAGGTGACCTTGATCCGGTCCATAGACATCTGGCCGAAATCTGGGGGAGGAGACTTGGCCCCAAGACAGGAAGAGGGGTCCTCGTCACCATCAGTCAGACCTGGGGGCGCTGAAGAAGAGAGGGGCTTTGCTCCTCAGGGACAGCCTCCTGGGAAGGGACCACGGGGTCAGCAGAGGGAATGGAAGAGCGGAGAGGGCTGGGAAGCAGCTGGGTGCCAAGGAGGGGCCAGAGTCACGAGTTCTTAAAGTACAAATGGGGCATCTCCTGGAGACTTCCAGAATGAGCGGGTGGGGGGACAAAGCCATCAAATAGCAGGCAGGGAGAAGAAAATACATGCCTAAGTGTGAAAATTACACGCATTTTAACTTCAGTCTTGGGGCCAAGAAGGCGCAGAATGCAGGAATATCCCAGCCATGCCCCAGTGATGCCCCAGCATGACTGTCGCACTTCACTGAGGTCGCAGCTCTCTGAGGGCAGGCATTCCTGTCTCTTGTGTTTAAGGCTCTCTCTCCAGAGGCTAGGAGAGTGCCTCGTATATGGTGATGTCGATATTTAACGGTTGAATATGTTTCCCAAAGAGTGTCACCACCTCAATCCCCGTGTGAAAAGAAAGGCTGACAAAGAGGACAATGTGACCTTTCCCTCAGGTGACATTTTTAAAAATAGAGATAAGAGAGGAGGCCCCTTGGGAAAGGCTTAGCGATGGCTGAGCATAGGGATGGATAGAGCACGTAACATCGGGGCATTGTCTCAGGCAGTGACAGAGGGCAGAGCTACCAACACCAGGCGTCCCCTTCCTCCTGCCAACGTGTCAGACCCTCAGGTGCTGACGCTTCATAAATATTAATGGCCTCTGGCTCAGCAGTTTCTGAATATTCCTAAATTTGAACTCTGCCTTGACGCTTCCTGGGACAAGGAGCCAGGCTGAATGCAGATGCAGCCCTTTTTGCAGTTTTAGAAAACGTTGAGCTTAATTCTATTATTATTTTAGCCTTCCCACCCAAACCTCAACGTTTGCATTTCTACTGAGTTACTCCTGACACGGTCTGGTGGCAATGTCACATGCCCGTGTTAGGCCACGTCTCCAGCACTGAGGTGACCCTCTCGCTCCCACTCACACTGGCATCTCTAACATTTGCCAAGTCTAATTCCAAGAGGAAGAAATAGCCTGAGTTCTGATGGAGAACCAGCCGGTGCGGATTCTGGACTCACGTGGACCAAATTTTAGCTCAAGTTTTTGCCCATAAATGTCGCTGATTTGGATAAGTTACTTGGTTTGACCAAGTCTCCATTCAACATCTCTAAAGTGTGGGAAATAAAATCTGGATCAGTTTCTTATTCCCACGGTAACAACGATCACAAACACGGTGGATTCAAACAACCCAAACTTATTATCTTCCCACTTAGGAGGTCAGGAGTCTAAAATGGGTCTCCTTGGGCTAAGGTCTAGGTGTTAGCAGGCCATGTTCCTCTGGAGGCTCTGGGGGAGAACCCGTGTTCTTGCCTTTTCCAGCTTCCAGAAGCCGCCCACATTCCTAACCTGGTGGTCTCATCCTCCCCCTTCAAAGCCAGTAGCTGCTGGTCTGGTCTTTCTCACATGACATCACTGACTTTACTGCCTGCTGCTTCTGTTTATAAGGACCCTGGGGATTACACTGGGCCCATCTGGATCATCTAAGACAAGCTCCCTATTTTAAGATAAATGGATTAGCAATCTTAATCCCCTTTGCCTTGTAAGGTCACATCGTCACAAGTTCTGGGCATGAGGACACAGACATCTTTAGGGGACGGATATTCTACTGATGGCGACCCTGCCCGCGGTATGGTGGTGAGGCCTACGCGAGGGTCAGCTGTGCCGTGCTCGCCACGTGCTGAGCAGATTTCTCAGGAAATCTGGGGCACACGAACACCATGAAGATGGAGGACTCCCACCATCTTGCCTTGTCCTCATCCCAGTAAAGGCTCCCATCCAACTCTGCCCACCCAGCCTGCCAATCAGGAAAAGCAATCATCTGCCAGGTTCCAGCCAAACTCCCTTTCGCCTTTGTCTGCCTGGAATACAAACGACAAACACACTCTATGCCCAGACCCCCTATTTCATGTTCCACCCTACCCACCAGCGGCGATGACACTGACTAGGGTCCCTAAGGGACACATCAAACTGCACATCCACCAACCTCCCCTTCAACATCTGGGAGCCAAGCCCCAGGATCCCTCCTGGAGCAGACACCCGCCCTTATGTGCCTTGAAGTAACGCAGCCTCGCTCTCAGGAGCCAAGTGCATGGTCGGCCTCTTCCGTGAACAATAAGGACACAGGAAGCCCCCATGTGGACAGGAGTCAGCCCGGTGGTACAGTAATTCCCAGCTTTGACTCTCTCTGAGTCCTTCCTCCCAGTGGCTGTTCTTACAGCCCTCAGGACCTTTCCCTCAAGCCATCCTTAGTCCTTTTTCAAAGCCTGAACAATTCCTAACTACAGGACACCTTATTTCCAGGTGGCCTTTCTCTTAATATATGCACCAGTCACCATGCCAGTCTCTGCAGCCCTTATGTAACTAAAGGTTCTGCTAAAACCCTCCACTAAAGGGCTGCGGAAACGAATACATTCTGCAGTGTTCTTAATTATCATCGAGACACAACCTGAAGGACATAACAGGAAGGAAGAAGCTTGGTCATGATCACCTTAGATGGTTGACTTCAATTATTTCAGTAGACGGTGTGGCCCCAGGGGATGGTGTGAGTCTGGACTAAGTCATCACTGGGTTTGAGTCACTGTGCTGCCACGCTCAACCTGGGGGTGACCCTGAGCTGGTTAGGCTCTCCAATCCTCATTTTTCTCATCTGTAAATTGTTGGGAATAACCCAATGTGCAGTATTAGGGTTAGAAGAAAGGAGAGAGGAGACACCTACCAAAGTTACCACATCTGGTACGAGACTCTGTTCTGATTACCTATTGCTGCATCTCCAGCTCCCCCGAAACACAGTGGACTAAACAGCAACCATTATACTGTATCTCACAGACTCTGTGAGCCAGGAACTCTGGTCTGGCTTGGCTACGAGAGTTCTCTGCTCCTCATGCTGTCGGCTGATGTCTCCTGATCAGCTGGCGGTGCCTGGTCTGGAGGGCACAGAGCAGCTTCCCTGAGAAATAGCCGAGGCTCACTATTCACGGTGGTTATGTTTTATAAAACTGCCAGGAGCCCTGGATACTGATGGCTCCTGGGGGAATTTCAGGGTTAGGTCCCAACATTTCTGTCAATGGAGTAACACGTACCCTTGTTTTATAAGTATTTCTGTTTAAAGACACTATTTAATATCTAATTCTTCAAAATAATTAATTAGATTAATTATCATGATAATTTAGTGGTACATCTTTATTCTAAACACTAAAACCCTAGCTGGGGCTGGTTCAGCATCCTCAGAACGCTGGGTAATGTGACCTGAACATTCTTTGACTGCCAGCCTCACCACGAGCCGTCCACTACACTGTTTGTGATCAGTCATTATTACATGAGTTCACCAATTTAGCCACTTTTCCATCTTTCCTATAACTTCATACCTACTGTAACATGTTAACACTGGCGCAACTTCTGGAAAGGTGGGCAAACGTCCTCTTCCTTTGCCGAGGTGTACCATATTGTTGGTTCATTAACACTGAACTCACGGCTAACAGCACTAAACGAAATTCATCTAACATGAGTCTTTTCTCTGTAAGGCACAGCACAGCTTTCCTGCACTTAGGACACCAGATAGCACTTCAGCACAAGGCTTGGGGCTACATTAAATGGCAAAATCCCCAACACAAAGCAGAAAAATGCCGAAAATGCAGCAACAGATGGACCACGAAAAGGGCCTTTGTTTCCCGTGTGAGATTGACTCAGCTGGGACGTGCACGTGTGTTGCCGCTCTGGACACATCCCCGAATGCCCACAAAGATGCTGCAAGTACGGACTTGGGGTTACAAATACATTTTAGTGAGTAGGATAACTCACAAATTTGTAGTCCGCGAAAAAGGAGAATGAACCCTTTCTGGTGTTTCTGTGGGCACGGTGGACGGCTGCGCTCCGCTGGGACTGTCCACCCAGGCGTCGACACGGCGGCCTCCCCAGCATGGCGGCCTGGGGCGATTGGACCTCTTATGTGGTGGCTGCTTCCTCCAGGGGGGGTCCTAAGAGATGGAGGAGGAAGCCGCATGGTCCCCCAGGGGGGGTCCTAAGAGATGGAGGAGGAAGCCGCATGGTCCCCCAGGGGGGGTCCTAAGAGATGGAGGAGGAAGCCACATGGCCTCTCGGGACCCGGCTTTGAAAGTCACACGGAGTCACTTCTGCCACGTTCTGTTGGTTGCAAGGGAGTCCAGCTTCAAGGAGAGGGGGTTTGGACTCCACCTCTCGCGGGGGCAATGTTGTGAAGTCCATCTTTGGAAAACAGAGTCTGCCAGAGGGCTGGAAAAAAACACTAGCTATTATTTGATACAAAACAACCACAACGAAAGATGTTTTAGCCAAGCGCCCACAAGTGTAGAAGTAATTACTCAGAAAGCTTGCTTTCATAATCATCTCTTACCTCATAAGACTCCAGCAACTAGTGCACGCTCGGCCCCTGCTCCATCTTTAAGGGAAAGATAGATGGGAGCTAAGGGGAGTGCCCAGGAGCCAGAGAGTCCTATAATCCAGGGCTCTGAAAACCTTAGAGGTCTTTGGGTCCAATTAGGACATAGGCTGGTCCCGGTCAAGTGCCAGGAATTCACTTCTCAACCACAGTGATCTGGAACACTGGTTTACTCAGAAACAAACACCTGGAGAGTGTGTTAAAAAAAATATAGCTTTGTTCAACCCTGCCTTAAATATATGAATCCAGAGGTCTGTAGTACTTTTGACAAGTACTCCCAGTAATCCTAGTGTAGCCACTAGAACAGGTATTCTTCTCCAACCTAGGAACCCAGAGGAAACTATCAGCTCCCACATCATCACCCAGCTCAGCTCCTTCAGATCATACTGATACTTCTAGATCCACCTCACTTTCCCAAGATCTCCAAAATCGATCTGAGTGATGGGCAAAGCCCGTTTCCCCAGCCTCTATAAAGGGCCCTGGGTCTCCCCAGCTCTGTGACAAAGAGGAGGATGAGACAAACTCCAATGGGACATTCTAAGTCCTCCTTTAAAGGCACCACACTATCAGACAGGGACTGTGCCCGAATGATGCCCCGGAAAAAATGTCCACGTCCTAATCCCTAGAGTTTGTGAATACGTTCCCTTATACAGCAAAGGGGAATTCAGGGTATAGATGGAATTAAAGCAAGCCCTGTGTTGGACTGTCATTATTTATCATGCTGAAAAAAAAGACAATGCAGCGTTTGGCACATAGTAGGGATTCAATAAATGGTGTAATAAATGACAGGAGCGCTTCTTTATGTTGCTTTGCTCTCGTCTTCCAATACTTTTAAATA
Organism: Balaenoptera borealis; assembly: GCF_965194805.1. Lineage (NCBI taxonomy): Eukaryota > Metazoa > Chordata > Mammalia > Artiodactyla > Balaenopteridae > Balaenoptera > Balaenoptera borealis. The sequence continues at coordinate 5,674,655 of NC_138863.1, read as the reverse complement.
AGCACTCGATTTTACTTCAGTAAAGGAGTCCCTGATGCGAGAGGATTTTAGAGGCAGCGTGGAGTAAGGGAATTAACATAGGCTTCGAGGTTAACGTGGAGCTTTTCTGTAAACCTCTGTGACCAGTGTCTGTATTGACTTCATCCAGTCTCTACAATCACTGCCAGTTTGTACAACCAAAGGCAATAGCAATTTATTCAACCATATAACAGATATTTACAACCCAAATCACAGGCAAAGGGCCAATGTCCCCAACATATATTGAGCTCCTAGAAATTATTAAGAATAAGACTTTTAAAAAAAACAAGGACAAATGGCATGAAGGATGTGAATAGGTACTTCGTGGAAAAGAATACAAAGGGCGGTTGATGCAATGAAAATACACTGAACGTCACTCATAATAAGAAAAGCAAATTAAAGCTACACTGGAATTCAAAAGTGTAATAACTCATCTGGCAAGGGTCTCAAGAGAGAAACACTTTCATATGCAGCTGATGGGAGTGAAGTGTGTACAGTCCCTTGCGAGAGCAATTTGACCATATCTATCAAAATTATAAATCAGTTCCCTTTGTCCATCCATTCTATTGGGGAATTTATCTGACAGAGCTATTCACTCACGGAGGAATGAAATGATACACTGCAGCTTTGTTTGTAATAGTAAAATATTGGAAACAACCCAAACATCTATCAGTAGGGGATTGATCATATAATGATACATCCATTTTGCCACTCTGTGAAATACTACATAGCTGTAAGAAAAAAAATAGCATGCTAAAACTCTCTAGGTGCGACATGGAAACAACTCCAAGATATATTGTTAAGTGAAAAAAAGCAAGAAGAACAATGTGCATATCACGCCACTATTTTGGTAAAAAAAGAGGGAATGGAAGATAAGACTTGTGTATTTCTATTTGCTTGTAGGTCTCTAAAAGGATCTGTGAGATTTGAAATTGACGTTGGAACCAGGCTTGATGGAGGACGTGGACCAGAGGTAATTTTCACCAGGTACCATTTGGGTTTCTGAGCGTTAACGTTTGTAAATGCATTGATCGTTTAAATTTTAATTAAATCAAAAGTATTATTTAATAATTAAAATTTCTGAAGTTCCAAATTGCAAACAATAGACGTCTCCTCAGTAGGATAAGGAGCAGGACAGAATGCTCAATAGAGAAGTGTCTTCCTGCTGATATAAAACATCAGCCTGGGAAACACAGACAAGAAGCCTGTTAGAGGGGAAACGAATATAAAAGTCAGATGCAGTTAACTGTAGTTTAGAAGCACAGTTTAAGTAACCTTAGCTTTAATTTCTAAGTAAAATACATTTCGGTTCTGATATTGAGACATAACCGGTTTATTGTCAGCTCTCTGTATTTGTTTTCCGTTATTTTCCTCTTGCAAAATTGGAGGCAGGGAGGGCTTAAGTAATGTCTGTAAGTAAATTAATTGTGTTACTATGTATTCATAGAATTCTGTGGCATGTTTAGCAGAAAAAGCTTACCAAAAAAAGGACCATAATTTCACATTAAGTATGCCTTTTTTCAAACACTTCCAATTGCACTATGTTTTGAGTATGAGGAATCTGATACCAAAAAAACATAATTGCTATCACTGGGTCAAAATTCATTAAAAGGGGCAGTTCTTGAATGTTATTATTCTGTATTGGTCCCTTAAGAAATTACCAGGTTTAAAATATTTAGAACATAAGTCCAGCACCAAATCATTGCCTTTTAGTTACACAAATCTGCATCCTACCTTTAGAAATGGTCTTTCCTACTTACTCAATTAACAAAAGGACCAAATCATTTATCATCCACTTGGGACACTTTTCAGAGCTAAAAGGGACACTCAATATTTACATGGGGACAAAGACGTAAGCCAGGCTACCAAAGCAGACAGAGGCACTTTACCTATTGTGGCATCCATAATAAATGTGAACCACAAAATATTTATTAGGCTGTTTTGATTGCCATGAATTGCATCTTTCCAATTATGATACAAATTGCTTCCAAGAAGCACAGTTTGAACTCTTTTCTGTAAAGACACATTGAACAGACCTGAATCGGTTCACAAACCCCTGCAAATCTGAGAGGTCTATCCACCGAAGCAGCTCACTTTTGTCAAAATTAATGATGTGTCCGCGATGATTAATGACAGCCTTGATAAATGTGATGAAGCATTGCAAAAGTTACTCTTGCTATAGTTTATCTGAATTTATTGCACCTGATTCATTTCCTAATCTGGAATTCATTCGTGCATTTTAAAAATTACTGTGTTATATTACTTTCAAGGAGATTATCTTTATATTTTAATTTCTCCCCATTCATAACACAATAGATCTTCCCCAGTGTATCAAGGCAGTAGTAGTTCAGACGTTTCATTCTTAGAATTACATCTCCCAAAGTCAAGTCAACCAGTGTCAGGAAAGATTCAGTCCAGTTTGCGTTATATGCACTAAAGTAATAGTTTGAATTATTTCACAGATTTTACCAATTCATTCTCTTCATATAGACATGCCCCAAATCCTTTTGTTCTGTTTTAAAATGAGAATAATACTGTTGCCATAATTTTGTTAGTCCTCCTGACTCGGTGTCCTGGAAGTGCTTGAGGACATACGTAAATCCCTTGAAATAACTGGCAGCATGTTTTGTGTTTGTGTGTATGCATTTTTTTTCTCACAAAAAACTGTTTGTAGCATTCATCACATTCTTGGAGGGGTTACCTGAGGACTCGGGAAGGTGAAAATAGACACTGCTGGGTCAGGAGGGCAGCTTTCCTCTGCGTGTTTGCTGGACAGAGGTGCCCACCTAAGTGGAAATTTTCTCACTAGATTTTTACATCAACAGCAACGGCCTGTGGTCATACACTCTCCCGGGCAGCGCGGCGCCCCAGGTCATGCTGCAGCTGGCCTCTCCTGGCCTGCCCCACCCTTAGGTTATTCATATGCACCAAATATACATGGCTCATTTTCCTCCTAACTTAAGCCTTTGCACAATGGACCCAGTGTACTCTTGCACTCCTGACCCAACAGCTGAGATTAGGAGAGTCAAGGGGCTTCCCTGGTAGTCCAGTGGGTAAGACTCCATGCTCCCAATGCAGGGGGCCTGGGTTCTATCCCTGGTCCGGGAACTATATCCCGCAGGCATGCCGCAACGAAGAGTCTGCATGCCACAACGAAGACCCTGAGCAGCCTAAATAAATAAATAGAAATAGTCTCCTAAAAAAAATAAAGAAGAGTCAAAACCTCTTTTCAGTGACCTTCTCCTATATTCTTTTTTTTTTTTTTTTAATTTATTTATTTTTGGCTGTGTTGGGTCTTCGTTTCTGTGCGAGGGCTTTCTCTAGTTGTGGCAAGCGGGGTCCACTCCTCATCACGGTGCGCAGGCCTCTCACTATTGTGGCCTCTCTTGTTGCGGAGCACAGGCTCCAGATGCACAGGCTCAGTAGTTGTGGCTCACGGGCCCAGTTGCTCCGCGGCATGTGGGATCTTCCCAGACCAGGGCTCGAACCCGTGTCCCCTGCATTGGCAGGCGGATTCTCAACCACTGCACCACCAGGGAAGCCCACCTTCTCCTACACCAGAAAGGAAAGTTCTTCCTGTCCATGTCCCCCAGTGTGTTGCCGATATGTTAAAATAAACGTATTCTGTGTTATAGTAAACCTAAGACTTGCTGTTCTAAATCTGTTTTGACAGAGGATATTTGGTTAAAGAGAAAAGACACTGGCCATATTACACAAGTCAAAGGAAAAGGAATTTCCAAGAAATTACTCAGGACTCTATGAAATTCTAGTCTTTCTTTAAACTTTTCATGGCCTTAAGACATGGAAACAAACTAAGTGTCCATCAGCAGATGAATGGATAAAGAGGTGGTACATATATACAATGGAATACTACTCAGCCATAAAAAAGAATGAAATAATGCCATTTGCAGCAACACGGATAGACCTAGAGATTATCATACTAAGCAAAGTAAGTCAGAAAGAGAAAGACTAATATCATATGATATCACTTATATGTGGAATCTAAAATATGATACAAATGAACTTATCTACAAAACAGAAACAGACTCACAGAGATAGAGAACAGACTTGTGGTTGCCAAGGGGGAAGGAGGCTGGGGGAGGGATGGATTGGGAGTTTGGGATTAGCTGATACAAACTATTATATATAGAATGGATAAACAAGGTCCCACTGTATAGCACAGGGAACTGTATTCAATATCCTGTGATAAACCATAGTAGAAAAGAATATGAAAAAGAATATATATATGTATAACTGAATCACTTTGCTGCACAGCAGAAATTAACACAACATTGTAAATCAACTATACTTCAATAAAGTTTTTTAAAAAATAAGAAAACAAGCTTATGGTTACCAAAGGGGGAGGGGGGTGGGGAGGAATAAATTAGGAGTTTGGGATTAACATATACACACTACTATATATAAAATGGATAACCAACAAGGACCTATTGTATAGCACAGGGAACTATACTCAGTATTTTATAATAACCTATAAGGGAAAAGAATCTGAAAAAAAAAGATATATCTGTATGCATAACTGAATCACTTTGCTGTACACCTGAAACAAATACAACATTGTAAATCAACTATACTTCCATTTAAAAATTAAATAATAATAATAAACTTTTCATGGCCTTGGATATAATAAATCTTTATGGAAGGACCTAAGGTAGCTCATTAGATGTGGTAACGGGGACAGCTGGGGACGCTGCTGCCTTGGCTGGAAAGCACTGGAGATCCTGATGAGCACTTTCCCCTTTGTTGGCAGGTTCAGAGGGTCTAAACTATGCTGCTCCTCGGCCTCCTTCTGAATGGACATCATGCAGTGTCCCCTCTCAGTTCACTGAAAAGCTCAGACTAAGTCGCTTACCTGGGGAGGGCTCCCTGCCCGTCAGCCTCAGGATGATAGTCTAAGGAACAAGCCGACGCAGGCACTGTCCTTTAACACCCACTCTTGTTCTGTGTTTCATCGTCTTACAGAGAATTCGCCCAGGACAACAAAAGACTGTTTGTAGTTCTAATGGTTTTTCCCTGGCCTGTGACCCTGGGGACAACACTGTTTTCTCTGCGCAATAAAGAAAGTGTCTGTGCATAATGGCTGTGACTTCTCCCTCTCTCTTTGAGTTGCATGGATTAGGGATTAAACGCTCAGTGAATAAGGCCCCTCTTAGGCTCTGTCTCAAATTCTCAGGAACTTGCCCCATTTTATGTCGGTAACTTTGCCTTCTTTAAAAAAAACAAAACAAAAAAGCAGAGACTATAATCAGAGCACAGCTTCAGCGCCGAGGGGCAGGGGAGGCCAATTGGTGCTGAAACTTCTTTGCGGTTTTTAGTCAAGGGCCAGCAACATCTCCATAAGAGTCAGGTCAATAGCTCAGGGCCTGACTTCACTCTGAGAGCACAGTGCATGGTATGAAGTTGTTTTCTCATGGGAGGATGTGAAGAAATTTCCACTGGAGTCTACATTGTAGCTGTTCTTTTCTTTCCAGTTTAAATTGACCATCTTCTGACTCTGCTGAGAGCCAGGAGTCAGAAATCCATCTTCATTTGCCCTCTTGTTTCTCATTTAGAGGGTCACACATCCATCCCCATGATATTTGAAAATCATTCTAGTCCCCTGCCTCTTAATAACCATCTAATGTGTCATCCTATTAAATATAACCAATTTCTGTATCTTCTTTAACTATGAAATGTTTCCAAATCAATTGCCTAGATAAACCTCACGATGTCCTATTTCAAATGGCATAAAAGGCCAGAGCAGAGTTTGCTTGCCCTCTGAATCTGATTACATAAAAATCTCAGCTAGGTAATTTCCCACTTTGGATTACCCAGGACAACACATCTCAGAAAACGCAAAAAAAAAGAAGAATATTTGCCAAGCACACTAAGGTAATTGTTTCTGCCTTACATGTAACAATATTTTGCAAATATATAACAGCTTCTCATCAAAGTTGATCTATGTTTAAAAATAGAGGCTGATGTCTCTGGGTCCCTTCCTGAATAGCCAGATGTGGGCTCCTGGGACTCGGCAGGGAAAGAAAGAGAAGGGGCATTTATTGAGTCTTTCCGGTGTTGTTACACTTTGACCCCATCTAATTCTCACAACAGCCCCAGAACTTGGTATTATTATTTTCCTATTACACATGAGGAAACTGAGGCTCAGAGAAGTTCCATACCTTGTTCGAGGTCATTCCAGCCAGCAGAGTCCAGATTGAAACCAGATTGGGCCATGTCCCCAGGTGAGGAATAAAGGACGGTTTCTCGGGACCCATGACCTTGAACAGTAAGCCAACTTCCTGCTGGATAATCTAGCGTGTGGCCTACAAATTGGAGTATTAAGTAGTCAGAGAGAGAAAGACTCATCTACGAAACAGTGGCAAAGGCTATCTTCAGATATGACCTGAAGCCGGTCTTCAGTGGACATCTGGGTGGGGCTTGGGGACCCTGTAGTACAGCTTGAGAAGGTTTGGCCAGGAAGCACTGAGACCTCAAGATACACCTGGGGCAGAAAAGAGACACTGGAACAAGGGAGGCATCTCATCACAGGGCTGATCTGAACTGTGTCCTCGGAGGTGGGAAGATCACACTGGAACCAAGGACAGAACACGGCAGGATGTCTCTCTGGGAAAGTGCAGAGGAAGGGGGACAAGGGGGTGTCAGAGGAAAGCCCAAGACTCAGGGGAAGCCTACGGTATTGGGGAAAATCAGAGGACAAGCTCAGAGTGGACTGGACAGACCCAGTGGGAGTGGTGGGTGCCCAGCTGCTGGGCTAAGGTGGGAAGATGGGTGAGGGCGTGTTCCCAGGGCCCCCCGCATGGCCCTGCATCACCTTGGAAACTTGGCAGGACAAAGCCTTCAAGCACTGCACTTCGGCCACAGCAACTGCCCGGTTCTGGGGACACAGAGACAGACGAGGATCCTCAGGATGAGGGTGGGAAGGCACTGGAAGCCTGTTGTCAATTGGGTGGGAAACTAGAAAAGAAACAGAAATTTCCTATCACCAAAAAGCAAAGTAGGAGTCAGAGAATAAGAGTTGAGGCTTTCCCTTCGGGAAAGGTGTCCCAGCACTCGCTTTGTTTCCCGACCAGGCTGGGGAGGATGCCGCTTCCAGTGATGGGCCCGCCTGGCGTGATATAAAGCACAACGGGTACCTGAAGCTTGGGTAGAATCATGATACATCGAATTGAGAGAATGGAGTGGATGGGTGTGGAAATACAAGGAACGGAGGTGAAAAGGTTGGAAAACACAATGGGCGTTTGGGTAGACTGAGCCAAACAGCTTTTCAGGTGCAGGCTGCACCTCTGGAGGACGGGAGAGAGGTGCACGGAGAACACAGGTGAGCAGGGCTGGGGCGGGCTCTGAAAACACCGCCTCAGCCATCGCATCCTTCCCCGGGCTGCGCAGGATGGTTTCATCTGCACACTGAGAGACTGAATCTTAAGCAAGGTGAGCCAAATGGGATTCTTTCACCCTCTCTGACAAGGAGACAGCGCCTCCCCAATTAAGCATTCCATCTGCTGAGTCATCAGGTCTGAGCTTCCCTCCAAGCGAAAGTGCAGACGCTGCCCGAGCAACACCTACGTGCCCGGGGCCTTTGGAAAGAGGGGAGGAGGGGGGGCATGGGGTGCTTCCTGAGATTTTTCTGGACAGGATGCAAAACTTCAGCATATCAACATCTGTTGTTGCTTTCAATGTATAGGCAAGCATGTTTCTGAGATTTTCCCTGATTTGCCTTAAAGGAAAATTATTGACTTGTCTTTCTGCTGTCTGGCACAGAAACATTATTCTCTCCATTTTGCTACATTTTTCTCTTTTCTGGTGTTTATGGGGGCTTTTGACTAATATTTTCATTTGCCAGAGGTGCTTTTAAATTTGCACACATGAAGAATAAACACCTTTTCACCTCTGCATTTCTAATATTCAGCTGTTCCCTTGCCTTACCTGTCCAAATGCACTGACCTTTTTCTCTAGGCAGTTATTTTTGTCTCACAATCATTTTCTCTCAGAATTCTAGTGTCACAACTCCGCTGTTGTCTAGATTTTGATGCAGATTTCTGTGGAGAAGTCTGAAGCCAGGGTTATTTTTGGTTTTTTGGGGATTACTTTTGTTGTTGTTGCTTTGTGGGGTTTTTTTTCTGTTTGTTATGAGTCCCTTCTTTATGCCTGAAATTTGAAAGTGTCAGTACACCAAGCCTAAATGTTGGGCTCTTTTAACTAATTTTTCCTTGTATTTGATTAGCCTTTTCAATCTGAAGGTCCAGTTCTTTCTGTAGCTAAAGAAAGTTTCTATTTGTTTAATGCTTCTTTTCCATTTGTTCTATGCTTTCCGACACACACATGAGGCTTCCCTGAACTGTCATCTTTGTCCCTTTTTTTCCTCTCATCATTTTCACTTCCTCATCTGTTTCATATCCTTGACTTTCATTTTTAGGTACAGGAGAACTTCTCAGTGTATCCTCTCCTTAACCAATCAGATTTTCTGTTTCAACAAACATTGAACCTGTTTCTCAATGCTTCCATTTAGGATATTTTAAATTTTGCTACTTTGTTTTTCATCTTTCCTGATCTCACTGGTCTTTCTCTACGGCTGTCTGTTCACCTTTCACAGGTGCAATATCTTCCTGAATGTTTCAAGGGATACACAGTAGAAACTGTGTCATATTTTCTCCAATTCCCAACAGACTCTATTTCATTGGAAAACATTTGCTCTGGCTTTTTTGGAAGTAGCTTGTTGCATTGACTAGTGATTTCCTCTATAATATTCCTTTATAAAGCTATTTTTTCTTGTCTTTATTAGTTCTTGTAAATGGTAATCCCTGATTGTTTACTATTGGGAATCAACATAGATTCTGACACATATTGTTTTCAACCCTTCCAGATTCTCTGGGCTCAATGAAATTTAAAAGCATTCACAGGGATTTAGTTAGCTAGATCAGGTACTCGGCATTGTGTAGAGACTACTGAACCAGTTGCTGTAGCAACACAGAGCATCACCTCATTACCAGAGGGCCTCTTCCCATGTTCCTTCTGACACCCAGCAACTAATACTAGAGCACAAATCCTGAGGTTCATGCTCCCAAAGCATGAATAATAATAATAATAAATAATAATTGTGACTTTTCCAAAAATATCTTGATTTATGAATGCAAATTAAATAGTACAATACTATAATCCACTGCATCAACAGACTAAAGAAAAATCACATGATTATGTCAACAGATGCAGAAAAAGCATTTGACAAAATCTAACACCCATTCATGATTGGAACGGTCAGTAAACTAGGAATAGAGGGGAACCTTCTCAACTTGACAAAAACTGTCTACCAAAAACCTACAGCTAATATCACAATTAATGGTGAGAAACTAGAAGCTTGCCCGCTAAGATTGAAGCAAGGATATGCCCTCTCATTACTCCTTTTCAACACCATACTGGAAGTTCTTGCTAATGCAGTAAGGCAAGAAAAGGAAATAAAAGGTATACAGATTAGGAAGGAAGACATAAAACTGTGCTTGTTTGTTGATGTCTTGATCATCTATGTAGAAAATCTGAAAGAACTGACCAAAGAACTCTTGGAACTAATATGTGATTATGGCAAGCTTGTAGGATAAAAAGTTAAGCAATAGTATAGTATACAAACTATACTATTGTACCATAAAGAGATAATACTATACATACTATTTTGTAACTTGCTTTTTTTCACTGAATGGCATACCTTAAACACCTTTATATTTCAGTACCTGGAGGTCTTCATTCTTTTTTATGAATGTATAGCATTGTATACATGTATAGTATTGTAATGGATGTATAGCATTCCATCAGATAATACCAAATTCACTTGCCCAGTCCCATACTGATGGCATTTAGTTTGCTTCAAAATTCATTGCTTGGTTGGTTGGTTCTCACTTGCAGTATGATATCACGGACCCCCTTATTATTTCAGTATTCCCTTAAATCTTTCCAAAACACACACTAGGGTTTTTACAGAAATGTCTCCAATCTATTCATTTATGTAAATAAAAAATTTCAGAATAATAATGCTAACAGTGATTACCTCTGAGATGTGAGAACAGAGCTGGGGGTCGTGTGGTAGGAATGTGCTAATATATTTCACTTTATATCCTTTTCTACTATCAGAGTCTTTACAAGTAAATGCAATGCTTTTCTAATCTTAATTAAAACATATAAATAAATAATGCTGCAATAACAGCAGCCCAAGCTGTTTTTCTTCTTTAAGGCTATGTCTCAAGGAAATTATCTAGATGTCAGATTACTGGGTTGAATGGCATGCTTAGGAACTGTGCTAATTCCCATTGGAATTGGAGGGATTTCAGAAGTGCAGCATTCTGCAGGTGGTTCAACCACCACGGAAAAATAGAAGCGACTGTATACAACTGACTTGTGTCTAATAGTGAAAGTTTCACTCATGCAGCTAAGGTGGAGGATTTGGTCTTAAAATCCATTAGAAAAGAATCAGTTGGTGGAAATGCTGGAACGGGTGCTCTACGGTACAGCTGCATCCTTGCCTAGTGGTTGTTCTGGATCAAAACCCCAAGGAGAGAGTCAATGACTATCTCTTCTTGTGGAAGTTCGGAGAGGACGTTGGTGCATTAAAGCGGGGGCAGAACGGACATGTAACTCAAAAGTCCAGGGCAGGTTTTGTTCAGACTGGGCTCCTGCCTGTTACTTAGAGACTCTGTTCCACCCTTTTCTGTCTTTGGCTTTGTCCCACAGCAGGCTTCTCTCAAATTCACAAGAAGCCTTCCACAGCAGCCAGGGCTTCAGCTGCTCTGCTCACATCCAGAGGGAGAAAAATACATGGCTGAGCTTTGCGCTGATTGGGCCAGTCCGTGGCCAGGTGACTGACACCTGCTGATAAATTTCGGCCAGCAGTTGTCAAAACCAATCACATGGCAGGAGGAGGAACAGGTAACTCTGATTGGCTCAGGTCAATCAAGACACGCCCCTAGAGCCCTGGAGAAGCCAATCCCAACCAAGCCTGGCTGCTGCACAGTGAGAGAGGTGGCCAGGCATGGCAGTGAGAAACTCAGTCTGTGACCCACATAGTATTTTCCACGGATGGAAAGGAGAAAATGACCGTCTTGTGCTGAGCCTGTATTGTGTACAAGGCATGGAGCAAGAGGCATTTATTATTTAATTTAATCCTCGCAACAATCCTTTAAGATTGGCATTGCTAATCTTTATTTCACAGATAAAGAAAACTTCAGCTCAGAGAGTTTGAGTCATTTGCCTAAGGTCACACAGCTAATAGGCATCGAAGCTTATCTCACCAATTTCATATGCTGCTTGGCACAGCTTGCTCATGACCCTAAAGTGCATCCAAGTTCAGCATGATAAATACCTTTTAGATCCTATTCCCTTGAGGTCTTTTTTTTTTTTTTAGTTGTCTAAAAGTCATGTGGATTTTTTGGAATATATACATATATAGTTAAGACTAAATCAGAAGGAAAAGCAAAAATTTGTTTTATTTTTTCCAATTAAGCATCTTCTAGCAGTTGAAATATTTGGTTTGTGTTATCAGATTCCAGCCTAGAGCCAGGTCATAGCTATGAATCATAGCTGATGTAACGTGCGTCTTAGTAGAGCTATTATGTATTTCCCAGGTGCACTGCACTTGACCGTAGGAAATCAGATCCCTGCCCTGGTCCCGGGTGAGCAATTATGACATCATGAACTGGTGCTTGGATACCCAGTCACCCTGGCCTCGCAGAGCTGCTAATATTTACTCTCTGCGGAAACTGGTGGAGAAAACCTGAGTCTAGATTTGCGCTTTTCCCCTGAAAGAACAGGGGTTATTGAGAGCGCTATAGCCTCTGGGTTGGTGAGTCTTCCTGAAGTTCCCGGGGAACCCCATGGGAATTCCACATTGCCTGCAAACGTGGGGCTTGCTGCTCTGTTACTACATTTGGGATTGGACCAATAGTCCCTGATTGCAGTTCTGGTTGGGGGGAGGTTAGGAGGGAGCGTGAGGGTGGACGGGTAGGTGGAGGTGGGTGCCTGGGCTAGTGCACCCTGCTGTGCATAGTCATGAGTACCAGACAGGGGGGCACTTCTGTGCAGCAACATGAGGAAAGCAGCCAGAAAGAGGTTTATGCATCTTTAGTGATTTGTGCTCAGGAGGTACTCAAGTTAGAGCCTCCTGCTTATGAAAGAGGAGTGATGTCACAGATCTGCACATCTAAATAACAAATAAGACAAAAATGAAAAAACAAAAAAGACTTGAAGTCCTAAAATTTCATTAAGATCCAGTTTTCTTCAGAGAGACTACGTGGAAATTCTGTTGTTGGCGTAATTAAATGTACTGAGCATCACCTGAAATGCTTCAATACCTTCAAACCATTTCACTGTTTTTGCCTTTACTCAAAATAATTGGTTACTTTCTAATTAATGTGAAGCCTAGTACATAAAAGATGTAGTTTAGACCAATAAAAAGGGAGGGAACACCCATTTAACAGTTTCTCAGAGGCAATTAAAAAATGACACTCTTAAGTTTTACAGGCTGAGGAAACATCATGCCCCAACCTTGGCGTGATATTGTTTTAAAACATAGCAATGCAACAAGTACGCCACGGATGAGGAGAGGTAAGGGCGACTGCCAAAATATTGCAGCATTAGGACTTCCCTGGTGGCTCAGTGGTTAAGAATCCACCTGCCAATGCAGGGGACACAGGTTCGAGCCCTGGTCCAGGAAGATCCCACATGCCACAGAGCAACTAAGCCCGTGTGCCACAACTACTGAGCCTGCGCTCTAGAGCCCGCGAGCCACAGCTACTGAGCCCGCATGCCACAACTACTGAAGCCCGCGCACCTAGAGCCCGTGCTCCGCAACAAGAGAAGTCACCGCAATGAGAAGCCCGCGCACCGCAACGAAGAGCAGCCCCCACTCGCCGTGCGCAGCAAGGAAGACCCAGCGCAGACACAAATAAATAAATTAATTTATTTAAAATGTTAAAAAAAAAATTACAGCATTAAAAAATTGCCTTTCCCTGTAAGAAAAACTGCCCAGAAGCCGCCATAGTTCTGTCGGGTGACCCTTGGCCCACAGTCTGATGAGACCCTGTGATGCGGCTCCCTGCAGGGGGCACTGCCAATTTGGGGGGCCCACTGCAAAACGGATTCTCTTGTTCAAAAAGCAAGTGGATGTATACATATAGGTGATTCCCTTTGTTGTACAGCAGAAACTACTACAACATTGTAAAGCAATTATACTCCAATAAAGATGAAAAGAAAAAAAACCACAATGAGAAACCATCTGGGGGTCATCTGGGGCTCCCTCCCCTTGCTCAGTCATAGATGCTGCAAGATGACCACCATGCATCATGGTGCCATGGGAATACCAAGATGGCTATAACTGAAAAGATGGACAACAGTAACTCTTGGAAAGGATGTATAGACGTTGGAACCCTCATATACTACGTTGCTGATAGAAAGGCGAAATAGTGCAGCTGCTTTGGAAAACAGTATGACAGTTCCTCAAAAGATTAATTCACTTCTAGATATATATCCAAGAGAAATGGAAACATATATCCACACAAAAACTTGTACACACATGTTTGTAGCAGCATTATTCATAATAGCCAAGAAGTGAAAGAACTTAAGTATCCATGAAATGATGAGTAGATAAATAAAACCTGGCATATGCCTCCAACGGAATATTATTTGGCCATGAAAAGAAGTAAAGCACTAATGCATACCACAACATGGATGAACCTTGAAAAATTATGTTAAGTGAAACAAACCAGTCACAAGGACCGCATATTGCAATATTCCACTCACATGAAATGTCTAAATTAGGCAAATCCAGGGTCCAAATATAATGGTGGTCACCTAGGGCTGGGAGGGCTGGGGAGGTATGGAGAGTGACTGATAATGGATATGATTTCTCTTGGGGGTGATGGAAATATTCTAAAATAGATTATGGTGATAGTTGTACCACAATACACTGAAATATACTAAATATGTATACTAAAACCATTGAAATGTACACTTTAAATAGGTAAATCGTATGTATGTGAATTACATCTCAATAAAGCTTATATAAAAATATATATATTTTTAAAAAGGAGGTGGAAAGTGCCATTAAACATAATAAAACATAAAGCTTTTCCCTTTCTTCCACAGTCTCTCCCTCGATTTATCATGGTGTTTTTAATTTGCTCTTTTTTTTTTTTTAAGAGTTTGGTTAACAGTATTTAAATTTATTTATTTATTTATTTATTTATTATTTTTGGCTGTATTGGGTCTTCGTTTCTGTGCGAGGGCTTTCTCTAGTTGCGGCAAGCGGGGGCCACTCTTCATTGCAGTGCGTGGGCCTCTCACTATTGTGGCCTCTCTTGTTGTGGAGCACAGGCTCCAGACGCGCAGGCTCAGTAGTTGTGGGTCACGGGCCCATTTGCTCCGCGGCATGTGGGATCTTCCCAGACCAGGGCTCGAACCCGTGTCCCCTGCATTGGCAGACAGATTCTCAACCACTGCGCCACCAGGGAAGCCCCTAATTTGCTCTTTAATGTCATGTTAAGTAAAGAAAAAATAAAATTTAAAATTTTTACCATGAATTTTACCATTTCTCTTTATATTGTGCAGTTCCTATTGAAATGCAAATATAAGAGCATTTAACTCAGATGCTGAATAGCCAAAATTACACAATTTGTATTTTGTACCTTGTACATGCATACGTATTTCCTTCTTACCAGAACACTGAAAATTGCAAAACATTAACTCAACGGTTTCTATTTCACTTCTTGATACTCTATATTCTACTAATGCTCTCTGCTTTTGGTTTACTGATGAGTATGGAAGGACTGAAGGTAAAAATAAAAGGTTCCCTTCTCGTGTCCTTTCCTTCGATGGCATCAATTCCAGCATAGGTTGACTAAGACAGGGAAGTAACATAAGTTAGAAAGGGTATGCATAGGATTCCCCGGTCATTTGTGCTTCTCACATCGACTTCTTCTTGGATCTGAAGCAAATATAATAAGGAAAAACAAATCTGACTCTGTATGGGATCTGTTTCTTTTACTTTAACCTTTGTAGTCAATTGCTTTTGCTTCCAGTTAAGAATGTTGCCTAGAGCCTGAAATATACAGGATAGCTCATTCTCAAGGCTCTGACCTTTAAGGATGTAACACTTTTCCATTCATATAGAGATAAAAAGTTGCAGAACAGAGATGAACATTTGTCTTGCTGGAGGTTTACAGGAAAGTCGTGACCTGACCTACCTGGACAGTTGCAAAAACAAAGGATGCTGACACCAAGAAATTTGCAAAGACCAACCACACCCCTCCCTCACCTAGCCTTTAAAAATGCTTTGCTGAACCGCTTTGGGGAGTTCGGAGTTTTGGGGGCACAAGCCAGCTGTCTCCTTGCATGGCACTGCAACAAACCTTTCTCTGCTCCAAACTCAGATGTTTTGGTGTGTTTGGCCTCACTGTGCATTGGGCACATGAACTTGTGTTAGGTAACACAAGTTCTAGATCTAACAGAAAGTATGGCCTCTGGGGGTCATCTGGGGGTCCCTCCCCTTGCTCAGTCATAGACGCTGCAAGATGACCACCATGCATCATGGTGCCATGGGAATTCTGTGCTCATAGGGTGTCACAAATGCAATGTGTGAATGGGGACACATATTGTGTGTGTCTCCTCTGCTCACATATGTGCTCCACCGTCCCATTGGGTTTCACCTCAAAATACAAGTTCAAACATAAAATTGCTAATTTTAGGTAGCAAAGCATTAAACCAAGCATCGGGAACCCCTGAGTGCAGGTCATATGTCCACAAAGCTGGCCCTGCCCCGTGGTAACAAGAATCAGAGTAATTAGCTTGGCCAATCAGGTTCTCACTCTTGGGAGTTTAAACAGAGATGTAACAATGAGGGAAGCATCATCACTAAGTACCAAGAGAAGAATCTGAACAAGAAAATATCTGAAGCACCATAAAGACTGTTCATAAACTTCTGGGACCAAGGTATTTTCCTTAGCTTGTGATGACCTTCTGTTTCCATCTCTGTGTGGTCCGAGCTCTACTACCATTTCTGCATTTCTAATGAGGTCTGGATGTGTGGCTGAAATTTTGGTTTTTACCACACTTATCCTTGTAACATATCTCTCATTACTCAGCATATTTTGACTAATTCTATGTTCCTTGCAGCTAAGAGTCTGATAAACAGTTAAGGCAAATGGTTGCTTGCTCTACACCTGATACAAACACAACATTGTAAATCAACTATACTCCAATATAAAATAAAATTTTTTTTTAATTTAAAGCAGTAAGTGGTTGCTCTTGGTACTATAATTTTTTAACAAGACAGGGAAAGACAGCCAGAGTTTAGATAAATGAACCCCAGGAATGAGTATGTCAATGTCCCCAGCACATTAGGTGAGATGCTACCTATTCAAATATCAAGTTCTCTTCTTAGGCAAATGGAGATGAAACTATGACAGTAGTTCTCAGATTATCTAACTGACATAAATAAATAAACATGCGTCAGGGTATTCTTCCTGAGTTATAAAAGCAAAACATTACAAACAACCTAAATGTCCAACAATGCAGGTTTGGCTAAAAAGATTTTATCATTTGGATGATGGTTTTTTTCAGGCAGTAAAAAGTATGTTTTTAAAAGAATATTTAGCAGAGTACATGTCAAGATCACCATAATACAACTGAAAAAGCAGAATAAATATGTGTACTTAACATTACCAATTATGTTCTGAAAGTATGAATATATATTTATTTACTTGTTTATATGAATAGAACAAGGCCAGAAAGTTACAAGCTATTTATCTCTGGACTGTAGGATTAAGAGTTTCTTCTATTTTCCATTTAGTAATGTTTAGTTTTTAAAAATATATTTTAAGCTTTGATAAAGAATTAATAAATTTCTCCAAAAATCCAATAAATTTCCATCAATATAATTCCACACTCAAAAACTAACTTTATAATTGTGGTCTGACCTCTCATGCAGTGAAGTATGGTGATTAAGAGGATGTGTTTCTGAGGTCAAACAGCTCTTGGCTCAGAAAAGTCTACCACTTTCTAGCTATTTGACCTTGAGCAAGAAACCTCAATCCACCTGCTTCCTTATCTGTCAGATGAGGTTTTTAGTAAATGACCCCTTTCAGTTCATTCTAAGGATTAAATGAGATGATTAATTCCCTTCAATGACTATTGCTCATTCTGTTCATTTTGTATCCCAGTGAGGAGGGTGATAGCCGGCACATAGCAACTGCTCAGTAAATCTTGAGTGAATGAATGGGCAGGTCCGAACACACATGCATGCTGAATGAATGATCATGGAGTCATAACAAGAATCAGACCACTACAATTTTATTTTTCTACATTTTGGGGCTGACATTTGTGTAGCTTGTGATATGTAAAAACGAATATCAACTTTTAAAACCTCCCACTTCCTTTTCCTAAAAATCTTTTTTTTTTTAACATCTTTATTGGAGTATAATTGCTTTACAATGGTGTGTTAGTTTCTGCTTTATAACAAAGTGAATCAGTTATACATATACATATGTCCCCATATCTCTTCCCTCTTGCATCTCCCTCCTTCCCACCCTTCTAGGTGGTCACAAACCACCGAGCTGATCTCCCTGTGCTATGCGGCTGCTTCCCACTAGCTACCTATTTTACGTTTGGTAGTGTATATATGTCCATGCCACTCTCTAACTTGTCACAGCTTACCCTTCCCCCTCCCCATATCCTCAAGTCCATCTTAACGGTGTTTTGTGTTTTGTCTTTAGGCTTTAATTGTGTTGGCAATCTAAGTTGACATCATAACTGATATTACTTCTGTTTTATCAATTTTAAATTAACTTTGGTTATTTGGGATTTAATAAGTAACCTATTTACCGGGCTGAAAAATTTAAGTGATTTGAAAATGATTTAGAGGCAAAATTCTCCCTTCCTCTCCTGTTGCCTTCTCTCCACTTTCTATCACTCTCTCCAAAGAGATAAATAGCCGTTATCAATCCCTTAGATACTTTTCCTGGGATTTTTCAATATATATATCTATAGTCAATTAAATTATGTCCAAGTCCTAATGCCCAGTACCTGTGAATGTGACCTTATTGGGAAATAGGGTCTTTGCAGATGTAATCAAGTTAAGGATCTAAAAGAGAGGTCATCCTAGATTTAGGATGACCCTTAAATCCAAAGATAGGTGCCATTTCAATAGAAGAGAAAGGTGACCATGTGAAGACACAGGCAGAGATTGGAGTGATGCTGGCATAAGCCAAGGAACACCTGGAGCCCCAGACGGAACACAGTCCTGCTGACATCTGTTTTTTCTTTTTTAAGAATTCTTTGTGTGTGTGTGTGTGTGTGTTTAAATTTATTTATTTTATTTATTTATTTTTGGCTGTGTTGGGTCTTCGTTGCTGCACACGGGCTTTCTCTAGTTGCAGAGAGCAGGGGCTGCTCTTCGTTGCAGTGTGCAGGCTTCTCATTGCAGTGGCTTCTCTTGTTGCAGAGCACGGGCTCTAGGCACTTGGGCTTCACTAGTTGTGGCTCACAGGCTCTAGAGCGCAGGCTCAGTAGTTGTGGCGCACAGGCTCAGTAGCTGTGGCGCACGGGCTTAGTTGCTCCGCGGCATGTAGGATCTTCCCGGACCAGGGCTCAAACCCGTTTCCCCTGCATTGGCAGGCGGATTCTTAACCACTGCGCCACCAGGGAAGCCCCTGGTCCTGCTGACATCTTGATTTTGGATCTCTGACCTCCAGAATTGTAAAAGAATAAATTTAGGTTGTTTTTAAGCCAGGGAGTTTTGGGTAATTTGTTACGGCAGCCCTAGGAAACTAATAAAAACATCTAAGCAGTATAAAAATATTCGTTGACCTTCGTTTACTATTTAACAGTGGTTCTTAGAGTTCTGATGTGTTATCTACACTGCTGTCATCAAAGTCAAAACCCTGAATAGCTTTTACACCACAGGAAAGTTGGAAGGAAAATATTTTCTACTTTTTGATAGTGCTGGGGCTTAATTATACGTTTCTTGAAGTGCAGCTTCAGGGAATTTCCAAACATATAATTTAGCCTTCCTCTACTGTATGAAATATTCTACTGGAACAAACAAGATTAGGGCCATTATATTCAGTTCATCTTACCCAGAAGGTAGAAGTAGTAATTCATACATTCAGAGACAGGGAGAGAGAATTTGCCTAAAGCGGCTGATTTTAATTTCTGCATTTTCTAGATTTTAGCACTGTGTTAAGCTCTAGTCAATGCTGAAAATAAATGTGTGCTGCTTGGAGCCAAATGCAGAAAATTGTGAGTCTCATGAAGAGTGCCAAGCATTCACCCTCTTGTCGCTAGATGGTGGGATGGGGAGAAAGGGGTAAATGGGATTGAGGCAGTAAGAGCAGTGAGGAGTTCCCCCGGGGTGGGGAGGGGGCTTGGGAGGGCAGCGGTTTGCAAAGTAGGACAGAAGGACTTCAACACTTTAACAACTGGTTCTGTGTTCCGGTGCCTGTCAGTTGAATACAGTACCAGTGATGTTAGCACAAACAACACACTTGCCAAATGCTTTCACACCCATCATTCTGATTCTACACAACACTCAGAGATAACTGCTATCCCATTTCACAGATGTAACCACCGAAGCCCCAGGATATAAAATGACCCTCCCAGGATGGCCCCAGTAATAAGTTGTGCACGCAGGCCCTGAAACCATATTTTAAGATTTGAAATTCAGCCCTCTCTTCATTAAACAACAGCTACTTTTTTTTTTTGGCTGCGTTGGGTCTTCGTTGCTGCACACGGGCTTTCTCTCTAGTTGCGGCGAGCGGGGGCTACTCTTCCATGTGGTGCACAGGCTTCTCATTGTGGTGGCTTCTCTTGTTGTGGAGCACAGGTTCTAGGCACGTGGGCTCAGTAGTTGTGGCACGCGGGCTTAGTTGCTCCACGGCATGTGAGATCTTCCCAGACCAGGGCTTGAACCCGTGTCCCCTGCATTGGCAGGCGGATTCTTAACCACTGCGCCACCAGGGAAGTCCACAGCTACTTTTTAAATGACAGTAAATCTTCCTTGACCAGGCAGATGACCAAACTGGTTTCCATTTCGGATGAGAGAACCAAAGAAAGCCCCACTGAGCCAGAGAAGAACCAGAAGGGACGCCAGCATCGAGGATGCCTTGGGAGCTGTGAAAAGGGTCAGCTTCTCAAACGAAGAACCCTCGGGAATGTATTATGGATGAATCTGAAGATCATGGTGGGGGGGGGGGGTGAGGCGAGTGTACAGCACTCCTCAGCAAATTACCTGATCAACGTGGACATCAGAGTCAAGAAAATGTGTCTACTTTACCCAATACATAGCAGAACGTGATAACCCAAAATGTCAAACACAAAATTTCAAAGGGGGTTTATATTAATATATGATGACATCCAAAATAGATTATTTTACAGTAGAATAGGATTGAGAAGGGCATATCCTTGCATTTGAAACTGACCATAAAGGACACAGTTTATCTCTTTCAGGGGGGAACCATGGGGGTGACGTGACCCAAGGCTTTGGGGGAGGCAGGTCTTGTGTTCCCGTGCTGCTGGATGCTGATGAGGGCATCTCTGAAGGTCAGGTCTAAAGACAAACAATTGGCCGGTGCCCTTGTATCAGGAAATGCCCGGGCCATGACTAAGGCTTGCATCTCTTTCTATTGATTTGCAGGCAGAGGAAATGAAGCATCTTTCTCTCTCTCCTCTCTCTCTCTCTCTCTCTCTCTCTCTCTCTCTCTCTCTCTCTCTCTCTCAAACTCCAGTGGGCCTAGCAGTTGCCAAAACTGAAGTATGATGTGTGCTGTGTGTGCACTTCTGCATGCTGCATTTGCATATTGTATTCCTGTTTTAAGGCTGAATAATGGATTCAGGTTCTGAGCAGTAGAAACGCTACATAAATGACTAGCCAGGCTGTGCTCAGGTTTGTGCTCAGGTGAACTTTGCCCCACTTTTGCTGCTGCTGCTGCTGCACTTGGAAAATAAACCCAAGGTGCACACATCTGAGGACGGAGACCTGGGGGCTCGGAGGAGGTAAGGAGAGGCTGGTCCAAACCACTGGATGTTTTTCCTGATGGCCAAGGAGCTCGTTGTCTGTGGAATGTGAAACAGCAGAGGAGGACAGCATCGCTCTACTAAACCTGAGAGTGAGTTTAAGGCTGCTGTGTGCTGGGAAGAACTGCCCATTGGTGTCACGTGACACTAGGGTTTAGATGACCTCCTAGGGTCACACAGCAAGTGAGAGATGTAATCATGACCATGAGTTAGGAACAAATTTATTTTTTGAACCATCCGAGTATTAATGACCTACCTTGTGTTCTGTTTCCTGTTGGGGACTAGAGAGAGAAATTGAAAAGAGTCTCCACCTAAAAAAGCAAAGTAAATTAACTACATGTTGCTAAAACTAATAATAAATTAACATGAAAGAGTCAATGATGGAAATGATGTGAAATCCAGGATTTGCTTCAAAGTAACTGTGCAGGGAGGAGGGGATGGGGTGGGGTAGAGAGGAAGTGAGACTAAGTCATGAGTTAATCATTGTTGAAGTTTGGGTTTGGGTACATAAGCGTTCTTTGTCTCAAGTTGTATGTTCTTTTGAAACTTTCCACTGTAAAAGTTTTTTTTTTAAGTATCCCATTTACAACAAGAAGCAACAAACACATTAAATTAAACCTTCCAAGAAATGTGTTGTACCTATATAAAAAAAAATCTATAACACCTAACTGAAAAACCTAAGGACTCAAATAGAGAAACAGAATATTCCTGGATGGGAATTTTTGTTATCATAATGACGTCAGTTTTCACTCTAAGTAATCTGTAAATTCAATGTCATTCCAACTGAAATTCCTGTAGGATTTATTGGAACTTGATTTTCAAATTCATATGGAAAAGAAAATATGCAAAAATAGCAATGACATTTTAAAAAGAAAAATGAAAAGGAAATTATCCTATCAAGGATCAAAACACATTACAAAGCTATAATTAAAATAGTGTGATATTGGCATAAGAAAGGACATGTATTAATAGAACAAAATAGAGAATTCAGAAATAGACACATGTAGATTTGAAAATCTGGTTTAATACAGAGATAACATTTCAAATCCTTTCCCTCCTGACTGGGGACAAATTCAGGTTTTCACTTGGAAAATAACGTACTTATAAATATTTGTCTATATGTCAATATATTTATATGTTGATATATTTATGTATAGCCTATTTATGTATAGCCTATTTCTACATTTCTATATCTTGCATATGTATTTTAAATACTTATTTTATATTTTTATACATTTTGTTTGAAAACTAGTTTATTATATTTGTTTATATATTCTACGTAGATAAATTTTTTTTCCTTCCAGTTTTATTGAGATATTATTGACATACAGCACTGCATAAGTTTCAGGTGTACCACGTAATGATATGACTTACATATATCATGAAACAACTATCACAATAAGTTTAGTGAATATCCATTATCTCTTATAGAATATCCATTATCTCTTATAGATAATATCCATTATCTCTTATAGATATAGATCCAATATCCATTATCTCTTATAAATGAAGGAAACAAAGTTTTTCCTTGTGATGAGAGCTCTTAGGATTTACTCACTTAACAGCTTTCATATATAACGTACAGCAGTGTTCATTCTATTTATCATGTGGCACACTGCATCCCTAGTACTTATTTATCTTACAGCTGTAAGTTTGTACCCTTTGACCACCTTCATCCAGTTCCCCCTCTTTCCACCTCCCACTTCTGATAACAACAAATCTGATCTCTTTCTTTTTTTTTTTCTTTTTTTCTTTTATTTTTTTATACAGCAGGTCCTTATTACTCATCCATTTTATACACAACAGTGTATACATGTCAATTCCAATCTCCCAATTCATCACACCAAAGACTAAATAAAGGTGAACAAAACATTTTCACCTGTATGGCACTTATAACTTGCACACATAAATGTAGACTATATATAGTATATATACGTGCATGTATATGCTTATATACGTGTATATGTATGTGTGTTTTGTATATATGTATGTATGTATTTGTACATGACATACATGACAATATGAGGAGATGCAAATGTCTGGTGGGGGAGGTGAGGAAGGCTCCTCGGGGGGAGACCTTACAAGGAAGAGGCTAGTCCAGCCCAAGCAGAGCAGCCCTGAAAGCCCACGTGGGAGGCCTGGAGGCTCCCCAGGGTCAAGATGTCAGAACAGTTCAGTGTGACAACAGAAAGTGGTCCACGGCAGGGAGAGGCCCGCAGCAAGGGTGGAAATAAATGGTAGAGTCCAAGCTTGACTGTCAAGGGTGTACGACTAATCCTAACTTGCGAGGGAGCCAGCAAATATCATTGAAAGGAGGACAGAGTCGGGACACGACCGGGTGGATGCTAGCAGGACCCTCTGGAGGACAGCTCGGAGACACAGGAACCAGAGACAAGCAGGTACGTCTGGAAGTCATTGCAGTGACCTGATCTAGACCAGAGGCTGAGAGCTTGGAGAGGAGGGATGGAAGCCAAGTTCAGGTGAGAAGCCTGGTTACTGACGGGAAGAGGGAAGAGGAAGTCAGGATAGGACGGGGTCACAGCCGGGTGCCCATGGCAACCGCCAGGGAGTGTCTTGCTTCTTAAACAATGATGCAAGGCCATTGCTATTTCTGCCAGGAGCCCCGTGGATGATCCCACCAACCAGCTGGAGTGGAGAACCACTGAGGTTCTGGGCCAAGGTGGCTGGAGGGGGTTCTGAACTGAGACAAAGGAGGAGGAAGAAGAGGTAATTGGAGGAAGCCAGATGGGCTGAGTTTGCATCAGGTCCTCCTGGAGAGGCTGGTTCATCCACAGGTGGGGGGGAGCCACCATCAGTCACCAGGAGGAGCTTCTGTCAGGTGTGATGGCACCTGTCTTAGGGAGCTCAGGCCACTGTGACAAAATACCAGAGACCAGGTGGCTTAAACAGCAGGCGTCTATTTCCTCACAGTCCTGGAGGCTGGACGTTCAAGCTCAAGGTGTGGGCAGGGCTGGTTTCTGGTGAGACCCTCTCGTTGGTTTGCAGGTGGCGCCTTCTCGCCACACCCTCATGTGGTCTGACCTCTTCGCACACACATACCTGGCTTCTCTTTGTGTCCTAATCTCCTCTTCTTATGAGGTCACCAGTCACATCAGATTAGGGTCCATCCTGACGGGCTTGTTTTAACTTAATCACCTGGTTAAAGGCCTTATCTCTAAATACAGTCACATTCTGAGATCCTGGGGGTTGAATTTGGGGGGAACATAATTCAGCGGGTAAAAGCATCTTAGTGGTGGACAAATTAACCAGAAGGCAGCTTTGTTCCCTGAGCCCTGAAGGGACCAGCTGCCAACAGGTTCCATCTGATAAGGAGCCGGTGACCTTCTTGTTTGGAGGAGGAGGGGCTCTTGCTGGGTGTGTATAGTGAACCTGCCCTCGGTCCACCCCCACTAGACCATGGATGAAGGGGAGGCGAAGGTCTGATGACTGCATCTCACCAGGGGAATAAAGAACATGCTTTTATTTCCTCAAAGTCAAAACAAGAACAAGTGCTTGCTGTGTGTCTGAGGTACCATCTCATTTCACCCTCACATCAGCCAATAAGCGATGTGTCTACTGTCACTCTCTTTGTTTCTAAGATGAAAAGCATGCTTGGCGTGGAGGCGTGACCTGCTGGAGGTCCCTCGGCTGGAAAGTGGTGATGCCAGGCCTTGACCTTGGCCCATCTGACTCTCCAGGGCCCGTGACTTTAACCCCCATACTGCAAACAGTATTTCTTTCGCTTAGAAACATTTCTAATTCTTTTAGAACCTCTTAAAGAAGTTCTTAAGGAATTCTTGGGTCAAGGAGGTGATCTTCTGTCAAAGTTTTCAAATTGTTTCTTCTCCCTGTGACTCTGAAAGCCCTTGACAGTCTTACAGATGTGACAGTGAAGAGCATCCCAGCTTGGATGTTCCCTGCGTGGCCTTACAGCAAGAACATGTGTAGTTTTCTCAGGTGGCCTCAACAGCGAGACAGAGAAGCAGAGGAGAAGTGATGGGCCCAGAGGTGGCTCAGAAAAGAGGTGGTGATGACCGATGAAGGGCCTTTTGATTACTATCTCCCAGCAACACCCAGGGGACTGTTCCTGAGAATGAACTGGGCTAAGTGACATGATCCAGGGGTTGCGAAGCGGTCCACACCTGGTGGTGCCGGCACAGACGTTGGGGGGAATAGAGAAGTCTCCCTGGGCATCCCAGCATGAACATGGGGAGAACAGAGCATCGAGGGCGTCATCACAGAGTTCCGTGTCTTTGTCCACTGTCAGCCAGGGACCAGTCACTTTCAAGGATAGAATGTCACCACTTGGTGGAAGATGGGTGGGTTGCCAACTTCCTGTAAGAAACATCACTATCATCCTGTGACACTGCCTCCGTATTCCACTTGGAAAGACAGGCATACAATCAGTATATTCCAAAGAGACTAATTACCTAGGGAAGTTGTTTTTAAAAAGCAATAAAAATTATACAGAAATCGGTGCTACCCACACTGGGCCTTGTAATAATAATAATACGTACAGGATTTTAGCTGAGGGGGTGGAGTTCTTTTTTTATATATATAAATTTATTTTATTTTATTTTTTTTATGGCTGCATTGGGTCTTTGTTGCTGCACGCAGGCTTTCTCTAGTTGCGGCGAGCGGGGGCTACCCTTCGTTGCGGTGCACAGGCTTCTCATTGCGGTGACTTCTCTTGTTTGCGGAGCACAGGCTCTAGGCACGCAGGCTTCAGTAGTTGTGGCACGCAGGCTCAGTAGTTGTGGCTCATGGGCTCTAGAGCACAGGCTCAGTAGTTGTGGCGCACAGGCTTAGTTGCTCTGCGGCATGTGGGCTCTTCGCAGACCAGGGCTCGAACCCGTGTCCCCTGCATTGGCAGGCGGATTCTTAACCACTGCGCCACCAGGGAAGTCCCAGGGGTGGCGTTCTTGAATTGCAAGTCTGTGACCCATAGAAGCAGAAGTGCAAAAAGCCTATAAAGTTATTTGCTGAGGAAATTTATGTTAAATATATTCTGTGAATATCCTCTTCTTATCTCCAGTGTGCAATAAGATGGAAATCATCAGGTATCTTTGGAAATCACCTTCAAGTTGGAAACATCTGGGTATTGCAGAAAATTGAATGAATTCACTGAAGGAAAAAATTACCTTATTTTTCATATATTGCCAACCAGGACAAGTATACTCAAATAAAATAAAAGTTCTTTCAGCGGCTGTCACAAGAAGCCATTAAAGAAAAATGTGGGCACCCTCATAGCAGAAACAAGTTTGTTTTTTAAGGTCAAAATAGATGAATTGAAAAGAATAATCTTTATTGCTAAACAGATATGCTCTCAGTCCTCCCCTGACTGACATCATTTATGGATATTTTCTCCACTTGGTGGATTATCTGTGGCCAAATTATAATTGCCCTTGGACGTTCCCTGGCCACCTGTACAAGCGTGGTCAAGCACAAGTCCAGCTTCCCGTGGGCAGATGGGCGAGGCAAGAAAGATCAGAGGCTGGCACAGTCACTCCCCAATCTGGGCAGGGGGTGTGGGATGGGAGGGGAGGCATGCACCCAGCTCCATTATAAATCACTTTGAGCTCATCTCTTGTTAGAAAACACACATCTTTCCTAATGGAATGGGCAACTAAGACCTATAATAATAGATGCTGTAAATATGCATAAACATCAGTTATCTTGAATTTCAAATATTCTTATAGGACAAAAATGGATATATTTTCCTTATTATTCATTCAAATAAATTCTAGTCTGTTTGTGTAATAATGAATTTCTTCCCCTTTCTGTGCTGACTCATTCTGCTTGCTGGAGCATTTCTTATTTCTCCTCCTGAAAGGACCTAGCGAGAGCCTGGAATCAAGACTGCTGGAAGGAGGGGCAGCTGTTGAGATTGAAGACAAGTACGAACCACTGTTTTCTTTTCAAGTTACCACCAGGTCTGGGTCTCGAGCCATCAGAGGCCCTGGGGACCCAGGGAACATCCATCTTATATTCTGCACCATATATGTCCTTGTACCACATTGGGTGCTTCAACACTAATGTTTGAAAGTTTGAGATCATGAGACGAATAATCATTAACCCAGACGAAATGTCTGGAGTTTCCCTGATTGAAACAAGTCAGGTGGAACCCACGAGAGGGATCACAGGAGAAGGCCCCGCAGGAAAGGGTGAGTTGACATTCATACCAGGCAAACTCGGGGTGGATGAGGGGGTCTCAACACTCCAGTGCAGAGCTGCTGTAAATAATCTGTGCCTTTCTTCTTTTTAGCCTCTACAGATAACGCCACCTAACATTTCAGCTTGACCATCTGCAGCATTGACAAAAAACTTGCAGAGAGCTATTATTTATTAAATATTTCAATGAGTGATATTATAATAACATTATAATATAGTTCATTGTCTCCATATGAAAAATGAGGGACAATGAAGACAAGAAAGTCTGTCACTTCTAGGTAACACAAGGAAAAGCTGAATGCAGACTCAGCTTTTCTCCGTGATGCGCAGGCAGCTTAACCTGTTCTCTGGATAAGACCTCCCCAGAGAGCGGGCCACACTCATGACACTCTCTGCTGTGTCCCTCCCCTACGCTTAGTATGTGCTCAATACATAATACCCAGCAAATTGCCATCAGTGTGAAAGCAACACTTTGCTTGGTCCATGGAGTCACATCCAAGGATGCAAAGAGGTGAAAGGAATTCAGATCTTTACTTCAGCGTCTCCAAAATGCCTAAGGGAAACAGACAACACGGAGAAGCCGACTTTCTTGAATGTCCTTGCCTTTTCTCTGTCATTATTCCTCTTGCTCCAGAACCAACTAGAGCTTCCTCAGATGTCATTCTTCTCCAAATAAGCCCCTCGAAATGCTTCCTCTGCAACCTGGCCACCATTACTCCTGACCTTCTCTTCTCCCTGCTATTCTACCAGAGCTTGTAGATTCTCTTCCCAATAGACACACTGTCTCTTTCAAAATTCTGACTACTTTCTCTATGCTTTGGGCTGTGAAAACACACACACACACACACACACACACACACACACAGAGTAGCCAAACTGGAAAAAAGAAAGTAGTAGGTACAGCAAGAATTTCCCCACGCAGAATGGTGGTGGTCACATGGTGGACTTGGACTCTGACATGAAGATATTCTCTATTTTGTTTCGGGTCAGCCACTACCTCTGGGCTCTCTGCCCTGGGGACACCTGCAGAGGTCTCAGCCAAAAGGAGCTGCTTTAGGGAGTTAGAGGTGCCCATTATTTTATTTGTCTGTTTGTTTTGTTCTGGTTTTGTTTTCCAGAAAGGTTTGACTTTCATTTGTTGTTTCGTCCACATGAAAGATTTCTGTTTAATATTCTAATTTTGAAAGTCTTATATTTGCCTGTTGTAGTATAGCCTACACTATGAAATCTAGCGCTCTTACTGTTTGTCTTTTAAATTATCTCTTTACTGTCCTGGTTTTATCTTTATCTTGTTTATCATTGTCATGGGTTGAATTATGTCCCATTCCCCCAAATTCATATGTTGAAGTCCTAAACCCCAGTATGTCAGAATGTGATAGTATTTGGAAATGGGGTCGTTGCAGATGTAATTAGTTAAGAGGAGGTCATGCTGGAGTAGGGTGGGCCTTAATCTAAAATGACTGGTGTCCTTATAAAAAGGGGAAATTTTGACACAGAGGTGCATGCAGGGAGAAGGCCATGTGAACATGAAGGCTGAGATCAGGATGACATTTCTGAAAGCCAAAGAACACCAAAAGTTGCCAGCAAACCACCAGAAGCAGGGGAGAGGCCTGGGACAGATTCTCTTCAGAGCCTTAGAAGAAACCAGTCCTACTGACACCTTGATCTTGGACTTCCAGCCTCCAGAACTGAAAGACAATACATTTCTGTTGTTTAAGCCCCCAGTATGTGACACTGTGTTATGACAGCCTTAGCAAACTTATGCAATCATTTTAAAGTATTTTATAGTTTCTTTTCACTTTTTTTTTAACCCTTGCATTTAGTCTTGCTATCATTACATCCCTGTTTTTTCTTAAAGTCTGATTTTATTTATCTGAACATATGAATCTTTTATTATTTCAGACTTCATCTCTCTTGGTCCCTTTATTTTGTTTATGTTATTATTGGGCCAGATGTTACCTTTTGCCTCTGGTCCTCTCAATAATTTGCACATTGGTTTTACTAAATTTGTCACCATCATCAACATGATTTCTTCTCACGCTGTACTTTGTATGATGTTCACAAGAACTGTGGCTATCACAGTGTGTACCCCACAAGTACCTGGCATGCTTGGTACTTTTTTCCCTTTCTCTCTGCTCCCCAATTTCCCTTCATGAATCTTCCATCTCCTTCAATGATGATTCTCTAAAATTTTTCACCTTGTTTATCTCGAGACTCTCAAGCCAAAAATTTTCTCCTAGGACCATTATGATTCTCCTTGCACAGATGAAACATTCGGTGATTGGAACGTGTGGTTTTCAGACGTCATACACCATCAAGGCCCTTTTGGAGGAGGAGCCACTTCACAGGCCCCGAGCTCAGGCAGCCCACGCCAGGTTTAATGTTCTGCTCTTGCATTTTGAACTTCCTTGTTTCTGCACTAGGCCCTGCAAATTATGTAGCTAGTTTTGTTTGGAGAGGAGCCTTTTCTAAAATCCATACACTCATATCTTTGATCACTGGATGCTGAGAAAATTGCACACACTTTGCGCCCTATGACAGCAGGTCCACCAGGAAAGGACCGTCCCTGTGGGGCTTGGACAGGATGTTGCTGAATTTCCTGCTTGGTTTTCATGGAAGGAAGCCCAATAGAGACTCTGTGATCAGGCTCTTTAAAGCGTTCCTAGGCAGCCTGCCTTGAAAGTGGTATGTTTCCAGTAGGACTGGAATGCATCAATATGCAAAAATATGTTTTTGCAATCTCCAATGCCTGAAGGAGAAGACTGAACAAAAAAGAATCCTATAGTACAGTGAAGGGCTGTTGGATGACATTTCAGCTCTCAAAGATCCCCCAGGTCTGCAGAATTGGTAAACTTCATGCCCCCAGTCCCCCAGCACCTGTGTCTCCTATACACCCTACATCACAATGCCTCTTCCCCCACTTCTGCCCACAGACCAGTCTCAGCTTCAACCACTGGTTTACGGTCCATCTTGACTAACTTCCTGCCCTAAGTCCCTCCCAGAGTCAAGGCCCATCTTGAACCTCTGGTTAGATCACTCCCTCCCTCCTGTTCTTTCCAGACCCCTTCCCTTTGTGCCCAGGATGTAGCAGGACAGAATCCTAGAAACACAGCTCCTCTCTCTAAGTGGATTCCGTGCAGATCTCTCATTGTTCTGCTAGGACTGTCAGCAAGCCTCCCCACTACGCTTCTCCCTGGATTTCTCACCACTGAACAAAGCCAGCCTCACCAACCCAATGGGGGGGTCCCTCGCTGAACAAAGGGCTTGACCCCCGACACAGATTCCCAGCATGCCCCAGTAGGTGCAAAAAGCAAAGCAGAACAGTACTTGTAAATGTGGAAAATGTGTTTGCATTGTCTCCAAAGTCTGAAAGGAAACTTTTTTTTTTTTTAAATACTGTAAGAGCTATCGGATCTTTCTCTTTCATACCCAAAATTTCATAAATATTTTGTTCTTGTTCTAACAAAGAAGAAAATTGTATTTCACATGCCAGATATTGTAAAGTTCATCTGGGAAATAAATTCTTAAGACTATCTATATCATTTTTGAAAAATAAAAATGGTGACGTGAGACATACTCTAAAGAATATTATAAAGCAAAACAATGATGACCAACAGTACAATGATGGCCCAGAAACAATTAAACAAAATAGAAATGACGAAAACACATGTTACAAATAAAGGTAACATATGATAAAGGTAATATTGCAAATTAGTAAGGAAATGAAAGATTTTTTCATCAAAATCATATTTGTACAATTGGCTAAGGTTTTGGGAGATATGATTAAGTCCTTACTTTTCATGTTAAACCAAAATGAATTTCTGACAGATGAAGGATTTGTACCCTTAAAAATTTATCCAAAGCCATAAAAATAAGAGAATACTGGTGAAAGATTTATATTACATGAAACTGAAATGGGGACTTAGAAACTCAACACCAAAGACAGACAGGTAGGTCACCGGGACGGTTTCAACCAGGATTGCCAGACATTTACGAGGCCAGAAACACAGCGTACACGTGACGGCCTGCATATCACACGTGTAAATATCCGCAAGTTATAAAACAAATTAACACATTGTTAAGTTAAATATGATGTATCCTTTTAACTTGACAAATATACTATCACAGCAAACAACAAAAGCAAAAAAATTTGCATAAAGCCATGGTGTTTATATGACTGGAAGTTGACAAAATATCAAAAACCAAACTTAACCATTATTGCATTGTGTCTGGATGTTCTGTCACCAAGCCAGCAATATTTGGGGAAGTCATACAACAAATGTGTGCATAATTAACATGTTATATTTATTCAATAAAATTATTTTCTTGTTTTCACTTCTCAAAAATCACTATATTATTTTTTCTGCATAAGTTGCATTCCATTGATACTAATGATTTAAAGGATTAAAAAATAAAATTTAATTGCATTCCAAATGTACAAAATTTGAACTATTTTCTTCAAAATAGAAACTGAATGAAGATAAAACATCTAAAATTATTTTCGTGAGTTTTCAAAGAATATTTTTCTTCTAAGATCGTCAAGATTTTAATTAAAATTAAAAGACAAAGTTTCTACCATATGACTCAGCAATACCACTCCTGGGCATATACCCAGATAAAATCATAATTCAAAAAGATACATGAACCCCAATGTTCACTGGAGCACTATTTACAATCAGGACATGGAAGCAACCTAAATGTCCAACAACAGAGGAATGGGTAAAGAAGATGTGGTACATACCTACAATGGAATATATTACTCAACCATAAAAGGAACGAAATTGTACCATTTTCAGAGACGTGGATGGACCTAGAGACTGTCATACAGAGTGAAGTAAGTCAGAGAAAAACAAATATCATATAATACTGCTTATATGTGGAATCTAGAAAAATGATACAGATACACAGATGTAGAGAACAAACGTATGGATACCAAGGGGGGAAAAAGGGGGATGAATTGGGAGATTGGGATTGATATATATACACTATTGATACTATGTATAAAATAGATAACTAATGAGAACCTACTGTGTAGCACAGGGAACTCTACCCAATGCTCTGTGGTGACCTAAATGGGAAGGAAATCCAAAAAAGAGGGGATATAGGTATACATATAGCTGATTCACTTTGCTGTACAGCAGAAACTAACACAACATTGTAAAGCAACTGTACTCCAATAAAAATTTAATTAAAAAATTAAAAGGGTTGGGGCTTCCCTGGTGGCGCAGTGGTTGAGAATCTGCCTGCCAATGCAGGGAACACGGGTTCGAGCCCTGGTCTGGGAGGATCCCACATGCCGCGGAGCAACTAGGCCCGTGAGCCACAACTACGGAGCCTGCGCGTCTGGAGCCTGTGCTCCGCAACAAGAGAGGCCGTGATAGTGAGAGGCCCGCGCACCGCAATGAAGAGTGGCCCCCGCTTGCCACAACTAGAGAAAGCCCTCGCACAGAAACGAAGACCCAACACAGCAAAAAATAAATAAATTAATTAATTAATTTAAAAAAAAAATTAAAAGGCAAAGTTTAAACTCATGGTTACAAGAATTTTAAATCACTATTATCTATGAAGAACTGAAACTTCAAATTTATTTTTATTACATCTTACTAAATATTTTAATAAAAACAAAAGCATGTGCAAGTCCAACGTTCACTGTTCTTGTTGTGAATAGAAAGAAACGGAATCATCCTTTACACCCGTTGTACTTACACGTGTGTGTGTGTGTATGTGTATGATATTAATCCTTACAGAGAGTAATGTGTGTATATATATATATATATAAGTATATATATATATATATATATATATATATATATATATATATATGGAGACAGAGAGACTATGAATTATTCAGTATTGCAACATGTTCCTTGGCCACCATGTGCAACTGTGAATAGAAAGACCTCCAGATTCAAGGATTTGCACACACAAAGAGGCAAGAAAGTGGACACTCAATCCAACCATTAAATTGTATTTTAATATGCCAGACTACATTTATTTCATACTCTCCAAGAGGCAGCATTTGACCAGTCTGTCTTCTTTCTCCCCAAAGCACTTGTGTCACCCAGTTCTCCCCACTCGGGAGCAGCTGCTCTTCCCAACTTTAGCTGCACACAGCACACACACCATCCTAGTATGGAGACACAGTCCCCTTTGTTTTAAGGACATGAGCAAGAGGTGAGAAAGTTTTCTAGGAAGCTGAATGATGTTAGTCAAAAGAGCTGTTATTTAGGGTATGGACCCCACTGTACCAGTGCCAGGCAAACCCAGTCCCTAAGAGGCACTGCCTTTGATAACGATGAAAAATCACTTTCTCATAAAACAAACTAGAACCCATGAATAAAGTCAAAAAAACAAACTAGCAAACTCAAATATATGTGTGTCACATACACGACAAACCAATGCTTAATAGCATTACTATGTAAAAAACCAAATTGTACAAATGGTTTCACAAGTGTTCCCAATGTAATATGTGTAAGGATAATGACACCAAACAATTCATGAGAGAAAGACTATAGAAGACAAACTATATATATAAATGCATGTATAAAATATATAAATATATTTTCAAATATATAATATATAAATAGATATATATAATTCAAACTTAACAATAGGCCTTACCTTCCTGGTAAAAGAGCCATGGCGGAGATCCTGGGCAACCTCAAGGCTACTATTTGCAGGTTTAAGAGAAGACCTGCCTTTTGAGAGAAGCAAGAATGGGAGCCCACAAGGAAGTGGGGTTGGGAGAGCTGGAAGGGCACCAAGGATGCTATTTCAGGCAGCAGAGTGGTGGCAGTGGTCAAAGGCCACAGAGCGATCCAGAAGGGGACGGGCTTCCTTACTTCACCTTTGGGGTCCAGAGAGGCAGGAAAAGACAGGCTGTCCCGGTGTTCGCTGTTGTCAAGGTGATGGAGAGTAACGATCACCAGCGTGGCTCCGAGGGCCCATGATGTGTTAGGAGCTGTGCCAGACACTTTCAGGGGGCACCTGTTTGATATCTGACAGCCTTTTTCTCATTTGCCCTGAGAAAAAATATAGTCCATGGCCCTCGGGAGGTCACCAGGTATCTCTGAAAGAGCGAGTCAGAAAACTGATGGCTTTGCCAAAAGCAGATTTGCAAATCCGGCACCCGATGCTATTTTAAATAGCCTAGGCCTCTACTAGCACAGAAATTAAACTCACCAGCTTTTGCTTAGAGTTATTGGACTCTATATCTAAAACGTCACTTCTTCTTTCATAAAACACATAGCAAGAATTTTCTGCTGCCATTATTAATTTAAACTAGCAATAAACATTTAACTAGACTCTTAGGACAAACAGCCAGTGAGACTAAAAATAAATTATTTTTATTTGCCACTAGCTGTTAAACAAAGGACTTTATAAGTCATTTCTGTTTAACAAAGGACTTTACAAGTCATTGTTAAAAAGAAATATTACAAGAGCCAAGTCTTGGAAACCATGCCCATTTTCCACTATATCACAGAATTATGTATTAAATAATAGAGGCCCAAATAAAATCAGAACACACTTTTTTCTAAGTCATCCTTTTCATAGCCACATTCTCACTGGAATACTGTGCTAAAGACAGTGGTACTAATTTTATCCTAGATTTAACTAAACTGAGATAATTACAACCCTAAATTTTAGTTTTACAAAAGAAAGGCTGTTTTCCATTGATCCAGTAGATTCTTGCCCTCTGCTCCTCTCCTGGGCTCCCATACATATTGCCATCTCTACTCCATAGAGAAGTTCTCCCCAGTAATAGCATTTGATCCTGGAAATAACAGACAAATTGAAAACAAAAGGGTTAATTGCTTGCCTCCTTCAAAGGTGGTCTCTAAAGCAGAATTTCTGGATTACATGTGAAATTGCTTTTGTTAAATAAGCACCTTCTAGAAAAACCAGGAAGAGTGTATATTTATACCTTCTTGAGTCTGAAATAGCAGGACGTGGAGGGCATTTGCTCTAAAAAGTGCTCCCAAGCAACTAAGTGTGGCCAAGGTCAGTTTCTTCTGCCTCCCAGAAGCTTCACTGATAGAAGGTCAATGTCCCTTTTTAAGCCATGCAGATTCCAAGGCCTTAAAAATCCTGCCTCTCTCTCTTTTTCTTTTTTTTGGGGGGGGGGGTGGATATCACTTTTATTACTTTTGTTCACATAATACTTTTTAAAAAAATTTTTATTGGAGTATAGTTGCTTTACAAATCAACAGAGGAATGGATAAAGAAGATGTGGTACATATATACAATGGAATATTACTCAGCCATAAAAAGGAATGAAATTGGATCATTTGTAGAGACATGGATGGACCTAGAGACTGCCATACAGAGTGAAGTTAAGTCAGAAAGAGAAAAACAAATATTGTATATTAACACATGTATGTGGAATCTAAAAAAATGGTATAGATGATCTTATTTGCAAAGCAGAAATAGAGACACAGATGTAGAGAACAAACGTATGGACACCTGTCTCTCTCTCCATTGCTCCTCTCCAAGGACTCATCTAAGTTTTGATTACTAATATTGTTATTGTTGCTGTTGTTGTTATTTGCACTGTGTGATCTACCATGGAGTCAGAGAGATTGAAGAATTTTTGTAAGAACAGCTGACACGGTGTAGGCATAACCAGACTTCCAATACACATAGACAAATGCATAATTTTAATCACATGAATTTTGCTAAGATTGCAAAAAAATTCTGAGACACTGTTTCCCCATGGGTCACACTGCTGGTGTTCATGTGTGGCTGTACTTCACCAATTGGTCTGAACTCACATCACACCCAACGCTTCTGTTTTCTAAGGCTTAAGAATAATAAGCCTGGTAACTGATTCACTTTGCTGTACAGCAAAACTACCGCAACATTGTAAAGCAACTCCAATAAAAATTAACAAAAAAAAAGGAGAAGAAGAAGCCTGGGAGTGCAGGCACATAGTAGGCACTCGTTAAATATCTGTTTAATGAATGTGCACAATCTATTTGTGAGATCTTGAACTGCTAACTCCTTATGGTGAATTCTGCAGGAGAGAAGCCCTTGGCTTTGGCACTAGACTCTGCACTGGGGCAAGGCAGATGCTGGGGGATCTTACAGAGATGCTCCGTTCAGTGGGAACCACCGGGTGGAAGGGATGTAAAGGTATCCAGACATGGCTCAGGAAATCTACGGCAAGATCAAAGTGGGGAGGCTTGCTGATGTGGGATGGAAAATGGTCAGCATCAGGCAGGAAGTTATCACTGGTCTGTAGAGGGAGGGAAGCACAGGGATGTGTTAGATTTCAGTTCCCGAGATGGACACAACCAGCACCCACGGGACAGGGCCATAAGTGAAGTGTGACAGACACTAGACCCATCACAGGAGGGAAAATAAGGACCAAACCCAAGGTCCAGGTGGAATTACCTGGATCTGCAATGGGTCCAGTGTCTTGGGGCTCAGAAATAAAGGATTCATTTATAACGGCCGTCTGGTCAGAGTGACGCTTGTTGTGAAAGGGAAACCTTGCTCAGCCTCTCAGGGTTGGTCTGGACAAGTTTAAGTATCTGTCCAAGAAGGAAAAGGGAGGATGGAATGTCCCTATAACCCCAGCTAAAGAAAGAAGAGGAACTTGGAGTCTGGGCTACAGAAGAAGTGGGAACTGCCCTAGAAAATACGATTAAGCAGAAATCATTCAGCCAAGGCTATAAAATCATTTCATTTGACCCAGTGATTGTAAAACCCCTATTGTAAAAACAGGGAGAAAGGGGAAGAGGCAATAATTAGTATTTGTTCCCAAACTTAATTGCTTTTAAAATCAGATTTCTGTTCAGTAAGTGAATAGGGCGTATACCAAGAGAAGAAAATCACAAAGGAACTTTGCTTAAAAACCTGTTACTGTAGACTCTCAGTTCTTAAATCACACCTATTAGTTCCTACTATTGTTAGGGAAAATTGTAAAAGACTTTAAAGTGAGGGAAAAAATTACTGTGTGTCCCATCTAGCACACCTTTCCAAGGCCCCTGTTCACTGTCTTTGAATTATTTTACAACGTTGTAAGTTTTAGAAAATCGACATTAATACAAATTATTTTTGCCCATAAAAATGTAAATTATTTGCATCTGGCGTAATGCAATTGATTACTGACCCGTTTCCATCTATCTGTAGGATCTTTTCTGCGTCTCTTACCTGCCGTTGTATGTGTGGCACTTGGAATTCTCCTTTGAACAGGTCATAACATCTCACTGGTTCCCTCATTTATTGATGAGTTAAATAGCAGGACGTGTTTCTCCTAAATCAGTATGAGTCATGTTTATGTCTCTTTTAAAAGATTCTCATTTAATACTACAAAACAGTTGAGAATACTCAGTCATACGGAAAGATAAAAGGTTGAAGTTACATGCACTGGAACATGAACGAATAAAGTAAAAAAACAAACAAAAAACAAAGGACAGCATTTGTGACAGAAGAACTGTGAACTGGTCATTTGAAGACCTGGGCTCCAGTCTCAGGGCTGGCATTGATCGTGAGGCCCTGGGCAAGTCCGTGTAAAGGGGACTCTGGGACTCAGTTTCCCCTTGGGGGCAATGAAGGTGAACTACACTAGTTCTGATTTCTGTGATTCCACACCATTAAATTCAACTTGATTTGTCTTTGAACATGTGGCTTATAATCAATTACAAGGTAAAATCCTAAAGCATGGATCTCAATCATCAAACATTGGGTTAAAAAGTTTTCTCAATATAAAGCAAAAATCTCTGTTTACCCATCACTAAACAGGAGTGCGGGCTGCTGTCAGCAGGCAGGCTACAGTCTGAACACACCTGAGAAAGAGCTGCCAGGATGACCAACAGGGCTCTGGTCACTTAAAAGGGGCACACGGGAAGGAGGGGCATGGCTGTGCCCACAGCCCAGGCTTCAATGACCAGCAGCGAAGATGTCCAGCAGAGAGGTTTCAATGCAATTACCCTACAGTAGAAAGAGCAGCCATCCTGACCTACAAATTATCATTGGTCAACCAAATAATCAACAGATGTGACAGCCCTTGCACATTTCAATTTGAAATCAAGGTATAATAAAGGTATAACTGAATTGATGAATTGAAGCACATTAGCTTTGAATATATACATTTGTATATATGCATGTATACATATTCAGAATATACATACTTTCATGTATATATACATATATTCAAAACAGCTAACAGTGAAATGTTCCAAATATCTCTGAAATTTTTTTTTAGTATCTTTATTGGAGTATAATTGCTTTACAATGGGGTGTTAGTTTCTGCTGTATAACAAAGTGAATCAGCTATACATATACATACATCTGCATATCTCCTCCCTCTTGTGTCTCCCTCCCACCCTCCTTATCCCACCCCTCTAGCTGGACACAAAGCACCAAGCTGATCTCCCTGGGCTATGCGGCTGCTTCCCACTAGCTCTCTACTTTACATTTGGTAGTGTGTATATGTCCATGCCACTCTCTCACTTCTTCCCAGCTTACCCTCCCCCCTCCCCATGTCCTCAAGGCCATTCTCTATCTCTGCATCTTTATTCCTGTTCTGCCACTAGTTTCTTCAAAACCTTTTGTTTTTTTTTTTTAGATTCCATATATATGTGTTAGCATATGGTATTTGTTTTTCTCTTTCTGACTTACTTCTCTCTGTATGACAGACTCTAGGTCCAGCCACCTCACTACAAATAACTCAATTTCGTTTCTTTTTATGGCTGAGTAATATTCCATTGTATATACGTGCCACATCTTCTTTATCCATTCATCTGTCGATGGACACTTAGGTTGCTTCCATGTCCTGGCTATTGTAAATAGAGCTGCAGTGAACATTGTGGTACATGACTTTTTTTGAAATATGGTTTTCTCAGGGTATATGCCCAGTAGTGGGATTGCTGGGTCGTATGGTAGTTCTATTTTTAGTTTTTTAAGGAACATCCATACTGTCCTCCATAGTGGCTGTATCAATTTACATTCCCACCAACAGTGCAAGAGGGTTCCTTTTTCTCCACACCCTCTCCAGCATTTATTGTTTGTAGATTTTTTGATGATGGCCATTCTGACTGGTGTGAGGTGATACCTCATTGTAGTTTTGATTTGCATTTCTCTAATAATTAGTGATGTTGAGCATCCTTTCATGTGTTTGTTGGCAATCTGTATATCTTCTTTGGAGAAATGTCTATTTAGGTCTTCTGCCCATTTTGGATTGGGTTGTTTGTCTTTTTGATATTGAGCTGCATGAGCTGCTTGTATATTTTGGAGATTAATCCTTTGTCAATTGCTTCTTTTGCAAATATTTTCTCCCATTCTGAGTGTTGGCTTTTTGTCTTGTTTATGGTTTCCTTTGCTGTGCAAAAGCTTTTAAGTTTCATTAGGTCCCATTTGTTTATTTGTGTTTTTATTTCTATTTCTCTAGGAGGTGGGTCAAAAAGGATCTTGCTGTGATTTATGTCATGGAGTGTTCTGCCTATGTTTTCCTCTAAGAGTTTTATAGTGTCTGGCCTTACATTTAGGTCTTTAATCCATTTTGAGTTTATTTTTGTAAATGGTGTTAGAGAGTGTTCTAATTTCATTCTTTTACATGTAGCTGTCCAGTTTTCCCAGCACCACTTACTGAAGAGTCTGTCTTTTCTCTATTGTATATTCTTGCCTCCTTTATCAAAGATAAGGTGACCATATGTGTGTGGGTTTATCTCTGGGCTTTCTATCCTGTTCCATTGATCTATATTTCTGTTTTTATGCCAGTACCGTACTGTCTTGATTACTGTAGCTCTGTAGTATAGTCTGAAGTCTGGGAGCCTGATTCCTCCAGCTCCATTTTTCTTTCTCAAGATTGCTTTGGCTATTCAGGGTCTTTTGTGTTTCCATACAAATTGTGAAATTTTTGTTCTAGTTCTGTGAAAATGCCATTGGTAGTTTGATAGGGATTGCATTGAATCTGTAGATTGCTTTGGGTAGCATAGTCATTTTCACAATGTTGATTCTTCCAATCCAAGAACATGGTATATCTCTCCATCTGTTTGTATCATCTTTAATTTCTTTCATCATTGTCTTATAGTTTTCTGCATACAGGTCTTTTGTCTCCTTAGGTAGGTTTATTCCTGGGTATTTTATTCTTTTTGTTGCAGTGGTAACTGGGAGTGTTTCCTTAATTTCTCTTTCAGATTTTTCATCATTAGTGTATAGGAATGCAAGAGATTTCTGTGCATTAATTTTGTATGCTGCTACTTTACCAAATTCATTGATTAGCTCTAGTAGTTTTCTGGTAGCATCTTTAGGATTCTCTATGTGTAGTATCATGTCATCTGCAAACAGTGACAGTTTTACTTCTTCTTTTCTGATTTGGATTCTTTTTATTTCTTTTTCTTCTCTGATTGCTGTGGCTAAAACTTCCAAAACTATGTTGAATAACAGTGGTGAGAGTGGGCAACCTTATCTTGTTCCTGATCTTAGTGGAAATGGTTTCAGTTTTTCACCACTGAGAACAATGTTAGCTGTGGGTTTGTCATATATGGCCTTTATTATGTTGAGGTAAGTTCCCTCTATGCCTACTTTCTGGAGGGTTTTTATCATAAATGGGTGTTGAATTTTGTCAGAAGCTTTTTCTGCATCTCTTGAGATGATCATATGGTTTTTCTCCTTCAATTTGTTAATATGGTTTATCACATTGATTGACTTGCATATACTGAAGAATCCTTGCATTCCTGGGATAAACCCCACTTGATCATGGTGTATGATCCTTTTAATGTGCTGTTGGAGTCTGTTTGCTGGTATTTTGTTGAGGATTTTTGCATCTAGGTTCATCAGTGATATTGGCCTGTAGTTTTCTTTTCTTGTGGCATCTTTGTCTGGTTTTGGTATCAGGGTGATGGTGGCCTTGTAGAATGAATTTGGCATAGGGTGTCCAGCACTGTAGCTTGCTGGTCGTTGAGTGGAGCTGGGTCTTAGTGTTGAGATGGAGATCTCTGGGAGAGCTTTTGCCGTTTGATATTACATGGGGCCATGAGGTCTCTGGTGGACCAATGTCCTGAACTCGGCTCTCCCACCTCAGAGGCTCAGGCCTGACACCAGCCAGAGCACCAAGACCCTGTCAGCCACACAGCTCAGAAGAAAAGGGAGGAAAAAGAAAGCAAGAAAATAAATAAATAAAATAAAATAAAATAAAGTTATTAAAATAGAAAAAATTTATTAAAAATAAAAAAATTAAAAAGTAATTAAAAAAAAGGAGAGAAAGAAGAGAGCAACCAAACCAAAAAACAAATCCACCAATGATAAAAAGTGCTAAAAACTATACTAAAAAACCCCCCAAAAAACAAAAAACGGACAGTCAGAACCCTAGGACAAATGGCAAAAGCAAAGCTATACAGACAAAATCACACAAAGCATACACATACACAGTCACAAAAAGAAAAAATATATATATAAAAAAAATTAAAAAGGAAGAGAGCAACCAAATTAATAAACAAATCTTCCAATGATAATAAGCTCTAAATACTAAACTAACATAAATATAAAACCAGAAACAAGTTAGATGCAGAAAGCAAACCCCAAGTCTACAGTTGCTCCGAAAGTCCACTGCCTCAATTTTGGGATGATTTGTTGTCTATTCAGGTATTCCACAGATGCAGGGTACATCAAGTTGATTGTGGAGATTTAATCCATTGCTCCTGAGGCTGCTGGGAGAGATTTCTCTTTCTCTTCTTTGTTCACACAGCTCCTGGGCTTCAGCTTTGGATTTGGCCTGCCTCTGCATGTAGGTCGCCTGAGGGCGTCTTGTGGGACGTCTGAGGTCTTCTGCCAGCATTCAGTAAGTGTTCTGTAGGAGCTGTTCCACATGTAGATGTAGTTTTGATGTACTGGTGGGGAGGAAGGTGATCTCCACGTCTTACTCCTCCACCATCTTGAAGGCACCCCCTACGAAATTTTTTCAAGTTATTTATTTTCAAATCTTTGTTGAGTACTTAGAGGCCCAGATTTAACTTGGCAGAGAAGGGGGGCCGTGGGTGTAAAGATCGTGTTACCCAGCTGGCCACCGCTCTGGGACAAGCTGAGTGTCTCACGGGACAGTTTTAGAGAGACTCTTTTTTTTTTTATTGGAGTATATTTGCTTTACAATGTTGTGTTAGTTTCTGCTGTACAACAAAATGAATCAGCTATATGTACTCTTAAGAGTGACTGTGGATCCAAACTGTCCAACCAGAGGGAGGAGTGGAGAAAAATGGATCCTCCAGCCTCCACCCCTGTTGGCCAAAGCTTGTTCATCAGAGCATCATGGCCCTGAACTTTCGGGTTGGGGCATGCATGACACTGGTGGTTCCCCCATGGTCCATCCTTGGTGACAACAGGGATGCCCAGAGACAGGAGATGAGACCTTGGGTGTGACAAGGGGCACTGTCCAATCCTGCCCTCAGGCCACACGAAGGACTGGAGCAGCCGCCTCAGTGGTCCCTAAGGTGACAGTGGCCTGGACCCCCTCATTGCCAGGGCCACTCTCGTCAGAAAGCACGGCAAGCACACAGACCTGCAGAGGTGCGTAACCACATCCCAAACACACAGCAAAATTCTCAGAGTCTTTATGCATAATTCTATCTTGGCTTCATTTACTATCTTCCTTTTTTTTCCCATGAGAAAAATGTCTAGTCACTTCTGTATTCATGGTTCAAATGAGCAGCCTCCATTTTTTTTATTCCTTTCCCTTTGCCTCATGAATCAACGTGAAATATACTTTCAAACAAGTCTTTAAGGAGAGTCATATTTTCAGCATGTTCACTAACCTAATCTAGGAAAAATCACATCTTATAGAGGAAAGTTCACTGTCATAAGTTTAAATTGTCCCTCGAGCCCAAAAAATCCTGGTCCTAGAACCTGTGTATCTTTTACGGCTCGCTTCTTAACAGGCCTTAAATCTTCCATAAAGAAGGAGTCATTAAATAGAGAAATGCTAACCAGCAGACGGGTCTCATTTTCCCTTGTCTGGTGCAGTGCATATTTCTACCTGGATTAATGGCAGTCCCTCTAACCCAGAGCTGTCTTTCCAAGTTCTGTTTGACATACGTTTACAGCCACATCCAGCGGAAGCCATGACGTCGGGGTCCTTCTCCTTTCTGCTTCTTTTGCTGTTCCTTTTGATCTCTAATTGTAGGTGTCACACTTAGAGTACTCTTCACTGACGCAAAAATGTGGTGAAGAGCAAATAAGAGCTTCTGGCACATGTCCACTGTAGTATGGCGAATGACTCAGCATCATGAATGACAAAGAGCTACACAGGTAAGGGATCCAGATAACACCACCCTGGAGAGAAGTTTCTGATCCCAATAATGATCATTCATAGAACTTGTTGCTGTTCTGGCCACCGTCTGCTATGTCAGCTCCCAGCCCACCTCACCCCCAGTCGTTGCTGGGAACCCCCCAAGGGAAACGTCGTGGAGACCACATACAGAGTCTGGTCTCCATGGTGATGTGCAGCTAAGTGTCCAGCCATGGGTAGACAAAGCTCACATTCAAGTTGAGGTTCCATGGTTCCCCCTCCTGAGTAAAACTTTGCTGTCCTTTGCCAATGCTTCTTTCCTTGCCCAAGGATCCTTTTTTGCTTGGAGAGATGGGATAAGGGGCAATCTTTGCAATGGGCTCTCAGTAGCCCTACTGGCATCAGCTCCCAGGTTTCTTAACTCTTCAACAAGGTTTGGCTGAGCAGGCGATTCCCTTAAGAGACGTCACTGGGGCCTCATGAGACCCCTTGCATCAGTCATGGTCTGTGCAAAAAGCTGGCTCCTTGCCACGGAGCTCAGCTCCACCCAGTTGTAAAGAACCTCAAGCGTGGAGTATCCTGAGTCATGGCTGGGTGGTCAACAGGTCCGAGGATCCCTAGGAGAGGACTGTGCCTCAGGGGACAAGAAGGTCCAGCCCATAGCCTGGATCTGCTCCCAGAGTGACCAGCTGGTCCTGGTTTGCCCAGGACGTGTCCTGAGAACTGACTTAGTTTTGGGCAAACAAGACAACTAGTCACCATACCTGCATTTTTTGTGTCCTTCTTCCCTGCTTTAGAGACCCTGGGTTGATGGCGGGAGGTCTTTCCTAGCTTTTTTTCCAAAGGTCTCAGAGTATTCCAAAGAGGAAGTATCTCCTTCACGGAACAGCCTTACCCCTCATTCAAAATCAGTATGTATGCCCCACCACCATGAGAACTCCATCCTCATCTTCTCTTGCAACCTCTAACAGGACACAGAAGTTTCCCTCTTCTGGTGGTATTGCAATAACAAAACTATAACTCCCCTTCAAGCAAGCTGCCACC
Organism: Balaenoptera borealis; assembly: GCF_965194805.1. NCBI lineage: Eukaryota > Metazoa > Chordata > Mammalia > Artiodactyla > Balaenopteridae > Balaenoptera > Balaenoptera borealis. Next base: position 5,630,137 of record NC_138863.1, on the reverse strand, counting down.
TCAGGCCCTTTGCACTAGCTGCTCTTTCTGAAATAGTCTCTCTGCTTTCAAACCTTCACATGGTCTATGTTCAGACCTCCACACAACGTTACCTCCTTAGAGTGGTCTTCCACAATTACACGTCTAAAAGTACATGTGCCCATGACTCTCCATATTCATATTCTGCTTCATTTGTCTTCACAGGTTTATTATCACCTGTACTTTATACATCTAATTATTTGCTTAATAGATGTCTTCTCCACTAAAATGTAATCTGTACTAGGAAAGGGAGTAACTACTCTCTTCACTACTGTGACTCAAAGCCCAGAATAGTATTTGCAACATAGTAAGTGCGCAATTAAAAAATACCAGCTTAATGTATAGACGTTAGTGTCACTCAGTCTCTTGGATTCCAGATAGAGTTGCTTTAAATTACTCTCCATATATTACATAATAGTCCAATGACCCCTCCTCCCCCAAACCTTCTCCAGGTTTTCTAGGGAGGTCTAGATATTCCATGGATACTTCTGGTTCTTACCATCTGGGATTTCTAACAATTCAATTTTGGTACCTTGTCTCCATGCTCCTTGGGCTGTCTCTCTTCTGATTGCATTGAAATTCAGCCTTTTAAATTGGATTAGTCTATAAAACATTTAGAAAAGGTATTTGTGTTAAGGAAGATGGAAATAGTTATATTGTGGCAGTGCTAGCAACTTAAAAAGTGATACTGATAGAACAAATAGACAGAAAATGAGTAAAGATATAGGAGATCTGAACAACACTGTAAACCAACATAACATAGTTGACTTTGCTAGAAAAGTCCACCCAAAAAATGCAGTTCTTTACATTCTTTACAATTATTTACAAAACATTCTTTACAAATGCATACAGACCATTCACCAAGAAAAACCTTGTGCTGTCCATAAAGCAAGCCTTAATAAATATAGAAGGACTGAAATCACACAGAGTATGTTCTCTAAACATGATGGAATTAAATTAGAAATCCATAAGAAAAAGAAATCTGGAAAACTTCCAAACATGTGGAAGTTAAATAACACATTTTTAAATAACCCATTGGTTTAAGAAAAAAGAAGAGATACAAGAAAATATTTCCAAATGAATGAAAATAAAAATACAATATGTCAAAACTGCACTTATAAAGGAATTTATAGCTTAAATGCTTATATTAGAAGAGTTTAAGTCTAATAACAATTATTTAATCTTCCACCTTAAGGTAAAAATTAAGAGCTTTAGAACCAAAGTAAGTAGAAGAAATTTAAAAATGAGTAAAAATGAATAAAATTGCAAACAGATAAATAACAGGGAATACTGATAAAACAAAAAGCTGATTTTTTGAAAAAGAATTATTAAAATAGATAAACCTTAGCTAAAGTCATTAAGAAAACAGAAACATACAAATTAATATCAGAAATAACAAAGAAGACATTGCTATAGATATTAGAGATATTAGAATAATAAGGAAATATTATGAACATTTTCATGCCAATAATAACTTAGATAAATTCCTTGAAAAACACAAATAACCAAAACTGACAAAACAAAAAATATAAAATCTGAGTAGCTCTATACCTATTAAAGAGATTGAGTTCAAAGCAATAAAAATTATTTCCATAAAGAAAACACCAGACAAATGGCCTTATTGCTGAATGCTGGAAAAACTTTAGGAAAGAAATGAGACCAGCTCTATACATTTGTTTGGAAAACAGAAAAATAGTAAACATTCCCCAACTCACTTTGTGAGGCTTGTGTTACCCTCATACCAAAACCAAAAAAGACATTACAAAAAAGGAAAATTACAGACATATATCCTTTAGGAACATAGATACAACCATCTTTGCTAGCAAATTGAACCCAGTAACAAGGAAACTACATCATGATCAGTTGGGTTTATTCCAGGAATGAAAGGTTGATTTAACATTTAAAAATCAATCAACATAATTTATTAACAGAATAAATTATTCTGAATAAATTCAGAATAAATTGAAGAGAGGCAAAAAAATAAAAAGAATTTAACACAATCCAATACTCATTCATGATTTTTAAAAAATACCTTCAACAAACTGAGAATAAAAGCATCCCTCCCCAAGCTGATAAAGGGCATCTATTAAAAAACTACAGCTTACATTGTACTTAATGGTGAGAAACTGGATGCTTTCCCCTAATACTGGGAACAAGGCAAGTGTTTTCACTCTCACCAATCTTGTTCAATTTTGTCCTTGAGTTTCTAGCCAGTTCAACAAGAAAATAAAATGAAATAAAAGTATAAACTTGGAAAAGAAGAAGTAAAGCTGTTTTGTTTGCAGATCATTCATAGGGAAAATCCAAAGGATCTGATGATAACAAAGCTATTAAAACTACTAAGTGAATTTAGCAAGATCACAGGATAAAGTAACAATCCGTATATGAAAAACAATTGAGTTTCTATATACTAGCAACAAATAATTGGAAAATAAAATTTGAAACAAAAACAACACCATTTACAACAGCATCAAAAAACTATGGAATATTGAGGGAGAAATTTAACAAACTACGTGCAAGACCTCTACGCTGGAAATTACAAAGTGCTGCTGCAAATAATCAAAAGAGACCGAAATAAATAAAGAGGTATATCAAGTTAATGAATTGGATAATCCAATATTGTTAAAATGTCAAACGTCCCCAAAGTGATCTATAGATTTAATGCAATCCCAACCAAAATCCCAACAAGCATTTTGGTAGTTGGGATTCTACAAGCTGATTCTACAATTTATTTGGAAATGCAAATAATCTAGAATAGCCAAAACAATATTGAAAAAGAAGAATGGGTTGAAGAGCTAAGACTACCTGATTTCAAGACTTACTATAAATATTTATGTTTGTATATTTTTATAATATTAAATTAGTTTTTAAAAATATAATGGCCAATGTGCCAATTCTTAGAAGTCCTCTACCTATTTTTACAACTTAGATTCTAGGTTGCCTACATCACTCATCTCCCCTTAGGCCTCTCATCCATTTTTTCCTGCATATCGTTTTAAAATGAAGCAGATTAGCTAACTTTTTGTCTCTCTGTACTTTACCATCCAATACTCTCAGGGTTTTAGATTTTCATCAAGTGGCTTATCACAGTATTTTCTTCAATAGACAGCTTTTTTCCCAAGAAAAATTCTAGTTCTAATTCTTAAGCTAGTAAAATTTACACCTTCCTACAGGTATGGAGAATGATAGATAGATAGATGATTGATAGATAGATAGATAGATGATAGATAGATAGATGGAAATGTAGACTTTCCTTAACAATACTGCATTTTCAAGATTTCAGGAAAACATGATGCTAATTATTTCACTCTGTTAGAAGCTTCCAGTTTCTATGGTGATATAGTACCTCCAGCCATACCTGCCTGTTTGAGATCCCTTATAATTGGACTAAGACATTTGATATCAAATCTTTGACACACACACAGTTCAGTGAACAGTACATCATTTTGACCATGCATTTTACAGTGAAAGATAAATGGTTATGCATTCAGATGGTACATTAAACACATTTGTGGGATGTTAAATATTCAGAAAATAGGAATGCGGGGTTAGCACTCTTCAGAGCTCACTCAGAGTCAACCACAGTAAAACAGGGTGGTGGAAGCAGCCTCCATCTCCAAGTCCATTTTATTTATTATTATTATTTTATTTTTTGTTTTTGGCCACGCCACGTGGCCTATGGGATCTCAGTTCCCCGACCAGGGATGGAACCAGAGACCCCTGCATTGGAAGGGCCAAGTCTTAACCACTGGACCACCTGGGAAGTCCCTCAAGTCCATTTTAGAGGGCAAATTCCTGGAAATACCAGGGGAAACATATTTAAAACTTGCTTCTCAACATAATCCGGAATCATAAATTCTGTTACTAGAACAGCAAGCCTCCAATATACATCGTTTTATATTCAGTCTATTTTAGGAAACAAAGTAGGAGGAATCATGAGCATTTTGTAATTTGTTCCTGATGTGCTTTCCATTTTTCTAGAAAATGCATTCATCTATATGAATTTTGTCATGGGGGGATTACAAAGAAGACAAGAAAAGTAGATCTCAAGTGCCCACAGGTGGCCTCAGGAGCTCTCCAGCTAGTCCTTCACGACCGAGCTGGGCACACTGGGAAACGTGTTCGAGTCCCATGCCAGACTGGGGCACAAAAGACACGCTCCCCATGATCTGCAGGAAAACCTGTAATTCCCAGGGAAAACTCAAGGAGCCAGCTCTTCCATCAGTGAGAGCTGCCCCGTCTGTCTGGCCTGCCCGTAGCAGATCCTGGATGTACAGCTGGGTCAAGAGCACATCACCGTGACAAAGCATTTACAGTGAAACTCCACGGCTCACCGTTGTTCAGAGGCAAAGGCAGTGAAGGAAGAGAACTGAGCTGCTGGTGGGCGCCCACAAGGAGCTCAGCTCTAGGGCCCAGCAATGGAGGGCAGCGGGTGGTGCTCAACCCCCCCACGGGGCTGCGAGACGGAGAATCATCCAGGTTTCTCAACAACATCCTCAAAGTGGCCGAAGCTAAAAACAGGATCAACCACACAGCTGCTCCATTAACCCAGCACACCCTGTGGTCCGCTCTCCAGCCCTGAGGTGATGCTTTCTGAACCCCACGTCTGGGGTGAGCCCTGTCTGTGTAAAGAGATGGTATTTAACATTCTCTGTGAACACGTGACCTTGAAAGGAGAGGAGACCTTGTGCTCTGAGAGGAGAGAAGCAAATCGAATTAAAATTGGCTGGAACTAGGGCTTCCCTGGTGGCGCAGTGGTTGAGAATTTGCCTGCCAATGCAGGGGACACGGGTTCGAGCCCTGGTCTGGGAGGATCCCACATGCCGTGGAGCAACTGGGCCCGTGAGCCACAACTACTGAGCCTGCGCGTCTGGAGCCTGTGCTCCGCAACAAGAGAGGCCGCGATAGTGAGAGGCCCGCACACCACGATGAAGAGTGGCCCCCGCTTGCCGCAACTAGAGAAAGCCCTCGCACAGAAACGAAGACCCAACACAGCCAAAAATAAATAAATAAATAAATAAATAAATAAATAAATAAATAAATAAAAATTGGCTGGAACTTTACCCCGTATAGACATTGTTCTCGGCCCTTCAGAGGGTTCTGGTTACTAAAATAATCCCTAATACTGAACAGATGAAAAGAAAGCATGAGAAAATTTGAATAATTAAAATTCTAAATAGCAGCTAAACAATTGGGTGGATACCCTATGGCAGTTGAGGAATAATTGCTAGGTGATATTTAAAGATAAAATTGCTATTTGAAGAATACTGAATTTTAGACATACTCCCATAGACATCTAGAAGACATATTTTTCAGCAGAATGAGTAAGTAGGATAAATTCGTTAAGTGGTCAGTTTCACTAGATCTTGATGACATCACTCATTATTAGAGCCTTCATAAATTATAACATTTCCATTTACTTGGACACAGTGCTGGTTTCTGTTTGTCTGTTTTTTTGTTTTTAATTGAAGTAGAGTTGATTTACAATGTTGTGTTAGCTTCAGGTGTACAGCAAAGTGATGCAGTTTTATATACATATATATTCTTTTGCAGATTCTTTTCCATTACAGTTTATTACAAGATATTGAATATAGTCTCTGTGCCATACAGTAGGTCCTTGTTGTTTATCTATTTCATATATAGTGGTGTGTATCTGTTAATCCCAAGCTCCTAATTTATCCTTCCCAGCCCCCCACCCCTGTCTGTTTGTTTTTAACTAACACGCAACTAAGGGAGTGCAGAGTATCCAATTTGTGGATTTCTATAATCAACATTAAGTTCTAGGTTTTCTCATTTAGCCATTTTGGACACATTTCTTGTGATTGGCTACAGCTTGCTCACCACAAATGGGAATGCCATTCAGTGTAACACTGACCTAAGAAAATAGAATTGGGCAGGACAATTGGTTGGAGACACACAGAGGCACGATCTAAAGCTAAAAATAAAGACCGTTAGGTTTTGCACCCATTTTGCATTGTCTTCTCGTTACCTCCTCCATTAGCACAAATAATATAGTTGTATAAAGTACATCGAAACTATTATGACTCTTGTAATAAACGATTTCCTTAGCTCTGCTTAAAGGTTTCCATTTCCAATCAGACATCCAGCACCTTTCCCAGAGCTGCTTCCTTCACCTCAAAGAGAAAGAAAAGAGCTGGAAGCGTTTTTGGGAAACAAGTGACATAATGCAGGCATCCTCAAGCTTGGCTCCCCCCCAGTTACACTGACCACATGATGCTCACAGGCGTGACACAGTCCCGGGGCCTTGCCCGGGTGCAGGAGCAAGACCCTGCTTGCTGGCTGTCATTCCAATCCTCCTCCCCTTCCAATAAAGCAAAACACATGTGAGTCAGTGAGGATTCCATCCCGGAAGTAGCATCTCTGACTTGTTGTAAAGTAAGTCATTCACCAGCTTTAGTCCTTCACACGTTGCCAGTAACAAATTACTTGGAGTACACCAGTCATGCAGGCTACCGCCGCGTGTTGCAACAGCCCAGACGAAACGAGCTGGCACAGAGTATAGAATAAAACAACCTCGTCATCTTAAGTGACACACTCCAAAAAAAAAAAAAAAAATGGCAGTTATTTTGCAAGCAACTAAACACATTAAATCTAAGCCCAAAGTCTCCTAGGGAGTTGGGGATAGGCACACTGAAGAATATCCATTCTCTTTTACCAAGTAAAGTACTGAAAGGCACCCAGCTCTGGGAAGATCACATTTTCCAAGCCCCAAATTGGAACAAATCTGCTGCAGATGGTCAAAAAACAGACTAAATATTTAAATTCAAGATGGTCCTGTAAAATCTAAGATGTCGTGAAGTCAGGCAAGGGAAGCACTGAGATGCTCAGCCCAAATGGGGACAGAGGTGGACAGTTAGGGAGGGAAAAAGATCCAGAGGGCAGAGAGGAGTGGGGGGAGCTGCCCGATCCATGTGAGCATGAGGTGGGCGTGGTGGGCGTGTCTTTGTGCCTGGCGAGGCAGCACGGGGCTGTGTCCACCAGCCTGCACTGCTGTGAACCAAAAATTAGAGTCCCCAGTCCTGAGTCTCACGTTTCACTCTCCTCTTTGGGACTAACAGGAGAGCCCCTCCAGAGAATCTGCATGCATCTATTCTTGGATAAGTATTTCTAAACATTAGAACAACTGCACAAAACACGACAGCATCAGATCTACTCAGAAAATAGCAGCGAAGCCAAGAGCCAAACAAACTTTCACCTCGGGTGTCAAAATCACTCCAGTCCCGTGAAGGCAGAGCTGCTCTCGCGTGTTCCGAGCACTTTTCTAAACAGAGCATTGTAAGAGGATTCCTAAGAAGTAAATATTTAGAAGGCATGTTGGCCGATAAAAATATTTCATTAATAAATATTTAGGGAAGTGAAAGTGTTTCTGTAAATGGTACCAAGATGAGCAATTCTTACGTCAAGAGGAAAATCTTTAGTTGGTAATAAGCAGTGAATCTATTTTAATTCTTGATTTTGGGAATCCGAACTTACTCAACAAAGTGGAAGAAATTCCAAAATCTTAGGAAACTAAAATGCCTGCAAAAGTTAAGCTTTGGGGAAGCAAAACAAAGGGATGCAGACAATTGAAGGGCAGGGGATGGGTTTTGTGGAGACAGAAGTGTTCCAGAATGATCTCTGTGAGAGAAGATGGCCAAATGGAATACACACACACACACACACACACACACACACACACACACACACGCAGTTACGTTTTGTCATTTTGTACTGTTTTTTAGAAATGTATTTAAATGAGCAAATTATTTGGAAGTTGCCTTGCATTTTCTGATGCTGTTATGTAGCACAGGAAAGTTCCTGACTATAATGCCATCATTCATGTATTCTCTCATCCAACCAGGACTGACTGAGCATCAGACACTGTGAGAGAGGGTGGCATACAAAGGCAAACACACCCAAGCACAGGCTTTGCCCTCCTGAACTTAGAGACAAGGAAACAGAAGTAAGCCTGGAATGAAAACAATCTGGTGAGCGACCCTGAGGAAAGTGGCAAGACGTCTCCCTTCTTGTGACGTCTTGTGACGGAGGGACTCGGGCTGACCGACCATCCTGGTTTGCCTGGGACTGTCCCAGTTCAGTGCCAAAAGTCACTCAGTCCTGGGCAAACTGGAAATTGGTTGGTCACCTAGCAGGTAGGAGTGGCCACTGCTGGGAAGGGGTGGTGAGCAGACAGTTGTATGGAGTGGATAGGATGGATGTGGGCCTGAGGTGTAAATTGGGGGTGGTTAGCACATGGCTGATAATGAACTGGGTGCAGGGAGAGAACGCGAGTTCTCTCTCATCAAAGTGAACTGACATCCACTTCCCTGGGGATGCTTCTCACATTAAACTTGTTGACAGTTACTAACCTATCCTCCCTCACTTCCTTTTCAGTTCTCGTTTACCTGATATGTGTCTGCCTCTATGTACCACTTCTTTCATCATCATATTTTAGGCCTGATTTTGTAAGGAGCATATCGTGTTGTTTTTTTTTGGTTTTTTAATTCAATTGTCCCCTTTTACTTAGAGAAATAACCCATTTTCACTCAGCATCATCATTTATATTCCAACTTGCTTCTGTCTTCTTGTTTTATGCTCTTTTCTTTGTTTTCTGATTGTTTGCTTTCTAGTCTATTTTGTTTGGGTATGTTTTTGTTTTTCCATTTTTTTCTTTTGCGATACTAGACTTCTTTGTGATCTGTAGGGCAAATAGCCTTTTAATTCTGTTAATTGTCACATCATAGATTTTTAAAATGCATTTAAAATTCATTCTTAACCTTAAGGGAAACCAGCCATCAAAGTCAGCAGGTAAGCACGCATTATAATAGCCCTTGAGGAAGACAGTGGGTTTGTTTAAAAATTACCTTTATTTCAGTATTTAACTCTGCTCACCCTCTGCTCTTTCCAGCCATGATTTCCTCAATTTTGAGTTCTATTTTAGGGCTGATTTTTATTTTATTCCACTATTTTTTTTAATTTCTTTAATTCCACTACTTCTTTAATTATTGGTTTTGCTCCATCTCCATTCTGCACTCTCTTTCTGTAATCTTTAGAGCTATCCTTCATATAGTTTTTCCTTCTCTCTTAGTTTAGTCAGCTCAGGCTGCTCTGACAAATAGCACAGACTAGGTGACTTAAACAATAGACTTTTATGTCTCACAGATCTGGAGACTGGAAGTCTGAGATCAGGGAACCAGCTCTGTCAGGCGAGGTGTGAACCCTCTTCCTGGTTTGCAGATGGCCACCTCCTCACTGTGTCTGCACATGGTGGAGAGCAGAGAGATGAGGAAGCCCTCTAGGGTCTCTCTTATAAAGGCACTAATCCCACAATGAGGGCTCCACCCTCATGACCTAATGACCTCCCAAAGGCCCCATCTCCAAATACCATCACCTTGTGGGTTAGGGTTTCAACATATGAATTTTAGGGGGACAAAAACATACACTTACACCCCCCTTTATAAGACAATGGGCTGTGCTTCTTCTATTTGCTTCTAGCAGCACTGTCCCTGGCAGAAAACAGGTATTTACAGAAGCCAATTTTGTCAGCATACCACTTAAAAGGACATCAGGAGCAGCAGAAGGGATGAAGCAGGAGGAGACTCTAATCCTGACTTGACCTCAGCGGGATGAATATTGAAGAAAGCAGATGCAGAGCCACCGTGGTCCCTCCCATCACCCACCTTTGTGACCACCATCCCAAATGCTTCCGCCTCTGAAATGATGCTCCCAGACGCCCATTCAGACTGCACCCTCTCATCTGTTCTGGCTGCTGCCCCTAAAACCAACATACAGCAAGTTGAAAAAAAGTGGTCACCCTCTTGTTATTGCCCTCCTTGTCCTCATCCATTCAGTCCGATTTCTTGAGAAAGTCCTGAGCACTGGTCACCCGCCTTCACTTCCTGTGCCTTGCCCAATCCCCTGCAGTCTGCCCTCTTCCCCCCTGCCCCTCTGCCATGCCATCACTAAAGTGACCCACGATCTTCCCATGGCCAAGCCAATGTTTTCCTGCATTCATCTTTTTAGTCATCTCCCTGACATTTGACACTGCCGAACCCTTTCTCTTACTAGAAATATTTTCACTATTTTCCTTGAGAGACCCTTATCTACCCTGACTTCCTTTCTATGACTTTGTCTGTCCCTTCTCTCAACTACTCTTTGGATACTCATTCATTCACTCAACAAATATTTATGGAGCACCGACTATTGGCCGGTGGATAGAGCAGTGACAATAGTCTCTTCTCTAGTGGAACTTACAATCCAATGTGGGGGGAGGGAGGAAGAGCAAGGAGCGAGTGGTGAATGAATAAGTATGTCATCTGATGTCAAAGGGTCATAAGTTCTAGGCAGCAAAATAAAGCAAGGCAAAGCTAATAGAGAGTAACAGTGGGATGGGGTCTTTCATTGGATTAAGGTGATCAGAGAAGACATCTCCAAGGAGACACTTCCTCAGAGCTGGAATGATGTGAGCGAGTGACCGATGTGAAGACCTGGGGGACCGTGCATCTGGAAAATAGAACAGCAAGTCCAAATATGCTGAGGTAGATGTCTATTAGGCATGTTCCAAGAGCAGCAAGGGGAATATGGTGGGAGAAGCAAGATGAGAGGGAAAGTGAAAGCCAAGGTGTCCAGGGGTAAATGACAAAGGCACCTGCACACCAAGGAGGAAGGCCAGTGTTCTCCAGGGAGCTGCCATTAGTCTTTTTTCTTTGTATATTTTCAGAGAGGGACCTCATCCAAGCCTAGAACTTCCATTACCACCTTCATCCCAGTGAAGCCAAGTCTACTTCAGCTCAAACTTCTCAGTGAAGAATCAGATCCTAGTTAAGGCAGCTCTACTCAGATGTGCCATATGCATCTCAGACTCAACATGTCCAAACCTGATTACATCATTTCCCCCCAGAACTTCTCCTCATCTAGGATTTGCCATGCCAGGAAAGGAGTCATGGTCCACTAAGGCCACCGGGCTGAACTTGAGGCCTCTCTCCAGACCCCTCCTCCCTCATCCCCCCAACGCAACCACCAAACTGTATAGTTTCTGCTCCTTTAGATCTACCACCTCTGCCTGTGCCCTCTGCTTTGTTACAATGCCACCATCCTGGTCCCAGTACTCAGCAGTTCTCGCCGCAAATGTAACAACCAGTTAACTGTTCTCTGTGACCTAAATCTGACCCTCTTCTGGTACATCCTGTATATGCCTGACAGAGGGGACATTTGAAGAACTGATTTCACTATATTCCTACCCTGCTTTAAGTCTAGAGTTTTTAGTCCAAATCACTTGGAAAGGGGATCTGTCCATCATTTGACTCTTAAGTGTACTCCTCCCCAACACACACACACACACACGCACACACACTCTTCCATCCCACCCCGAGTCACCAGTTAGCCCTGGCTTTATCTCTTGCTGTTCTGTATCCCCATTCCTTCCCCCACCCGTCTCCCGTGTTCCTCTGCTTATAATGCCTAGAACCTCTTCAATTAATTTATGCCTATCTTGCTTCAAAATATAGCCCCAGCTGGTTAAGTAAATGCTGGCACATCCATATAAAGAAACACTATTCTCATTAAACAGAAGGAGGCAGAGCTCTGTAAACTGCTTCAGAAGCATCTGTAGGATTTTTGTGTTTATGCAAAAAAGCAAGCTGCAGAATGTTGTGCATGGGATGCTATCATTTGTGGGCAAAAAAAGAATATTAGAAATACAATAGCAGAAGTAAAGATAATTTGGTAGAATATTTGAAAAAGAAAATGGAGGTGATATCTTTTAAAAACAGAGCATGCAAGAGGGAGGGGATGTGGGGATATATGTACACGTCTACCTGATTCACTTTGTTATACAGCAGAAACTAACACAACATTGTAAAGCAATTATACTCCAATAAAGATGTTAAAAAAAAAAAGAATAAAAACCACAAAAAAAAAAAAGAGAGAAAAAAACAGAGCAAAGGACAAAGAGATAGAAAATAGGTGGGGGGAAAATATAAGAAAAACGGCATCAATCCAGGAAGTCAAACATCTGAATAACAGGAGCTCCAGAAAGAGAAAATGGAGTAACAATTTATTTCTCAGTTTATTAAAGAAAAAAATTCAGAAAAATTTCCCACAATTTAAAGATACGTGTTTCCAGATTGAAAGGGCTGTTAAATTATCCATCACAAACCAGAATAGATGAAAAACATCAAGAGAGAGCTCAAGAAATTCACAACCTGGAAACAAAGAAGTTTCTAAGTACACTGAGAGAGAGAAAAAATATATATCCATAAGATGGGCTCTGCACATTAGATGTGAAAACAGTCGGTCTCTCTGGATGAAGTGATAAAGTTCTTGTTAACAGATAACTTACTTATTCATGGGTTCCTGGGTTTTCCCTTCTCTTTGGTTGCCAGGGAGCTCAGAGTCCAATTCTAGTCTCAATTGCAGGCACTCTGATCAGTCAAGTTTTGCTGAGGAAAAACTACTTCCATCTTTAAATAACATTTCAAGGCTCTTAAACATTTATTTTCCTTTTAATGGCATTATGGCCTATGTATTACTTATCATAAACTGTCTAAATCCTTTGGGAGACACATGAGCATGAAAAATAAGCCTGAAGGAAGATCTCCCTTCTTTCCATCACAGCTTTCCAGGTGTGTCCAGCCCCTGATGGGGACTTACCTGCAGCCCAGGGCACCCCTGTTGATGGTAGCCACCCCTTCTTCTGAACTGTTCTTTCTTCCCTCTGAACCACTGATGATCTTCTTTTGCAATGGTTGTCATGTTTGGGGAAAGGAGAAAGAAAAACAACCAACCTAGACTTTTTTTTATTTAAATATTGCTAGTAAGTGTTTTAATTAATTTATTTATTTATTTTTGGCTGTGTTGGGTCTTCGTTTCTGTGCGAGGGCTTTCTCCAGTTGCGGCGAGCGGGGTCCACTCTTCATTGTGGTGTGCGGGCCTCTCACTGTCGCGGCCTCTCTTGTTGCGGAGCACAGGCTCCAGACACACAGGCTCAGTAGTTGTGGCTCACGGGCCTAGTTGCTCCGCGGCATGTGGGATCTTCCCAGACCAGGGCTCGAACCCGTGTCCCCTGCATTGGCAGGCAGATTCTCAACCACTACGCCACCAGGGAAACCCCCCCAACCTAGACTTTTTAATGTAGTTACTTATTGTTTGTTTCCTCTACCAGATTTTTAATGTTGTGAGTGCGTACCCCAGGCTATATTCCCCATGGTTACAACAATGCCTGGCACATAGAAAGCTCTTCTATTAATCTGCTGGGCTGTCATGCAAAATATCACAGACTGGGTTGCTTCAATAAGAGGTGTTTATTTTCTCACAGTTCTGGAGGTTGGAAGTCCAAGATCAAGGTGCTGGAAAATTTGGTTTCTTGTGAGAGTTCTCTTCCTGGCTTGCAGACGGCCACCTTCTCACTGTGTCTTCACATGGCCTTTCCTTGGCTTGGAAAGGGAGAGCTCTCTGGTGTCTCTTCCTCTTCTTATAAGGACACCAATCCTCTTAGATTAGGGCCCCACCCTCATGACCTCATTTAAGCTTAATTAACTCCCTACAGCCTGTGTCACCAAATACAGTCACACCGGAGTTAGGGCTACAACATGGGAATATGGTACAGGGGGGACACAATTCAGCCCATAACAGCTCTTCAATATTTGTTAAGTGAATAAATGAAGCTAGAATCTTGGAGCTTGAGGGGATTTCAGAGATGGTCTGGGCCATCTGCTTATTTGACCCAAACTCAGAGAGGAAAAGTAACCCATTCATGGTCACAGAGGCAGCAGTGGGCACACCTAGGACTACAGGCCTCACTTGCTAGGAAGCAGTAGCAGGTGCAACAGTGGCTGGTGAAGAACATCTGATGTTAAACAGACCTGGGTTCAAGTCTCCGCTGTGCCACTTCCTAGCTATGTGTGATCTTGAGCACCTATTTAATCATTGAGAATGACTTTTGTAAAAATGAAAATAATACGAGGTCAAGCACGTAGCATAACATCTGGCATGCTAGAAGCACTCAAGAACTGTGAGTTAAATTTGACTCAGTGTTTCTTGGGGAAGAGCTGCCTTGGAAAGCATGTTCGGGATCCTATGATGATGGAGATCGTCTGCGCCTTTGACTCTTTTTGCAGCTGCTTGCGAAGCTAGACCCAGAGGTGAGGGGATCAGAGAGTCCCCAAGCTCAGGCTAGGTGGTCCACCTGCACGGTGCAGAGCAGAATAAATGTCAGGAGGAGCTTCCCATGGAAACAACTGATAAAGACTTGGAATCCAAAGCTGGTATTCTGAGCAAGTGTGTAAACAGAGTGCCAATCACCTGGGCCTGAGAGTCCTCATTTGAGAGATGCAGTAACAAGGACCTAGTCACAGGGTCCTAGTGCGGATGAAATAGATCAGCTCAGCAAAGAACTAAGAAACAACCCAGGAACCAGCATCCTGCTCCCTTAAGGCCACACCCTGGCCTCTAGGAGGAAGAACCAGAAATGGGTACCGGACACCTGGGCATCTTTTTTTGTGTGCAGTACATAGTTATACATTCCTAACATGTGACAGTTCTTGATCCATACTTCAAGAGCAAGTGCTTTTGCTGCTGTCTAAAAGAATCTCTAATGTATTCGACTCCAGAAACAGATGGCTCCCCTCCCCCATCTCTGAAAGTTTAGATTCTGTTGCTCAGAGTGGAAACAAAAAAGCCCCACGGGCCCTCTTTCCAAGTGCATCTGGACAGAGAATCTATCTGATTGCTGTCTCATGGCGGTTCTCTCTGAACATACCTGGTTATCTGGAGAGAGGGCAGGTCAACTGTCACCTGCTCTCTGCCCTACCCTAACCCTAATTTGGCCTCATCTGGGGGACAGTGGCTGAAGCCCCTCAGGCTGATACGCTGAACAATCAGCTCAAAGGGAGGCACTGGAGCGGGGGTGGGGGTCACCCCGGGGCAAAGCCCAGAGCCGGCCACCTCCCAGCACCATCCTCTCCTCCTGTGTAGTGGTTCCGAGGATGCTTGACTTGCTGCTGACCAGAGGGAAGGTCTGCCTGACAGCTTCCGGATTCACTTCCAGGACGTTCAGATGAGCAGTAAGGTCTGCTGGTGGCTGGGGAAGAATGAATCATGAAGTCAAGACTGAGACTGTTGTGGAGGCCCAATGAGCATGACCTCCCCTTGATGCCAAGTGCACTGGAGAAATAGGGCCCGTGCACTCGTCAGTGGCTGGAATCTCAGATTTTAGAGTGGGGCAGACCCAGAGTCAAAGTCTATGTCTATTCTTAGCTGAGTCATTCAAATTCTCTGAGCCTCTGTTTCTGGATTAACCATGTGGTACTTCGATGACACCTGGGGCCAATTCCTCAACATAGTAAACAACTTGCCCTGAAGCGTGCTTTTCAAATGCAAAGCAACCAGTCCAGAGTTCACACACCTCATTTATTAGGCCCTCACATTCCAGGCTATTATCCACCTGCCCTAATCACACTAGGGCCAGATAGCAGACAGCTAGGGGCAGCTCATATGCCCCAGAACCTGCTGCAATTATTCAAAATAGCCAGTCCAAGCCTGCTTACCCTGCGGTGCCCATTCCTTGCCTTGGAAAGCACAGTACAGCTTTCTTGCCCACATCCCCCTATTCCCTCTGCCTCCCACCAAAGCCTGGTGCCTCTCCATGTGGCCCTGGGGGCCACGTCTCCTGTTTCTAGGGAACTGTATGATAGGCTTCTTTGTCTTTGTCACTTCTGCATCTGCGTGTCCTATCATACATGATTAGGACAAATCCTGGGTACCCTGAAAACAGTTTCCATAACTTCAGAGTGGGGATGATGAGGGTTATGCCCGCCTTCTAGGGCTGCTGTGGGGGCTGAGCACAGTAACCCACCTAAGGTGCTGGCACAAGGCCCCTGCCAGGACTGATACACTGTGGCAATTATTACCATCTTCATTACCTGAAAACCTCTACATCCCAGGGCCACGCTTCCAGAAAAAGTGACAGATTTATGTCCCGTTGGCTGACTTGTTCTGTGTCCATACGTAAGATGTGGAGTTTTTTTTTTTTTTTTTTTAATTTATTTTATTTATTTATTTTTGGCTGCGTTGGGTCTTCGTTGCTGCGCGCGGGCTTTCTCTAGTTGTGGCGAGCGGGGGCTACTCTTCGTTGTGGTGCGCAGTCTTCTCATTGTGGTGGCTTCTCTTGCTGCGGAGCACGGGCTCTGGGCGCACAGGCTTCAGTAGTTGCAGCACACGCGCTCAGTAGTTGCGGCTCGCGGGCTCTAGAGCGCAGGCTCAGTAGTTGTGGCGCACGGGCTTGGTCACTCTGCGGCATGTGGGATCTTCCCGGACCAGGGCTCGAACTCGTGTCCCCTGCATTGGCAGGCAGATTCTCAACCACTGCGCCACCAGGGAAGCCCCAGATTTGGAGGTTCTGATTGGCCGGGCCTGGAGCTGGGGGTGGGGTGAGCCTTACTAGAAGCACACATGATTCCCTGAAAGAAACCTAGGGGGTTTAGATGGTAGATAAGATAATCCAAGCACACACTAGAAGCCAGTAGTTCAAATGGTTGTTGTTAACTTTTGAAGGGTTAAAAACCACATGAGGACCAGAACTTTGTCTCTATCCAGTGAGAAACATGCTATTTAATTAGTCACCTCAAGTCCATTTTTCTCTCTGACCCCAAAAAAGACTACAAAAGCAAAAATGTGGCTAAGATGGGTACAATGTGAAGAAAAGCTTCTTATCACAGCAGAGAAAAAGAAAAAGGAAAGAAGAAGGAAGGAAAGGAGAGAGAGAGTGAGGGAAGGAGAAGAATGCTCTTCTTAAAATCTTATACATAGAAAAACCCACTCCACCAGAAGACATAACAGCAAAACAGAAGAAAAACTTTGCTAAGGAATCTGTGTCCACATCAATTCTCTGTCATTAGGAAGAGAGTCTAACGCTTCTTGTGGCCGTTCATGCTCTATAAAAATTGAAAAATTTATGTTGATAGTTGAGTTTTAGGAAAGACATGGTGGGTTTTGGACCAAGGTACTATTTTCCAGTGTAATTCTCTTTTTCTTACAAACAATGAATTCTTATAAACAATGACTTCCCCCTGGAAGGTTTTAGACACCTAGGATTCTAAAAGGCTCTCCTTCCCGCCACGCTAACATATTTGAAATCCACCCAAGGGTCTTTCCCAACGGACTGCTTAACAGAAAGCAGTGGATTACGTGTTTTACGGCAAGGGCACTGCGAAAAGGAATCAGCACTCCCTATGGCAGCAGTGCAACAGTTTTCACTGGTTCTGGAAAATTCTAATCCCAATTTGAACCCATATTTAAGCCTAATTTAAACCCATGTTGATATGGCCAGTAGGAACTGATTTTTTTTGAAAAAGAAGAAAGCAGCATGCCCCTGGCCATGTGGAAAGCCATGTGCACACAATAGGAACAAGTCCAGGCAAATCTCAGACCTCCAGGCAGACTTTTCTGCTCTTCATGCTGCTTCCTAAGCACCGCTTGCAATTCCCAAACTGACCTCACCCTTAAATGCTCAAACTGACTGAATTTTGTTAAACTCTCATAGTTTGACGTGGAAATATTCACTGTGGTGAGGCCAGCCTTATGCAATTGGGGTTCTGCGCTGTGCAGGACACCCCAGGGTTGGAGCTAGCCTGTCTGTACAGCCACAGCGTCCCTGGGGCCACACATCCCACCTGGCACGACACCCAGTGAGCAGCTTGTTTCCTTCCCAGAGCAGCTTCTGCTTGGGACTCTGCCCCCTCCTCCCGGCTTCTAAGCCTAAGGCAAATTATACTTGCCCTTTGCAATCCAGCCCTGAGGATGCCCACCCCCACCTGCGTCCAGGCTGGGTCAGGTGGCTGTCCTGTGTGCACCCTGATACCTAATTGACTACTTAACACCCTACAGAGTAATTTCTTGTTCCCACAGCTGTCTGATTCTTAGATAAAAGGATCTAAGTTGTACTTATGTTCTTATCCCGGGATCCTAGCACACTGCCTGCTATATAATAAGCATTCTAGACATATTTGTTAAATGAGTAACTGAATAAATGAGGAAGGAAATGAATATTTATTTAGAAGTATTTCTAGAAGTTTCCGGAAAGCCACAGAACTCCTTTCAGCTGACTTTTTTGTCTATCTCCCTTCTGGATTCTGCACATGCACCTGTGACATCCTAGTCATGCCCCTGTGTGTATGAATTAATTAAGGACACCCAGCAGGATGGAGGGCTCAGTGTCACAGCATTTTAGGGTGGGAAGGATAGAGGCTTCCGAGAACGGCAAATAGGTCACCCAACATTTTCTGACCAAACAGAGACTCTCTTGCAGCTCATGACTTGTTGAATTCTGAGCTGAGCGGGGAGCAGGTGAGGATGCAGCAGCATCTGAACGCCCCCTGATTCCCCGCATCCCTGCACAGTCACTGGGCTTTGGGGGCCCAGCACCTGCGAACCTCTCCACCGGCACCTCTCATGGTTCTCCACCTCACTCTTTCATTCCAACTGCACTGCTGTCGTGGCAGTTCCAGAAGGGCATGAAGCTTTTTCTAGCCTCTGTGAACTAAAATATTGCCTGCCGTATCAGTAAACAAAGGACGTTGCAGCCATCAAGCCATCACATTAAAGCTGCCCTGACGGTGAGCCCCAAGGGAACTCTGAATGGAGGCAGGATGCCCCCCCCCATCGAATCATCAGGCTGCAGCCACCCACCCCACACGTGGTGCACCCAAGGAGACTCAGGATAAGAGAGCACAGGACGCTGGCCCCAGATAGCTGAGGTGTGTATCAAAGGAATGATTTCAGTACGCCCAGACTCTTGCATCTTCCCATACGTAAAAAAGCGCTACACTCCTTAAGTTGAGATACCTGGTTTTCCTTCACTAACAGTAATCTTTTGACGTTCCGACTACCTGATCTTTGTTGCAAAAACTCCTGTATATCCTGGCTCCCTCAACCGCCCTTGCCTATTCAGAACAGTTTCTTAGCGTTATCTGAGATGCTGTGTCCTGGGCTTGAAGTCCTCGGAATGTCTGCCAAGTAAAACATAACGCTCAACTTTTAGGTTGCGCCATTTTTTTCCATCGACACCTCAAAGTCTTCGCATATGCTGTTCTCTCTGCCTGGCGTGCCCCTCCCTGATTTGTTTCACTTTGGGTCTGATGTCCCCTGTCCTACCTAAGTCAAGTGTCTCATTATCTCTTGGCTCAGGTGATTTCCTTTAGAGCATGTGCCACCCACAGGCTTGTCCCTCTCCTTCTGTCTCAAACTACCACCGGACTCTCAGCACCAAGAGAGCAGAGCTGATGCTGTCTCGCCCAGCCTCCTGTTCTCAGGACTGAGCCCAGGGCCTAGCACACAGGTGTTCAATAAATATTTCTCAAGTGCACAACTGTCACTCTGTAGGCTTGTGGCTCACGCCGGGAGCATGTTCTCCCTCAACTGAAATCCACAGAGGGTCCTCAGCCAGGCCAGTGTTTTCCTAAGAGCCCCCTCTTCACATTCTGAGTCAGAGACTGCAAATTTGAAATTCCATTCGGCCACATTGATGATATAGATCCCACTGGAAAAATACCTTATGCCTTACGCTCATCTTTTCTCCCTTAGCTGTGTTTTGTATCTTTTTATTCTCTTTTCCCCATGACGTGGACATTTGGTCAGTACTGATTTCTCTTCACCAAAATAACATTATTCTTTTGATTTCCTTGTTGAGAATGCCCTTGTACATAGAAAGATACTTTCACCATGAGCCCACCTGAGATTTCTGAGTAGTTACTTCCTAATGTGAAGAATATTTTTACAGGCGGCTAGAATGCTACAACATTAGCAAGCTTTGGTAGAGTTCAGGGCAGTATATATCCCTTAGGAGTTATTCTTGTTTGAGCTGCTATTTCTGGCAGTGCTGTATGTACTTTGGGAAGCCCCAGGAATGAATCTTTGGTGGTGATGGTTGGTGTGGATTAAGCGCACACCACCGCTGCCTTAAATAAAAGCGCTGCCATGTTGACGGCCCAAATCCACTCCAGCCTCCTCTAACTTCCTGTGCCTTTCACTTTCCTACACACAGGAGACTTCCTCAAACGGCATTTTCTCCGATACACTGAGTACATGCCGTTATAGAGGAGCCCACACTCCTGGAGAAATTTGGCAGGTGAAGTCATTTTGTGACGTCTGAAGGTCACTTTTCTTGGACTCTCTCATCAACACTTTACCCTCAGGGTAATGTGGTCAGCTCCTTGGGAACTAAGGTGGCTTGCAAAAAGGTATGTCTATGTACAGCTGATGTAAAACCAGGAATGAGAGAATAACTTGTAAGTATGTGTGTGTATACATGATAACAATAGCTTATATTTATAAATGCTGTATGCTCTGCGCTGAGCAATCTGCACAAAATATTTCATTCAATCCTTGCAAGTATTGTGCCCATCTCAAGATGAGAAAACACCCAGCCATTAAGTGGTGGGGCTGGCATTCGACCCCAGGCAGCTTGATTTCAGTACTCTATTTGTGCGTGTGTACATTCATATATGTATATGTACACAATCCACATCACACACGTATCATATATACATACACACGTGCTAACGTACATGTAAATGCTTAAGAAAAGTTTCTGGGTGGACACAATACTCTGTTAACTGTGGGAAGGGGTATGAAATTGGGGGTCGATGCCTACTTGTTACCCTACCCATTCCTCTAATCATTTGAATCCTTTGAAACAAACATGGATTATTTCTGTACTGAAAAAAACCAAGTTATCGATTTTGCTGAATGTGTCTCCACTAGAAATGTTTACTGAGTCACTGAATGTTATGTATGGCTCATGTTTTTTTCTTTTCTTTTGCCTTTGGAAGGGCAAGTAGGAAAAACTGGCGGGAAGAGAAAGCATAAAGTTAACAGGGAGCAGCATCTTGAGACCTCCTTGCCTTCCAGAACACCAAGGACCGGACAGTCCACAGACAACTTACCCCTGGCCACGGGACACTGTCTCTCCAGCTCATTCCTGCCTCAAATCCAAGCGCTTCGGCAGTAAGAGTACAAGAGAATCTGTTCATGTCTTTTTCGCGACTCTCTTTGAACATTCTGACTTCCATAAACTCATCCTCTCGAAGGATGCCGGCTGGTTTGAAGATGCTCATGGCACCACGATACCAAGTACTGGGTTGGTACAGCTGTGGACACCATGAGACATGCTCTTTGTCCCTCCAGGTGAACGGAGCAGGCGCTTTGCTTATTTGCACTGTACCCTGCATTTCTACCGCAATTCGTTCTTTGTGCATTTTAACATCTCTTCCTCCCTCACTGATCAGTGAACTCAGCTTTTCCCAGACTGGACCTTGACTTTCTTATTTGATTGTTTTTGTGTTTTGCCCTTGCTCCCTTCCTCAGCGTGGCTGCGAGCTTTTCCATGCGTTGGGCCATTTGTGTGCTTCTGGGGATTGTTTTTTCATACCCTTTGTCCATTTTCTACTGGCCTGTCTTGTTCAGTGCTTTACAGCCATTTTTACACAGTAAGGCTATTAGTCATTGGGAAAAGCAGTAATAATAGTAGCTAAAGCATAACGAATGCTACTCTGCACCAGGCCCTCTGCTACGCACTTTACATGCTCCACTGAATTTTCATTCTCATTTAGGAACCTCAGTCACAGAGATTCAAGCCCAGCAGGCTGGCTCCCAGGTTAGTGCTCCCAACGTGTTCTTATACCACTAAGGACATCCTGGGCCCTCACATGCCCTAGACACCCTCCTCCTCTTCGAGGCTTTTCTACCTGTCCTTTCAGGGTGACTGCTTCCTTTTGAAATCTGCAACATATATTTTAGGGCTAACTGTATCCATTTTCAGAAATTCAATTGTCCTAACACATAGATGACACCCAAATCAGAACACCAGTCTCCACCCTTCCAGATCCATGTCTCTATCTTCCTGTGTCTCCTTCTGAAAATTCAACACGGACTTCAAGTTGAGGTGGTAGAAAACCAGATCCCTGAGGTAAAGGGAGGTCTCCAAGACCAACGGAGCTGCAAGGGCTTGGGATCCAGAAAATACTGGGTTTAAATTTAGACTCATGCCCCAAGGGATCATGACACAGTACATAAGGTCTAAAGTCACCTACAAAATGGGAATAGTAATACTCTTGGCTTTGCTAGGTAATGGTGAGGAATGACTCAAGGAGTGTCTAGTTCTGGCCACGGAACAGCAAACGTTAGCGTTTCTCCCGCTGAAGACCTGTGCTTCCTTCTGCTTTCTGCGTTGCAGGGGGCTTCCAGGCCTGCAGTAGGGTAGTTGGTGGTCCCCGAATCGGTCAGAGCCCAACCTCTGGAGTGGCCTCGGGTCAAATTCTGGTTCTACCAGTTTGTTGCTGTCAAATTAATTCTCCAAGGTTCAGGCTACTCATGCATGAAATGGACTAAGGAGGGTAGCCAAGTGTGGGATTTCTTGAGGATTAAATGTTCCAGTCCATGGAAAGTGCTTGCCACACAGTAAGTGGTGCGTTCATTCACAGAGCATTTATTGAGTACCTGCTACGTGCCAGGCATGTTCTAGGCGATGGTGACCCAGCGGTGTACCGGCCATTGAAAGTGTAAATGGCTAGACGCTATGTATTCCATTTGCGATCTGCTTAGCAGGAAGTTCTTTGTAATTCTCCATGTGACTGCCTTTTTCTTGTTCTTACTTTTTAAACTTTGCGCTGGTCCGCAGTCTCGTACCTGCTTTTTTTCCACGGTCCTAGACAAGTGTGTTGTAAGAAGGATTTTGAGAATTAGGCGCCACCGTCCGCGGCCTGGTCAACGCCAGCTTGCGGATCCAAACCTCACCCAGGGGTCTCCGCTTGGGGCTCCCAGAGAAGGAGCGGGTGGATGGAGATGCCAGGGGCTTATGAGCGCTGCCAAAAGGTCGCGATGCAACAGCCACTTCTAGATTTGCTCGGTATCAAGGACCACGTTCCCGGGGGCGCCCGGCCGCCTGGACCTCGCTCCCTGGCCGGCGCCTAAAGGAGGAAGAGGAGGAGACGCCGAGGCCGGATCCCCGCCGGGGCTCAGGGAGACGCGGCGCCAGACCCAGCCTGCGCGCGCTCCCCCGCCCGGCCTCCCCGCGCGCCCCGGCTCGGCCACGCCCCTCCGCCCTCGCCCCGCCCCCCGGACCACATCCCACCCCCGCCTCCCGGCCGCCGCGGCTCGCCCCTCCCCCAGCCTCCAGGCGACAAAGGCTCGGCCCCACCCCCTGCTTTTCCACCCCTCACCCCCGCCCTCCCCTCGGCAGCTTCAGATAGGCCCCGCCCCTCCACTATAGCCTCGCCCACTAATTATTCACACCCCGCCCCGCCTTTCGGCCGCCTTCTAGACCCCGCCCCCTCTGAGCTTGCCCCGCCCCCTGCTAGTCCACACTCCGCCCCTGCCTCCCGGAGGCCCAGGATAGGACCCGTCACCTCCTTCTCCAGGTTTTCCTCCCACCCCAGTCTCCCCAGGGGGCTCGGCTCAGACTCTGCCCCCGCCGCCCAAGGCCCAGCGCCGGCGCAGGACCACCCCTCTCCCGCGGCCCCGCCTCCGAACCCCCGCCCCCTGGACCCCGCCCGGGTCGGGAGACCACCCCTGCAGCCGGATCCCAGGTCTTGGTCTCGCGCGCCCCGCCCCCGCCCCCGCCCCCGCGGCCCCGCCCCGGCGCGGGGACCACCCTCCGCCCGCGGAGGCGGGGGCCAAGCGCTCGGGGCACTCTCGGCTGTCCCGGCCCTTTGCCGCCGCCGCCGCCGCCGCCGCGCGGTGGTTCCTGCGGATCCGCGCGCGCCGCCGGCCGGGAGAGCTCTCAGACCGCGAGGAGAGCCGCAGGAACCCGTGGGACGCAATGCGAGCCAGGTAGGCAGGCTGCACCCCGGGCCGTCCCCTGCGGGCCGCTCCAGCCCCGCGCCCAGCCTCTCTCCCGCGGCGCCTGCTGGGGCTCGGCGGGTTTGCACGCCTCGCGGGCGCCGCTCGTTCCCCCGCCGCCTGAGTTCGGGGCTCCGGGGTGCCCGGGCGCGGCTGGCGCCGGACGGCTTCGGGAAGCCTCTCGCGCCCCTCGTGCTCCTGGGGGACCCAGTCACCCCGGCGCAGGCGGGCGAGCCGGGGTTCCGGGCACGGAGCGGCACTCGTGGCCCCCGCGTGCGCCCGGGCGATCCCCCTTCCCTGGCCCTAGCGCTTCCCGAGGCCGGCCCTGAAGGGTGGCCCGCCTCGGCGACCGGACGCGTCCTCGGGGCGCTCGGCTCGGGGGGCTTGGGCGCTCCCAGGGCTGGAGGGGCCGGGGCTTTCTCTGGCGTGGCCCAGGGGAGGAGGGAAGGGCGCGCGGTCCCGGGTTAAACTTGGTGACAATGCATATTTCAACTTCTTCGGAGACCTTTTATTTTAGGATGGAAATGAAAACCCCGATTTCTGGCTTGGCCGTCCGGGGACCGAGCAGCCGCGAGGTGACAGCGCCGGCGGCGGGCGGGTGGGGACGGCCGGCAGAGACGCACGTTGCTGAGTGGTGTTTGCCGGGAAGCCCGCTCCGCGGTGCGGCTTGGTGGTCTGCAGGATCCCAGCCTTGGAGTGCGGCGGCTCCTAGCCCGGGGCAGGTCGTGCAGCCGGTGGGACCAGGCCGCGCTGGCTCTTCCCCGGGGTGTTGGGCGGCCAGCGGTGCCGCCAGGGGGGCGCAGCGGGACAGCGGCCGGGCTTCCTGCGTGAGGAGAGGCGGGTGGAGCCTCACCGGTCAATGAGATTTAAAAAGGGAACGCCGGGTTGGATTTTATCCGTGCTTATTCTTTCAAAGTTAGTGCAGCAGATCGGTACCGTGTGCTTTGTCAGTAGTAAGTTCGCATAACTTTTGTTTCGATCACAAAAGCAATATATTCTCTGGGTAGAAATCAGAAGTATAAACAGTGAAACAAACCATCATTGATCCCACAGTTCCTGCCGGCCTCAATATTTACACTTTGATATTCACATTTCACAGACTTGCGGATCTAATCGATAAGTTTACAAGTGGAGCCTCTCTTGACTAAATGAAAGCAATCCTTTTGTGCAACTCTCCCCTTCCCACCCTTCTAACTGGGTTTGTCTCCGAGCACCAAAGTTTGGGTGTATCGTCCAGGCTCCCTTCTCAGGCTGAGTCCCCTTTCCAGTGTGTGGTGTTCTCCATGCCTTCTGTAGGCTGGAGATGGAGAGAGAGACAGCAGTCAGCTAGACCACTGGCTCAGACTGGATTGGCTGTGGTTTTGGTTCCTTGCCTTGAAAAAATGAAGGTAATGTTTCTCAATCTGCTGCTGAGGGCACCATAAAAATTAATGGGTGGTTTGCAAAGCGTTTTGACACCCTTGGGTGGACAGCGGCGGTGCTTTGTGGGGCTGGGGGTGTCCCTTGCTTTCGTCATCAAATAAAACAGTCTGTCTCCTACTTGGCCATCCTGACCAGGAAACGGGCGCCAGGAGTGACTGGTGGGGTCCGGAGAAGGTTCCTTGGTTCCCTGCTCGGTACAGTCGGCCCAGGCTAAGCCCCTCAGAAAATGGGGGGCTTGGAAGGAGACAGAACTCCCCAATCCACCTTCCCTGTCTGCTTTCTGCACGTGGGCAGATGTGGAGAGTGTGAGGGGGCTTTGACGTTAAGACGGGACCCAGGGTTCACAGGCCTGATGCCCGCCCATCCAGAATGCCGAGGCCTGCTGATCCAAGAGGGAACAGTTAGTTCTGGGAGAAGGGCTCAGGCTGTGAACAACCCTGGCTTCCTAGGCATTTGTTTTATGGCTCTCTTGTTTACGAAATGAACAATGACCAGCTCAGATCTGCGGTGCCTGAGAAGCTTCTGTGAGCTTTAATTTTTTTCCTGTTGTCCCAAGCCTCTGGCATCGTGCTTTACGGGGCTTTTTAAACAATTGGGAGAAACTCATATCATTTGTTAACGTCTGATACCGAAAGCGGGAGGTGCCGCACAGGTTGCCTTTTGTTCCCCTTGCACAAAGCAGCGGTGATGGAAGCTCCTCTTTCTTTAGCAGGTCTCGAGGGCTCCAGTTTGTCATTTGATAGTTTCATTTTTTTTTTTATTGTCGCTTCCACCAGCACTTTGTTCTGCCCAATGTCTAGTAGCTGACCACAGCCCAGACACAGGGGGGACCCAGAAAGTGGTCTGGACAAGTTGCTTATAAGTGTCCTTCCGGGGCTCATCGGCTCTTAGTACTGTGCCCCGAATTTTCTCCGCGTAGGGAGGAAAGGGGGAGTCTTCCTGGATTTTCTTCTCTGCTGCTGTTTGCTAACTGGATTTCTGGTTACCCAGTAGCCTGGAATTGTTTTCCTGCCAGCTGCTTCAACAGACCTTTTTCTTATTCTAATGGTTCTAGTGTGATGATAAGATTTGCTAACCTAAGTGGGGTTTGCGCCCAGGGTCCTGGGAGGCCACTCCTGAGTTTAAATCCTGGCACCCGGGCCTGCGAAGTGTGGGAGGGTGTGTGCGCTTCCTTCTTCCCGGGGAGGAGGCCAGCTGGCTTCCCTCAGCTTCTTAAGGGGAGCCCTTGGCCCAAACAAGGTTAGGAGTTAACTGCTGTGTTGGGCCCTGGCTGACCTCACCCCCAGCTCGGGGCAAACCTCCATGGCTCCGTGTTTGAGGAACCAGCCTTGCGCCTGCCCGATACTCAACTGAGGAGAAGCCGTTGTTCAGCCAGTGGGCCTTGCTCCATCCACGTGGGTTTCCCTTAGCTTTGTTATTTTCAGATTCGACACCCGCATTGGGTCAGGTTGCAGTTTTTCTTCTGAGAATTGAATTCAGGCCCCTGGGATATTTCCTAAGGCCCTGAAGATGGGCGCTAGGACTTCTTTGCCCTGAGGTCACTGCCTGATGACCAGGAACTGGGAAGGGTCACCGTGCAGGTAAGTAGACTTCGCCGTGACTGCGTGGCCAGGAGGGGAGCCCGGGGGCCATCCAGTGTCGCACTCAGCTTCCAGCGAGCTGGGTCTCCCGCCTCCCCAGCTGTTTGCACAATAGAAGCCCCATGTTCTCCCATCACGCCCTGGAGAGTTAACAAAAAAACAGTTCAGCCAGCCCTCACACACAAGGGAACCATCCAGCTACTTACTCAGGGTCTTCAGGGAGCCCGAGCCTGCTTCTCCGTGGGCCCCGAGGGCATCGTGTGTTATTGGACCGCACGTCTGATGCCATGAGGACCAGTGTCCCAGGGGAAAGGATGTCGCGATGTTCAGCCTTTAGAAGGCAAGAGAACACCGAAGGTATTTTAGAAACAGGGTGTGTGATGTGTTTCTAGGAAGGGTGAAATTCCTTATCGTGCCTCACTGCTTCCCATCCACCAGGTGTAAAAAAATAGCTTCCCAAACCTTCGATAAGAAGATATGGACTTGTGGGAGCAGAATGGTGTCCTGAGTTCAACTAATTTAAGTCGAGATTCAGGGTGTTTTTTAACGGGCATCGCTTGCTGAGGGTTTGTGATAGACCAGGTCCGGGGTGCACACTTTTATCCTCGCACAAACAGCGAAGGGTTCCATTTTACAGGGAAGCTAGAATTGAAGTAGTTGCTCCAATCTAATCGTCCCAGTAAGTGCTTGATTTGAACCTGGACCTGCCTGGGCTCTTCATCACAGCTCCCAGTGTGCCAGAACGAAAGAAACAGGTCACACCTTCGGGAGCGTGAAGACACAGGCATGGAGATAGCAGAGTGCCTGCCTCCCTTACACAATGACCCAAAAAAGGTGATGAAATCTTTAAAACCCTAAGAATTTTCGTAGTCTAAACGGAAAGCAACCCGTTTGCACCTTTGCTCCCCGAGAGCCGTGCCCTTGCGCCCGGTCTGCAAGGTAAAATTTGATGTATTTGGAAGATTGCGATTTTGAAGGTGGGACAACTCAGAATCTGCTCTGAAGTTTGTCTTTGTACCATGAAAAGAGGGTATTCTGGGCAGATGAAGTCACTAGAATAAGATTAAGATTATGGGGAGGCTGTTAAGTAAATGTAAGATAAGGGTCCACCTTCCACTTTACAATCAAATAAAGGATATGCTAATGAGATTATTCTTATCTGCTCCATCAAAGCTCTTCTTCGGGGAACTCTCAGAGCTGATGCCTGGTAGCCCGACTCTTCTGAACAAATTGAAAAGAATCCTCTCCGTGAACGGATTTCTGTGGTTCCATGTTCTTACTAAATTTCCCTCTCATCTCTCTCCCCTTCCCTGTTCTCCCAGTCTGCTTCACTGAGGAAAACCCTGCCCCATTCTTGTGAAACAAGGAAGCCTTCTAAGCTCTGTAGGCCTGGAAGGAATTCACATGTTCCCTTTCCTGGCTTTTTCCATGTTGCAGGTCCCTGAGTCCGAAGTGTGCTGGTCAACCGGCTCCCAGGAAAAAAACAAAGCGTCTTGATGGTAGCATCTGTCAACTGCCCTGGTGTAAATCCTCCCACCATGGCTGATTTCAAGCTGCCAGTTGGGTCTGGCAATATTACTAAGTATTTGACAATCTGTGTAGCCAATAAGAGTGGGCTTCAGCTTGCCTTTCATTGCACTGAGCTCACCAGCACAGCCCCCCTTGTAGAATGGATGAAATGGTTGCCTGGCTTCTGCTTGGACCACGGCTGCCAGGAGCTGTATGTACTGAGGGGATTTGGATGTCCTTGAGTAGCCTAGTTTGGCCAGCAAGAGTAGAGTGCTTCACAACTCAGACTCCGCATTAAACTCACCTGGGGGATTTTAAAAGCTGCCCAGTGGAATCGGCATCGTGTGTGTATCCGGGGTTGAACTCCACTGATGTAGGGAATTTGTGTAAAAAGAAAATTAGAGGTGTGGTTCGGAATTAGGCATGGCAGACCCTGTATTTGAGGCCAAGGAGTTGAACGTTTTCCGTGTGGGGTGAGGGAAGGTTTTCCAGCAGAAGCCTCGGAGTGGAGGAAGGGCCCACATTTTCCCAGTTGCCAGTCTGACTCCAGTGGCCCTCCACGGTGGCGGTCGACATTGTTTTGCCTTGGTTGCTTCTGCTGGTCTGGAACGGAGATGGGTCTTCGTAGAGGAAGGGGTCAGGATGAAGTGAGAGGTCGCTCCTTGGGGAGACGGCTCCTTGGGTCGGTTTGGTGAGCTGACCTCGGATGTTGCAGCAGAGAGCTGGCGTCTAGAGGAGCTTCCCAGGACCACCCAAGTGAAGAAAGGAGAAACTCCATGGCTGAGGGCTCTTTAAGACTCTGGGCTTGGTTGCTCACGTAAGCTGATTACTTTTTCTCTGTCGTAATTAGCAGTCAAATTATTTAAAATGTAAGAGCTTCCTTGAGAGGCAGCAAGCGCGTGGGAAGGGGAGTGTCACTGAACTTCTGAGCCATTTTTGGGAGCGGGTTTGGGAGCAGGAAGGGGCCAGCCAGGCCCGCAGGTGCAGATTTAAGGAGACATCACCCTTGGGTTGTACCCACGCAGGGTCCGCCCTGCTGGTCAGGGGTCGCCCGTGTGAGAGAGGGCTGGCGCGGGCCTCGCTTCCTTGGAGTCGAACCCGTGATCGTGGAAGAGCTGACTGCGGACTTGAGTGTGGAGGGGGCCTGGGAGTGTGCTTCTCAGTCACCCCATGAAGATGGGGTGGGAAGGCCAAGGGGGCGGAGGAGAGAAGCAGCTGGAGGTGGGAGAATGTGTACCGTGTGTCCCTGAAGCCGAGGAGAAGGTCGGGGTGTGGAGGAAGGGGCTTGGGAGCCCCGTGCAAACAGGACAGTTCTGGGTTATGAATGATCAGAGAAGTAACACCTGGAAGTCTAGGGGCCACTGGGTTTGGCTTGTTAGAGCCATGTGACTGTGGTAGTGGGGAAGCTTCTAGAAAACCAAGGACAAGGGGCATAGGCCGCTGAGTTAGTGATAAAAGAAAAAGGACTGTCTTTTGAGGATATCAAGGCAGGAAGGACCCAGAGTTGCGTCAGAGGGCCTGGGATGTTCCGGACTGCGGAGGCCTGGTCGGGGGCTGACGGGGTGCTAGGACCAGCCCAGAGCGATGGAGGGTCCAGTGAGGGGGTGTGAGCGGCCCGGACTGTGAGGCAGAGAGGTGGGTGTGAGTGGTTCTCATCAGGAGGAACTGGTTAGAAGACTCCCTCGCCCCCCCCCATGCCTTTTCACCAGCCTCTTTTGGGGGTTGGCTGGGGGCCTCATTTGCCCCTAAGTCCCAGCTCCCTGAGGCTTCTCATGGAAGCCTTTCCTGACTGCCCAGGCCAGGAGCTGACCGCTGCTTCCTCACCCGTCCGTTGCCCCCCTAGGCGGGGCTCTGCTAGGCATGGGGCTGCATCGTTATCTCTGCATCCTCGCTGCACAGACAGCGCATTCCGTGAACGAAGAGGGACCAGCCAGGATGAAGACCGAGGGTGGTGCCTTACCACGTAACCGTACAGCAGCAACGCTGAGAGTCTCCTTAGACGTCTTCACAGCTAAAAATTACGCTAGAGGACAGAAGTAACTTCTGTGAATCATGATCAGCTGACTTGTAAACGCTGTCCAGTGGCCCCCTCGCAGCTCTGCCCTTTACTGTTTCATTGAGTCCGGCTTCCCGCCTTTGTTTACCCGTTCATGCTGTTGCCCTTTTGGAAAGGATTTTAATTTTTATAGCTTTCGGATACAGAGAAATACAGCTCTTCCTCAACTTAGGATGGGGTTTGTGTCCCGATAAATCCCTCCTACGCTGAAAATGTCGTCAGTTGCAAGTGCATTTTAATTACACCTAAACTACCCAACGTCATAGTTTAGACTTCTCTAACTTAAACGTGCTCCAGACACTTAGAGTAGCCGACAGTTGGGCAGAATCATCGAACACAAAGCCTGTTTGGTAATCGAGTTTTGAATATCTCATGTAATTGATTGAATATTGTACTGAAAGTGAGAAACAGAATGATTGTCTGGGTGCAGAATAGTTTTAAGTGTGTCCGTTCCTGGCCCTGGTGATCGCTCCCTGCCCTGCCCAGCATCTTGGGAAAGCATCAAACCCACATACGCTAGCTCCGGAAAAGAGCAAAATTCAAAATTCGAAGTACTGTTTCTACTGAATGCATATTGCTCTCACACCCTCGTAAAGTCAAGAGATGTAAGTCAAGGACCATCTGTAAATGGAATATCTGAAAAATGCAGGTACCTTTAAGCATTTTAAAATTACCCTAAGAATCATCGTTTTGACAAGTGGTGTCAAATATTTGTATATGTCCCTTACAGAAGTAGAAAATAAAGGTCCGTGTTTGAATTTCACTGGGAATAATGGTTGGAGCTGGTGTATTGATAGCACATATAAGTAATTCATGTAAAGGGCTGGGCCCGGGCCTGTGATCCAGGGCCACTCGGCAACCTGTGGTGGCGGTAGTGATGGTGTAAAAGCAGTCGCCTACTATGGTCGGGTCTCACTTTTCCTCCCCATCATCCCGTCCCAAATATCCCCTTGCAGAAGTTGTGGTTTTTTCCCCCTTGTGACTTCAGAAATCAGTGTTTACGACATTTTTAGGAGGACAGCTCTATTCTGGTTTTGTGCCGGTTGGCAGCCATTTGGCTGTTTCACCTTTACGTGCTGGATTACGAAACCAAAATTTCAAATTTTGGTCACATTTCAGGCCCATGTTGGAGTCTTCTGTAAATGGCTCTTTCTTTGCCGTCAACCAAATATGAAGCAACACGATTTGCACAACTGAAATTCATCATAGGTGATTCAAGAATTAAGTGACTAACCATCCATCATGTTCTCCTAAACACTGTTTTTTGTACCCAAGGCATCGTCAGGGAACAGAAATAGCTGAAATAAGTTTTCACCGACTGGAAGGTGACAAGTGAGGAGAGGGGTGGAGTCAGCAAGTGGCACCCCAGTCCGAGACCTGGGATCCAGAATGGCCCTGGCTGGTAGGCTGGGGGGACCAGCAGCCAGTGGCTGGAGGCCTCTGTGCCTCTTTGCAAGAAGGCCTTACCTGCCCTAGCTACCTTGGGGGGTGGGAGAAGGAGGTGAAGCATCTTGTGTTCAACATATGTCCTTTCTAGATATATAAATTGTTATGGGAAGAGGGAAAGAGTTTGTTGTGATTTTTCATTTTTTTTTTTTAAAAAACCCTGTCTGCTTAAGTCCCCCCACCCCACCCCCCCGCAGTTACTCAAGTAATCGTATGTTCATCTTAGAAACCTTAGAAAATGCAAAAGGAGAAAAAAGTTTCATCAGTGGAATTCTGCCACTCATGGTAACTGCTCTGGGCATTTTTGTGTCTTTCAGTTATTTTCACATGTAAATCTAGACTCTTCCAAACAAAACAAGATGGTGGAGTGGGAACTTGTTTTTAGTTCACTAGATACCTGACGTGTAGTAATCCTTCAAGCAGTCATTCATTGTTGAATGAACATTATGCTTTTTATTGAAAATTGTTGACATATCTCCAGATCAATAAGTACAGGTTTGCATCCTCAGTTTTACCGTCAAATGTATTCGGGGATGCACCCTCTTTAACAAGTCCACGTTCATGGACAGTTTCCAGTGACTTTGAAATTATAAACAGCACTGCAGTGAACATCTTTCAATACATGTAAGTTTCTCCTTCCAATGAGTTTTTTTCTTTTATCCTTAAAATGTATAAGGAACTTTTAACTATATTAATGGTTGGGTGAACCGTATAATTGCTGCTCAGAAAAGCACGTCCAAAGGGAGTGATAGTCAGGAAAGTTTCCCTATCTGTTGAATAAGACTTGGTGAACTTTGAGACCAGTCTTAGCCTTGCTGGGACTCCTTTGGGGGGAATCGATTTCTGATCATCAAGAGTGCTAATGTTCTCTGTCTTGTGAGCTTTGCGGGCAGGGGTTGGAAGTGCACATCTCAATCTTAGGGAGAGCACATACATGCCAGTTTCAGAAACAGTAACATATGGGGGAAACCGTGTGTCCTAAAACCTAGGAGATGTTTCTGGTGGACGTCTTCAGGGCTCACTCCTTCCCAGAAGGGGACGAGTCTGATTTCCATGCATTCAGCTTCAAGAACTGTCACTTCAAGCTCCCCAGGGTCCTGTCACTATGGGCGTTGAGTGATTCGTGGAGCTGCGTCCCTTGATGAGCTGCAGTTTGATCTGGCACACGGTGATGGCACAGACTTCATTTTTGAGACCTTCGGGTTCATTAAGAGGAGAAAGTGCTTAATACCTTCCACTGATGGTAAGGCTGTAATTTTGATTTCTAGCTGTGGTCTGGTGTCACAGGACTTCTGCATTCTGGCAGGAGAGGGAAGCTGAGTTATGGGCGGAATATTCGTTGGCCTGTGTCCCGAGTGTGGTTTTGCAGGGGCCCGGGCTGCCTCCTCTTTCTTGGCGCCGAGGTATCCATGAGTCATTGCCCACTAGTGTAAGATGAGGCGGCACTTTTCAGGCTGTCCTTTCGTGCTGGCTATTTGTTCTGGGTGCCAGGTCCACCTCATGGAGTTTTGGGGGGCTTGAGAGCCGTGCCCTCCTGCAACTCTGGGACGTTGCCCTAGCCCCTCTCCCTCCCCCCTTGTTAGCTCCTGTTTGACTTGAACTCACTCATTCCCTCCCTCACTCCAAATCCAGTGCATGCCAGATGGGGGGTGGGGGATTGGGGGGATGGAGAGACCACCAGGGACAGCCTCTGTGCAGGGAATCGGCCACCAGTGCCCCAGGAGAGGAGGTCAAGTTTCCCCGGGTGTGCTGGGGTTCGGGACTGGCTCCCCAAAGAAGCCCTACTATTAAGTAGGGGGACCGGAAGGAATTGGGTGGGTGCCTACAGGGGGGACTTGGGGGCGGTGGGTGGTTGAGTGAGTGCCGGGAACCGATAGGGGTGCCGGCCTTCTGGGAGCACCTGGTGGGGATGCAAGAGGCAGGTGGCAGGTGGCTGGAAGGGCAGGTCCTTCTGGGCTTCAGTCAGCTTTGAACTTTTATCTCAGGCCACCAGGAGACGATCACACGTGTGAGCCTGACTTGCAAGGGGCCCGGGAGGTGAGAGGATGACCGTGCCTCCCTCTCACAGCCCTGACGCCCGGCAGCCGCCTTGGGTTCCCCTCCTGGGGCTCCTGGCGCCCTACTCTGCGACCCACATGGGGCCCCTCTCCCTCCTGACCTGTTGTGAGAGTCTCATAGAATCATCCGATTGATTAAATGACCACCTTGTTCAGTTTTAAGAGTTACGCTTCTTACCCAAAATGACACTTAGAAACTGAGCCAACTGTCGGGTCGTTAAAAGAGTCCCAGCATCTTATATTCCAGAAAGGAAAAGGTACTGATGAAGGTGTGGAGATTTTCCAGATAAAACAACATCGGAAGGACCCAGTGAGACAGATCAGAGCACCTCGCCCTGGTCAGTTGAGTCCCTGGCGGTCTCTGAGCGTGGCTGTCCCCCCAGGACACGGCTCGGGGGCACAGGCAGGGCGAGTCCTGGTTTTCCTTGTCAGGTTGCGAAACTCACCAGGCCGGCCAGTCATTCACCTCCTGACATTCCCCCTTCTCTACCCCACTTGGGTTGGTCGCTGCAGAGTTGGAGCTTTGCTGGCCTTCTGGAGGATTTCTGTGTTTAACCCACATTAACCTGGCTAATCCTGTGTCTACTTCTGGGGAAAAACTTCAGTCCGATCTTCTGCTCCAGTCAGACAACCAGCTGTCCTCAACTTGCTCGGGGTAAAGCCGTGACTTTATCAAGGTTAAAAGGGACAGAACTGAAAGCTGGAAAATGATGTCATAAACACCGCTTTTTTTGTCATTAGTGAAATTGTCAAGAAGTTGGCTGCTTGCTAAATTGAGGGTCATTATTATTCTGGAAAGAAGCAGGGTTATTTTGATGAGCAGGAAAATGGAAAGAATAGCAGTGATTCCCTTGGGGATCCGGTGTTGGCAGCCTGAGAGTAACAGGTGAGTAAGGCATTCAGGACAAAGTGCCGATTTGCAGCTTAGCAGATGATTGTAAATTAGGCATTAAGGGGAAAACTTGAGCATGTGTGACTTTGAATATGTCAGGTTGTTTGTCCTTTGCCTTCAGGTTTTACTGCTGGGAATTGCAGATAGGCCGCTCTGTAGAGCTTGCACACAGGGCTGGAAGGGAGTGAACAGAAATAACAGTGGTTTGGGTGTGAAAATTGGGGGACAGGTCTGGGGCCGTCATCTCCCACCCAACCGCAACCCCCTCCGTTGTCTTTAACAAGACAAAGTAAACTGTAAATTTAACATGTTTTGGGGAGAAAGACGAGAAATGGCGGCTAATATTTGTAAAACACCTACAGGCAGTCAGTATACCAGGTCCTCTCACTTACGCATGAGATCCTCCCAAAACGCAGCGGGGCAGGGGGCGTTGTTCACATCTTACCGATGATGAAACTGAAACCGAGAGGGTAGTTATTGTGTCCATGGACACAGTGAGTATCGGAATATACCAGGGAGTAAACAGGTTTATGGGGTCCTTATGCCTGGATATTAGCCGAGGGGGTTATTTACCCAAAACATGAATGCCAGGCCTTAGGTGCCGCTGTCCTATTGTGGATCCGTGGGCTATTGGAGAGGGAGGATTAAGTGCATTGAAAATGACACAAAACCAGATGTGGCCCTGGAGGGTATTCGTTCACGAGCACCCGTCAGATCAGCGCTGCGACACGCCGCCCACTTCTCGCCCCTGTGAGCCCGTCTTAGACACTGGCATCTTGTTTTTAATGTTATACCGACTCTTTCTCACATCCTGCATTTGATGAGGATGCCTGCGCCTTGACTCTCTTATCTTCCTTTGAATTACAAGGATACTCAGAAACTTCGGAAATAGTTCTTTTCACTGGTGGCAAATAGTGCCCGTATCAAACTAATGTGAACATTGCCTGTCTGCGGAGAAGGCATACATGCTCTCCTTAACGAAGCTAACATTATCCTTGATAATAGGAGTAGTAAAAAAATATGTAATCCCACTTTGCTAGCAAACTGTGTTTACGTATCCCCTCTCCTTTGGGTCCTTGTCTGGCGTTCTTACATAGCACCTTTATGCTGTGCTCATAATGATGGTAATAATTAGGACACCAGTAGCATATGCCGTATGCCAGCCAACGTCTTCAGCATTTTACCTCTAAACTATTCACCTTTCCATCCTATGATGGGAGGGACTCTTAGCATGTCTGGATTACAGGGAAGCTAGGGTGCCAAAGGGGAAGGGACTTGTCTGACCCATGAGTGCAGAAGCCAGGATCTGAGTCTGAGCCATCAACTTTTTTTTTTTTTAATTATTTATTTATTATTTATTTATTATTTTAATTTTTGGCTGTGTTGGGGCTTCGTTTCTGTGTGAGGGCTTTCTCCAGTTGCGGCGAGTGGGGGCCACTCTTCATCGCGCTGCGCGGGCCTCTCACTGAGCCATCAACTTTTACCTGTTCTGCCCCGCACCGGGGGCCAGGTCTCCCCCAGGCAGGGAAATCCTGGGGCCAAGAAGGTGCTTATGGGAACCAGGCCGGGGGGCGGGGGGGACGGGTCAGGGAACGTGAAGTCTCAGGTGAGATGAGGATGGGCAGGTAACAGCCAGGTGGCTCATCTGACGGGGACGATTCCCGACCCCCAGCCAGAGCCAAGGCTTGAACACGGGAGAGAGACCTTAATGCTGGGGGGTGGGGGTGGTGGCGGGGGAGCTGGGCAGGAAGGGGCATCTCAGTTTCCCCCACCCCGCCCACTGCACTGTCACACTTGGCACACATGTGAGCCCTCCTGCTGTGACCCAGTCCTCTCCTGCCTCCTTCAAAGCTGTCGTTTATCAACATCTGCACCCCATCAGGCCCTGTGCCAGACACTCGGTCAAGGTGTCTTCATGACTCTGCGTGGTAAATGTTTTAGAGGTAAATCTTTGTACCTAAAGAGCTTGTACTCAAGTAACTCTGTTTTATGGTGCTTTTCTGATTAGCCGTGACATGTTCAACTAAGAATTAGTGCAGTACGGGAAGCTCCCTGCTTACTGTCACGGTGCCTCCGGTTTTCCTGCCTGCCAGCCATGGAGGAGCCCCACTGGACTTGCCTCCATCAAGTAAGGGCGGGCATCTAGTCCTCTGGGACCCATCCATCCACGGCTGATGGCATGAAAGGTGGGCTTTGGTCCACCAAGGGATCTGGGACTCCGGTTACCTTGGTGACCACAGTGATGACTGATGAAAGGTTCCAGATCTTGCCTCTTTGGCCGCTTGAACTCATGGGGGAATATTTGGAAGTAGGAACATCAGTAGAACCATTGGTGGGCCGTGGGGTGGGTGGGTTTACGGTTGTGCTTCCGTGATGTGGTACTCTGGCGAGGCACCTGAGTGCCTGGCGCCAGGTGGACCCCAATGCCGTCCTTGTTGTTTTCTAAGGCATCTCTCCTTTTTATTTTAATATTCTCTTTAACCCAAGAGTTATTTGTTTAAGTATTTAATTTTTTTCCTTGTCTGTTTTCCCCTTTTTCCTCCCTCTTACTTTCTGGTTAACTTCTGGTATGACTGCATTGGGGCCAGGGGCTGTCCCATACAGTTTTCTAATTTGGAGAGTTTTTTGGGTTTCAAGAATGCTTCTGAGTGTTTGCGAACGTTCCTTGGATACTCGCACGCCCTTTGCATTTTCTCCAGGACGCGGAGGTGGGTGTGGATCATTTAGATGATGCTCGTTGATGATGTTATGTTTCACGTTGTAACCAGGTGATACTCTTTCCGCTGCGCTGTCAGCTTCACGGGTCGGGCTCCTGTTTCCCGACGTGACTGCAGTTTTGTCGAGGTCTCTGGATCAACTCTAGCGGCTTCTCCTCTGTACATATTAGCTGTTCTTTCAGCATAATTGGATCTTTTGATCGCTTCCCCATTTTGTCAATCAAAAAATGCTCTTGTGTGTGTATTCAGTGCTTGTGGCCTGAATTTTACCTTTTCTGATACTGCTTTACTGTCACCCCTTATGAGTCATTTTCAGGTGTGTTTCACGCAGAGACAAGTGCTTCTCCTCACTGGGTTAGAGCCCCTTCCTGGGTGATTCACGTTTGGTGTCGTAACTCATACGCTTGGTTCCATTGCTGCCCTGTTCCTTGAAGGGCTTGCTTCTCCCGTCCTCTTGCTGACTGTGGTTTGGAAGGTAGACCCATGGCCGGTGGCTTAGTTACATTCATTGAAAAGGGGAAATTTCTGCTGTAAGTGCTTGGTGCGTGTTGAGAGCCGTGTCAGGACTCGGGTCTGCTGCTCCCCGGACAAAGCGAGCATTTCAGCCAGGCCTCCTCCCCCAGGTCCCCCCTTCCCAGGGTCCACAGGCGCCGTTTTCCTCCTGCGATGTTGCATCGGTGATGTTGCCGAGTTCTCTGGTTCTCTAATCGGTTGGGGTTTGCGGTCTCGAGTGTGGTTTGATTTTGTGTGTGTAACGCTTGGATCTGGGGATGACTGAGGTGCAGTCAGAGTCTGGCCCGTAGACTTTCGGGGCCCCCTCCCCAGCGCTCGGTCCCTTCTGTGTGTCTGGGGGGGCTGTGTGTTGTCACGTGGGCTGTGGGTTTCGGTGGGACCCCGTGGTCGCATGGCACCGGGTGCTGGCCTCAGTTGTGCCTGGTGTGGCTCTGTGACCTGCCTTTGCCTGGGAGGCCGACCCCCTCCTGTTCTTCCTGCTCATTCCTTGGTTCCCTCAGCAGACACGCCTGGCGGCTTCAGCGTGCTGGACACGGTTCAGCCGTGACCTTTGCCCTTTGCCAAGAGCTGAGAACACAAGCTGATCGTGTTTCTTCCTGACCTGCACACTCCGAGGCCTTCCTGGTTTCACAGAGTAAGCCTGACCTTTTCAGCACAGCATTGGGTCTGGCAGGCCGGCCTTCGAGCTTTCTGTCTGGCCTGCCCGTCTCTGCAGCCGCCCGCTGGTCCCTGAGATGCCACAGTGGTCCCCAACCTGATGCGTTGGCTGGGCCCCTTGCATCCTTCGTTTTAAAAGCATCCTGGGTGACTCTATGCCCAGCTTAGAGTGACCCCCATTGGAACCCATGTCTTGAATGGTATCATTCCTTAGACGATGGTTTTTCAAAAATGTCGCTGTGCTTATTAAATTGTTTTATTGTAAGAATAGAGTGCTTTTGTATAACAATTCCAAATATTACCGACACCTGGCAAGTGAAAAGTGAGTCACTCGTCCCCACTGGAGCAGGCTGTGTCTCTGCTTTTTTTTTTTTTTAAAGCTTGATAGTATTCACATTGCTTAATTTGTGTCATGCTTTATTTATTTATTTATTTATTTAATTTATTTATGGCTGTGTTGGGTCTTCGTTTCTGTGCGAGGGCTTTCTCCAGTTGTGGCAAGCGGGGGCCACTCTTCATTGCAGTGCGTGGGCCTCTCCCTATCGCGGCCTCTCCCGTTGCGGAGCACAGGCTCCAGACGCGCAGGCTCAGTATGTGTCTCTGCTTTTAACAACCTTCCTCGGGCTAATTCCATTGTGTTGTGGATTCTTCTGCCGACCTGTATCGCTCAGGTTTCCGAGACTGTATTCCCAAGTGGGGTTTAGGTATAGTTTCCTTTTTAGTTTGTTAGCTTTACGGATCAGGATCACTTTTTGCCTCGTAAAGCGATTGGCAAGGAGACTTTTTTTTAAGCTGCTTCAGACCTATCTTGTGGGGCACCAGGCCCCAATGGGAAGGAGTTAGATGTGTGTTGCTGCAGGGCGTTGCCAGACTCAAATTCCAGAAACTACGTGAAGAAAACAAAATAGGCTACTGTATAGGACCTCCCTCTCTTTTTAAAAATTTTATTTATTTTGAATTGTGGTTTCAAAAAAAAAAAAAACCCTAGTAAAAAATTTACCATCTTAACAGTTCTTTAAAGTGTACAGTTGAGTAGTGTAAATTGTATTCACATGGTGGTACACAGGTCTTTAAAACTTTTTCCTCTTGGAAAACTGAAACTTACCCATTAAACTTTTCCCCATTTCCCCCTCTCCCCTAGCACCCCCTGATAACTAACCACCGTTCTGCTTTCTGTTTCTGTGAATTTGACTCTTTTACACAGCCCATATAAGTGGAATCATATAGTATTTGTCTTTTTGTGACTGGTGTTTATTTCACTTATAATGTCCTCAAGGTTCATCCAGCAAGGTTCATCAACACCATGGATGTGGTGTTAGTTGTAGCATGTGACAGCTGCCTTCCTTCTTAAGGCTGAAAGATATTCTGTTCTATGGAGAGACCACAATTTGTTTATCCATCCCTCTGTTCTTGGACATCCGTTTTGTACCTCTTGGCCATTGTGAACGATGCTACCATGAATGTGGGTGGGCAAATATCTCTTTGAGGTGCTGCTTTCACTTCCTTTGGATAGATACCCAGAGGTGGGGTTACTTTATCATAGGATAGTTTTATGTTTAACTTTTGGAGGATCCTCCATACCGTTTTCCACGGCGGTTGTACCAGTTTACATTCCCACCAACGCCGCACAAGGGTTCCAGTTTTTCCATTCTCGTCCACACTTGTCAGTTTCTGTTTTTTGCCCGTAGCCAGCTAAGGGGTGTGAGGTGACAGCCCATGGTTTTGATTTGCATTCTCTAAAGATTAGTGGTACTGAGCATCTTTTCATACGCTTATTGGCTTAGCCTGCCCTTTTTAAACAGTATTTAGTTAGATTTTCTTTAAAGTGTTTCTGAGGAGCCTTTTTCTTTATAGGTACTTGTGGTAAAAATGAAAACTCAAGTGAATTGTTGTAGATTTTGAGGGACTCTCCCACGTACATGTGCTAGGGGAGCTTATTTCTGAATAGACCATTTAGAAGGAGGAGTTTCTTGTGAAAAGTGGGCACACCCCCGCTCCCACCCTCACTCTTCCCCGTTTTCATCCCAGAAAGCCACTTTCTCCTTTGCAGGTTGTTTAAAGAGTCGATATAGTTCAAGTGCGTTGTGATGAATGACACCTGTGAAACACGACTGTCACCCTGTAGACTTGAAATGTGAGACTTGAAGCCACGCACGCAATGCCTCTAAAGAGGGGCCATCGGTTGTCTTCTTTGTTTCTTTACAAGTAGTCCATGCTTATCACAGATGTAGAAAATACAGCCTGCAGAAGAAATGAAAAGTCATCTGACTCCCTGTCACCCCATCGCTGTCACATGGATGTGGTGTTAGAAACGGGGTCATTCGTGCTCACTCCTGCAGCCTGCTTTTTTCACTCAGCAGCTGTGAGGAACGGCGTCCTCTGGCCACACCGATGTCACCCATGCCATGCGGCTCCTTAGCTGTCCCTGGGACGAGTTGAGTGCCGTGGTCTGAGGGGGTGATGTCAGCACTTGTTCACGACCCCTGCGTTGATTGAAAGCAGTAGCTCACCCACTCCTGTGCATTCCGGTTTGGACATCTCCCTCCCAGCCTCGCTGCCTAAGGTGGAATTGCAGCAGGCGGCCTCCGGCAGGAGAAGCACCTTCGCGCTGCAGATTGGTAGCTTCCGTGCTCTGTTCCGAAGTGGAGCCAGCAAGGAGCTAGCCCCTCACTGCCTGTCCTGCGGTGGCACCAGGCTGGAAGTGACTCCAGCTTCCGGGGGAGACATGCACGTTACACACCCTCTGGGATCGTGAGGCTGCCTCACCCCTTTGGCCGGACGCTTCCCAGAGACCCCCTTCTTTTTCTGAAGCCTGAATTTGGGGGCTGTAGCTCACACTGCCCACACAGAGTGCGGGCCAATCTCGAAGTGTTTTTCTTGCGTCCACTTTGGTAGGTGTGGTTTGGAACCTTCGAGAAGGAATGTTTTCACTTGCCTCAGTGGGTCAGCTCTTCCCCTGGGGGAAGGTCAGTTGGAGATACGGGAAAGGCGTGAACTGGATCCTTTGCTGCCCCCTAAAATGTGCAGTGTAGGGGGCGGGTAGGGTGGGCGGCTCTGTGGGCTCGCAGCCCTTGGCTAGCAGTTAACCTGAAATGCAACTCTGGGTCTGCCAGGCCCGCTGGGAGCCCAGAAGCTTCTGGAATCTTTAGCTCCACTTGGCCCTGAGGCTCCTGCCTTGAT
This sequence comes from Balaenoptera borealis, assembly GCF_965194805.1. Lineage (NCBI taxonomy): Eukaryota > Metazoa > Chordata > Mammalia > Artiodactyla > Balaenopteridae > Balaenoptera > Balaenoptera borealis. The sequence continues at coordinate 5,588,258 of NC_138863.1, read as the reverse complement.
GGGCTGGCCCTTCAGCTGCTCCGCGAGGCTGGAGCTCCGTTCTCGCTGCATGGACCAGCTTCCTTAGCTCGGAAAGAGTGAGGGGTCCGTGCCCAGCACACCTGCTCCGGCTTCTCTGTACCCCCCCCACCGGCTTCCCCATTCACTAGCAGGTATTGGGTTGCTTTTGGCCGCTGGGTGGGAGGAGGGGCAGGAATTAGGTGGCTCTGAGCCAGTCTGTGTGCCCACCCTGGGGCATGCAGTTCATCCTGAACCGCTCAAGCCTGCTGCCCGAGACATGTGGCGATTTGTGACGGGGATAATCGTAAACCTTAACCCCGATGACAGGCGCGCGCGGAGTGTGCCTGGCTCACGTCTCAGCCCAGCTGGTAGCTGCCTGGTACCCTGGGGAGACAGGGCAGGGACACGGGTGTGCGTTGGCTGGGGGTGCGGTGCTTTCTTGCGATTGGCTTGGCGCAGAGCTGGACGTGCCTGGCAGCGTCCAGCAGCTCTGTTTCGGAGAGCTCTTCGGGGGAAAGGAGCTTGGTTTGGGTTGAGCTGTTTTCCCCAACAGGAATCCTTCCAGCCTGTGAGCACGGGGGCAGCGCAGTACTGAGCCCTCTGCCCGCAGCTGCTGCCCTTTGTCACTTTCACAGTTGGAAAAACTTCCCTGGGGAAGTTCAGTCACGTGCCAAGGCCACCGTGGCAGACCTGAACCCAGACGACCTGCTGCCCCCGAGCTTGGGGCCCCTTCCATCCAGGGCCTGAATTCCATCCTGTAACCAGCTTTCACCTACCCTTGCCTGCAGGCTCATGCCTGGTTCTAGAATCCTACCTAGGAAGCAGGCACTGTGAGCATCTTCATTCAGCGTTTGGGGAAACTGAGGCATCGAGAAGTTCCCCCTAACTTTGAGGGTCAAAAGTCAAACAAGAGTGGTTTGACTTGGAGCCTTTTCTCTTCCCTCCCCACCCCCCAGCCACTTTGCTGCTTCTCTTCCAGAAAGGAGCTAAAAGAGGATGTGTTTCTTTTCTCCCGTCTCATCCTCGGGGATCCTCCACCCAGAGTTTCCAGGTCGCACACAGACGCTGAGCACTTCTGTAAACTGATTGATGACTCCAGAGCACAGGGGTCTGGGGCAGAGTTCAGTGTCAGGGACAGTGTATGTCCCCATACATGCTGGCGTCTCCTAGGGTTCAGGGCCCAGCTCTCATCCAGTGACCCCTCTGAAGGACTCCCCCAGACTTGAGGGACCTCATCAGGTAATCCATCCATCCGTGCAGCGGGGTCCCCCAGGTCACTTGGCCAGGTATGTATAAAGGCCCAAGCAGGACAGGTGGTATTTGCACCCTTCTCCTAGAAATTGCTTTTTTTTATAAATACAGGCCAGGTTTTCACCTCTATTTATTTATCCAGCCTCTCAGGTTGTGACTTCCTGTTGATGTTATTATAGTCAACTGAAAGTTCTGAGTCGCCAACTTAAATCCTTAGGAGAGTGGAGGGCAGTGTGTGTGTGGGTGAGAGGCCTTTACATAGAGCTTCCTGCAGCTGTGCTAGGCCTTTGTTCTCTTGCACTCGGGCTGAGCACTTCTGTTGCTTGTTTTATAATAAATAGAAAAGCTTGTATTTTTTGCCCTTCTGGCTGGCAATGGATGTAGGGGGATCTTTCAGCGGAGAAGGAGGGAGGGGCCTGGAGAAGGGGGTTCATAGAGGCCAGGCCAGGTGACCAAGGTCAACATCATCAGTATTAAGTCCTGTTGACAGTACGTGCCCTTGATACGGTGTGATGAGGGTACTTCACCTCTGCCCCCTTCCTCCCCCGAATCCACAAACCTAGTCTCACCATGAAAAAAACCATCAGACACATTCCAGCTGAGGGGACGCTTACAAAGTACCTGGCTTACAAAGTACCTGCCGGGTCCTGCTCAAAACTGTCAAGGTCGTTGAAAACAAAGAGCCTCTATGGAATTGTCACAGCCCAGAGGAGCCTCAGGAGACAGGGCTGAATGTCATGTGGTGCTTGGATGGGGTTCTGGAGCAGAAGAAGGACATGAGGGAGAAACTAAGGGAATCTGAACAAGGAACGGACTTTCGATCGTAATAATGTGTCATCCTCATTCGTTGGCGAACGGGCTGTCCTAGAGCACGATTTAATCATGGGGAAATTAGGTGTTGGTTGGCATGTGGGAACGCCCTGTGCTATCTTTTCTATAAATCTAAACCTATTCTGAAAGAAAGTTTATTTTAGAAAAGAGACAAAACAGCGGCAGGGAAGGCCAGTGGGTGGCAGGGATTCCCTGGCGCGGCTCTCAGGCCAGGGATGGGCCTCTGCTCTTGCATCTGCTTTGTGCAGTGACCGCAGCTGGTGTCCGGAGGGCGCCCTGCAGTGCCGGCCAGTGGTACCGGCCGCCCCCTGCCAGGGAGAAGCCCCGGCCTCCACACCCGGGCTAGTAGCTGCCTTTTCTGCCAAGCATGGTGTCCAGCGCCCTCCAGGTCATCAGGCCACGGCCTGTCTCTTCCGGCCAGCGTGTTCTTTGTTCTCTCCTGGACCAGACTTTGAACGGTGAGCTGCTCTCCCAGCCGGCGAGGAAGCCGGCTTCCAAACACAAACACAGGTCATCTCTGCCAGGTGAACTTGAGAAAGGCAGCAGAGCAGTGGGGACAATGGGCCTGCTTATAAACTGCTCTCAAATTCAGAATGTGGAGCATTAGGCTGGCGGTGGGAGTTGCGGTGGTGACCGAGGGTCCCGCTAATCCTGTTAGCGGATCAGGGGTTGATGCACGGAAAGTGGCATGAGATGGTGAGACCATCTCTGCTCCGAAGATGGCTGATTAAAGTATGCACAGCTGCATCGAGGCATCGGCTCCTTTAGGTACTTTCTGCTGATGCGGTGAGTCAGCGCTCAGGGAATAAGCACTGTTACACGCCCAGCGCCGGGAACGTCACTGAGCGCACGTGCACACGCGTACACACGCACGCAGGCACAGGGCCCCTGCACTGGAGCTTGTAATCTTCTTAGGCCAGAAGGCTTTCCTAGAGGACCGAGCTCCAGGATGGCATGGGGACAAATGTCCATCTCCAGCTGGACCTGCCGTCCTCTGGCCCATCTTACGTGCCCAGGAATCGCCTGGGACAGGGGCATTCCTGACCAGCTCCCGAGTGATAGGGAGGAGGTGGCCGGCCTGGGGACCGCACTCTGAGTGGCAGAGGCTCAGTCTGGGCTGGTGGGGGGTGACTTCTGGAAGGAGTGGGGCTCATGCTTCTCCTTGGGGGCTGGGACTGAAATTTTTTCAGGTGGATAAATCGGGAGGTAAGCCTGAACGTGAGTACAGGGATGAGATTCAGCTGGCAAGCGACAAGGGCGTGGCAGGTGGGAGAGCAGGAGAGATGGCAGCCGTCCTGGGCGGCCCTTGTGTGCACACGTGGTCCCTCATCGGAGAGTAAAACCGCGAGCACCTACGTAGTGTCGGCCCCGAGGACCCCGAGCTGTTCTAAGCGCTTCACATGTACCGTTCAGTCCCCACGGCAGCCTGCGTGTTGGATGTCCGTTTGGATGCCGTTTTTGCGCCTCTTTATTTATTTATTTTAATTAATTTTTTTGGCGGGGGGGCCATGCCGTGCAACATGAGGGATCTTAGTTCCCCGATCAGGGATCGAACTCGTGCCCCCTGCAGTGGAAGCGCGGAATCCTAACCACTGGACCGCCGGGCAAGTCCCTTTTGCACCTTTTTAGAGATGAGGGCAGGTCTGCTCCTTGCTCGAGTCTCCACTGGTGGGAGGGGGCTGGGAGCTGCGCTCCTGGACCCGGGCAACCCACTCAGCCCGGCACCTGCTCAGGTGGGGTTTCCCAGCCGATGTGTTTACACGGACGAGCATCCGACCGGAGCTTAGGGTCCCTGCCCTGGGTGAGCTCCGGGTCCTGGGAACTTCTGGGCTCACCCTTCTCGCAGACGAGCGCTGGGTCCAGAGGCTCACGTACGTGATGGACGTAGCGCCGGGATGGCCGCTTTGGTGTTCTGACCTGACCCCACCAGGGGCCTCTTCCTTGCTGTCTGGGCTTTCCCAAAGGTTCTCTCTTCACCACTCTTTGCTTCCCAAACTCAGGTGTGCCGATCTCATCCCCGACTGAGACTCACAGTACGTTTGAGTTAATACCACCACATTCCCCAGCGGTTCCTGGAAGAAACTCCTCCAGATTCCTTACATGCTTAGGGTGTGCTGTGAAAACACCTTTTCTGGTCTTTTCAGCTCTTCAGGGCGAGCAGGCTGTGCAGCTTGTGGAGGGTTTTCTACAGAGAGCCTGACTTTTCGGTACTGAATGTTCCCTGTGTGTCTGCCGGCTGTGGGACAGGAACCCCAGGAGCAGGGTGGCCGCCTTGCCGTGGTCCTCAGGGGCTTTGCTCTCACGGCCAAGAGCAGCTTCACCTCCCTTCCTCACTCCATCTGGAAGCGCTTTGTCACTCATTCATTCAACAAGTATTTGAGAGCCCGCTGCGTCCGGGGGTGGAGGCGGTGGGCAAAGGGCAGGGCTCCCGGCACAGTCCGCTTTCCGCCCGTGGGCAGCAGGGACCAGATACCCTTTCCCTGCACCCCATGACCCCCCCAGGCCCAGCTGGCGTGCACTTGGCCGTGTGTGCTCACCAAACAGGGTCACCCTGCGCACAGATCTCTGTCTGGGCTCCTTCCCTGCTGCAGGCTGCAGTCTCGCCCATCAGCCCGCGTAGAAAGTTCTTTTGTTCCATGATATTGCCATGATTGAATCCATGCCGCAGCCAAACAGGATGTGGTCTGGGTCACTCCCAACTTCCAGCAATCGAAGGTTCTTGTTTTCTGCTGCCTGAAGAGGGACAAACCCCACAGTCACAGGGCACTTCAGGGCCCTGGGTGGGGAGCCCTGGATTAATGAAGAGCCCAGCTCAGCAGCGTCTGGGACCTGCGCCTTTAATTGCAGGGGAGGGAGCGGGAAGAGGTGGGGCGAATTCTGAGAGTCATAATCCAGCCCAGGAGGACACGGCTTCCAGGTGAAGCTGGAGGCCTGTGAGTTTGGTTTGGGAGGAGGATTTCTGGGTGGGGCCCTACTTCAGGTCACAGCTGGTCTGTTTCTCTGCAGGGCGAGGTGAACGGGGGAAACAGTGGCTCGATCCCCGGCCCTGCAGTGATACCCCTATTCCATGGGGTATCAGGGGCCAAGCCATGTGGTCCCTAAATCTTGAATAGATACAAATAAAACTTAAATATATGGGATGAATAGCAAATGCAGAAACAGTGAACACTCGTATAGACTGGGATAGCCTCTACCAAGGCCAAGAAGTGGAACTTTACCCTTGACTTTGAAGTTCTGTTGCCCCTCCCCATCCCAACACCCTCTCACCTGCCCCCTTCCAAATGTGTTTTATCTGATATGCCATAGGTGTTCAAGGTAGTCCCTCCTGAATTTTGTGGTTGTCATTCCCTTGCTATTTATAGTTGTACAGCATACACGTACATCGTCTCCTCAAGCAATATCGTTTGTTTTTCACGTCTTCTTATTTATGTAAATGGAACCACACGCTATCTGTCTGTGGCTGGCCATCCCTAATGTGGCCCCCGTGATCCCCACCTGCAGGCATTCACAGCCTTGTGTCATCCTCCCCGGGATGTGGCCAGCCTAGCGACCTGCTTCTAACTGATGGAATTCGTCCAAAGTGATGGGTGTCCCTGCCACGAACAGGATACATAAGATTATCACGTCCTTCTTGAGAACGGACTTTCTCTCTGGCTAGCTTTGGCGAAGCAAGCTTCCGTATAGAGGGGCCCACATGGCAAGGAGCTGAGGCCCTCAGTCCAACAGCCAGCCAGGGACCGAGTGCTGCCATGAAGCATGGGCGTGTAGGAGGAGAGCCTTCCCCAGTCGAGCCTTCAGTGAGACCCCAGCCCGGCCCAGGCATTGACTGCAGCCTGAAGCAAAGGACCCAGCTAAGTCACACCTGGATTCCTGTTTGTGGTCTTTTGTTACCCAGCACTAGGTAACTGATAAACATCCTTCTGAGCGTTCCCTTCTGGCTCATGTGTTCGTGAGGTCCACAGCTGCAGTTCTCTGACACGGTTTTCCATGTGTACTAGACCTCAGTTTCCTTATTCCTTCTGCCCTTGGGGATCAGAGCTCTTTTCAGCGCTTTGCTGTTACAAGTCGCCTTTTCAGCATAGCATCTCTATACCCATCTATGGGACAAATCTGGCTATGGGATGGAGGGTGTCCCCTTCACGTCCCACCAACCACATTCCAGGTCATTCATGTTGTTCCACATCCTCACCAGCCCTCCATCCCTGCTGTTGTCTGACTGTTCATTTTGGGAGGAGGTCTGATGGAGGTGAGAGGGCTTTTAATTTACGCTTTCTTCATTATCAGCCATAAAGTAATGTTTATTGGCTGCTCCAGTTTCTTCTGATCTGAAGATCGTTTTCATGGTTTTTCCTATTTTTCTTACCGTATTGTAGTTCTTTGAATTTTCTGGAGAGTAAGCCTTTCTTGGCTGTGAGCATTGCAAATATTGCCTCCCAGTTTACTTGCCCACACGGGCTTCAGAAATCCAATGAGGCACTTCCCGAATCCTGTCCTGGGCGATAATTTGCAGAACTGTTTTCCAGGCGTTTCCAGTTCTGGCCCATGGGTCCTTGGTCTTGGCCAAGGCATCGTGCCTGGGAGATTAGGTCCCACTTACTGTAATTATTTGTTGCTGCCTTCCCAAGGCGTCTCTCGCTTTCTGTTCCCCTCTTGGCTCACCCTCTGGTCTGGGAGTGCTTTCCTGCTCAAATTGCTTGCTTTAGTCTCTTAGTCATTTTCGGAGAAAATCTGAGTCAGCGCTGGACCTCGGGCGGGCGCGGGGTGCACCTCTCCCGGCCCTGCAGCTTTAAATCTGCATTTCACTGTGGCCCCTGGAGGTGGGTGTTTTACTAAAGGAATGCGGGGTCTGGGGAGCCTGGGCCCAGCGTGTTTAGAACGAATGCATTCCTGGAGGAAGTTAAAATTAGAAAAAGCGGCTACACTTCCTGCCATTCAGCCGCAGTTGGCTGGTGTTTGTTTGCACAAGGATTCTTCTGGTAACAATCTGGGGTCGGTTTCGGGTGGAATGTGAGGTGAAGTCATGATTTTCGAGATGGAGGTGATCCGTTTCCATGGCAATCTTTGTTGTCAGAATCAACGGCTTTGTTTGTGGATTCTTGTAGAATTATGCCGGCATGAAAAAATATTCTTGAAACGACTCCTTTTTATAGCTAGCAAGAAAGGTTTTATTTTTTGAGAAAGCTCTTTAACGGCAAGTTGATACCGTGGAGTGCATCTCTTTGTCAGTGAACTCTGCAAGGAGCGGACCTGGACCCATGGGGGCTTGGCTCACCCTGCCCCCTCCCAGGGGGGCCACCTCCCACCTCTCCCCTTGAGGCTGGACTTCTTGGGGAGCCCCCTCTGATTGGCACAGCCTGGGGGCCCACCCTCACACCGCCCTTCCTCCAGGTTTAGCAAGTAAAAATGTACTACATCCCAGTGTGTTTGACTATTTGGGACATACTTAGAGTAATAAAATTATTTGTTGTGTATCTGAAATTCAAATTTAACTGGGTGTCCTGGATTTTATCTGGAGGCCCTAACACCCCCCCCCTCTCACCCCCGGCGATACTTTGTGGTCCTCGGTCTTGGTCTCTCTTGGTCTCTCCCAGATGAGGAGGGATGTCGCCTGCTCTTGGCTGGCTGGTGGCACCTGTGGCTTTTCCAGGGTTGTCCCTTTTGTGTTTGGACACTTCTTCGTGCCGGCGCTGGGCCGGTCGCTCTCCCCTGCTGGGGTAAAGCTTGCGGTCAGGTGGTCGTGGATCGTGCTGTGCCCATTTTATGGATGGAGGGCGTGCTTGAGGGCTCGAGTAGCTCATAAACATCAGAGTCCTCCTGCTTTGTCACTCGAAGCCCAGAGGCTGGAGGGCACAGGAGAAACGGAACGTCATCTTCCCTGGAGAACAGAAGTGCTCTTCAGAGGCTCACGCCCAGGGAAGCAGAGGCATCACAAGCTCACCTGCACCGCACTGCCCGGAAGTGCCGTCCCTTAACAGGAGGAGGTGGCGTGCGTGTCACCGAGACCTGGAATCACGGGTCTCTTTGTGGGAGCCCTGGCTAGCCACTGGGCCTTGAAGGAGGAGGTGGGATGTGTGTGTAGGAGTTTTCTGGTGGGTGGCTGATCTGGCTGGAGTGAAGGGAATTGGCAGTGGGTGCTAAGGAGGCTGGTGGGATGGGGCCAAGCTGGGGGGAGCTTGAGCTGGGGCAGAGAAGCCTGGCCCCCAGGTGGGGTGGTGGCAGGAGGGAGAAGGGCACTTTGTGTTCACGGGTAGGGGAATAATCGCCGAAGGTGAGGGAGCCGGAGGATGGATGGTGTAGGTGCAGCTGGGACCATCCGGGAGATAGCTGATCATTTGCTCCAAAACTGGGATGCAGATCACAGGTACCTGGGGGACTTTTCTTTTATGTTCAGGCAACAGGTACTACTAATAGAGCATCTTACCTCGTGCTCCGTGCAGGGGCTGGGATGCAACATTGAGTCAGGAGGGTGGATTCCTGCCCATGGACCCTACAGATGAGCTTGTGAAAGATACAGATGCTGATTCCTTGAGGGGATTCTGTAGCAATTTACTGAGTGCGTGCTGTGTTCCAGGTGGTTTCGGAGGTACAGCATGGAGTCCTTGCCTTCGAGGAGCATTTTCTCTGGTGGAAGAGAAAGGAAATAAACAGATGATAAAGAATGTTGGGAGTGATCCCTGAAGCCAGGTGGAGACATGGGCGGAAAAGCTGTGTTGTTTTGAGAGAGTGTGTAGTAGGCTGAATAATGGGCCCCCAGGGATAGTCACATGCTAATTCCCAGAACCTGTGAATGTGACTTTAGACGGCAAGAAGGACTTGGCAGGTGTGATAATTTAAGGATCTTGAGACGGAGAGATTACCCCGCATATCCGGAGGGGCCCTGAATGTAATGTAATGACCAGTGTCATTTTATGAGAGAGGCAGAGGGAGATGTGATTACGGAGCAGAAGACCATGTGATGATGGAGACAGAGGCAGAGTGATGGGTTTTGAAGATGGAGGAAGGGGCCACACGCTGCGAATCCAGGTGGCTTCTAGGATGCCAGCAGGGAAACGGATTCTCCCTTTAGAGCCTCCACAAGGCACCAGACCCAGCAATACCTTGACTTTCGCCCAGTGAAACTGGTTTCAGATTTCTGGCCTCCAGACTGTAAGAATAAATTGGTTTTAAGCCACCGAGTTTGTGGCAGTTTGTAACAGCAGCCTAGGAAAGTAACACAGAAGCCTGGGGATTTGAGGAGGTGGCATTCGAGCAGAGCCCTAGGTGTAGGTGACTGAAGGTCCTAACTCATGATGCTTTCAGAAGGTGGGGGTGGGCTTCCCTGCTGACCTGTGGGCTGGGACCACGGGGCCTGAACCGGGATACAGGCCCAGCTTAGAGTCAGAAGTTCCTTGGGAACCATGAGCTCTGACGGCCTCCAGCCTGGACCTGAGTGAGCCGCAGTGCATTTATACGTTTTCAATGTAAAAACGTCAGTCGGGATATAAATACCCTTCGCTTTTGTCCAGTTTTAGCTGAGTGTAAGTGTATCTTATTAATGGAACCAAATATTTCCTTGGCTTTCTAAATCGGGAATTTCTAACAGGACAAAATAGCCCACCGGCTTTGACCAGAAATGACCGGGAATGTGCGCGCACATCACTCAGCCGGGCTCGTGTCTTGACCAGAAGGCCCCCGGTGGCCTAGTGCCAGCTTGACATTTGCCGTCTGTTCTCGTTTGGGACCCTCGAGTGCAGAGCCGGAGGCGAGGACTTGGGGGAGAGGTGGTCCCCAGAAGCAGGAAAGGGACGCAGGAGGGCGACACGAGGAAGTTGGGGAGGCACGTGCAGGGTGAGTGACTGCCGAGCTCGTGGTCCCCGTGACTGCTGGGGACCCCCCTGAGGAACCTTGGCGTCGTCCCTCTGGAGGACGGGCTGTCCCGGGGAGCGTGTCCCTGCAGGCTGAGTGAGGGCTGTGGGCCTGGCTGCTGTGGAGGGCTCGTAGCTGCCCGTTTGGAGGGTATCTTGACAGCACAGCGAGGGGGTAACTGATTGCACGCCAATCCAGTACGGTGTGGCCTCCACGAAATCCAGACTTGACTGTTCCCTGTGGATCGTGAGAAAGGCAGGTATTTCAGCCCCATCCAGCGAGAGCTGAGACAGCCACCAAGGTCTGTCCTCACGACTGTCAGTCACCAGCAAAGCACACGGTGTTCAGACGATCATCGGAGAAATTTCAGATGTGTGTGGGGAGTGATGGGGGCCCAGAGGTACCGAGCACCTCTCCCGTGGAAGGACTCTCGACCCCTGTGTGTAGCATCCTCTCTCGATACCTGTTTGGAGCCCGGTCAGCCCAGGTGGTACCTTCTCCGTGTCCCAGGAACCCCTTCTCCATCCAGGGGTTCTCTCTCCATCTAGTTCTGTACTCACACCAGCAGCTTTATGTCCTGGCATTTTCTGTTCTCAGCCTCGTCTTTTATTTAGGTACTTGCTTTCTCTTAAACTTCCATTCTAGAGCGCAGGACCCACGTGTTGTATTTATGTTGTCCGTCCCTCTGTAGCTTGCAAGGAACAGAGCCGAGTGAGGATTTGGGAGATGACGGAGGGATCTGTCGACACTCTAATCTCATGTCCCTCAAAGCCAAATGCACACCAGCCAGGAGAGCTTGAACTGTGTTTAAAGTTGTGTTATCCTTTTACACCACCAGTTGGTGGTTGCTTGTGACGAAGGTAAGAATAAGTAGATATGCAGAGCAGTCACTGGGAGGAGAGACTCATCATAGAGCTTCAGATGTTTCTGGCGGGGAGTGAGGGATGGTAAACACAACCCACCTTTCATGTCGCATAACTACCTGGGCTGGAGGGTTCTGACCAGGACCTGATACCACACTTGCTCACTCGTTCCAGCCTGTAGTTAGGAGCTGGGGGATCGGAGAGAAGTGACCCCATGGAGCTGTGCCCTTTGCCCAGCCTTGCTGGTGGTGGGGAATTGTGGTCACCCAACCCTGTGTCCACTAATGCACGCATCTGCCCAAATGCCCACCACTCCAGTGGACAGCCGGCCATTGAAATGGCTTCTTCAGGTTGGCTTTTTTTTTTTTTTTTTTTTTTAACTTTTTTGGGGAAGATTGCATTTTTTTAAAAAGTCTCATTCAAAAAGTAGGATATTCCGAGGTTGGGGACCGCCTTGCATTTCTGGATAGCATTGTACTTATCTCAAAGAAGTGATTAAGAAACCGAGGATTCACTTTGGGGGAAAAAAAAAAATACAGAATGGTCCTCTAATAACCAGAATCAGGTCGTGGGCTTCAGAAAATGTTTGTTGCAGTGATTCTGTTTCTGACCCAGTTTCTACATGTCTTTGAGAGTAGGACTTGTTATCTAAAAGTAGGGGGTGGTCTGTGATTTTTGCAATACGTAGCAGATTAACGAATTACATATCGTTCGATGCTCTTATAAAGTAGGTATTCCACCCTTTCTCCACCGCTTCGGCTAGGTTTATGGAACTGAAATGAGCCCTCTTTGCAAAGCTCAGCGGGGAAGGGGCCTCTCGGGGGCCTTATTCTGGGTGAGTCGGGCGTGGAGGGGAATTTGGGTCAGCTGGAAAGGTCCGCTAGGGTGGCTCCAGCTGCGTTCCCCCCCTCCTGCCTCTTTCACAGTTGCTGAGGTGAGAGGTTGCCCGGGTGAAGGTCCCCAGGAAGAAGAATCCAAGAGGTCAGAGGGTGGGTGGTCCTCATCGCGACAGCTCTGCCCCAGCTCTGCCCGAGCTCTGCCCGAGGTCAGGAGGGGTGAGCCAGCAGGAGGGCAGCTTTGAGGAAGGAGGTAGCTGTGGGGATTCTGGCAGAAAGGGACCAGCGCTGGATACCATGTGTGCAGGGGCTGAGGCTGCCACTCACACCAGGCTGGGTAATTCCCCACCCCACCCGGAACCGAGGAACAAGGGTACACATCCCGGGGTCACACGTTCAGGGGCCGAGCTGGGATTTGAGGCCCTGTTCAAACAGAGTCTGAGCTTCCACCACTGACTTGTCCCAGGATTTTCAGCCTCTTCTACGTTTGTCGGGAGGCTCTTTGCTCTGTGCCATCTCCCAGGACTGGCACAGAAACTCCCTTCCTGTGGTTCATAAACATCAGGCAGGATATTGCACTTCTTCCTACTTTAGTAGACTTGGGAAGGGGGTGTGTGGTTATAATTGCTGTCTTGGAAGAAGGAAAGAAGGAAGGCCGTTCAATGTTGGAACCCAGGCTGGCATTTTATACCCTCACATGGAGACATCTGGTCTGACTGCAGCCTGCTTTGTCTTTTTAATATTTTCTTGTTTTATTTTTTGGCCAAGCCACGTGACATGTGGGATCCTAGTTCCCTGATCAGGGATCGAATCCGCGCCTCCTACATGGAAAGCACAGAGTCTTAACCTCTGGACTGTCAGGAAAGTCCCTGCAATCTCCTTTTTCTGCCTTTGTTTTCTCTGCACTTGACTGTTAGTCTGTTCATCAAGGTCATGGGGGCTGCTTTGCACCGGGGGTTATGATCCCAGCTTCCCATTTCTTGACCTCGGTCAGTCATTGAAACCCTGTTGAACCTCAGTTCCCTCGTCTGCTGAAAAGGACACAGTGATGCCGGCCTTGCCCACCTCCAACCACCAGGAGGCCAGCTGGAGAAGCACCTTGTCAGCTACTGTGCATGATGTCAGTGGTTTTCACAGTGTGGTCGGGGGACCAGCTGCACCAGCATCACCTGGGTGCAAGTTAGAGATGCGTATTCTCAGACCCGGCTCAGGCCTCGGCGGGTGGTGGAGACCGGCAGTCTGGGTTTGAACAAACCCTCCAGGTGAGTCTGATACGTGCCCGTGTTTGAGAACCACTGCTTTATTCACATATAAGAAGTTAAGTTCTCAGCCATTTATGCCATAAGCATTTTGCGAGTTTTCCACTATGTATGTGGCTTAAATCTCTGGACTTTTATGTTTCAAAGAAGAGAAAGGCAGGGTCCCTGCCCTCAAGGTGGTCCATAGGCTAGTAGAAAAGAAGGAGAGAGTACACTCTCATGTGATACGGAGAAAAAAGATGATAAAGTAGGCAAAAAGAGAGAAAAGAGTAATCTCTCACATGATATGGAGAGCCCTTTTACACTTGAGGAAACCAAGGCCCAGAGTCAACTTAGGTCATGGAGCAGAGGTCATCAGGCCAGTGAAGGGCGGCGCTGACCTGTGAGCCCACAGGTCTGACTGGGAACCATCTCAGAAGCCTCTGTTTCCAGGCTGCCTTCCTTCAGGTGGTAGCTCCCACGCCCAGCCCCGGGCTGGCGCCGGCTCCCTGATTATTCAAAGGAGCAGGTTATGGTCAGAATCAAAAACCTAGGACTTCCCCCGGAAGCACTCCCTCATCAGCTTTTAAGCGGTGATCATCAAGACATTGGATTTAAGCCTCCAGCCCCGCTGGGAGCCCAGAACTGTGACCCGGGTCAGATTGTAAAAGTCCCTAAGTCATTGGTCAGTGAGTAGCAAAAGTTAGTGTAAGCCTGGAAGAAATAGAATTTTTTTTTTTTTTTAAATGGAAAAAGCCAGTGTCCATGGATCTTCCAGTCTTCCTATATGGGGTGAAGGTCTTTCTCTGAGTGTGGGTTTCATGGCTGTGTCTGGCATGGACCACAGCCTAGTACATCCTCTTGATTCCCCATTTAAAGTCAAGTGACAACACAAAGGCTGGCGAAGCCATCTGAGTCCAGAGTTCTTCTGGAGTTTTATTGTTTTTTTCCTTAAATGTTTAACGTGGTCTAGTTTGCCAGCCTGTTTTTAAGCGATTCCCCATTATTGAGTCTTTTACAAAATATTCCACCTGACCAGTCCTGGAAGCTGCTCATCTCACATAATTATTTATGTGATAATTAAATCCATTAAAATGTCCATAACAAGGCCCACCAGCTCCATCCAGTGGGAGCAGAAGCCTAAAGGACGAGGAGAAGGCAGCCTTCTGGCCACAGGTGTGGGCGTCCCCATACCTGAGAGGGAGTGGGCACAGGTCACACACAGGGGCCTCCACCCTCTTCCCCGCCCCGCCAGGGAGGAAGGATGCTCAGAAACGCTGGCCACGGACAATGAACTAAACCACCCACTTGATACCATGTCAGGCACCAGGTGGGAACCCACAGATGCACAGGGTGAAACCACTGTGGACGTCTGGTTGATGTGTGTCTCAATAATCCCCCTTTTGTGCTTCATGTTTAATATTGGTTTCATACACGAGAGAGGAAAGGATATTCCTTACCGCACCATCTATACCATTTGAAATGTTATGAAATGTTAGGAGAGGTAGGTGAACCAGTTCCGTATTCTGTGTAAGAAGATTCTGCCCCATAGATCACGCACGATTTCACTTGGCTGCATCACCCACCTCGTACCTAAATACTGTTTCAGTGAACAGTTTTACTAGTGTTTATTTTGTTAGCATTAAATACAAAGGTCAGTCTGCAGAAGCGTGATTTTTCTCAGTTTTGTCCATTGGTTGCCTTGTAGTTTCTTCCATAAACAGTGAAAAACCGAGGGTGAAGTCCACGGCCAGGCCACAGGACCCCGATGCGCCTTGGGCACCCCTTGCGAAGGGACCGGACAATGGTGCTAACCTGCGCTCAGGGCTGGGGGCCGGGAACTCTCCTCACTCGAGGTTGGAGCCAGCTCCAGGAAACAGTTCCCAGTGCATGAAGTTTACCTTTGGGCCATTCCTGTTTCCATATGCAGACACACCTCCCATTGTTTGCCTCCCCTTCCCTCTTGCCGTCTCAGATCCTATCTGCTACCTGGCCAGCCCTCCGCCGTGGGTGCTGCCCACCTCCCTGTGGCTTGAGCCGACCCCGGCCTGGCCCTCTGCCCCGTGGCCTGTGTAGGGCTGGTGTAGACCAGGGGTCGGCACACGTCTACTGTAAAAGGCCAGGCAGTAAGTATGTCGGCTTTGTGGCCCCTCGGGTCTCTGCGGCAGCTACTTTTGTGTGTCATTGACACACAAAAGAACCACAGACAAACCGTAAAGGAACGACGGGTGTGCCTGTGTTCAGTAAAATTATATTTCTGGACACTGCGACCTGAATTTCATATAATTTTTATGTCATGAAATAGTCTTTTGATTTTCCCCTCCAGCTGTTGAAAACTATTCTTCATTCACGGGCAGACACGTGTCTGTTCTTCATTCTTCAGACACGTGTCGGGCTGGGTTTGGCTCTGCTTTGTGCTTTAGCGCTGCTACTTTGGTGTTTCCAGGTGTGGTGGGTCAGGGGTGGTCGAGAACCGAGCCCTGCCATGGAGAGATCCCAGTCTAGCTATTGTCAGGTGCTGGATGTAAAGGATCCTTTGGCTGGTGGATCCATCTGTCTCCATTGTGACGGTTGGAAACCTAAGGAAAAAGCTTCCTGGTTTTCCAGTTTCCCCCAAACCACCCTGGAAACGCTTCCCCTCCAGCTTTGAAGAACTGTGCTGGGCGTCTGCGTGGATATAGGGCCACTGAGCACATACTGGGATTGTAGGAACAAAGCACGCAGGTGTGGGTGTTCAGTGACATCAAAGGACTACGTAGGTCCTGCCCCGAGAGGCTTGGTCCTGCAGCACAGACGGCTCTTGCGGGGTTAACACAGGCCAAGCTGTAGGTCGAGGTGGATCCGAGGTTACAGAGCATTTTTGAATCTGTCACTTTCAGCTCTGAAGACAGGCAGCATGGTGAGAATTCCTAATCCCATTTTGCAGATAGGTTGTATTAGTTTGCCAGGGTGCTGTAACAAAGGACCACAAGCTGAGGGGCTTAAACAACGGAAATTTATTGTCTCACAGTTCTGGAGGCTGGAACTCTAAGACTGAGTGTCCGCAGGGTTGGTTCCTTCTGAAGCTGTCCCAGAGAAGCTGTCCCAGGCCTCTCTCTGGCTTCTGGTAGTTTGCTGGCAGCCCTTGGCTTGTAGAAGCATCACTCCGACCCCTGCCTTCATCTTTATGTGGAGTTTTCCCTGTGTGTGTATCTGCCTCCAAATTTCCCCCTTTGTAAAGACACCAGTCATATTGGGTTTAGAGTCAATGACCTAATGACCTCATTATAACTTGATTACCTCTATAAAGACCCTTTCTCCAAATACGGTCACATTCTGAGGGTCTGGAGGTTAGGGCTTCAACATAGACATGGGCTGGGGGGCATAATTTCATTCATGACATAGGGCAAGTGGAGAGAATGGCTGAGTGTCTTGTTGGGGCCTGTCCTGGGGTGGGAATTGAAGACAGGGCCGTCATCTCTGTCTTTGTTGGAATAGAGTCTACTGTCTAAGTTTCTTGAACCTCTAAGTTTACCTACCAGGCTTTCCAGACTTCCTCAGGTAGGATTAACTCTGTAGCTACATCGTCAGCCGAGATTGTAAGCTGTGGCTAAAACAGCTGCTAAGTGATGCGTGAGGGCGACCTCAGTGCTGTTCTCACTGGACTGTACTCGTGCTCGGAGGCTCTGGAAGACAGCAGAGTCTTCTCAGCATTGCTATTTACAGCTCTGTGGTTCTCGGAGATTTCCCCCAAACTTCGGCTAATGAAAGCACTGATGTGTCTGGGAACAAACCAGAAAATCAGGGAATTAGGCATGTTCTACACTCCAGAGCTTTGGGCTAACCTGGTCCACACACACTAAGTCCCGTGTTTTCTTTTGGGGGCCGTGGGGACTGATGGGCCCCCTGGTGACTGGCGGCTCCTTCTTTGGCCGAAGGACCACGCCCCTCTCCTGTCAGGAAAGCTGGTCTTTGTGCAGAAACCTGGGGCTTCTAGAGAGGTAGAGCCTGGAGCTGGGGAGGTGGAAAGGGGCCAGCTGGTCCCGTTCACCTAATCCCCCCCACCCTGGACCTCATCTGCATGACTGTTCACGGCCAGAGCTGTGAACACCGAGTGGGTAGAGGACTCCAGGTGTGCACTTGTACCTGCCCATGGCCCATCCAGGAACCTGCCAGGGTCCATTTGAGGGAATAGAGCTCGGCTTCAGGGCCGTTGGGCTGTAAACAGAAGCTCTGTACCCAGGAGCCTGCTGGAGTAGACAAGAGCAAAACCCAGGGGCTCCCTAGGCCCTTCGCCCCGAGTGCTGAGCGGCCCGGCGCCTAAAGCCGTGGTGAATGAGGATGCTGCAAGTGGACAGTGAAGGGAGGCATCCTTCTCTCTCCATAAAGACCTGGTGGCCGTCTCCTCTGGTTCCGCAGAGTGTACAGCTACTCTGTGTCTGGGAGACGGGCTGTAGCGTGAGCGGTAACGTGGACGCCAGAGGCCAAGGCCGGTAGCCGCACGGAGATGCTCTTTGCAGGGAAACCCCGTGGCCTCGCCAGCCCCCAACCACTTCTTGCCCTTCCTGAAGGGCCTGCAGATGGACCCATGCAGGGGTCAGAGGCCCAGCAGTGTGGGCCCCTGGTCGGGATGTAGGGTAGAAAGTCCCATCCCCCAGCCTAGATACGGGGGCTTTGGGGTTTATAAAGGAAAGGGGACATCCAAGTTTTTAGGCTGGTATAGTGACTTGAAAAAAAAAAAAGGGGGTCTTTTCAGTGCCTCCGCCCCCTAATACAATGAGGTTCTCACCTGCTCTGTCTTGACAGTCTTTGGGGTCCTGCGGGCCATCTGATGATACCCCGAGGTCCTTGGACCCGAGAGCAGCGTGGCGGACGCGTCCAAACTCCGCGTGATGGGTGGACGGCGGCCTCTGAGTCCTGAGCATTCTCCCCCATCCCCGCATTTTCTCATCTTCTCAAGATCTAAATCTTTTGTCACATTTAAATATATATTTCCTCGGTCGTTGCTGCCTTTTTCGTAGTGTTCATCGATCTCACTGGAGTTTTTGCTTTTGCCTTTGTGGTTTCCTACGTTGCTTGTGCGCTTAGGTCTGTCTCTACCTCGAGAGTTAACTGTACACCTGCCGGCTTTTCTCTTTGCTTCTGGTTGATTTCCTTCCGTGCCTCCCTCTCCCTCCCTCTGGGCTTTCTGTACATCTGGAATTCGTTTAACCGTGGAAGCCCCAAGGGGAAACCATGTTCTGAAGACCGGCCAGCTGCCCCGGCATCTCAGGGGATAATTCTTGCCCTCTGGTGACGCTCCTTGTAATTGCATGTGAATCATTTACGCAGCTGAGGGTCTGTTCTGGGCTGTCTGTTCCGGCGAGGACAGTGATTTAGGGAAGGTATCCAGGATGAAATTTCCTCCTGTTTCACAGTCTGGCCAGGTGCAGCGTTCTTGTAAAGCTCGGAGCAGCTCTGTTACTGCCGTCCAGAACATCGAGGTGGCGGGGGGCTGCCATGCGGTGGTGGTACCTTCAGTTCCACCATCCGTCACCATCCTTGTTTAAGGAATCTGTCACAGACATGGCCTCCATGGTTACTTGTTAGTAACCGCCTCCTAAATGACCAGCAAGTGGGGAGGAAACCCCACTGCTGGGAAGGCATCGGGAATACATCTTTTGGGTTCAGCTGATAAGATTATTCTGTTGAGCCAACACTGCCCGTCTCTGCAGCAGAAGTAACAGCAGGTGAGGGAAGACGGTGCAGCATCGGGGAGAAACAAGCAAAAAAAGCCCTTGTGGCAGGCTGGGCTCCCAGAAGCCAACGGTGACACAGGTCACCATGCAGGTTTACTGTGATGCCCTCTTGGGGTCGGCCCCCTTGGAAGGGACCGGGGGTTGGGGGCAGAGGGAAGCCCTTGGAGACCCCACAGACACTCCGGCCCTGGGACTGCACTTCCCATTTGTCCGGGTTGGGAGAGGGGTGGCGGGCATCCTTTTGCCCCTTCGTAGGTAGCTGCCCCAGGACGGGGCCGTGACCCGGGGGGAGGAGTGCCTCTTTCCAGGAGGCAGTTCTAGGAAGCCGGCCACACTCCCAGCAGCCGGGATGCAAAGGGGTCCCGGTGCCCCATCCCAGCGATCCACCGCCGTCCTCACCTTCCCAATAAATGCACTTTAGAACATAATCTGCTCTTGGCGTGGAAGAGTCTTGGAGGGAAGAGGTGGAAATGAGTTCTTCAGCTGAATGAGACTCTGAATCTCAGTCACGTTTCCCCCTTTTGTCTGGTAGCATCTTCCTGCTCTGGACAGAAGGCCGGGTCCTGGGACTGGTCCTCTTGACGTCAGAGAGCTGGGCCCTGTTGCAGGTGAGTGCTGCAGACGGGGCATCTGATGAACAGCCGGACCGGGGCCTGCCGCAGGGAGGCGGCTGTGTCGGGACCGAGAGGCACAGACCCGTGTCGGGGGACGGGCCCCGCGTGCCTGCAGAGCCTCTCGGGAGGGAGAGGTCGCTTCCCCGTGACCTTTCTCGGCCTTTCCCGGCTCTGCAGCCCTGTCTTCACATCCTCGTCAGCTCTCCGTGTCCCCACGTGGGAAGGTCAGATGTCGCCGGTGTGCCTGGCACGGGCGAGTTCCCAGAACAGCCCCTGGTTTCTGTTTACCTTCGCGACGTCCCTCTCTGTGGCCACCAATGGAATGTTCTCGCTCTCCCCAGAAACCAGCCGGGCAGCTTGTCCTCCTCCCCGACAGCACAGCCGGGGGACTGAGCCCAGGTTGGCTGTCCTGTGTGTTTACACAAAGGAATTATTCTTAAAACCTAAGAGGTTCTGAGTTTCCCGAACAATGGGCACCAGTGACGAGGTGCGACGCGTTTGGCTGTGTGGGTCTGGGAGAGGTTAGTCCTGGGAAGGAGGAGTACGATGGCAGAAAATGTTAACAGGAAGCATTAGCCCGTGTTCGGGAGGAAGAACGGGAGGCATCCGGCAACTCCCGGCAGAAGGGAGAGTAAAGGATGGCCGGGTAGAATGTTCTCGGGTATTTTCTCGGCTGTTCTTGATCTTTATTCCTGCGGCTGGCAATACTAGTAGGAAAAACCATCATTTGTAAAATCAGTTGAGTAAGATCATCTACAGAATATGGTGCAGGCTTCATGTGTTTAAAAAAAATGAGACTTTCCTCTCCAGGTGAAAGGAGTGGGTATAATTTAAAGGGGTCATTTGCAGACCCGGGGTGAAGAGGGGAGTTGAGACGGAACAGCTCAGAGGCTGCTTCCTTTCAGGGTCAGGTTTGAATAATAAAAGCCGTTCCAAATAAGGTGCCTGAATTAGTGAAGGTTATTCTTTACATCATGTGCGCCTCCTGTTCACCTGGGGGAAGATGATTGGCTTTGGTTCAACTTTCTTCCCTCCCCACCTTTTATATCACATTTCTTTGTTTTCCAGTATTAGCCTGTGCTTTAGAACGGAAAGAATGTTTGGGGATGTTTGCAGGTTATGACCCGGGGGCTTTTAATGGTGAGTGAGGAATTCAGGAGTGTTCTGGTCCCAGGGTTAATCCTCACCCCACTGAGGTCTTAGAGACTTAAAATATTTCTGCCCAGGAAGCAGCCATCAGCAAGCCCTGGAGGCTGTGGTCTGTTTGGGTTGCAGTGAAGCCCAGTGAAAGGCACCCACATTCCTCGCATTCTTTTGGACTGGCATTGGCCTGAATGCTGGGGTTTCTGAAGTCCAGCAAGCAAGTACGCAGCTGGGTTCTTTTCTGTAGATAAACGTGATAGATGCCAGCGGTGGTGCGGCAGGGCTCCCCGCCTGACCCCCACAGGATCCCACCTCTGCGTTTGAATTGGGGGTCTGGTGCAGACCCCCTCCTGAGCAAAGCAGAAAAGGAGGTCAATGGGGCCCCGCCTAGGACCCTTCTCTGGCTCTGGCACTTCCCTGGGCGTCATTTATGTGGTTTGCTTTGTCCGGCACTGAGCCAGGATCCCTGGGGCAGCAGGACCTCTGGGAAGAGGAAACAGGAGGTTGAGACGGAGCCTTCCATCTCAAGGTGACCTGAAGCAGTGCCCGCTGTTCTCATCTTGTCATTAGGGGTTCCTGGGAGTCTGGAGGATCACCTCTGCTTGCCTTGGAGATGACAGACGGGCCCTCTGCGGAACTTAGGGGAGTGGGCATGTGTCTCCCAGCATTTAAAGAGACCACCCACACTGGCTGTGGCCAAAATGGGATCTTGACATCTGGCCAATTTTTGTGGCTTTTTTTCCTCCAGAAACATAAATGCAGTGTTTCCTCTTTGCTTCTTAATATTCAAGATCTGATTTGTCTCAAGTTCATTGTGAGGCAGAGCTTCCCAGGGTTTTGCTGGTGCCTAATTTTGTGATTTGAATGTAATTCCACCTCTGTTATCACTGTCAGGAATAGTGTATTGAAGGGCTGGTGGATGCTGCTATTCAAGGTGATGGACCAGGTGGGGGGGCAGGAAAGATGTCTGGCTCCAGTTCCCTTGACTTCAAGACCCCTGTGAGGGACCGGTGTAACGGCAAATAGCAGCTTGGCCCGACAGCTCCTTGGGGGGTGTGCCAGCCAAGGAGGAGCCCTGTGGGGAGACGGAGGTCAAGGCTGGTTCCCATGGTCCTGCCAGTGGCCGTGGAAGCGGGAGCTCCAGCCTCCGCTCACCCTCCTCTGTCGTATCTCCTCCAGCCCAGGAACACTCCATACGTTCTGCCCATTTTACAGACAAGAAGTGAGGCTCAGAGAGTGCCTCATTCAAGTTCAAGTTCAGAGAGTTATTAATAAGCCTGTTTGTGTGCCCCAAGCCATCCTTCCTTATTGGGAGGACACATGAGCTACGTGGGCCAGTATCCCCGAGTCCCACTCCGGCCAGTAGCTATCAACTGTGAGTCACAAACGTGAGCCACGTAGGTAATCTTTAGAGTAAAAATAAACAGATGGAATTAAAGTTTCTCTCTTAGAACTGTAAATTTACTTAAAACAGGATGCAGTTAGGAAGTGAGCTGGATGATCTCAAAGGCTGGTGCTGTCCAGCTGCCTGGACTTGTCCGCTCTTCCTGTTGGGGAACTCTGGCCAGGCACCGTCTGGACCACGTGTACAGTCACTGACAAATTCTTGCTCTGCAGGGGTTACTTTTCATACCGGGGATCTCCACATTTTCTGACTGTGTGAGTTTGTTTTTTTCATGTGAAATTCACATAGCATTCAATTAACCATTTAAAAGGATACAGATTGATTGGTATTTAGTGCATTCACAGTGTTGTGTGACCACCACCTGTCTCTGGTCTCAAAACATTTTCATCACCCCAGAAGAAGACCGCCCTCCCCATTAAGTAACTACTACCATTGCCCCCTGTCCCCATGCCCTGGCCACCACTAATTGGTTTACTTTTGAGGTTTGAATTGGGAGCAATGTATGTAAGGGAGATCCTGGCTTTCAGGTGGCCTCAGGACAGAGCAACCAAGGCTGGCATCCCAGGCCTGCAGGGCCCCTCTGGAGGTGAGGTCTGACGTCACAGTGGTCACAGTGGTCGGCAGGTGATGCACTGGGGGGATGGGGACCCGGCCACGCATCGCCTGAATGTAAGGCGGTGCTCAGCATCTTTCAAAACCTCTGTATGAATAAGCCTCACGTAAGCGCTGCCTCATTAAATAAAGGCTGCAGTTGACTGTGAGTGAGGTCAGGTGCCACGGAGTGAAGCCTGGAGATTGCGGGCGGGTGAGAAACCCACGTGCTCCCCCAGAAACGGCATCTGCATCCTTACAGGCCTTGTGTTTTAGTCTCATCACCAGCCTGCCTTTTCACCCTTCTTAAAGCAGGCGTGCCATGAGGACCGCTGAGACATTTTTAACATACTTGAGGCTCTGGAGATAAAAGAGGTGAGTCAAAGAAAGATTCCACCGTTGTTTATTTTCCAGAGCCTTCCATCTCGCTGAAACCTGCTTAGACTACAAAGAATTTCCCAATCTAATCAGAAAACCCCAGTTTCCCTATCTCTGGCTGGAGTTTTCCCCTTTTGTTCATTATTTAAAGTTGACTGGGCCGATTGCAATTTAGGAAGGACAGAGTGACTGTATTTCATTCTTGGGTCAGAAAAATGTCTATGCAGAGAGCTTATCGTGTTGGTCTTTTCCAAGCAGAGACAAATTTCAGTTAGGAGCCCATAAGCATTTTGCATAAATTAATTTCCTTGGTCCTCGGTTTCCTCATCTGTAAAGATGGAGCCAGTCTCAGAAGGTTCTCAGAGATAAAAAGGAATCGAATATGCACTCAAACTTGCTCAAGAGAAAAAGTGGGAGGATTGTTGGAAAGATCCAGAGATCAAGCCTCCAGATCACAGAAGACCTGGGAACTGGGATTTGAGACGTGAAACTGCTCTTCAAGAATCGAATTGCATGTTCCCCTGTCACCCGGCCTCTGCTGCTCAGCCAGCGTGCACCTGGCCTAGGAATGGCCACCAGCCAAGGCCCAGCAGTCCTGCGTAGGATGTGCCCCTGGGCCGCTTTTGACTTTCTCAGCTCCCTGCTCTTAGAAGTGGGTTGGGCCCCACTGACCCTTTTGAGCTGGTCCTCAATTGCTGGGTCGGCAGGCAGACAGTGGATTGGTTCACCTATACGTGGTATCTGCGGCTGACCCATCGGAGGGGCGGGGCCATGGGGTGTCCAGCCTGGGGGTGTGCCTGGGCCGGGCAGTGAAACTCCCAGGAGAATGAGGAGGCGTCTCGAGGGCTCAGTAGTTGCAGCACGCGGGCTTAGTTGCCCCTGTCAACCACCCGCACAACATCTCCGATTTTCAGGTCTGAATCAGAGCAAGCCCAGGTCGGCTACAATCCAAAGGTGATTTTCATAAGCCAGGTCCTTCCCATTCTGTAAAGGAGCAAATATCATTGGGACTGAACAAAAAGCAACAGAAATAATAACCAGATAAAGGAAAGAAGAGTTTCATCTGGGCTTGGGCTGAATAATACTCTTGGTCAAGGGCAGACCTTCAGGCCCTCAGTCAGACCCAACACAGGCTTATCTCCCGGTCACCTTATCTCCAAGCCAGTCTTAGGCCTTCCTCCAAGTCAGGGGTTTCGAGGGCAAAAATCATTTGAGGACTCTGATAAGGGCTATGGGCTTTCCCTTTAGAAAATCAGCTATACCTGTAAAGTTGTACCTATCATTTTGGGGTCTTGAGGACCCTCTAAATGGACCGACAGCTAGAGGTCCATAAGCCTCATGGGGACACACCTGTTACTGATAAAGATTGTGTTCAATGGGCCAAGGCCCAGACCATTGGGCTCCATCAGAGGACACCCCAGGGATCTCTAGATTTCCAGCGGACTTAATGTAACTTGAGAACCGGGCCTCCATCTGCTTGGGCATAAATATTGGTCACGAGGCAGGCTTGCATATGTCGCTAGGAAATAGTTTGCCCTCCTTGGGGATGCTAAGTTTTGGTAGACATTCTTCAGGGTACCACTCACGAGTGGGCTTCAGAGTGAATCTCACTGAGCTCCGGTTGATGGGGTCCTGGCCACAGGGTGTGGCCTGGACTCTGAAACAAGCCTGTCTGCATGCAAATCTCAGGCACTAAAGCTGTGTGGCTCTGCCCACCGGCCCTCAGTGGTGCCTTAGTTTGCTGTTCTGCAGAATGGGGATGGGGGCTGCAGTTAGGGGAGGGCGGTGCCTTCACAGTTCGCTCCCACATCGTGGTGGAGTAGTGGATCTGGTGTAATGAAGCTGAACCCACGGGGTGGGGACGAGGGCCTGCAGGCTGGGAGGCCTGAGTCTCTGCATCCAGGTGGCTCCAGGCCCCCATCCTGTCCTCCCGCAGCTTGCTTTGGCTGCCCCAGTCTGTTCCCATTTCTGCTTAGCGAGTTTGAGTTGCGTGTTTAGAGTCCTAAACCCGCCCCGCCCCCCGCCCTCAGATTCCCCGCACCTGTCCCTACTGGGGATGCCTTGCTCTAGTGGGACCACAGTGCCTGGGGGCTCTGGGTCAGCACCCTTGACCAGCGGCTGCCTCCTGGCCGTAACTGGGGTGCAGTTCGCCTTGATTCCTCCTGTTACGGCTTCTTCCCTTGGCTGGATCAGCCTCCCTCCTGACTAAATGTAGGGGTTTTTTTCTCCATCCTTTAGTAGTTTACCCCGATTATAACAAAAATATATCTCAACGTATACAATTTTTTAAGTAAAGGTATCTTTTCAGACTGTTCTCCGCGCGCACACACATTTTAGCCTGAATTGGGTTTCTGATGGGCACATTTTCAGGTGTCCCAATGTGGTGATACTTAGTATAGTCACGAAGTTGTACCACCACCACCTCTAGTTCCAAAGCCTTTTACCAACCCAACAGGAGACCTGGGAGCAGCCACGGGGCGTCCCTCCCCTCCCCAGCTACTGGCAGCCACTGACCTGCTTTCTGTCTCTCTTGATTTGCCTCTTCTTGGTATTTCTTATAAGCGGAACTGTACAATACGTGACTTTTTGTGACTGTCTTCTTCCGTTTATCGTAGTGTGTTCAAGGTTCACCCACATTGCAGCATGTGTCAGAATGTCCTTCCTTTTCGCACTGGGTGATATTCACTGTATGGAGGGACCACGCTGTGTGGGTCCACTCATCCGTCACTGGATGCTCGGCTTGTTTCTGCCTTTGGGCTGTTGTGAATAGTGCTCCTAGGATTCATCACACTGTGATGTTCTGACTTAATTTTAAGAGCCATCTTCTCTCATCTCCAAGTTCTTGTCGAGACCCCTAGTTCTAGACTCCAGCTCCCTGCCCCCACCAGCCCTGTCCCTCCGCCTGCACGCCTGTCCCTGGTATCTTACAGATCTCCAAGAGCCAGGGCTTGCCCTGGACTTGAAGTCACCCTTAGGTGTGGACCGGCTTGGGTCACTGTCGTGCGGTGGCCGGTCTGGTGCTGTCCCCTGTGGATTCAGCCATCCGTGAGCTAACACGGCAGTGCCGGGAAGTGCTGCTTACTGAGTGAGGGGCGTCAACAGCAGGCCCAGGCCAGGCGTCTCTCCAGGTGTGGCCCCTCGGTCTCCTGCATCAGGACCGCAGGGAGGCTTGTTGCGAGAAAGCAGCCCCCTGCGCGTTGTCTGCCTTGGGGCTGCCCCTCGTGCTCTTTCCACACCTGCGGGGGGGTGCGGGGTTGGCCCGGGGGTTCATCTGAAATCAGTGCATCAGGTGGGCTCCCTTGCCTCCAGTAGAAAGGCCGGGGGGTGAGGAGGTCGGGGGAAGGTTGGAGCAGCCCTTCCCTGTGTCCCCAGATTCCAGTACCTTCCTCGCCCTCCACCACCCCGCTGCTGTCGCTACCCCAGGGCATTCCTGCAACCTCCCACCTTGCTGTCATTGTACCTTTACTAAACTCGACTCAAATGATGCTAATCTGAGTGACGGCTCAGCCTGTCTGTCCCTACCCAGTGAGAACCTCAAGGTGGGCCCAGGAACCTGTGTCCTGCGAGGGAGGGGTTTTGACCTCCGGGTGGGTGGGCAGCAGGCGGAGCCCCTGCAGCTGTCCAGCTCCAGCCCTCTGGCTCCGACCCTAATCCTGTCCTGGGCTGGCCGAGCGGGGGCACCCGAGAAAGCTGCCCTCTCTGTACTGGGAAGCCGTGCTGGGAGCCTGCTGTCTCTTCCTGCGGGGGGTGCGAAACAGAGAAAGGACGGCATGTGGGAGTGGGGCTCAGGCTCGCCCCCCCATCTCTTCCTGCTTTGTTCCCATAGGGAGCTGCTGCTCTGTTTCCTTTCTTTTTTCTTTTCCTTTGGGCCTGGGTATGTTCAGAAAACCTCATAAGGGCTACTTGCTGCTTCGGGGGTATCATACCTGACATTCCTAGGTTTTGATAAAGAATAGATCAACCGGAAACCTCTGGCGTAGCATTTTTACGGGAAACAAAGTATATTCTTTTTCGTTTTTAATGATTTGTAAGTGTAATACAAAAACCTTCCAGAAAGGAAACCAGCCGGACGGAGGCAGCCAGGACCACCGCATGCTCAGAACCATGGGTGTCACTCTGAGATGCCGCCCGGGGCTGCCGGCCTGGATTTCTGCTGGGCCCGTGTCCCCAGGAGGGCGTGAGCCTGTCCGAGGATGCGAGTGTTGGCCTGTGCTGCCGCAGGCCTCCAGCGCCACCCCTCTGTCCCATGGCCCTGCTCGTGGATGCAGAGGGGCCGAGACAGGAGATGGTGGAGGAGGGCGCCGGGGGGTCGGGCAGTGACAGCAGCGAATTGTCCACGTGGGATCCAGGTAGGATGAAGGTGTGGGGTCCACGCGGTATCTGTGTGTCCTAGGACAAGTTGCTTCTCCACATCTGCTTCGTTATCTCTACTCACCAGATCCGCTTTGGAGATTTAAATTAGTTGGTAAAGCCTGTAGCACAGGGCCTGGCCCAAGATGAAGGGTGTTATCTTCCTAGTTAGGATTCAAACGATTTCTGTTTTTGTAGGGTCAGGGTGGGCTCGTACCTGAGAAATTGAGTAGGGGGTCCAGATGGCAGGCAGTTTGAAGGACGTGGGCGTCCAGGTGAGGCATGGGTAGTGCCCCAAAGAAGGCACGGAGGGGATGGGGAGGGGAGCCGGCCAGAGAGCAGGCGACGCCCGGAGTAGGGGCCAGTGGGGTGTGGCCTCAGGACCAAGTGGACCAAATCCTGCATGCAGCCTGCTTTTGTAAATAAGGTTTTATTGGGACCCAGCCATGCACACTCACTGTCTGTGGCCGTCTTTGCCTTTCAGAGGCAGAGCTGAGTGGCTGGAGTTGAGGCCAAGTGGCCCACGAAGCCCGTGATCTTCCCTGTCTGGCCCTTTCCGGCAGTGGTGTCCCCAGGGGACATTGGCAGCGTCTGGAGACATTTTTGCTCGTCACAGCTGAGGTTGGGGGCAGCTACTGGCATCGAGGGGGTGGAGGCAGGTGTGCTGCTGGCCATCTGCAGTGCACAGGACGGGTCCCACAGCGAAACATGATCCGGCCCCAAATGTCAGTAGTGCCAACGTTGAGAAACGATGCTTTCCAGAAAAAAAATTTCTGTTTCTACTAGAGAACGGACTGGTTCGGGGGAGGTGGGCGGTGCTTTTGTTGGAATGAGGATGCAGGAAATGGGGCAGGCTCGGGTGGGGGAAGATGAGCCAGGCATGCTGGCCCTGAGGTCGCCATCCTGAGGGCGTGTGGGAGGTGCTGCAGAGACGAGGTGGTGCCATCCCCGCCCTGTTCCCTGGGGTGGCTACGCCCCCTAAGGAGAACGCTCCAGGGGACAAAAGCAGAAGGGCAAGAATGGACGCGAGACAGCAGAGACTAGGTGGTGCCATCCCCGCCCTGTTCCCTGGGGTGGCTATGCCCCCTAAGGAGAACGCTCCAGGGGACAAAAGCAGAAGGACAAGGATGGACGCGGGACAGCAGAGACTAGGTGGTGCCATCCCCGCCCTGTTCCCTGGGGTGGCTATGGCCCCTAAGGAGAACGCTCCAGGGGACAAAAGCAGAAGGGCAAGGATGGACGCGGGACATTGGACACTTGAAGGCAGACAGAGGAGGGGAAATCTCAGAAGGAAGGGGGAAGGACCAGCCATGCAGGTGCCGGGAAGACACCTGCAAGACAGGCTTCAAAGACCAGCTCAGAGAGGAAGGAGAGAGCCGTCACCCTGGGAGGCCATGGAGAGGTCAGTAGTTAGAAAGCCGCCCGGTGAGACGCATGCAGGAAAACGCCCTCAGGACCTGGGGCTCCGGTGGCCTCATCACCAACCCCAGTGGGAACAGTGTGTCCAAGGCTTGGGGCAGGAGCCGCTTCGGGGGAGGTGAGGGGAGGAGAGCAGCAGCCCGGGGGCCGTGGGGAGCCAGGGAGGATATTTGTAAGCAGAAAGGCACCAACGCCAGCCAGCAAGGAGCCCTGGGCTCGAGCCAGCTGCTGGTTTTGTAGGAAAGGGAGCCCCGGTGCCGCCCGGGGCTCTGGTCCAAGCCGAGGCTCTGGGTGACAGAGGGCACAGCCTTCCTGCGGACCAGGAGGAGGAGGAAGGATGGGGCAGGGGGTGGCAGCAGGGAGAAGATGCCGCTAAGAATCCGCTAGACGGCTGGGTATGAATGGTGACAAAACAAAGCAGAGGATGGGAATGGTTGAGGAGGAGCCCCTTTCTACGGTGGGTAATTTTTTTCTTCCCCTGATCCTTTTTCTTACTCCCTGTATAAAATAATCATTCTCGGGCACCTTTTAGTTGGAGGCGAAAGGAAAGCTTCTCCGACTGCCCTCTGGCACCAGGTCACACTTTCTCCCTGGCCAAGCGCCTCTCCTGTGTCACCCTCAGAACTGGAAGGAAATTAGCTGATTATCAAAAGGCCAGGGACCTGGGTTCCAGGGCCTCTGGTGAACTCACCCTCCCCGCAGGAAACCTGTCGGGTCGGTTGGATTCCATTTCATCTCTGCCTGGTACAGACTTGTAGCAGAGGCTCTGCAGAAAAACAGGGAGTGATTTCACGCCAGGTTTGTTAATTTATGCATTGATTACAAAAACAGAACAAAACCACGGAGCAGACACTTAAGACTATCCGGCTAGCTCTGTCCAGCAGCCCAGCTTGGGGGTCCTGCTCTGGTCTCCAGGAGCCGGGCTGCTGTTGGCCCAGCGGGCAGGGGAGGAGCAGCTGGTGGTCTCGGAATGGTCTAGAAAGGAGCTGCTCCGACCCCGCCGTCTTTGTGCTGGGCTCACACGCAGCAGGCCCTGCGGCCACCCAGCTGGGAAACCTTGGACCAGTGACCTAGCTTCTCTGCACCTCGGTTTTCTCGACTGTTCGTTGGAGGGAATGATCAACCGTCTGTGTCATGGGGTGGCTGTGACATGTAAATCAGTGGGCACAGAAGCACTTAGAATAGTGCCTGACACACGACCAGCAAATGCTGTGAGGGTAGGGCGGGGCGACAGGCACCCTCGTTTTATTGCACTTCGCAGATACTTTTTTTTTTTTTTTTTTTTTAACAAATTGAAGGTTTTTGGCGACTGCGCATCGAGCAGGTCTGTTGGCGTCCTTTTTCCAGCAAGAGTTCCTCACTTTGTGTCTCTGAGTCACATTTCAGTAATTCTTCAACTATTTCAAACTTTTTTTTTATTTTTACTTTTTAAAATAAATACTTATTTAACTATTTCACATAATAACTTATTTTTGTCCTGGGGATCCATGATCAGTGATCTTTGATGTGACTGTGGCAAAAAGACGATTCACTGAAGGCTCAGATGATGGTTAACATTTTTTAGCAATAAAGTATTTTTTAATAAAGGCCTGCACATTTTTTTATTTTTTAATTTACTTTTATTTTTTAATAAATGTATTTATTCTATTTATTTTATTTTTGGCTGCGTTGGGTCTTCGTTGCTGCGCACGGGCTTTCCCTAGTTGTGGCGAGGGGGGGGTTCTGTTTGTTGCAGTGTGTGGGCTTCTCATTGCGGTGGCTTCTCTTGTTGTGGAGCGTGAGCTTTAGGTGCACGAGCTTCAGTAGTTGTGGCTCGCAGGCTCTAGAGCGCAGGCTCAGTAGTTGTGACACACGGGCTTAGTTGCTCCGCGGCATGTGGGTCTTCCCGGACCAGGGCTCAAACCCATGTCCCCTGCATTGGCAGGCGGATTCGTAACCACTGCGCCACCAGGGAAGCCCCTGCACATTTGTTAGACAATGCTGTTGCACAGTCAATAGACTATAGTACAAGGTGTAGAGTAAAACTTTTCTATGCACCAGGAAACCAAAAAATTCATGTGACTCGCTTTATCTTGATATGTGCTTTATTGCAGTGGTCTGGAGCTGAACCTGTGTTATCTCGGAGGTCTACCTGTAGTTTCCCAGGGCTGCATAACAAATGACCATAAACGGCATGGCTTTGAACAACAGAAATGGATCCTTTCCAATCTGGAGGCTGCAAGTCTGAAGTCAAGATGTCTGCAGGGCCAGGTTCCCTCTGAGGGCTCAAGGAGGACTCCTCCTTGCCTCCTTCCGGCTCGGGTCGTTCACCCACCACCTTGACGCCCTCTGGCTTAAGCTGCATCACTTCCATCTCTGTCTCCATCGTCGTGTGGCCATCTTCTCTCTGTGTGTCTGTGTCTCTGTATCCCAGTGTCTTATAGGGACACCAGGGATTGATTTAGGGTCTGTCTGTGATTTAGGATTCGAGCATATCTTTTTGGGGGGGACACCGTTCAGCTGACAGCAGTGGATGTGGTTGGCTGTTTTACCTGTATTATGGTTTCTGTTGTAGTTCATGTCTGTCTTCATCATTTCTGCGGGCCTGCTAAGAGCAGGATGGTCTTGCTTTTCTTTGTGTTCTTGTAGCAGCTAACAAGGCGCATGACAAGTGCTCAGCACCCCTGTAGTTAGTGACTTAAACTAAAGAGGACTCCACTTCTGATGACCTTCAGGTTTTCAGGACAGATATGAAGAAGGCTATGAACATAAGAAGTCTTGCTTTGGGGAAGCCGCCCCATTCATATGCTGTGAGTTTGGAGCAACCTGTAAGCCCTTGGTTGGTGTAAGTGCTACTCATTGAGAGATTGTTGCTGTGCGCCAGGGATACTAGAGGTCCTTGCTGATCTCGAGCTCACGGCCTGGTTGGAGAGACACACAATTAAATGAGCAGTTACAGTCACGCGATCAGGTCCTGTTGTAGGGGGGCCCGGGGTGCCAGGGCTGGTGACCACAGATGTGGTGTTGGCAGAGGGCAGCCTATTGCTTTAAGGACTTGGGACGTCCCTCGGACTCTGGCAGCTCCCCGTTTGCCCTAGCATGGGCGCACAGGGGACGGGAACGTCCCTGCACCTGCCCACGGGTCCCGCGGGCCCCCGCGGTACGGCAACGTTTAGTGACTGACGCAGCGACTGACCCAGCATCTTCGCCAGACAGTCTGTCATCAGAGTCGGCTCTGTTTGCCCCGGTGAGAAGCGTAACAGTTAAGAACGTGCTCCATGAAGTTCTTTTAACCGGAGCTGAGGGTGAAACCCGAGTTACCTGCCAAGTTTTCACCCGTATTGTTACTGGATAACCTTACGTGCATGTCTTAGGTAAAGAAGGCCCCAAAGGGGTTGACACTTCTGCGTCTAACCGGGCATGTGACCGCTTCACTAGACGAGAGGGATGTTCCCTTAGCTCTCAGCCAGCGTCGCACAAAGTCCCAGGCCACTCTCACAAGGGCCCAGGTCTCACCTGCCCGGCTGGCTGGGCCGAAGTCCCCGCGGGGCTGCTCTGGGCAGGAACCAGCCCGCCGCCTGCCTCTTGCCTGGCCTTCCCCCGACCTGCCTTCCCTTGTTACTTGATGTCCAAGGTGCTATCGTGTCCCCGGAAGGTCACGTCTACTGGCACCTCGGAATGTGACCTTATGTGGAAATAGGGTCTTTGCAGATGTACCTGGCTTAGTCAAAGTGAGTGGACCCTCATCCCATGACTGGTGTCCACAGAAGACAGCCACGTGGAGACACAGGGAGGAAGGCCACGTGAGATGGAGGCAGATTTGGGGGCATCTGCAAACCAAGGAAAGACAAGGCTTGCCCGTGACGCCACGAGCCAGGAGAGAGGCCTGGATCACATTCTTCCTGAGCCTTTGGGAGCAGGGCCCTGCAGAGACCTTGATTTCAGACCTCTAGCATCCAAAGCCGGGAGAGAACGGTTTCTTTGTTTTAAGCCACCCCATTTGGTGTGATCTGTTACAGCAGCTCGGGAACCAGCCCGTCCGAGGCCTCGCTGACCCCAGGGCACCTTGGCGAGGTGTCAGCCAGCACAGCACACCCCGGGGGCCCCCGGGGACTCGGAGCGGCCACGTGGGGCGGGGGAGGGGGAGCGGAGGGGTGGTCAGGTAGGCCTCTGTCTGTGTGGTTGGAAAGCCGATCGTTGAAGACCCTGGTGCGTGTGGGCACATGGGGGCCAGGCTTGGGGCATCAGCTGCAGGTGATGCCAGATAATTCCGTCCGGCGCAGTGAAACCCTCCAGTCAGTGGAGGCTCCCCGGAGGCCCGGTTCTCAGCCCAGCTCTGCGATCAGCTCCCTAGCTGCAGGCAGAAACCCCTCGTTTCTGCTTCAGTTGCTTCTTTATACTTCTTTATACTCTGAAAGGCGTGCCATGTCATCGTTGCACTTTCGTACGTCATGCATCCTTGAGGTTTGATGCCTGCGTCACCCACACTCCTTCAAGTTGTGTCCCCATCACCCAGTGGCTCCCTGCGCCCCTCCCCATCCGGCCCCGCCTCCTCCCGCCATCCACTCTTGCCGACGTCTGCGGGTCCACCTGCCTGTTCTCATACATCCTGTAAGACACGTGCTCCTGGGTTTGGCTTCCGTGTTCAGCTTCATGCCCGTGGGCCACCTCGGTGCGTTGTGGATGTGTATTTCCTATCAGTGGTACCGTATGAATGTGCCGCCATTGGTTTATTTCCTCCTGTTGGTGGACGTCACGGTTGTTTCCAGTTTGGGGCCGTTATGAAAAGTGAATCCAGTCCAAACATCTGTACGCGGGCCCTTCTGTGGACATCCACTTCCTTTTCCCTTGGGTGCGTGTGCCTGGGGTGGAATGGCTATGTCTGGTGCATGTAAAGTGTTTATGCTGCGCTTCGTGCAGGTGGATGGTCAGTGAAGGATTCCTGCATCTGGGCTAGGAAGTGATGGGGCTGGGCAGGCGGCAGGTGGGCTAGGGGGTGGACCCGTCTCCTCCCCAGACCTGTTCTCACGCCTCCCCTTTCCACCCTTCTGACAGAGCTGCTTTGTATTTACCTAGTTCTGGCTCAAGGTTTGTGCAAAGATTTTCTTTGAAGAATGTGTCCTGCTTCTAAAAATAAAACCTTGCGTGCTCCCAGGGCCCTTCTGATACAGGGAGTTCTCCCAGGTGCTTGGTATTCCAGTGATCTGCTTCAATTCAGACTCAACGCCCAGCGAAGTGCGGTTGGATCTGTTCTGGAGGCAGCGACAATGACACCAGGAATTGGGGTTGAAGGCCACGAAGAGGTCCTGGGATTCCTGAGACCACATCAGGCTGCTCCATACTGGGCCTTCTGTCTGGCCTCCAGCCGTCACTTAACCTGTTAAAACACATGGTGACCCCTTCAAGGTCAAATGCTTTTTGGGCACAGTGGCCCATGGATTCGCAGAGCTTACATCACCCGCATTGCGGGCTTGTGCCCTGTGGGGGATGAGTCATCTGGAGAGTCCCTGTGTCTGTGCCTTGTGTACGTCTGCAGAACTTGCCTCCAGGACTTTAGTTCCCGGGGTGTGTTGACCCAGGACCTTGTGTGTAAGACCCAGAAACTGCCCTTGGGTGGTTCTGTGAGGGGTCGGGCTGTGGAATCAGTGACGGCAGAGCATTCCAGGGAGGATTTGTTGAAGGGTAGATGGGTTTGGCCAGGGTTAGAGGAGCCCGAGAGAACCTTCCAGGTACGGTGAGTAGCATGCCCAGCTGAGTGTGCCGAATTTGGGGAGGGGACCTGTTAGCTGGCCTTTGGGACCCTTGTAGCTGGGGGTTGGGTGGGCATGAAGCAGGGGGTTGAACAAGTGGGCTTTTTTCCAGGCAGTCAGGGGGGACCTCGGACCACCATTTGAAGTTGAGGCAATGGGGCCTGGGTTCTAAGTGAAAGGACTGTTGTAGGTTCTTTGGTGGCCGGTGAGAGAGTCCGGGCTGCACGGTGATTCTCTGCCCTGTGTGTGCGTTAGAATCACGGGAGAGCTTTTTAAAAATACTGCTGAATCTCCAGGGTGGGACTGTATTATTCAAAAGCCTCTCCAGGTGGTTGGCATCGACATCCAGGGTGGGGAAACTGTTAAGGGGAGCCCTTTGGGGTGCAGGGGTGCCGGGCGTGGCCGTGGGGTGGAGCGTGGGAGGTGGAGATTGGAAATGGAAGGAAGGGAGCCAGAGAGAAGAGGTGGCAACACACCAGCCGGGATCAGACTTAGAGGTAAAGGAAGAGGATAAATAACATTAATAACAATAGCCCTCACCGAGGACAGTGGTTATGAGAGGGGCGATACTGGGGGACACTTGGCAGTGCCTGGAGACATTTGGGCTGTCTGGGGTGGGCATGCCCCCAGCTTCTGGTGGGCGGAGGGCAGGGACCGAGGACAGTGGTTATGAGAGGGGCGATACTGGGGGACACTTGGCAGTGCCTGGAGACATTTGGGGTGTCTGGGGTGGGCATGCCCCCAGCTTCTGGTGGGCGGAGGGCAGGGACCGAGGACAGTGGTTATGAGAGGGGCGATACTGGGGGACACTTGGCAGTGCCTGGAGACATTTGGGCTGTCTGGGGTGGGCATGCCCCCAGCTTCCGGTGGGCGGAGGGCAGGGACCGAGGACAGTGGTTATGAGAGGGGCGATACTGGGGGACACTTGGCAGTGCCTGGAGACATTTGGGCTGTCTGGGGTGGGCATGCCCCCAGCTTCTGGTGGGCGGAGGGCAGGGACCGAGGACAGTGGTTATGAGAGGGGCGATACTGGGGGACACTTGGCAGTGCCTGGAGACATTTGGGCTGTCTGGGGTGGGCATGCCCCCAGCTTCCGGTGGGCGGAGGGCAGGGACCGAGGACAGTGGTTATGAGAGGGGCGATACTGGGGGACACTTGGCAGTGCCTGGAGACATTTGGGCTGTCTGGGGTGGGCATGCCCCCAGCTTCCGGTGGGCGGAGGGCAGGGACCGAGGACAGTGGTTATGAGAGGGGCGATACTGGGGGACACTTGGCAGTGCCTGGAGACATTTGGGCTGTCTGGGGTGGGCATGCCCCCAGCTTCCGGTGGGCGGAGGGCAGGGACCGAGGACAGTGGTTATGAGAGGGGCGATACTGGGGGACACTTGGCAGTGCCTGGAGACATTTGGGCTGTCTGGGGTGGGCATGCCCCCAGCTTCCGGTGGGCGGAGGGCAGGGGTGTTGCCAGGAATCTTGCAGTGGGCAGGGCGGTCCCACCCAAAGTGTTTCTGGCACCAAGAGCAGGAAACCCTGACTTGGGGAGCGCTGCGTGCTGGCTCTTCCCTAAGCACTCGGCGTGAACCAGCAGGTTTTATCCACACACTCTGAAGCGGTCAAGAGCGTAATTTTCCCCAAGTTATAGATGAGGAAGTGGAGGCCCCAGGAAGTTAAGTTACGCCCATCTGAGGGGTTCCACCAGGGCTGAAGGGAAAGTCATCGAAGGTGAGCAGGTGGTGACCTGGGTTTTGAGTAAAAATGCCAACGCCTCCAAGTGAAAATGCAGAGAATTTGTGGTTTGCAGGAGACTTTGTAAGTTGGTTTGAGTCCGTGGTACATCACTGTTTGGGGACGTCAGTGCTGGGCCGACTGGCGTTCATCTCCAGGCACGATGACGAGGAATGGTCCTCATTGAGCGCCTCCTATGCGCGCACCTGGTGAGCCAGATTTTACGATCTTCCTGCTGCAGGTGATACAAATAGACGCTCAGAGAGGTTAAGTCACCTGTCCAAGAGCACACAGCTGGAGCTGCCGGTCACACTCCGATCTGGCTCCAGAACCCTGTGTTTCTTTCTTTATAGGATGCTGTCAACCTTAATTTAGTCCCGCCTACAGGCGAGGAGGAGGAGGAAGACGCTGGTGATAAAGGATCAGGTGAGGAAGCCAAGGGCCAGCTAGAAGGCCAAGCAGGGCCTCAGGGAACAGAGCTGGGCCTTTCCACGTCCGGGCTGGAGGCAAGGTGCTGGGCGTGCAAACCTGCCATGTCTCCCCTTGGCGGTGCCGGATGAAACGAACTGCTTATCTCCTCGGCTGTAGGGACGGTAGGCCTCGGGGGAGAGGATGAGCTTATATCCGCTCACAGCAAATGTTTCCAAAACAGCCTTTTCCTCCCTGGCGTTTTCCCAGTATTACTGTAAGTCGAGGAATGAGAGAAGGTGGGATTCGGCTTGTGCCAGAAGACATGCTAAACCCCTAAATGCCCATCAGCAGGCTGTCTGGCCTGCAGGCCTCTGCTCTCCCCGCCGGCCTGGCATTCCCTCAGCCGGCCTTTCTCCTTCCGGACAGCGGGTCCCATCGAATCTCCGTTGTATCCGGAGCTGTGCTCTCCTGCCCCCTCCGTCTCCGTGTCCCTGGGGAGCCCGAGTGCCCCCTGCCTCCTTAGCTGTCGCCCTCAGCTGCTTTCCCACTCGGCTTCTACCAGCGGCTGGAAATTTCTGTCAGGGTTTTGCCTCTGCACTGTGGCTACATTGGGTGTCTTTCCGTGTTACTAAATGTTTGTGCCTTTGGTGCATGTCCTGCTGCAGACCCGTTGGGCCCCCTCGGAAGGAACCTGACCTCGTGGCCTCGGAGCCCCTGCGGTGGAGCCCGGGGCGGGGGGCTGTCCCCGGTTCTCCCCGCAGCTTAGGGGGCACTGGCCTCCTATTTTCTAGTGGTTCCAGTGTGTTCTCAGTGAGTCGAAATGTTCGGAGAGCTCCGGAATCTTGGTGAGAGTAGCTTGTTGCATACCCCGACTTATTTGGTTGCCACCGAGAAATGCCTCTGCGGGGCGCTTGCGGTGACTTAGCAAGATTTTCCACAGTAACACTCAGGATATAGAGGTCTGATTGCCCCTGGCATCAGACTCAGCCGTCAGGAATGTGAGGTGAGGGGCGGTCGGGCAATGACCTGATAGTTTGGGATCTTAGGAGAGAGTGTTCCGGAAGCGTGGAGGCAAGACCACACTTTGCAGAGGCCGGAACTCTGTTTGGGGGTCTTGGCTTTCATTTGCTTCGTGGAGTTCCATTTGTGTTAGATGTGACAGAAAGAGAGGAAGCGGGGGAGAAGTTCGCTGGGGTCAGGAGGCCACGCCGGCCAAGGAGAGTGAGGGTCTGAGAAGCCGAATCTGTGTCCACACCCCTAGGAGGGTGTGTGACTTTCCTGAGACCACCAGAACAAACTGCCACACACTGGGTCACTTAACACAACCGAAATTCATTCTCTCATGGCTCTGGAGGCCTGAAGTCTGGGGCTGAGGTGTCGGCAGGGCTGGCTCCTTCTGAGGCCGTGAGGGAGAAGCTGTCCCGGGCCTCTCTCCTTGGCTTGCAGACGGCCGCCTTCTCCCTGTCTCCGCGTCATCTTCACTCTGTGCCCACACTTCCCCGTTTTGTGAGGACACCTGTCATATTGGAGGAGGGCCCACCCGTAGCACTTTATCTGAACGTGGTCATCCGCAAAGACCCTGTTTCCAAATCAGGTTGTATTTGCAGGTAGTGGAAGTTAGGACTTCAACATCCTTTGCGGGGGACACAGTTCAACTCATAACAAGAGGGTATTAGAAAAATGTGAGCATACGTGACTTCTCAGTGCTGTCCTCTCCCCAGCCTGGTGGCTTTTAGGTTTTAGCCAAAAGATGCTTGCTTAAGTGCTTGACCTGAACCCCTTGGTCGGGCCTTAAATAGCTCAAGCAAATGGAAATAAGGTACAGTGATACTAAACTTTCACTACCCACAACCCACAGTTGTAGTAACTAGCAATGGAGATAGAATTTATGAAGTGATTAGTGGTTTATAAAGAAATTATACTACCTCATTTAGTAAAGCACCTATGAGCCAAGGAAGGTTAGTTCTTTGCTGCAGTGAAACTCATAGCATTCCAGACCATGGTGGTGTGTAAAAAATGGGGTGTATCTAGAACTTGGTGTAAAGTACAGGGCTTATGCGTGAACTGGGTCAGTGTAAACAGCATGACCACAAACTCTGTCGGAGGGGGAGTGTACCATGCCCGGGGGCCCCCGTGCCCTGTGTGTGCACACCGTGATTCCCACGTGCAAGCTCTCTCTATGGTCCTCTTGCACTTACGGACATTGAGGCACAGAGGTCAGACTGAGCATGGCTACGTTGGTGAGTGGTCAGGTGGGTTTTTTCTGAAGTGTGACATTGACCCGAGTCAACCTGAGTGGCAAGAGTTGTCAGCAAGTGAAGTTTGCAGAACAGAGCTTGCCAGCCAGAGGGAACTGCCAGTGCAAGGGTCCTGGGACAGAAATGAGTTAAATTCAGAAACTGAGTGCACAAGAAGGAAACAAGGTCGTGGAGGAGCAGGTGGGGCCATAGTCACGTAGTCCCAAGAAGGAGGTTCGATTTATTGTGACTGCAGGGAAATGCCCCTGAAGAGACTTACTTGCTGAGGGGCCCAGCTGCTCTAAGGAGGATGGTTTCGTGGTGTGTTTTGGGGGCCGGAGGAGCAGGGAGACCAGGTGGGAGGCTGCTGAGGCGAGTCCAGAGAGAGAGGAGGTGCTTAGCTGGGAGCAGAGAGCAGAGAGAAGAGGTCAGATCCGCATACTTCGGAGGTGGAATTGCTTGGACTTGTGCAACTGCCTGGATGTGAGGGGTTTTGACAGAGTCCGTATGGTCCCCAGAGCTTAATTTACAGTCTGCCCCTTTACAGGAAGAGTGTGCCAGTCCCTATACACTGTCCTGGCACTCATTTTTAAATAAACAGAGACCCACCCTATTTCTGGAAGAAAAGATAAAATAGTATAAAGATGTCAGTTCTTACCATTGCTGTGCCAACAAAAACAAAAACCCAGTGGGGTAACTTTTTTGAAGTAATGAAGAGGTGGGAAGACATATTACTTAATTATTCCGAAGTTCATTTGGAAGGAAAAAACAGGTTCAAATAACTGATAGGAGACTTTGAAATAGAATGGTTCTTGGGGGCTGGTCCTTCCAGATGGCCAAACTTGGTAAAGCTCCCGGAGTTACATAAGGGCTGGTGTTGTTATAAAAATAGGCAGACTCATGACATGGAATTGGCCAGATTCAAACCCTGGTGTCTATGCACATTTAAAAAGCATTAAGATGACATCACGGAGGGGACAGATTGTTCGGGAACCGATACCGGAGTAATCGCTTAGCTGTTTGCTAATTAATTTTGTAAAGTTCCTTGCTGAGCAGCAAAATAAATTCTTTGTACATTGATGTCAGTCCACACACCATTTTTTTTTTAAATAGAGGAAAATAGATGTGAAATGTTTATCAAATTTTTCATTAGGGGAGTCTTTTCTGTGCTTCAGGGTGAAATTACAAAGGAAGGATTGATAGGGTCAGAGAGCTGAGACTTTACCTAAAGTTAGCAAATGGATGGGTGTGCGTGAGCAACAGTGGGGAAGGTATTTGAAACTGATATGAAACTTCAGACTCTAATCAAGCAAAGGATGCAAAATGATAGTCACGAATCAAGAAATAAGATGTCCATATTTGAAAGTTTCTGACCGATGGTCAAAGGAATGTGAATTTAAACTCGGTATTTCGTTGCCCAGTTGTCATATTAGGGAAGGTTTTCTCAGATTGCTGGCAGAAGGGTGAAAAGGGACCCCCCCCCCCCCCCAGTGCTGTGGCGAGGATAAATGTCTGCAGCTTTCCAGGAAAGCATTTGGCAATGCTTCGTCCTCTACTAGAAAGTGTTCTTAAGAAAATAATCCAAAATTCAGAGGAAGATTAGGGATAAAGATGGTCACCAACCGCCCTGCCGTTTATAGTAGTGGAAAGTCGGGAGCCTTCGGTGAGCAGCAGGTCAGGGTGCTCCCCCGCCTCAAGCCCCGCTGGTCGGAGCTTTGGTGATGACTCTCCATCAGGAATGATTCTGTTTTTGAATCAGGTCCCGCTGCTCGCCGCATGCAAAATCAGTGCTCGCAAGTGTTGTTAGAAAGGAAAGATGCCCTTAATCGGAATGCCGGCAATCTGGGGAGATGGTGGACTCAGCGTCCCCCAAAAACCACCTCCAGAGATTCTGCTTAGCCATGAAAGCTTTTGAAGGGAAACAGGGAAGTCATCTCAGTTAATCAGTGAGGTAGGGGGGTCAGCGCTGTGGCCATCCCCCACTGTGTGCAGGCTTGCGTGCAGGCTTGTGTACGGGCTTGTCAACTCCTCGTGATCTTTCTTTAGATACTATTTTGTTCACAGTTTGTTGGCGAAATTACTGAAGGGGGAGCTGGGAAAGAGATCTCGTCATCTGTTAATTACTTATTCTTCATTTCTACTTCTTCCATCTACGGAAAGAACCAACAGGTTAGGCAGAGTATTTCGTGATCAAAAGATTTGAAAGGTGTGCTAGGGCCAGAGGTGAGTAGCGCATGGGGGCATCTGGTTTAAGGTTAATGACAGGACAGAGGGGCCTCCTGCAGAGAGCTCTTTCCTGCAAAGGGCTTTCTCCTGCCAAAAGCCGCTGCCAATTCTCAGGCACCGGCTGGGTGTCCAGCCGGTCGGCTCAATTCGGACACTCTCTACCTGGAGATGAATGAAGTCTGGTCCCACAGGTTGAGGGCTCAGTCCCACAAGACTGCCCCCCACCTCCCCACTTCAGACGCGCATGACAAGTCCAGGTTGTCACCTGTGCTTCTGACCAACTGGCTATAGATTGGAGCTTGCCATGACCCTCCCTCCTTGGGTTTGATTAATTTGCTAGAGCAGCTCACAGAAGTCAAACATTTTACTAATTAGATTACAGGTTTAGTATAACAGGATATAACTCTGGAACAGCCAGATGGGAGAGACACGGAAGGCAAGGTATCGAGAAAGAGCACGGAGCTTCCACGCCGTCTCCTAGCATCCCCTCCCCAAATCTCCGTGTGTTCACCAGCCCAGAAGCATTCAGAACTCCAGCCTTGGGCTTTTACGGGGGGCTCATTATACAGACATGATTGATTAAATCATTGGCCATCTGTAGTTTATGCGACTGTGCAGCCTCTCTCCCCTCCGCAGAAGTCAGAGGGCAGGACTGAAAGCCCCCATCCTTAGGTTACCTGGGGGCGGCCCCAAAGTCACCTCATTAACATAACAAAAGATGCCTTTACTGCTCTATTTGCTTAAGAAATCCCCCAGGGTTTTAGGAGCTCTGTGCCAGAAATAGAACACAGACTTATATATATATATTATATTTATTTATTTAATATATATATTATATACTATAAATCACAATATCACAATCAGGTATCCTCTGTTTCCTAGTTAGTAGAATCATGAGGCCAGGAGGAATAGGAATGCATTTTTTTCAGTTATTGGGAAAATGACTTTCCCCAAGTCATGGAGCTGGAATTGGGAAGGCTGGATTTAGATCCACTGGGATTAATACATCGTTCTAGGCGCTCAGTCAAGTGTTTGAAGGTGTTTGGGATTAACCCCAGAGATGGCATACTGTTATACACGCTCAGAAAATGGCCTTGCAAGGCTGGAAAGAACCTGCTGGAATCATGGTGTTGGGGAAGGAGAATGGAAGTTTCTTTTATAAAATGTGTGTGTTTTTTTTAAAATTACAAACAGTAGAAAACTTAGGAAAAATAAAGAACAAAATGATCCACACGATTGCCACACCTGGACGTGGTCGCTGTCAGCATTTGGTGTGAAAATTACTCTTCTTTTTTCTAGTAAATATACATTTCTAAGAACAAAGTGGAATGAGTTTTATTGTGAAGTTTGTCGATTTCATTTTTCTCAGCGTTCTGTTGTATGGGTTTTCCATTCTGCTGAGTATTAGAAAACAAATTTTAACAGCTACGTAACCCGTCCTGGAGGTAGAACCCCCTCCTGGATCACTGTAAACAGTGCTGTACATGTCACTTCATCCACATCTTTGATTTCCTAAGGACAGATAGTTTGAGGGGCAGTGGGACGGGAGGCAGAACAAGAATCCTGTCCCCTCTACTTCCTTTAATAAATATTGATGAAGTATATAGATCAGTGATTGGTTTATTGCCCTGGATATCTCAATTTGTCATTCATGGACACGGTAGAACTTCTGTAAAGAAATTCGTTCATTCCATGAGTTTCATTGGTTGCTTCCTGTGCTAGGTGCCAGATCCTCGATAAATGGGTGGATAAAGCCGTAACAGTGGATAACACCCGAAACGGGTGGATAAAGCCGAAACAGTTCTTCCATCCGGGGGAGGGTCTGGCTGAGAGGCAGCAGTGAACCAGTCAGCTGAGCACTGACCTCACCTGGGTCCTCAGCAGTTGGGCCGCATGTAACGGTCTCTTCCCCAGCTCTGGGGGCCCATCGACAGGCTCTCACTGTGTTTGCCGGTTGTTTTCAGTGGTGCCATCTGGTGGGCGTGGCTCTGGTCTCTGCCTGGGGAGTGTTCTCACCCTGCTCATCACCCGCCCCCCCACCCCCATTACCACTTTGGTCTCTGCAACTCTTGCCTCCTCCCGGGTCTTCACTTGAACTTGAACTTGAGCCTCAGACGTGGCACGTCTGTCATTAATGAGAACCATCAGTAGATTTGGGGGCATCATGAAGCCTTAGGAGCTGCCTCCCCAGGCCAGCTAGCTCGTCTGAATCTGGCATTTTCATCTGAGTCTCAGAAATGAACCCCAGGGAAAACCTCTTTCAATAAAAACCAAAAAAGCCTCAGTTTCCTCACCTGTAAAATGAGTGGCACCAGCTGCTTTGTGTTTCCCAGAATGGTAGCTAAGCTGAACTTTAAAAAAAGGTTTTAAGTTAATATATACTGGAAAAGATTTATCAGTATATCTAAGGAAGACCTTTTTTTTTAAAGGATAGAAGCTTCCTTTTTAATGCTATAGAAAGCTGCCTTTAAAATAACTTTCTTGAATAAACTTACATTGTTAAAGTAGGTTGGTTTAAAGAGAAATATTAAATAATTTGATTTTTTAAAACATTTATTTATTTATTTATTTATTCATTCATTTGTTTATTTATTTGGCTGCTCCGGGTCTTAGTTGTGGCATGTGGGATCTAGTTCCCTGACCAGGGATCGAACCCGGGGCCCCTGAATTGGGAGCACGGAGTCTTAACCACTGGACCACCGGGGAAGCCCAGTAATTTGATTTTTTTTTTTTTTTTTTTAAGGAAGACAGTAGATGAGCGGTTAATGTTTGGAAACCACAAGTCTTTCCAGTGCTGATGTTTTGCAGTTTTGTTGAACTCATCAGACGGGGGTCAGGAATCTGAGTCTACCCCCAGCCAGCCGGTCAAGTGA
This sequence comes from Balaenoptera borealis, assembly GCF_965194805.1. Taxonomy (NCBI): domain Eukaryota; kingdom Metazoa; phylum Chordata; class Mammalia; order Artiodactyla; family Balaenopteridae; genus Balaenoptera; species Balaenoptera borealis. Next base: position 5,544,576 of record NC_138863.1, on the reverse strand, counting down.
ATGGGCCTCTCTTCTCATGTCTTTTGTAACATCTGCAGAGATAATCATGCTTTTTCTTTCAAGTCGCTGGCTGGGGACCAGAGTGGGGAAGTTTTTCTAGTCTGGGCTGATCACAAGATTTTACTTCCCAGCCTGTCTGCTGCAGCTCTTCCCATGTGACTCGGGGAGGCTGACCCCACTCCACCAGACCTCCTAAACCCCGTGCTTGGGGAGCACTTGACATGCACGTGTCGGGTCATCTTTGAACTCCTTGCCATTGTCAGCAGCAGGGTGATAGGGCAGGAGGACATGTGGGTGGAAGGCGTCCACATAGCACACACGGTGTGTTGGGCAAACCGAGGTGTCTGGGCTTCCGGTCCCACGCAGGCCCAGAAGGTCCGTGCAGGCCCGGAAAGTCCCGAGCAGGCTCGGAAGGTCCTGAGCAGACCCGGAAGGTGTGGTGGAGACATCACCCCTCCCCCTCCTCTTGGGGTCAGTTTCATACACGTTGTCATCCCAACTAAATGCTCAGCAGTTGAGGGAAAAGACCAGGTCTCCATCCACTTGTGTCTTTGGTGGTCCCCGCTGCATGGTGGTGCTGAATAAATGTTTGGGTGGAGCATTTGTCCTTTCAACAGATGGCACCACACACCAGCCTGGGCCAGGCACTGTGCTTGGTGCGGGAGGATTACAGAGGAGCCAGGTATCCAGTTGGCTTTCGAAGAGACGAGGGTAGTTGTTAGGGAACTGAGAAATCACGTGCAGAATCACAGCTGTGGTGCCCAGAATGCAAGCGGTAAGTGCCCAGAGAAGATGACGGATGAGTCCCAAGAGAGCTCAGGGAAGAGGTAGGATTCCATCGGCAAAGGCACTGTTTGACGGGGGTCCCTCTCAAATGGGTAGGTCCTAACGTAGCAGAAACTGGGGGCACTGTTGGGTCTTCAAGTCAGTGGGGCGATGGAGGCTTGAGGTCGGGGGAGGGCTGGTGGGGGGGTGTTTGGAGCCGAGTGAAAGAAACAGTCGCTGTGCTTGGAGAGCTCAGGGCATCCAAATGAGAGTGTGACGCGGACATGGCGGGTGAGTTAGTGCAAGGAGGGTCTGGAAAGACAAGCCAGGTTTGTATTGACTTCTACAGACTGTAGGAGCCTCTGAGGAGGCTGAGATTGTTGTTGTTTTGTTTTAATTTATTTATTTTTTATTTTATTTTATTTTTGGCTGCTTTGGGTCTTCGTTGCTGTGCGCGGGCTTTCTCTAGTTGCGGCGAGCGGGGGCCACTCTTTGTTGCAGTGCACGCTTCTCATTGCAATGGCTTCTCTTGTTGCGGAGCACGGGCTCTAGGCACGTGAGCTTCAGTAGTTGTGGCACGCGGGCTCAGTAGTTGTGGCTCACGGCTCTAGCGCGCAGGCTCAGTAGTTGTGGCTCACAGGCTTATTTGCTCCGCAGCATGTGGGATCTTCCCAGACCAGGGATCGAACCGTGTCCCCTGCATTGGCAGGCGGATTCTTAACCACTGCGCCACCAGGGAAGTCTGAGATTGTTGTTTCTACCCAAGGAGATGATGGGATTGGTCCAGCCCGCCCTGAAGCACAGTCTCACAGCTGGGCATCAAGTAGGCTGGAGACAAGAGGCCAGGGCGTAAGAGGCTCAGGCCCCGCAGAGGCGGTGGAGAGAGGCTTGGCCACCCCTTCATCTCCCTGACCGTTACCCACAACCCGTGATTCTCCAGGCTCTGATTTTCTTACTTTGTCACTGGCTGGTGAAAACGCCCCGAGTCATTGGGCCAGCTCTCTCCAATGATCACACTTTACACCATAAAAGCAGCAAGTGAGAAGCGGGCACCCGCAACTGCGGGGTCCCCTCCCACGCACCCCGTAGAGCCTGAGGGGGTGTTGAGCTTGAGTCACCAGCTTTGGGTGAACAGAGAAGGCCTTGAACGTGTGCATGTTGCCAGCCCAGCGCCTGCACACAACAGCCTTGTTCCTAGAAGCAGGTGCAGCTCTCGTGGGCTGGGCTGCTCACCCAGGCACTGTGGTCCCCTACTCGGGAGGTGCCCAGGGAGCAGGACCCACGATTCTGCCCGCGAACCTCATTGCTCTGCCCAGATGGCCGGCTGGGGGCCTCCGATAGCCGCGCTGCTGCTCGTAAATTGAGGTCACTGTTGAACCAAAGTGAAATGCATCCCAAACGCTGGAACGACCAGCTGATTCCCTGTGGTCCCCTCTCTCCGGTGGGGCTATGCGCTTTCCCCCTAAAGGAGGCAGCCCTCCTCCAGGCCACCGGGCAGCGCTTTCGGCTCTGCTCCAGGTGGATATAGGAGGGTTCTGGAGATCAGGCTCCTGTAGGTGGGAGGCAGCGTCCCGCCACCGCGATGGGAAGGTTCGAGTTTCGCTGTGTAGACTGTGCTCTCGTAACCGGAACCTGTGCCTTTCCCTGCCAAGAGAGGAGAGCCTGGAAAGGGGACACCAGTCACGTTTTGCCTTTCCACTTGGGCCGTTGCCCAGACTAGTCGGGTCAAGGATCAGGAGGCGGGGGGAGCTGGGGTGCTGTTTGGAGTCTGTGGGATGGGCCTCCCTCCAGGGCAGTTTGCTTTGGAGGGAAAAGGATGTCGTAGACGTCTACAGGCACGCAGACAGGCTCACTGTCACCCTGCTGGGTCACCACCGGCTCGCCTTCCTCACGGGATCTTCCTCGACGTGGGGAGGTGTGACACCAGGTGTCCCTGGTCCATCCCTGCAGCCTGACCGGGCACATCGGCTTCTCCGCGGCGGCCCGTCGGGTTGGGAGCCCAGGGCGTTGGGTTTCGGGCAGTTGCTCACAGGAAGCAGATCAGCTTGGGAGGGAGGATATCTCTGGATTACGTTCATCCTTGGGAACATGTTCTTTCTTGGGGAGAGAGTGAGGTGGGGACAGATGGGTTGGAGTGTTTGTCCACAGAGCCTGGTGACTGACATCGCCCGGAGCGGGTCGAAACTCATGCTTTCTTTTTAACCCAGAGGAAATCTGATGAAATCAACATGATACTCCTACTCCAGAAATTAAAATCAAATGTGGAGAATGAGTCATCTTAAACAAGGCACCAACAGAATTCTCCAGGGAGGAGCCCAAGGCAGTCTCGATGCCCGATGCCCTCCTGCGGGAGGGGTCCAGGCCCAGCGCCTTCCTTTTGCACCTTCCTGGGTCTGGGCCACCCGGAGGACCTGGCGCTTGGCTGTGCACACGCTGGGGTCCTGACCAGGGTGTTCTCCACCCTGCAGATGCTCGTGTTCCGTTATTTTTCTTGGTTGGTTGGTTTTTTAATTGTTCCTCGGGCAGAACGTTGGCATACAGGCCCCCACAAGAATATTCTGGGATTCTAGGATCTGGGCGTGTCAAATCCACGGGGGTAGCTGAGGGGCTGTGTGCGGGGTCGCGAGTTTGCCACCGGAATCTGTAGATAAGTCTGTCCTTGTACAGCGGTGTCGTCTGTTCAGAGGCCAGCCCCGTAGTTAGCAGGGAGGAGCTGGCAGCAGGCTCTTTTCTCTCTGAGTGAATTGGCCTTTATACTAAAGATAAGAAAACCTCATTAGCTGTGGCTCAGACGTTAGTAAGCTTTAATGTCCCTTCCTGACTTCTTAGACCTGACTTCTACCATGTGGAGGTGAAGCGGGGGGCGGGAGGCTTCCCAAGTCGAGGCGTGGTTCCGGGGATGGGGGATACAGTGACTGCCACAGCCTACCCTTCTGAGATGTCCTGAGGTCCAGTGCCGGCCGCCCTGACCAGGAGTGCGTGCAGCTGCAGGCTGTACCCGAGAGGTGGTGGCTCCTGGGGCCCGTGGGTGACGTCCAGACCCTAGTGGAGGGTGGCCAAACTTGTAGGCCAAGCTGCCCAGGTACCTCCCAGGTGCCCACCCAGCTAACCCATCAGTGTTTTAGAAATGTATAACTTGGATTTCCAAAAGAGAATAAGATTCCTAAATGTAGCCTGCTGAGTATAATTAAGTCACATCAGCCATCTGGGGGGACATTTGACACTTTCGGGGGATTTGGGCTCTTTCAAGGAGATGATCCCAGGGATACCTACCAGATAGCTCCAAAGCTGTATTCTTTATTTAAATGGAGTTCATTTGCTCATTCATATTTGAGCGCCTGCTCTGTACAGGCCTGTCACAATGCAGGGAGCGAGGTAACAGGCTGAGTCCCGTGGCCTCGGAGAGCTTACGTTCTCTTGGAGAAATCAGGCTAGAAAGTGAAGAGCACAGGATATGTCTAGTGTTAAAAAGGAAAGTAGGGGAAGAGGGTGGGCTGAGGGATGCTTCTATTGCAGACACCTGAACACAGTGAGGGATCCAGTCTGGCGAATAATAGGCAGGGGCCTCCCAGGACGCAGGAACAGCATGTGCAAAGGCCCTGCAGTGGGAGGGAGAGAACTTCAAGAAACAGGACCAGTGAGCCAGCAGGACCCAGGATGCTGGCCTTGAGGGCATTCATTGTAAGCACGAAGACCTAAGGAGCTTTGGAGGGTTTTGAACAGGGTCCCGACTGACTTTTGTAAAGTCCTGGCTGCTAATTGACGGGTGGACTGTGGGAGGGCAGAGCTGGACGCGTTAGACCTGGTGGAAGGGAGCTGATGAGTGAGTTGAGAGGTGACAGTGGCGTGGAGGTGCTGCGGGGAGCTCAGCCGGAGCTGCCTGGGGGTGGCGTGCACACACGCAGTGCATGCCCTCCACGGGGGGGGGGGGGGGGGGGTAAGGGAGGGGCCGCTGGGGAGGGACATGGGCTTTGGGGCTGGCTGAGTGAGCCCTTCACCCGTTGGCTGAGATGGTGAAGTTGGGGAGGGGGTTTGGGGCAAACCCCAAGTTGGGTTTGGACCTGGGAGGTGCTGAATGCCCATCAGTCCTGAAGGGGAGCCCTCAGTGATGGAATCTGGCGGATTCACAGGGTCACTTGTCAGTTAAGTGGGAACTCAGCCACATCCACTTGTGCTGTGAGGGGGCTCAGACCGCCTGGGCATTTAGATTTAGGGTTCCTTAGAGTTTTTCCCAGTCAAAAGAAGACACACACACACCTTCATTCCTGACACATCCCTCTTGGAAAGGCAGGTGATGAAGTTTTCCTAGTATTACTTTCCTAATTTTAAAAAATATTTTGTTGTGGACGTTTTGAAATATGTACATAAATAAGAAAATGGTAAAAATAATTAATAATGAAAGTAATAGTAATAAAAATTAAATAAGAAAATAGAGAAATGGTTAAAAAATAGAAAAAATAGCATAGCGTATAGTAATATATACTAGTAGTATAACATACAGTAAAATGCAGTGTTAGTGAACCTTTGTGAGCTCATTATAAAGCAGATCAGACCATCAGGTCATCTACCCCCACGTTCTTTTCTTTTCTTTTTTTTTTAACATCTTTATTGGAGTATAATTGCTTTACAATGGTGTGTTAGTTGCTGCTTTATAACAAAGTGAGTCAGCTATACATATACATATACATATATTCCCATATCCCCTCCCTCTTGCGTCTCCCTCCCACCCTCCCTATCCCACCCCTCTAGGTGGTCACAAAGCACCTTGCTGATCTCCCTGTGCTATGTGGCTGCTTCCCACTAGCTATCTATTTTATATCTGGTAGTGTATACAATGTCCATGCCACTCTGTCACTTCGTCCCAGCTTCCCCTTCCCCCTCCCCGTGTCCTGAAGTCCATTCTCTATATCTGTGACTTTATTCCTGCCCTGCCCCTAGGTTCTTCAGAACCATTTTTTTTTTTTAGATTCCATATATATGTGTTAGCATATGGTATTTTTTTTTCTCTTTCTGACTTACTTCACTCTGTATGACAGACTCTAGGTCCATCCACCTCACTACAAATAACTCAGTTTCCCACATTATTTTCTAATAAAGCAGGGATTAACTCAAGTGGCGTGGCCTTGAACTTGGGCCACTTGAATTTGAGGCTCCAAGATACTGGCTACAGAGCTGAAGTCAGCACATCGAGTCAACCGGGAGCTTGCAGGGCTGTGGGGAGGAGGGTGGAGCAGAAAGAGGGTGGGGAGAGAGAAGGCGGTGTTCCTGGTGCCACAGGTGAGGGCAGCGAGCTCCAAGGTGAGACACGCATGCTTGAGAAGTGTGTCCCTGGTTCGCATGGGGGTGGAGGTAAGTGATAAACCTGGGTGCCCAGGTGAGCCTAGCAGTGGAGGGCTCCGAGTGCCAGGGCGGGAAGTCCACCTTTAAAAGCAAGTCACACCTGGAGGGTTTTGAGCTGCAGGAGGGACCTTTGAGAAAATTAAGGTCACATATGGATTGCACCAGGGATGGAGTATTCAGGGATCTGACGGCCACGGGCAGCCGCAGAGGTGTGAGCTCTGTTAAGCAGGGCGGGAAGCTGACAGAGTCTAGTAGCTGCGCCTCCGGGCAGGCGGGTCCCTCCAGGGGTCTCTCCACGCCGGGGTCCGGAGGAGGTGGAGACACAGAGCCTCAGCCCTGAGCCCTCACCCTGAGGGTGCCAGGAGGGGCGAGACCCCAGGCGTGGCCCAGCCAGGCTGCCTGCCTGTCTGTCTCTGCTATAAAGTAACATGCTCGAGGCGAAGGTTGGTGTCTGCACTCTGCGAATGTATTGGTGGACGTCAGGACTGGGTCCGAGGACAGTCTCCGCCTGCCCCTGGGAAAAGCTGCCATTCTGGGCTGTCCACGGGGCATTGAACATCACGGGACAAAAGGGTCCTGGTCCCGCGGAAGAGAGAGTGAATGAGTGCCCTGAAGCTCCTGTGAACAAGGCTGCTGGTGGTCCGGGAATCAGACTCAGACTTCAGTCCCTGGCTGGGAAGTGGCGACATTGTCAGGGCCGCGCAGTTACACTGGCTTCCAGCTTCCTTGAATGGCAAGCTCAGTGCGTGTATCTGTGTTTTAAAAGGACTGCACATCTCTATGCAGCTGCTAACACACAGTGGCTCAGGGTAATCACTGTGTCCCCCATCAATGACCAAACAAGAACAAGGATCTGTCTCCCAGAGTCCCAGTGGTGGCCTGTGCTCTGTTCTCCCTGCCCAGCCCTGAGGCCCTGCTTTCCGCCCCTCTCCCGGCCTCTCCCCCGGCCCTCCTGCCTTCTTGGCAGGGGCGGCAGGAATCCGATCGCTCTTAAATGTTAATTTCCGCTTTTCTTGGCCGCCCTTGGCAAGCTGTCTCAGTGTCCTGTAGGGGCCTCAGCTGAGTTCTCGGCTCTCAGGCTTCCAGCCCTGGGTAAAATCCGCCCCATCCGGACTTCACCCAGCCCCTCCGTTGAGGACGTGGCCGTCTCTGCGGGGCTTTGAGGCGGGCTGGGGCTCGTCTGGATGTCCTCTCTCCGTTGCCACGTCCACCTGTGTCTCTCCCCTCCGCCAGCTCTCTCAGCGGCTTCTCCTAAACTGTGCCAGTAGTTTTCAAAGACAAAACGGCATTGCTGCTTGCGTTCATGTCATCAGCAGCCGAAGTCTCTCGATCAGAAGCCTTCTGTGGCTTCCCGTAGCGTCCAGGGCCGCGGCTAGACCCTTGGCCGTCACGTTCTGGCGCCTGCGCTCCAGCTTCCGCAGTGCTCAGCCCGCCGTGTCCTCCAGGCCTGCGTGCCCTGCTCTGCCTGGCTATTCCCCCCGCCCACCCCGCTTAGAACCCAGGGGCACCTCACCTCCTCTGGGCACCTCACCTCCTCTGGGCAGCTGGCCCGGGTCTGCGGAGCCTCGCTGGTGCAGCAGGCCTTGGGGGCCTTGGGAGCAGGGCTGTGCAGTAAGGCCTCGAGATTGTGCCCATCTCGGCTTCTTTTAAAACCCTCCACTAGATGCTCCCCACCCCTGCAGTGAGTGGGACTCGGTAATACTCCCAAGGGCGGTGGGGGGCAGGGCCGGCGCCTCTTTCACTCCGATCTCTCGATCTCTCGAAGCGTGGTCAGGATGCACTGCCCTGGGAGAGCCCTGGCGTCCTTTGTCCTGACGCACACCGCTGCTGGGGTCCCCGTGTCCTGAGCGGGAGCCTGTGGGGTGGGGGCCCTGGAGGACGTGGAGCAGGAAGCGCGGTCCCCTCTCTGGACGTGCCTCTCAGTCCCGGGAGCAGCCTGGCCTGGCGGAGCCGTCAGATCCCGCAGCTAACCGCATCCCCTGGCCATAACCACTGCCTCCCAGCTCCTTCCCCTGTGTCCGGCTGCCGCTTCCTAAGAGGCCCAGTCAGACCCAGAGTCTCAAGTAGGAATTGTCATTAATGTGACAGCCCACCCGTCACACGCAGGCTGCGGGCTCGAAACCATCATAAAGCTCTCCTTCCTCACCCGCCCACCCACAAATCCCATTTTATCCTCTGCGTTGATTCCCATCAGGAAACAAGGCTTCATCTTTTGGATCCGAAGTATTTTCACGTTCTCTCGTCTCAGTAAATGGCTCCACACGCGGCCACAGGTTGCCTGGTCGGGGCAGAGCCGTGCCAGCCCGGTGACCAGACCTCTGGTCCAGCTCCGACACAGCCTGTGCGGACAGAGCCGTGCGGTCACCGCGACTGATGGGCGGGGGGGGGGCCGGTGTCCCCCGCTGGAGGGTGGACTCTGGGTGGGGAGGAGCCATGCGAACTGCGTGGGGACCGGGAGACAAAGCCCGGCAGCACTTCCTGGCCCCAGCTGCCTCGTGCCTCCAGCTGGGTCAGTGCCGTCCTCTCCTGGAGGCCCAGCTCCGTGCACGGTTCTCTGCGGAGAGGAGCCCGGGGGCGGGAAAGGGAGTCCGAGCGCGTGGTCACATCCGTTGTAACCTCACAGGGCCGGCATGGAAGTAATCTGGGATCCCACTCAACTGGGGAAACCATCCAGGTGCTTCACCCCTTCCTTCAAATAACTGGCATGTTTGTGAGTGCTGATGTATGAGTCACAAATAGAAGTGTGTGTGTGTGTGTTTTGCAGGGGGGTGTTCCGGATGGACTGGGGAACTCCAGGATGGGAGGTGGGTGGGAGGGACGGCGGTCTGGGCGCGGGTTGGGCATGTTTTTAAGGGACGCGTCACCCCCAGGCCCCCCTTTGCTCCCTCCCCAGAGAGGCAGCCACTGCTGTCCTGCCTCCTGTGCATGTGTGTCTAGGCCCCCTGGCCCTGAGGATGCCAGGGCCCTTGCTCTCCCCTTCTGCCCTCCTCACACACTGTATGAGTCAGCTAGGGCTGCTGTAACAAAATGCCGTAGGATGGGGGGCTTGCACAATGGAAATTTATTTCCTCACATTTCTGGAGTTTGCGAAGCCCAGGACCAAGGTGCTGATTTGGATCTTGAGTGAGGGCCCGATTCCTGGCTTGCAGACAGCTGCCTTCTTGCTGTGTCCTCACCTGGCAGACAGCAGAGAGAGAAGTGAGCTCTCTGGTGCCTCCTCCTGTAAGAGCCCTGATTCCACCCACCTCATCTAACCTCATCCCTCCCCGCCCCCCGGCAAAGACCTCTCCTCCAAATATAACCACATTGGGTGTTAGAGCTTCAACAGATGAATTTGGAGGGGGACGCGTTCAGCCCATAACCCAGGTCTTCTCTCCAGGGTGTTCAGGTGCAGGAATGCGGCCTTCTCTGGCCTCGGGATGACCTGGAATCCACCCTAGAGCCACTGCCAGCGGGTCACTCAGAGCCAGGACTGGGGCTGCTGATGCCCGCCTGTGTTGGCCGAGGCAGGGGGGGTTCAGTAGTCACTGAGCCCTGCCCCTTGTTCTCAGCGCCTTGCCTGGGTTCCCTTTTTCTCCTTCACGCAAATCAAATCAGAACAGTGCTATTACTACCCCATGTTACAAAGATGAAAATGAATCTTGTGTAAGCTGTTTAACTCAGGGTCATCCCCGGGAGCCATAGAGTGTGGACGCAGACTCGGTCTGCTGGCTGCATGCTCACTGCACGCGGAGCCTGGGGCCGGGCTATGTCATCCCCACTGCAGGAGCTGCGGAGGCTGGCGCTGGGCCCCCAGGTCCCTCGCATGAGTAGGGCCACCCACCTGTGTCAGAAGACGAATTTCCAGCTGCCTGCGGACAGCAGTCAAAGAACAAGGGACCTGAGAACAGGTTACATGAACCCAGCCATACTGGGGTGAAACTCACCTGCCCTCGGGTAGCCCTCAGCTCCGAGTGCTGTGGCCCAGCTGTGGCCCAGCTGTGGCCAGCTGTGGCCAGCTGGAGCGTCGTCTGCCCAGGTCCGCTCTGGGAGAGCATGTGAAATTCCCTGCTCTGAAATTGGCTCCTGGCAGGTCCTTTCCTGTCCGTTGGCCCTGGTGAGAGGTCTGCTTGGAACCAGCCACCTTGTTCACCTCCAGAACCCGCCACACGCCTGGGTGCCCCTTTCCCAGAGAAACCGAGGCCTTAGGAGAGAATCTGTGTTCTTTCCCACAAACATTTCCTTTGCTGACTTGGTAACAGCACAGTGATCCAGTGAATATACCCACGTTTCATCTGCAGAAGTCACACAAGAATACCTTATATCCACAAGCGGCCACGTGTGTCTTATTTGTGTTTGTGTATTTGGGGTCCAGGGAGGATTTAGGGAGCATGTGGGCAGGGAGCCGTCCCCTCAAATCCACGGCAGCGATGCCGAGTGTTGCTTGCCCAGGGCTGGAATCACAGCGGTGGCTGTTCCTACGATGGGACCAGCCACTTTCTGGGCAGAAGGAGATTTATTTCCCCTTCCCTGCACCCTGGAACTCGCGGTGTGGACAGATCCTGTTTTGTCCTCCTCTTTGACTGTAATGAATGGGCCGGCCAGGTGCTCACGCAGATCTCACAAGCCTCATTGTGCCCCAGGAAGAGGGAGGGCAAACAGCAGGGTAGGGAACACTGCTGGGGCTGTGTACAGCAAGAGAACAGATGAGACGGGCATAAAGTGGGCATAGAATCCGGGGAGTGAGCCCTGCTCCGCTCCCTTGCGCCAGGAAAAGTGACACGGCCTCTGGAAGAAAGAGGATTCCCACTTGCCGTCAGTTTGCTCTTTAACCGTGTTTCACTTGCTCAAGGGCAATTCCTTTCTCCTTCCCCTGCTCACAGGAAGAAGCACATTGCAGAGCTGACGCCGTAGCGCAGCATGGTTGCCTGAGACAGAAGCTTCAGCAATTGCTGGAATAACTGGAGGGGAAATATGAAACCTTAGCCGTTCACCCGGCAAGAGAGTTTCAAGATGGCAGCTCAGCGCATCCGAGCTGCCAACTCCAGCGGCCTCCCGCGGTGCAAGTCCGAGGGGACCTTGATTGACCTGAGTGAAGGGTTTTCAGAAGCAAGCTTTAATGATGTCAAAGGTGAGCTCCTGGGAACGGTACTGGCTGGGGTTTGCAAGAGCTCTAAGACCCAAGGACTCCTCTCCTTACAGGCTGCCACGTTCACGTTCAGATAATTAAATCTCAGCTCTCTAAACTTCATCGTGTTATGAATTCAGCCCTGGAACAATATCCACTTGTTTTGTTTTGATGGGTTGGGAGGTTGTTTTGAATTTTCCTCTTTGTAATGATACTTCTTCTTAATGCAGAATATGTTTCTCTTTTCATGAGTTTTGGTGACATTAAGGTAAGAGCTTGGTGGTGTACAAAACTAAGGGGAAGGAGAGTGTACTAAGTCAGTGAGGTCCTGCGAGCCACTGGAGAGTAAAAGGGTGGCCGGGGACAGGGGTCAGCACGCTTTCTCTGCAGAAGGTCAGAGAGTGAATACTTGAATCTGTGTAGGCCATATGGCCTCTGTCACAGCTATTTAACTCCGAGATTGTAACGAGAAAGCAGTCACGGAAGAGAGAAAACAAATGGCCATGGCTGTGTTCCAGCAGAACTTTACAGAAACGGCCGGCTGAATTTGGCCCGGGGGCCAGAGTTTGCCAAGCCCTGGTTTAGAGGTGGCCCCGGGGTTTCCCTAACAGCCACGTAAAACTGGGCTGGTGATAAAGCCTATCTTTTGGACACCGAGGTGGATGCCAGTGGGTCATTTTCCTTCTAGAGTCCATCCTGCCCTCACCGGCCATGGTCGGTGTCTCCCGTGAGCGTCCTGGCATCTTGTACTTCATCGTCCTCGTCACCATCACCACCGTCAGTTGACTTTCCCACCACGTTTACCGAATTCTGTTGAAATGATCCATTGCGCTGCCCACAGACAGCTCAACGGCAAGAGCTTTCGCTTTACCTTTGTGTCGTTAGCCCCTGGCACAAAATCGGTGCTAAATAAATATTTCTGGAACTAATCTGCTGCCTCCCAGATAAAATCATGATGCACCACCCCGATGTGCTAAAATCATAATGTGCCTGTTTCTGCCTTTCTTCTTCTCTCTTCCAGTTACCCTCAACTTCCTCTTCTTCCTGTCTGTCCTTTATGCTTGTGGCCCTGACCAGTGCTTAAAATGTTCTTTTAAAGAAAAGGCTAACAAGGGAATCATGAGGTTTTATTAATAAGAGCAGCGGACCTGTTGGGTGTTGCTATACGTAATCACGCCATTTGTTTTTCGTGGTCTGGTAATGGGCATTGTTTTCTTACTTTGTAACCCAGCTAGTCATGGTTGAAGCGGGAAACTGGGAGCTCAAGTCGTGCAGTTTGGGCTGGGATTTTGAAACGAGGGGCAGAGAGCTGAATTTTAAAAGATAATGATGATGCCGCTGCTGATGTGGGAGGAACACTGCAGCTGGGGGAGGAAGGCAGGCGAGACAGCCGGGGATGTGGGGAGGGGCTGGTTAGCGGGGGGGGGGGCGGGGAGACCCCCTGACTCCACTCCCGAGGGGCAGCCTGTGGCCCAGGCAGCATTTCGGCCCAGCTGCTCCCCACACATGCCGATGGTAGAACTGGCTTCAAGGTGGGAATCTATTCCAGCCAGAATATCTGCTGCAGAATCTTCTGCCCTAATGAATGTTTTTCCTGCACAAGAACCGAGGCAGAGGGTAGGAAATGTATTATTCAGTGAACCGAACCTCCTGACACCCAGGGATATTTTTTTTGTATTAAAATCAAGGTACCTGGGAATCTGGGCAACACTCTCCAGAATTCATTAAGATGGAATTCGATACGGATTTTCCTGCATTTGATTGGATGGAAGCCCCAGCCTTGTGTACACCCCAGGTGTCTGTGGCCCTTGTCTGATAGAGGGCCGGGTCTTGGAAGGGAGCTCACACCGCGGTCCACTTCCACGGGGGCCCGACGGGAAGGGGCGCCGTCTCCCATCAGACAAGCCTCATCCTTGAGTGAAATATCTATTACTGCTCCTCTCCTAAGGAGAGTGCTTGGAATTTTGAGTAAAACCATTTTTATTCTCCCGTCTGGTAAGAAGACTAAAGTGATCATTTGCACTGATACGTTTTCTCAAGTTGTGTACACAGCCTGCCTAATAGCTTTGGTTTTTAATTTTAAAAATATTACTGTAAGAGAATTATTCTGGACGAACACAATAGGGATATAACTTTTGAGGAATTCCAACAAGATTTTAGTAGCTGGCCAGCTTTCTTTGATTTTCATTTGGTTTTAATTTTTATGTGACATTTTCATTAGATGTGTCAAGGAAACTGGAGCCTGTGACTGGAAAACAAAGTGGGAGGGAAAATCTTATATTTATTATCCCCTGACCCCAGCTGACCCATCTACCTTCTTCCACCTCCCCTCGAAGCCATTATCTTTGACTTTGCTGTTTTTATTCACTGCCCCCCTTCAGTGTTAAGTGATTGCTCTCTGGTGTGATTTTATAGCAGAAGGGCACAGCCCAGGGGGATTCGAACGTAGCCTTTGGACAACACCTTGTCCCAATAACATGGGTATGGCGTCTCTGTTGTAAGCTTACAGGATGAGCATTCATTCCACGGATGTTTATTGGGCACCTGCTATGTGACACAGGCCCTGTTCCAAGGACACCACTGCGAGCAAAACATAGCCTAACAGAGTTTACACCCTAGTGGGGCAATGGAGCCCTCCCCGACAAAACCAACATAAATACGTATGGTACATTTTATATTGGTTAATGATGAATGCTATGAAGAAAAATTAAATTAGGAGGGGGCCGGAGATGTCTATTTAAACATAACATTTTGTGAGTCTTTACCTTGTACTAAGCATTATTATGCTAATCACTTCATCACCATCATCTTGCTTAATCCTCGCCAGAGCCCATCGAGGAAAGGTGGTTCATCCATCGTGAAGAATGTCAGGCTCCGGAGATCACACCGCTGCTAAGGGTGTAGATTCAAATCCCAGGTCTGGTGATCCCAGTACCAGCTTCTCCCCGACACCCCAGACAGGGTGGTAGGTGACAGCCTTCGAGGCCCAGATTCACACCCTGCTAATAAGCGTATATCTGTAATTTAGTTAGTATAAATAAATAGAAGCTTCCTACTTTATTGCCTGAGACTTTGCTGAGGACATGGAATTTAATTTTCATTATTTTCTTTTATTTATTTATTTTTAAAGATTTTTTTTTTTAATGTGGACCTTTTTTTTTTTTTTTAAGTCTTTATTGAATTTGTTACAATATTGCTTCTGTTTTATGTTTTGGGTTTTTTTTTTGTGTGTGTAGGATCTTAGCTCCCCCACCAGGAATCAAACCCACAACGCCTGCATTAGAAGGCAAAGTCTTAACCACTGGACTGCCAGGGAAGTCCCCTCACTATTTCCTTTTAAAGGAAAGGGAAACTGGCAAATGATTTTTTTTGGGGGGGGAGGGCCAATTTGGTAGAATAGGATGTCTGTTGACTTAATCATACATTAGACAAGATGTAGGTGTAGTTCCAGTAAAAATGTAGTCCTTTCTTTGCTTGTTTACATAAGCAACTAAAAAAAGTTTACTTTCATTTGTTTGTTACAGGAAGGCAGCAAACTCCATAAAACAAGGACAGTTGGGATGGGGGGGTTGGAGAGAAATATATGGGCTTACCTTCCTGTCGTTAGCCCCTGGCACAAAAGAAGAAAGAAGTTTCTTCATCCTCTGAGTATATGTACTTTGTTATGTATGGGAGGGAGAGAAAACACTTAGGTTTCTAATTATCTGTTACTTTTCAAAACACACCCCACTTGTTTAGATGACTTTTTTTTTTTTTTTTTTTTTTTGCTGTTCCAATTGCTGTTTACCTTGGTAACACTCAGTTGAACGCCAAGAACCATAAATTAGCTTGCGTCACCGTTTAAAGTGTTGGGATTTTTCAGACTGCTTAAAGAGTTGTTCAAAAAGAATGTGAATTACAACCAGACCTAAACCTTTGATTTTCAAGGGATGACAGAGAGACCATTTCCATGTTGTTCTGAATGATCGTTTAAAAGAGGTTGAAAGAGACCAACCTCAAAATTCTTATTTCATATAAACAGTTTGATGAAGAATGGGTTCAACTTGGAAACTAGGAAACAGGCCTGATAGTCAAGGGAACCTTCCCCTTGGTTTATGTATTTTATGCTGAAGGCAGGACATGGAATCAGCTCTTAGACACCGAGAGATTCTGTTGCGGGTCTTTTCCAGTCCCTGGTTACATGCATTGGGTCACTTAACTCAGCATCACTGTGTTTTCTAAGTAAATCACATTCAGCTTCTCTTTCGACCTAGCAGCAGTCCCGGTAAGTTAGTAACATAAAGAAAAGTTGGGTCAAAATGAGATGTTTAAAACCTGGGACATATTGATAATTCCATTATGCTGATTCATGTTTCTGTGGATGGTGGAGAGACTCTCTGTGGCCTTTCCACCTGACTCAGACTGCGCGTTGGGATGGGATAGAATCTGGGGAGACAACGCTCGATTTAGGCTGTCGGCCAGGTGAATCGCCCACCAGATTTTACTTTGGTTTGTGTCTGTCGTTTACTTCCCGGACTCGTTGTCTCCATGTCGGGGGTGATGGTTTTCCAGACCTCTCTTCTCCCTGGTGTTGACGCTGCTCTGCCTCGCCCTGAGGGCCCGCCCTCACCTCCTGTTCTTTGTGTTTTACGCAGTGCCTTCTCCCAGTGCCTTGCTCGTAGACAATCCCACGCCCTTTGGAAATGCAAAGGAAGTGATCGCAATCAAGGACTACTGCCCAACCAACTTCACCACCCTCAAGTTCTCCAAGGGCGACCACCTCTACGTCCTGGATACGTCAGGCGGGGAGTGGTGGTACGCACACAACACCACAGAGATGGGCTACATCCCTTCTTCTTACGTGCAGCCCTTAAACTACCGGAACTCCACCTTAAGTGACAGCGGGATGATCGACAATCTTCCAGACAGCCCGGACGAAGTAGCCAAGGAGTTAGATTTGCTCGGAGGATGGACAGATGACAGGAGGGAGTCCAGCAAAACCTACAGTAATAATCCTTTCTGGAACGGTGTCCAGACAAACCCCTTTCTCAATGGGAACGTGCCAGCCATGCCCAGCGCGGACCTACCGACTCCCAAAAGCACCGTGGACTTGCTCCTCTTCGACACGGGCACATCTTTGTTCACCGAGTCCAGCTCAGCGATGACCAACAGTGCCGGCAACATCTTCGACGAGCTGCCGGCCACCAGCCGCCTTCACGCGGAGCCGACGGTCAGGCGGGACAACCCTTTCTTCCGGAGCAAGCGTTCCTACAGCCTCTCGGAACTCTCCGTCCTCCAAGCCAAGTCCGATACTCCCGCGTCCTCGGGCTTTTTCACGGGCTTGAAATCGCCGGCCCCCGAGCAGTTCCAGAGCCGGGAGGACTTCCGGGCTGCCTGGCTGAGCCACCGGAAGCTGGCCCGGTCCTGCCACGACCTGGACTTGCTGGGCCAAAGTCCCGGGTGGGGCCAGACCCAAGCGGTGGAGACGAACATCGTGTGCAAGCTGGAGAGTTCGGGGGGCGCCGTGCAGCTTCCTGACACCAACATCAGCATCCACGTGCCCGAAGGCCACGTGGCCCCAGGGGAGACGCAGCAGATCTCCATGAAGGCTCTGCTGGACCCCCCGCTGGAGCTCAACAGCGACAGGTGCAGCTGCATCAGCCCGGTGCTGGAGGTGAAGCTGAGCACCCTGGAGGTGAAAACCCACATCGTCTTGGAGATGAAGGTTTCAGCTGAGGTGAAAGATGACATTTTCAGCAAAAGCACAGTGGGCCTCCAGTGCCTGAGGAGCGACTCAAAGGAGGGGCCCTTTGTCCCCATCCCACTCACCTACAGCTATGGGGACACGGTCCGGGTCCAGCTGGACAACCTGGAGCCCTGTATGTACCTGGCCATCGTTGCCCACGGCCCGAACATCCTCTACCCTTCCACGGTCTGGGACTTCATCAATAAAAAAGTCACCGTGGGTCTCTATGGCCCCAAACACATCCACCCATCCTTCAAGACGGTGGTGACCATTTTCGGGCATGACTGTGCCCCCAAGACCCTGCTGGTCAGCGAGGTCACCCGCCAGGCCCCTAGCCCGGCCCCAGTGGCACTGCAGCTCTGGGGCAAGCACCAGTTCATCTTGTCTAGGCCCCAGGATCTCCGAGTCTGCATGTTTTCCAACATGACCAACTACGAGGTCAAAGCCAGCGAGCAGGCCAAAGCCGTGAGAGGGTTCCAGGTGAAGCTGGGCAAGGTGAGCCGCCTCATCTTCCCCATCAGCTGCCACAACGCCAGCGAGCTCTCCGACTTCACCTTGAGGGTCCAGGTGAAAGACGACCAGGAGGCCATCCTGACCCAGTTTTGCGTCCAGACCCCACAGCCACCCCCGAAAAGTGCCATCAAGCCGTCCGGGCAGAGACGGTTCCTCAAGAAGAACGAGGTCGGGAAGATCATCCTGTCCCCGTTTGCTGCCACCACCAAGTACCCGACTTTTCAGGACCGCCCTGTGTCCAGCCTCAAGTTCGGCAGGTTACTCAAGACGGTGGTGCGGCAGAGCAAGAACCACTACCTGCTGGAGTACAAGAAGGGGGACGCCATCGCCCTGCTCAGCGAGGAGAAGATCCGGCTGAAGGGGCAGCTGTGGACCAAGGAGTGGTACATCGGCTACCACCAGGGCAGGGTCGGCCTCGTGCATGCCAAGAACGTGCTGGTGGTGGGCAAGGCGCGGCCCAGCCTCCTGTCCGGGCCCGAGCTGAGCACGGCGGTGCTGCTGGAACAGATCCTGCGCCCGTGCAAGTTCCTCACCTACATCTACGCCTCCGTCCGCACGCTGCTCATGGAGAACATCAGTAGCTGGCGCTCCTTCGCCGACGCCCTGGGCTACGGGAACCTGCCGCTCACCTTCTTCTGCCGGGCCGAGCTGGACAGCGAGCCCGAGCGGGTGGCGTCCGTCCTGGAGAAGCTGAAGGAGGATTGTAACAGCACGGAGAGCAAAGACCGGAAGTCCTTCCAGAAGGAGCTCATGATGGTAAGCGCCGGGTGGGGCTCGGATGCGTGGAGAATGGGGCTCGGTCCAGCCTCAGCCTCTCCCCTTGCACGTGTGGGAACGGGTGTGGTGTCGGGAGTCCGTGGACCGGTGTCTGGGCCCCCGTTCTGCTCCCTGAAACTCACACACACCTGGGGATAGGCATTGACGTG
Source organism: Balaenoptera borealis (assembly GCF_965194805.1). NCBI lineage: Eukaryota > Metazoa > Chordata > Mammalia > Artiodactyla > Balaenopteridae > Balaenoptera > Balaenoptera borealis. Next base: position 5,526,200 of record NC_138863.1, on the reverse strand, counting down.
GGACCGGTAGGGACCCCCAAACAGCTCGGAGCCACTGTGGCGAGGGTCGTTCAGGTCTCTTCCTGCTGAATTTGTGAGCTCCTCTGGAGGTCCAGAATGCATCTCTGCCTGCCCGGTCGGGGACGCAAGGGGGCCCTGTGCTCCACCCGCCCCTGTTTAGATCTCTTGGGACAAGATCCATCCTTTCATCAGATTCCCAGCGGGATCTGTGACTCGAAAGTTTGATGAACCACCGCCCCAAAGTCTGACTTTATCTTGTGGTGAATTTTTCTCTCCAGGCCTTACTTGAAGGTTCTCCCCTCTCTCTGTGTCATTTCCTCTTCCTCCTTCTTGTGTGTGTTTGAGTTGGGGTGAGGACGGCCTCTGTTTTGCCAGCACAACTGGGAACTTGGACCCTAAGAAGTAAAGAAGGGGGAGTTAAGAGTCCCACTGCTGGGCACAGCCGGCCCACAAGCCAAATGGGAAGCTTTCTGGGCCCGATCACGGCCTCCAACAGGCTTGCGCTCTGCGCTGGTCATGCCGCCCGCAGGCGGTCCACTCTAACTGCCAGTTCAGTTGTGGTGGCCTTGGAGGAGTTACCTGGGAGAAGCCTAATGTCCTTGGGCATCCCTGGTCACATCTGTGCCGGACATTCTCTGTCGACTTCTTTCTATGATAGAAGCCGACTCAGGTCTCTTCCTGGTCCTCATGATGTGGACACGTCCCTAGTTTTTGTTCCCACGGGAAACCCCCGGGACTTGGTCATAGGCTTTTCTCTCGTGTTCCGCCGACTCCACACGGTCCTTTTCGCCTCCTGATCTCTGTAAGGTGTGACTCCCAGCGCCCCTGAATTTCTGCCACTTCAACTCCCCTCCTTCCCCCCACACTTGCCATTCTGAGTGAACGCCTGTTGGAACGGATGGGCCAGGCGTGTCTGCGTGAGCGAGGACGCACGCGCGGCCAGAGCTGTACAGCTGAGGGTCATCGTTGCATGAACGTCCTGGGCTGCCCCGTGGGGCTGGGGGGACAGAAGGGATACGGTCCACGGTGGCACGGCCCCTGCCGCAGGGAATATGCATTGCAGCCCGGCAAGGGATCGGGGCGTGAAGAAAGACCCCTTGTCGGTGGCCCCAAGATACTAGAAAGCGCCAGGTGCGTGGAGCAAGATGAGAGCCTGAAATTGCCCAGAGGAGGGAGACGGGAACTGGAGGTGGCAACCGGGGGGTAGTTGGGGGCATCCATCGCTGATGGGTCGCCGATGGCAGCTTCGGTTGGGGGAGGCGGGGGAGGAAGCCGGTTGTCATGGCAATGGGGGGGTGAGGCGGGGGTGGGGATGGGCAGCAGAGGAAACTCCCCCCGAGCCGGATGGGGCTCCTGCACAGCGGGGACCCAGGACCCTCCCTTCAGGGGCTTGCCTCGCCGGCCCACCTGTGAGATCAATTCCCGGAGCTTGCTTCCAGCCCGAGCTGCCCGGTGCCCTCGTGGATGGACCTCGCACAGTGGGCGGGGTGAGCGTCCAGCTGGGATCCGCGCTCGATGGTGGAATGATGTGCATTCATGGAACATAAAGGGTATTGACCATTCCTTCGTCACAGCTAGAAAACGCCCACCTGGAACCGGCAGACGTGCAGGATGCATCAACCTGAATGGCTTCCTCCCGCCCTGGACAGAGGTGGCTCTCACTTCCATTTCCTCCTCATTTCTTTTCATCTTTTTTTATTCAACTTGGAGAACTTTCTCTGAGAGCAGGTTTTTCAGGTGGCTTCCTTGGGTTAGTGTGTGTGAGGACGGGGGTCTGTGTGCGTCCCAAGTCCCTCTCCCTGGCCCCCGCCCCCCCGCCAGCCCCACACCCACCAGGACTCCCAGAGAGGAGGAAATGAACCTTGACCTTGGCAGGAACTTGGCCCCGAGACAGGTTAGGTTAGATTTGCGGTACAGAAGTGAAACTGGTTTTGCAACATTTCCCCCACTCCTCTCCTATCTCTTCATCTTGTGGGCTGGCAGATTTGAATGGTTGGCCAGACTTCTAGAAACCACAGGCTGATTTATCCCAGCGTGTCTCAGGAGTCACTGGAAACCAGGTGTTTTATTTCCAGGGACGTAACAAATCACTGAGCAGTCAAGCTTCCTATGGCCTCAACCACTGATTTAACCCACCCCCTCTCCAGCCCTGTCACAGCCAGATCACCTCTTCCCCACCCCTCTCATTTTGAAGGTAGTTTTCTGTTTAGTATGGCTCCTTGGTTTGGAAGCAGTGATTGAACGAATTAGAAGTGGTGAAGGTTTTGGATGGTAAATTTGCGGGAGATGGGAAGGAGAAAGGAATCAAGGACTGAGGTGTCCATCCCTCCACTGCCCTCTGCACGAGGTCCGGCCCCTTCCTCGGCCCCACAGGCCCTGTAAGACCCAGCCCCGCCTATCACACCCCGGGGGCCCCTACCTGCCCCTGCACACCAGCCATTCTGGCCTTTTCTCTGTATCTCGGACACACCCAGCTGCCCTGCCCCAGGCCTTTGCACGTGCTGTTCCCTCTGCCTGGAATTGTCTTCCCCCAGTTTCATGTCGTGGCTTTTTATCGTCCTTCAGATTCCAGCTCAAATGTCCTCTTGTCAGACCTTTCCTGCAGCCCTGGATAAAGCAACCTTGTGTCTCTGGGTCACTGACCCTCTGTGTTATTGTATCATTGTCTTCACAGTGCTTTCTCGAATTTGAAATGGTCTTGTTTACTTGTATTCATGGCTCTTGTCATTACCCTAACTGGATATGAACTCCACGAGGGAAAGGACGCTGGCACGTAGGAAACAACCAGATAGTTGAGTGAATGAATGAATGGATGCAGACTAAGAATCTGATCTGGACGCAGTCTCGTGAGGTCAGACGTGTTTCTGCTCTCTGGTTCCGTTCCCTCTTTCTATTGTTTTAGTGCATATTTTCAATCTCAGAGCTGGTCCAGAGGCATCTTGTGTAACCGTATGACCTCCCGCTGTGCCTCTGCTGCCCTTGCTTACCTGCATGGTGTGACCACCGTGGAAAATGCCCCTCTGTGCCCGGTCCGCCCAGCTCTCCAGTAGAAGCCATGCATGTCTGTGACAGAGGATGGCCATCCAACACCGATGATGCCCCCCCCGCCGACTATAATGAAAATGGGGGGAGGCATGATGCTGGGCTGACCCCAAGGAGAGTGACCAGGGTGGACAGAGCTCCCAGAGTCCCCACGCATTAGAGGGCATTGAATGAACCCCTGGGGATCTCTTAGCTGGGGGGACTTGTGGGTTGGAATGGGCACCACCTATTTGAAGAGCTTTTGAAGTCAAATTCTGTTGTCAGAAACAGGCCCGCGAGAGCTGGTGGCGGGTAGATGGCTGCAGCTTCTAACAGAGCTCGGAAGAGCCATCACGGCCGGCCAGGGGCAGGTGTTTGCACTCCATACTCTTTCAACATTTCTTGGGTGCCTATTTGTGTGCTTAGTGGGGATGCTGGGTGTTGGGCCTTTCCCTGAGGGACATGCGGAGTGAACAACCACAGGAGTGCAAGACAGACTCGTAATGGGCCCTGAAGAAAAGATCCCCTTGGCGTGGGTGGACCAGGGAAAGGCAAATATCCCCCCTGACTCAGGGGGGATGTGCAGAATCCCATCCAACAGGGAGGGGCTGTCGGGTTGAAAGCACAGTATGGGCAAGGGCCAAGGGTGCAGAGGAACAGGGGATGGGGTAGAACCAGAGGCTGCGAGAGGCCGGAGGCTGGGCTGAATCAAGTTGATGATACGTGGGGGGATGGGAGGGAGGCACACAGCCACCTGGGCTGGATAATGCTTGTGCTTTATTCCGTGGGCATTGGGGAGGGGTGTGTTATTTTAGGGGATGTGAAGGGGAGCCAGGTGGATCCAGGTGTGTCCCTGTGCCTTGGGGATCTACCCAGGTGTGTCCCTACTCCTTGGGGATCCAGGTGTGTCCCTGCACCTTGGGGATCCAGGTGTGTCCTGCTCCTTGGGGATCCAGGTGTCTCCCTGCTCCTTGGGAATCAGGTGTGTCCTGCTCCTTGGGGATGCAGATGTGTCCCTGCTCCTTGGGGATGCAGATGTGTCCCTGCTCCTTGGGGATCAGGTGTGTCCCTGCTCCTTGGGGATCCAGGTGTGTCCCTGCTCCTTGGGAATCAGGTGTGTCCCTGCTCCTTGGGGATCCATGTGTGTCCCTGCTCCTTGGGGATCCAGGTGTGTCCTTGCTCCTTGGGGATCAGGTGTGTCCTGCTCCTTGGGGATCTACCCAGGTGTGTTGCTCCTTGCTGCCTTCTAGTCTCAGAGCCACTCAGGTGACAGCCAGTCTCCCCCTCCCTCCCCGCCCCCCTGAGTGTCATTCTTTCAGAATACCAGGACACCTGGCGGTGGAGGATCTAATTTTCACACACATCCCTGCATTCTCCTCTATTTAAGGCAATGAGTGGGCGGGTCATTTTTAGCAGAGGTCAGAGATGAAAAGTACAGGTGAAACGGAAGTGCTGTGAGTCAGGGAGCCCCTCACACGCTTGTGCCTAGATCCCTTGGCTTTTTACCCCCATCTGCCTTCAGACCTGGCCGACCTTAGCAAGAGGGCGCCCTGTGCAGTAGCCCTGGGTTTTTTTCCATCCTGCCCTGGCGGGTGGGGATTGGATGGCCGATGGCCCTGGGTCTGGGTTGCGGCGTGGCCGAGAGGGGCAGTTCCCAGGCCACGTGCACATCGGTGCTGACCGTCAGAGCCTCTGGGGTCCTGGGGTCTGCCCCGCTGCTGTGGCTCACCCCAGGTTTTGCTTTTTTCCAGAATGAAGATCATCCTCATTGACTCTTCTGTTTGTAAAAACAGCAGATGCTGCTTTTTGCGTTGCTATTTGCCAGGCCTGAGGAACAGCAGCAGAGAAGGCCCCCGGCCCGTCTCCCAGAGGCAGCCTGTGTTAGCGGTCTGCAGTGTAGACACTGCGGGTATTCCTCAGTCCCCTGCGTCTGCCCTGCGCTGTCCACATCCTGCATTCTGTACACGCCTGGAGAGCATGTACAGGCGGCTCTGTCTGTGTCTGCGTGGAGCCTGCGGGCCCCCCAGCTGGGCAGGTGCTCTGGTCCTCGGTCTCCGGTAGGGCGGTGGCGCCTGGTCTCACCGTTACCCCCGCTGCTCCGAGCCGGGTCCCGGCCCCGTGGCTCTGCACGCTTGTCCCTGTGCGTTCCATGTGCGAGCTGTAGGAGCCCTCCAGACACGGGAGGAGCCAGCGTTGGCGCGTGGCAGTGGGTGTCACTTCGGGGCGTGCAAGGCCTGAGAATGACAGGGGATGCTTTAACAGCCCTGCTGGTGTCGAGAGCTATCACTGCAGCGACCAGACTGGACGGCCCTGCTGGTGTGTACACACTCCCCTCACCTCTCTGAGCCTTGGGTTTCGATGTCGGTTTTTGTTCTGTTTCATGAAGGCAAGAAACGACAGAGTATGTTCCTCTGTTTTTAGGGCATTAATGTTGCTTCTGATACACTTTGTGGGTTTGGGGAAGGGTTTTCTGAGTGTGGTCGAAAGCCCAAGCGGAAGACATTGCTATGTGTTTGTACCAGGACTTAATGACAACACTCAGCACTGAGTAGAGAGAAGGATTTGGCTCATGCTGTAGAACTGCGTGGATTGGGGTGATGGCCATCTCGTGCTTGTGTGTGTGTGTGTGTGTGTGTGTGTGTGTGTGGAGGGTGGCAGAGAGAACCCTGAGGAGCCCAGCTCTGAGAACTGGAAGTGTTTTCATTCAACGACACACTTTCAGTGTAAGAGATTGTTCCCGACTTTGGGGATTACGAGAGGCGCAGTGTCCTCCTGGCCGGGAGGGAGGGCGGAGGGAGGGAGGGAAAGAAGGAAGGAAGGAAGGAAGGAAGGAAGGAAGGAAGGAAGGAAGGAAGGAAGGAAGGAAGGAAGAGTGCTCTGGGCTCTTGGAGAAGTTTCTCTGAAAAAGGGAAAGTTACTGTGGGATATAAGTCAAGGTGGGTGGTTGCTTTAGGAGTGAGGTGCGGGGTGAAATCAACACCGAGAACCTTGAAAACTAATGGAAATAAAGGGGGATGTTGAGATCAGGGAGAGCTAGGGCTGGAGAGGACGGTGTGGAGCGGTGCTCTGAATCAGGAGCCAAAAGCTCTTTACCCCCCAGAAGAGGACACAGTAATTACCTGCTGTGCACTTAGGGAGGTGCCTGGGGACTTCCTGCCGGGTGGTCCCAAAGCCCAAGGCTGCGGATACAGGGAGGAGCAGGGTTGCCATGGTGACTGCCCTCTGGTGTTCTAACATCTCAGGAATGGGAGCATGACTGGGGTGGACATACAGCAAAGGGATGTTTCGTTGTATTTTCATAAGAATGTCCCTTCAAACAGGGGTTGACACACTGGCCCGCGGGCCACCTGCTTCTGTAAATGAAATTTTACTGGAACGCAGCCCTGCCCACTCGTTCAAGTGTTGTCGTGCTGTTCTCACGCCCCACTGGCAGAGTCAAGTGGCTGAGGCAGAGACGCCATGCCCGCAAAGCCAAAAATAGGTCCTGTCTTGCCCTTGGAACAGACTTGGCCACCCTGACTGAAGTCATGGGTCACTCCAGTTCGTGGGAGTCCAGCTGGAACCAGCCTTGTGCTTTTTTTCTGGTATCACCTGTGTATACTGCTGTGTGTGCTTCAGGGAAAGGGTTCCAGCACCATATCCCTGCCACTGAGAAGTTTTCTATTGCTGAGACTTGGTGGGCACCCAAAATGTGCCGTTCAGAAAAAATAAATGCATGAACTACCCCTTGGCGGTGGTGTGGGCAGCGCTCTGCCCCAGCTGTGACTGCTCGGGGCCAGAGAGAGGGTTTGAGTTTCTCAGGACCTTTGTGCCTGCACCCAGTGCCCTGGGAGAGAGCAGCTTTGATCGCCCCCACCAGGGATACCCAAATCAGAAGCAGGCGACTCTGAAGTGTTCTGTTACCTGGAAAACAAGGCCACCTGCGGAACCTGGCAGCTGAGCACACAGACACTGCTGGGACACCATGAGGAAGCCTGGGTGGGACCATTGTCACGGGAGGTTGGCCAGACGCCTTCTCAGGACACCAGGCGTGGCTAGAGGGCACCCTGCGTCTCCTGTGTGTCTGGGCTCAAACCACGCCACGCCAAAAGAATTTCTTCTTAACTTTTTTTTTTTAATTTATTTTATTTAAGTAGAGTTGAATTACATTGTTGTGTTACTTTCTGCTGTACAGCAAAAGGGCTCAGTTATGCATATACATACATTGTTTTTCATATTCTTTTCTATTATGGTTTATCACAGGATATTGACTATAGTTCCCTGTGCTATAAGTAGGACCTTGTTGTTGTTTTTTATTCAAGCAAAAGAATTTAAATCCAGAATTCTACCAATTTGTCACACGTCTCCCCCATACCATAAACACATCCCTGTATACTCTTCACATCTTCGGCAGCACAAATCTAGTAAACATTTAAGTTTTTTCAAACAATTTCACTTGAAGATACCAAAGTTCAGAGACCATTTTCTGAAATGTGTAAATCGTTGCGATGAAGCCTCGTGCTGATGTCACGTGGTGCCCACACAGTTGGAAAGGCCATTGGCCTGAGCACTGGGAAATCTGGACCTGCCTCCACTTCTGTGCCCTCGAGCTGTGGGACCCCTGGACAAGCCACCCAGCATCTACGGGGTCTATAAAACAGACACAGTGCAACCCACACGGTGGGTAGCAGCTGGGGACAGCCTGCCTGGAGGCCCTCCCCAGGTCTGGGAGCCCCTCCCTTTCCCTCCGATTTTACCTGCAAATTGGGGTGAGCCTGGCTTCCCTTCATGGGGGTTCTGAGAGGTAGACGCGCCCTGCACCCGGCTCACTGGGAACACTCAGGGAAGGTAGTCTATTTAAAATCAAAAACAAAAATAAGAAAAGGACCACGTGGTCCTCAAGCTGCCTTCTTTCTTCCCACCGTTATAGCCCCCTCGGACCCAGGACGGCCTCCGATTGATCTTATGTTTTAAAGGCAAAGATTGAGATGCTGGGGCATCAGGCTCTGCATTCAGGGACTCCCCCAAAAGTCACCATTTCTTCATTTGTTAAGTTGCCCCCAAATAAACATAAAACGTAGGTGAGAATACTCAAAAATAGCTGCGTTCTTTCAAGTAGCAGCCCCGCAGACTGATCCTGCACAGATGCCAGGCTGCCTGCGTCGTCACGAAATGTTTGAAGGGAGCGCGTGAGCGGCGTGTTTGGCTCAGCTGGGGAGGGGCTGGCTGGTCGGTCGGTTGCCGTCTCTAACACTTTCTCTTCGGAGCCTTGAAGCGACGTCAGGTGCTTGGACAGAGCGTAGAGGGACAGAAAGAGGGCCGGGCCCGGTGACTGGTAGCGGTATCTCTTTGGTTGCATCCTCGACGTCCGAGGACCCAAGGGGGTCTCAGACCCCGTCGCTTCTGCAGGTGTCAGGCTGTAGTCCGGCAGAGGATCTGCGGATGAGAGCAGGGCGAGCCGCGCCTTCCATGGCCCAGGAGAGCTGGTCCTCACCGCGCCTTCTCCCCCTGCCTGGGGCTCCATCCTGGCCGCCCAGAGCTGCACACTCATTGTACCGGCCTCACCGGACCCGCAGCCCGACACCCAGCAGCCGTCCGTGTAGCTCGTAGCTCGGGGTGATGCGTGCGGACAGGAGGCCTGCAGGTTTGTGCTACTGATGTGGCTTTGTGTTTCCTTAAGCCAGAAATGCTCATGTGACACAGCCTCCAGCCTGGGGCCGCACAGAACCCACAGGACGTCGAGCCCTGTGTTGGAAGCCCCCCTGACTGACCAGCCCCTTTCCTGGATGGGGGATCGAGTCCAAGGTGGGCCTGTGCTGTTCGGGCCGAGCCGGGGCTTGGGCAAGGCTCTGCCCGTTGCCTCCTTCCCGGCTGACGGGCGTTTGTGTCCCTCCATAGTCAGTGATCCCTGTCCTAGAGACACCAGAAGGCTCTCGCAGCTTTGTCAAGGGAGCAGAGTCCCAGCAATTCTGGAGACTTTCTTGATGGCCCTGTTAGCCTCCCCTCCACGCGAGGCCTTCGTGTGTCTCCAGAACCTGAGAGGCCTGGTTCTGAGCCCTCACCTGCACCTCTTCTGCCCGTTGGGGCTCCCCCGCTGCTGACGTCAGCTTGTCCTGCTCTGAGCCCCAGGCCGTGCCGAGCTGGCTGTCTGGGCAAAGGGCATCACCTCTCCAGGTGCCCCAGTCGGGGAGGGAACAGATGAACAGCCGTCATCACACGCACCCTGCCTGGCGGCGTCCCGGGGCTGCCGCGACCGAGTACCGCAAGCTGGGAGGCTCCGAGCCGCAGAGGTTCATCCTGGGACGGGTCTGGAGGTGTCGGCAGGGCTGGCTCCTCCTCGAGGCTTTGCGGGGGTCTGGCCCGTGCCCCTCTCCCAGCTCCTGGTGGCTCCAGTGACGTGGCCGCATCACCCCACGTCTGCCTCCATCCTTACGTGGACTTCTTCTCTCTGTCTCTGCATGTCTGTTTCTCTCTTTATGAGGACACCAGTCATTGGATGAGGGGCCCACCCTAGTCCAGTGGGACCTCATGTTAGCTAATTACATCTGCCAAGATCCCTACTTTGGCATTCGGTCACGTTGGGAGGTTCCAGGAGGACGAGAATTTGTGGGCGGGGGACCCGGTACCTCCCACAGATCGTGGTTTTTCCTGCACCTGGGAGTCGCGGCGGTGCTGGCGCTCAGGCCTTGCCGCGTTGAGGGTACTGGCTCGTGGTCTCTGCGGTGCGGGCTTCCCATGAAACCGGAGCCTGCCCTCTGTCCTGCCTCACGTCTGTTCTGCCTCATGCCTGCTCCTTCCTCCTTAGGCCTTACTGAAGATGGACTGCCAGGGCCTGGTGGTCAGACTCATCCAGGACTTCGTGCTCCTGACCACGGCGGTCGAGGTGGCCCAGCGCTGGAGGGAGCTGGCCGAGAAGCTCGCCAAGGTGTCCAAGCGACAGATGGACGCGTACGAGTCCCCTCACCGCGACAGGAACGGGGTGGTAGACAGCGAGGTGAGTGGGGTGCCCTTCCCTCCACCTGTAAGATGCAGTGATGACGACGTCTACTGTACAGCATTTTTACGAGGACAACACAGGTAAAATGTGGAAGCAAGTGCTTAGCACCTAGTAGGCTCTCGCTGAGCGGGAGCAAGTCTTATCCTCCTCGGGATCCTTAGTTGTGAGCCGGGCCCCGGCGGCGGCGGCAAGGCCACTCTCCCGTCAAGCGGGACGTTGGAACAGCATCTTCGGAACTGCCCATCCGTCCCTGATGCTGATCTTGAATTACCTTCAGCCCAATGATGCTTGACGGAGCCCTTTGTGATCAGTTCTGGCTGGGGCTCTGCCCTGCACGGTGTGAAATGCATACCTGGTATGTTGTCAGCTTCGGCCAAGGCTGGTTGGGTTCCTGCTCAGGGAGTCTTTGTTTTCTCACTTGTTTTGTGGTGGTCACTTTAAGTTTCTGGAAAGACAGTCAGGCTTGCAAGAGCTCAGAAGCAGAGGTCCCAAGAATAAGGGCATCCTTTATGGATGTGATGAGTTTCTAAATAAATGGAAGGTGCTACGGGAGGTTGGAAGGAAAGAGAAACCCTTTCTGTTTGTTCGGTCACTACTTGGTACTATACACCTGCTCTCACACAAAGTGTGTTCTTCCCTCTGAAATGTGCTGGCCCGGGACAGAGGCGGCCTATTTGGGTTCATTTCACTCTTTAAAAAGTAGCATCAGTGATGAACAGAGATGCTGGTACTAGGAGAGGTTCTAAGACCCAGTCTCTCAGTGTCCCCCAATTTTTTCTCTCTCTTTTGGTTTTGGACAACTCCACTATCCAGGCCATGTGGAAGCCTGCGTACGACTTTCTACTCACCTGGAGCCACCAGATCGGGGACAGCTACCGGGATGTCATCCAGGAGCTGCACATCGGCCTGGATAAGATGAAAAACCCCATCACCAAGCGCTGGAAACACCTCACAGGGACCCTGATCCTGGTGAACTCCCTGGACATCCTGCGAGCGGCTGCTTTCAGTCCCGTGGACCACGACGACTTTGTGATTTGAACTGGTCTCCGACCTCCTGATGCCCTCCCGGAGGGCTGCTCCGGGGCTCATGCCCTCTGTCTGCCCCGGATGCCCAGGCGGGCACATAGAGCTGGGGAGGGAGGGAAGGTCAGCTCAGACAGACCCAGGGTCCCTCCTGGCTGGATCCACACCCAGGACCGAGCACACGCGATGTTCCACCCGCCTCCTCTGTCACGGGGGAGACTTGAAGGGAATTTCTACTGCAGGTTGTTGCCAATCAAATAGCTTTCTATTTGTTAAGTATAAATTTAAATTTAAATCACTTTTTTTTTAAAGTATGGGGGGTGGGGCGCGTACGAGAAAGGTGGTATCTAATTTTTTAACGAACCGTAAAGGTAAAAAAAAAAAAAAAGAAAACACTTCATAGGGGCAGATGCTGTTGAGGTTTTTATGTTCTATAAAGACCTTTTTAAATTATGTTACAGATGTATATATGTATTTAAGGGTCATGGGGGCATTTCTGATTGCCGGATTCTCTTTGCATTTCAACACTTAGCACGGAAAGACACTTGTTCAGATGGTGGACCTTTTTGCCTCTGTACTTGTAAAAAAAAAAAAAAAAAAGAAATCAAATAGGAAACGTGGTGTTTCAGTAAATGAGTGTGGTCCATGCCCATTCTTTCTGAGGCTGTCCTAGTCCTGCGATTTCCTGTGATTTTTATTACCTTCTGTACCTTGGCCTCGTGTTGCAGTAAAGGAACGGCCACAGCACCGGGGAAGCTTTTTTGAGCTTTAGCAGGAAGAGTGAAATCCAACAGGAGCAATTTGGGTGCACTTGAGATGAGAGGGCGGCGGGCAGGTGGCATTCTCTATGGCCCCTGCCTGTGTGCCCTTAATCCTGCAAAAGAGCTACGCCATTTGGAGAGAGGTGGCCCCTGCAGCTCTGAGAGGTCCTGCTTCTCCCCGGGGGCAGGGGAGTGCTTGCTGCAGAGCTCGAAGCCTCTCCTCTGGGCACGAAGAAAACATCACCACAAGCACACCCTACGCTGACGTCCAGAGGTGCCCGCTGCCATTTGCCAAATTCTCTACTTCATTCCACCTAAAATGTAACCCCTCTCCCCTCCTGGTGTGCCCATCTCTCCTTGGAAATAAATAGCATAGGGAAATCTTTTTTTTTTTTTTTTTTTTTAACAATATGAAGATTATCTGAGCAGGATGAATATCATCTGAAAATGTTTCCCACGTAAAATCTGGGACTTGGCGGACTGTTGCATTGATAACCTTGATGGTTGGAGATCAGCTTGCTGGGCTGAATTCTACAATTGCGTTGTGGATGCACCTCGGAAGGGAGTGAGGGACAGGGATGGAGAAATACTGGCAGATCAATAGAGCTGATCCCCAGGACGGGGCCAGGATATGCGCTGCGCTTACGTGAGTGATGCTGGGCCATCTGGGGTTCCGGCATCTCACTCTCTAAATCTGCTTTCTGGAAGCATGCTAATTACTTAGTATAATCAATGTAAATCCCTTATTGGGCTAAAACATTCTTATATATCTATTGATTCAAATACGGAAGACCAACTGACTGGAAAACAACAGCAACAATTAAAAAAAAAAAAACTACATGTTTTATGCTGCAAGAACCAAGATACACAATTCCCCCAAATCATCACACGAAATCACCTTACGTACTGGTTCTTCACTCTCCACCTTCAGTCTTCCCAGAGAGCGTCTCTCACTCTTCCCCAAAGAAGAAACAAAACCAGTCGCACCTTAATTATTGAGATTTTTCCTCAGGGGCTTTAAATAGTTTCCTATGCAACATGTCTTGTAGCACAAATTCAATTCTACAGAAGTTGCAGTAAATTTTCTTTGGATATTTTAACATAAGTGTGTGTGTTTTTTTTCTGTACCCACCCAGACTTTTAATAAAACACAAAACCTAGTGTAAGTATCTGTGCATAGAACAATGGCTCCGTCCCAACCCGGTCTCCCCTAGGTGACAGTGTGACAATTGGTTTAGCGGGTATCTGTTTTCTTGCTATTGATTTAATTGTTCTTGGAATATAGGGCTCTCAGTCATCAACTAACTAATGGGAATCAGTGTTGCCTAGAGCACCCAAAGGGTGCAAGTGGGTGGCTTGCCTTTTTCTTGGTCCTGTGTACCTGGAATTGGCCAATCCCAAACCCACAATACACAGCTGAGGGCCGAGCCATTTCTCAGTGCCGGGCATCTTCATCAGGTTACAACAAGCTGGACTCCCACGGGCCCTGCGCTCACCATGCCCTCTGGACCAAGCCCAGGGAGAGAACAGGATGAGGGTAGGTGGGCAACTGATGGAGACCAGCCCCACCTGCAGGTGGTGGGGAGGAGTGGGGCTAAGGAGAGCCCCCTTGAGAAGTTAACTTTAATCCAAGGCGAAAGGCTGAGTAGGCACCAGTGAGCCCAAGGCCAGGCCAGACCTGGGGAACAGGGTGTCTGCAGCATTGAGAGTACAGGGACCACAAAGGGCTCACCCCCTCCCCACCACGGGCCTGGGGCGTGTTATACAGGGGTGCACCTGTACCCTCCGTGCTTCTCAGTTCCAGCCCCGCCAGCCATATCCTGACACCCATTTTGCAGTTGACTGACTTGCACGGCTAGTGGCAGAAGTGGAGATTTTAATCCAGAGCTGCTGTCTCAAAGTGCCACATACCGGGTGGCTTAAAATAACAAATTTATTTTCTTGAGGTTCTGATGGCCAGACGTCCCAAGATCAAGGCATCACTTGGCCGTCTGCCCTGTGTCTGCATCCAAACCTCTCTTTTCTTAAGGACCCCAGTCATGGATGAGGGCCCACCTGAATTGAGTGTGACCTCATCTTAACTTGATTACTTCTACAAAGACACTATTTCCAAATAAGGTCACATTCACAGGTTGGGGGGATGGGACCTCCAACAGATCTTGAAGGACAGAGTTCAACTCACAGCCCCGCCTCCTTCCCCGAGGCCTTTGCATGTGGCTTCCTTGGGGGAAGGTAGGGAAGGAATCCAGCTGGATCTATCTGGAGGTCTCTGCCCAGGTTAATGCCAAAGTCAGAGGGGCGGAGGAAGGTAAATCTTTAAAAGGGGAAGCTACTTCGGATGGGACTGGCTAGGTCACCAAACCTACTTTCTTCCTGAGCAAACAGCTCAAGTGTTTTCCAACCTCCCTTGCAAGTAAGTGGCCGAGTGACTCAGCTAGTGGCACATTGAGTGTTGGTGATACAGGCGCCATCAGGCCGGTCCCATAGAACCTTCTGGGCACCCCTCCACTGTCCCAATTGAACAGAAGGAATTCCAGGGACCTAAAGGTGAGGAAGAGTCAGGCAGCAAAGCCCAGGTCCCCAAATGACGCCTTTGAAGGTTTGCTTTGCAGCAACCAGTTTACCTCCAGGCCCCGGAGGCTGTGGCGTTATGGCGGCCGGCATCCCTTCAATCTCAGGTTCGGTATTCCCAGATGACTGCTGTAAATGGAAAAGCTGGAGGGGTGACGGATTTGCTCTTAAAAGGGAAACATCCCTCTCACACCTGGATGATGTCAGATAAAGATGAGGAGAACTTAGTCACACTAGTTTTCCTTGGCTTGCGCACGTCCAGAATTGGGCACTACTAGTCTGAACATGAACGACTTTTCTACTTTTACTGAATATTCTCTAGGTTACTCCCAAGAAGCTTGGTTAAAATTTCTAGTTCTTTATTGATGTTGATTTTGATATTGATAATGGTAATAATTGGCATATAAAGTTATGGTATTTGTAGGTGTTTTTGAGGACCAAATATTCAGAAGAAAGACTTCGTTGAAAAAAGCTGTGCTCTGATTTCCCAAGAAAAGGGCAATTTTGTGCCTGGTCAATTCCTGCCTTGGTCTTCGCCTGGTTGTCGAGCAGTCACATCGTACGGGGTATGCACCAAATCGTTTACTTTGTGGTCACCAAGACCCCACCTCTCAGGTAGTCTCCGGTCACCTGGCCACAGCCGCCAAGCCCAGTTTCAGTCCTGGGACCCTCCCTGCCAGGGGTCTGGTCTGCAGATCCCCGCAGCCCATAGTTGGTCTTCCAACCATCCCTACTGCCATGCCTGGACTTAACGACCTCTGCCTTGTGCCTTTGCTCTCATTGCTTTTCATGGCCAAGCTACTCCAGCGCCCTCTCACCTAGTGCACCTGCCCACTCTCCTCCCCACTCCATGGGATACAAAGGAAGACCCAGAGACGCTCCTACAGCCCGTTGTGCAGTCAGCTCTGGGTTTCCCAGCGCCCAACTGCAGAACTCCTTTGACTGTCTCCGCTTCTCAGAGCTCCCTGCTTTTGCCTGGGCTCTTCTTGAGCTGAAACACCTGTCCTTCCTTCATCAGCCACACTGAGCTCCTTGGGGCGGTGACCGTGTCTAAACTCGTCTCTGAGTCCCCAGAGCTTTGTGCAGTAAATGTGTGTTGCATGAGGGACCTACCCATATCTCTGCCATAAAAATGCATCTCAGAATGTGGATGACTTTGGCTATTGGAGTGGGTAGAATGGGCTTTGTGCTGGGTTTACAACCAATGTTAAAAATAAGTGAAACTTGTCCAGCAGTGAAAGCATCAAACCCAGCTCATATTTTAAAAAGAGTTCAGGGACTTCCCTGGTGGTCCAGTGGTTAAGACTCCACGTTCCCAATGCAGGGGGCCTGGGTTCAATCCCTGGTCAGTCCGTGTGCTTCGACTAAGACCTGGCATGGCCAAATAAATTTTTTAAAAAATAAAAAGAGTTCAAAGGGAAAAGCATGACAGGGATGGAACTCAATGGAGTGTACACCGACAGCAATGACACGCCCTAATGATTCATTTCCTGGCACAACGGCAACGTATATTTGGACCTTGGTTTTTGCTGTAATAAAACTGAGTTTTACATAGAATAGATTGAAATGACCTCATCCTAAATAGTCAAGTAACCTGAATGTTGGGGCAAAAGGGAATGCCAAGTGCCCAGGCTTTGCTTAGCACCTGTGCTCTACGAAAGGTTGGTTCTGTTTAACCCCCTGGACCACCTTGGTTTCACAAATGGGAACCCTGAGACTCAAGGAAAGCGAACAGGCCCAGCTGGCGCAGTGGCCAACGCCCAGCTCTGTCCACCCCCAGCCGTGCCACATCAGATACAGAGCATTAGAAGCAGGAAACGGTGTAAAAGCCATTGCTTGAGAAGCAAATGCCCAAAGCCAGAGCCGGGGCAGTTTCATTGACAAGCCGGCTGTGGGTCAGGGTTAGACGGGCATCTCCACTCTGCCCTCACAGATCTCTGGCGGGATGTGCATGCACGCTGGGCATTACTATTTTGTGGCCGTTTCCCTAAAATCAGGAGTATTTAAAATATTTACACTTAGCCAAAGTTTTCCCTTTTGGGTTTGTTTTTGGAATTTTAGCTTTATTGAGGTACAATGAACATACAAACAAAGTTTTCCTTTATTAAGACCTAGTCATTTCCACCCGAGAGCTCATCCTTGGTGGGTTACACAGCAATATGCGTGTGCTTGACGCTGCTGAACTTAGTGAACCACTTAAAAATCAGGAAGATGGTAAATTTATGTTCATTTTACCACAAGTTTTTTAATGTGAAAGAAAAAAGTTATAGCTCCAGTTCCCTGCACCCCCAGGGTCTGGTTATGAAAACTAGGGAGCGAGATTCAGGGCTCTTAACTCTTTTTGTGCCATGACCCCCTTGACAGTTTGATGAAGTCTGTAGACACCTCAGAATCACATAAATGCATCAAGTAATGTGCATTCGTGACCTGGGATCACAAATGAAAGCAATTATTCTTACATACAGTTACCTAAAGATTTTTTTAAATTGTGACGTGCTGCTTTATGCACCAAATAACATTGTGTAGTAGCAGGTCTCGTATCCCCCATAAGCTCCACGTAGTGAAGAGGATTTCAATAGCTGCAAAAACATTAATGGGCATAAAAGTATCTGAGATTTAGAAATTGTTTACAAAACCACAGGAATTTCTAATATTACAGAGGTTTGTTGCCTCCATGCATACTTGAAGGAAATGCTAATGTGCAGTTAAAAGTTCATGAAAGTAAAGACGCAATTTTTTCCCTTATTTAAAAAAAAAAAAAAAGCTCCTCCTAAGGAAAGTGAATCACCAAGATTTGCTATACCTGTTGTTTGAATTGCTTGTATTAATATTTTCTGCTCCAGGTTGGCAAGAATCGTCTTTTTATAAAGCTCTGCTTCTCTGAGTCAATAGCGTACCTAACAGGGGAGAAGAAAAACTGGAAGAAATTAGCTGGTTTTGTCTATGACTTTTTAAATATCTCAAGTCATTTTTCTCAACTTTCTATTTCAATTGGTTTACTTTTTATCAATACAAGAATATCTGTATTCGTGTCATATGTCTATGGTACAATTTTCAAGGCAATTTTCACCTTGGGGACAGCAAAAGAACCACCAAAACTGAGGGAACAGCATAGACTTCAGCGGGATGCAGGCCGCTTGGCGGAAGGGCCAGCGAGCTGCTCGTCGGTATATGTGGTCTGGGTGCCGTCGTGGGCATGCAGAGGCTCAAGGGCGACCCATCAAGGGAGAGGAGTCAGCTCCTGGGCTTCCAGGAGTCTGTAACCCAGAGCAGGGGCAAATATTCAAAGCTCCAGGGAGACTGAGGCACTGTCATGAGAGTGGACCAAGAAGGAATTCCAGGGAGGGCGGAGCCTGTTGGGTGACGGGGCTTTGAACGAGAGTGTGGTTGTGTATTTGGGGGTTCTGAGAAGAAACCCCAAGGTGGAGGGGAAATCCTGAGACGATTCTGGAAGGGCAGGGGAAGGGGGTTACTAAGACATGCTGATTGAGTACCTTCTGTTTGCCCGGCACTGTTCCGGGCCCTGGGGTTGTAACCCCTGTCCCCATGGAGCCCACCGCGCTAGTGGGGAAACAGCCGGTAAACTAGATCAATGTTCAGTGTGAGGTCAGGTGGAGGTGAAGTGCTAGGAGGGACACTGAGAAAACCGTGACCTTAGGGGAAGGAGCGGGTGTAGATCAGGACGGCTTGGAAGGCCTCTGATGAGGCGAAGTTTGGGGACAAATGCGGGGTCAGAGGCGCCGGGGTTTACGCTGCTCTACGAAGGGCCGGGGGAAGGAGAGTGGGGTGAGCAGGCTTGATGCCAGGTTAGACGCAGAGGGAAGGGGAGGCTCTGGGGGATGGGAGTGAGGAGGTGACAGACCCGGCCAGGAGGTGTTGGTCGGATTAGCCGAGGAGAAGCCCGGGGTCCCAAAGCCCCTGCACTGACCTGGATGTCAGGGGCCTGAGGGTGTGGGCGACGGAAGGGGGAGATGGATTCGGTGTGGCTTTTTTTTTTTTTTTTTTTTTTAGTATTTGTTTATTTATTTATTTATGACTGTGTTGGGTCTTCGTTTCTGTGCGAGGGCTTTCTCTAGTTGTGGCGAGCGGGGGCCACTCTTAATCGCGGTGCGCGGGCCTCTCACTATCGCGGCCTCTCTTGTTGCGGAGCACAGGCTCCAGACGCGCAGGCTCAGTAGTTGTGGCTCACGGGCCTAGTTGCTCCGCGGCATGTGGGATCCTCCCAGACCTGGACTCGAACTCCTGTCCCCTGCATTGGCAGGCAGATTCCCAACCACTGCGCCACCAGGGAAGCCCTCGGTGTGGCTTTTGATTGGGTAGGAGCAGCGAGGCCAAGAGGGGCCTCTGAGAACACGGCGAGTCAGGGCTGGGGGTCCCCGGCGTGGACGAACGGCTTCACTGGGAGGTGGGGAGGGGTTGATTAAGCTGTGGAGGACGTGGCTGTCGGGGACAGCAGTGACGGGGGAGCAGTTCTAGGACTCTGGCTCCAAGCAGAAGAATGGAAGGCGTCACTGAAAGAGTTTAGACCAAAAAAGCCAGCGAGAAGCTGGAGCAGACCGTGTGGAAACCTGAATGGACATCCTCCACGGGGCCTCCCCTCCCAGCACCTGTGCCATCACCTCGACCTCTAAGGCTCCTGGGTCGCCCCCTCTCATTTCCTCTCCCCTCTCTCCCGGGCTCCACCTTGGTCCTGGCCACCATCACCTCTCCCTGTACCTGCATCTCCAGCCCCGCCCCCTCATCTCTTCCTCCACACGGCCGCCAGCGTGGTCCCTGTGAACTAGAAACCCGTGCCCCTTGCCGCTTAACCCCACCCTTGCGGGCCGACGAAGGCGTGTCTCCCAGACGCTGGCGCACAGGTTCTTGTTGGCCCTGCTAAGCTTCCACCTGCCCCCCCAAAATGAGAGGAATAAGGACAGTGCACGGAGGCTTTCGTGAAAGCCAGATTTACAGAAAGCAGGTGACGCTCCCTGATCCTGAGATTAAGCCTTCGTTCCTTTTTAGTGTTAACGTGTCCTTTATTTTGGCAACTGATAAAGATAGTATATTGTCGTAGTTGTTTTTTTGTTTTGTTTTGTTTTTAAAATTTATTTATTTATTTTTGGCTGCGTTGGGTCTTTGTTGCTGCACACAGGCTTTCTCTAGTTGCGGCGAGTGGGGGCTACTCTTCGTTGCGGTGTGCAGGTTTCTCACTGTGGTGGCTTCTCTTGTTGCGGAGCACGGGCCTAGGTGTGTGGGCTTCAGTAGTTGTAGCACGCGGGCTCAGTAGTTGTGGCTCGCGGGCTTAGTTGCTCTGCGGCATGTGGGATCTTCCCGGACCAGGGCTCGAACCCGCGTCCCCTGCATTAGCAGGCGGGTTCTTAACCGCTGCGCCACCAGGGAAATCCTGTCGTAGTTGTTTTAATGCCTTTCTTGGCAAAGTACAATGTTGGCTGATGACCAACTCCCGTGCAGCCCTCACGACTTGGATCGTTGGACAAATAAGGGAGATACAAGGTGAACTCTCTGTTTCCGTGGCTCTTTGCTCTTGTGGCTGTTTCGAGCTCACTGAGCTAGTGGCTTTATTATGCTTTCCAGGCGGTCAGTTTGTCCTCCTCTTGAGGACACTCTTGCTATGCGTGGAACCCAGAAAACGCAAACCCACGTGCCAGCCCTCTGCCCTTACCACAGATATAACCCGAATCTGTCCGTGTTAGAGCCGTGTGTTTCCTTGTTGTGCCCTCACAGACTGCAAACTGGACAAGGCAGATGCCACAGTGTCCCGCTCACGCTCAAGAAACGCACACTCACACTCAATACATTCTTGGATGAATGACTTGTTGAATAAACAACTTCCCAATGACCACTGCTGACCGATTCGCTTGGGAGGATGGAGGCCAAGTACCAAGTGCCTGAACAGGTTTGTGTGTAATTGTAATGATGTTTAAAAATCAAACAAATGTAAGTTTTGTGGCGAGTCCATTTTGGATTTTATTCTAGAAAGTTCTATCTCTACTTGTTTTAGTTCACTGGTCTTTCCACTATAACATTACATATGTTCAGCTCAGCTGAAGCTCACACTTTACGGGAAAAAAAAAAAAGTGTTTGCTTTATTTTTCACACAGCAGCATAGTTTTCTACACTCCAAGTGCAAAATCAGTTCACACCCAAGGTGTGGATGATCACACCTAGGTGAGAATAGCAGACGTGGGTACACAGGGCCAACACCTGCAGCCTCAGGTCAGCTGTCCTGGTGTCACAGGCCTCCCTGGACAGTCACCTGAGTAGAGCAGGCAGGGTGGTTGCCTGGCAACTCTAAGGAATCACAGGGCCGTCCTTCTTGCCTAGAAGAGAAAGGGTCTGGAGAACTGAGTCACTTTCATTTTTGACCCTGAGCCTGGTTAGGATCAACATCTGCAGAATGAAGGATTCATAGTAAAATCCTCACTGACAAGTCAGCTTAATGACATGTGAGATTGAAATGTACAAATGCAACCTCCTGTGTGTATATGGAAGTGCTGTATGAAGGTGTATTCTTTGTGCAACTGGTGAATTAATAGGAAAACAATTATGGGTTAAAATAATTTGGAAAATCATATTCCAGTTCTGCAAGTTCATTTTTCAAAACACCTTTACATATTTCTAATTATCACATTTTCTATGTGGTAGATGAGTTGAGAAATTAAAGACAGAAAAGGTGCTGAATGTGTATTGAGGGACTCAGGGCACTTGACCTAGTTAGAAATAATTTACACAGACCTTGGAGGTTTATGTATTTTTCCCAGGACCTGGGAGACAGTGATCATTTTTCAAATATTAGCTTTGTGGAAAATGCATAAAGATGTCCTGATGGCTGGTGTCACGATGCCACGCACAGTGTATCTCAAACTATCAGAACAAGAATAAATTGGTTTTGCATTCCGAAATTCATACCCAAGTAAAAGCGACTCCGTTTTCTGTTTGTGACATGTGATATATTCCAAAATTCTGCTGGAAGTATGATTGGATACCTTTGATGTATCAGGCAGCACTCTGTCCCTGAAAGAAAGAACTTTGCACAGTACTCATATATTTCACTTCAAACAAGGTGGTTTATTAGTATAATTATTCTCAAAATGCCTTCAAAATATATACATTATTCAAAGGTTTATAATATTTACTCTTATTTGGGTATTTTGCAAGTCAATCAGATCAGAACAGAGCTCTAGCTAAAATATCCTTATTATTCGGGATTCCCATAGGTTTGGATCCACAACTCTGGGAGGAAGTGAAGTGGGTACCAGCTTGGTAATCTTGAGAAAATGAAATAACTCAACTATTTAAGGCCATTTTTTAAAACGAAATTGCTGTGACCACTGGCCTGATTTTTTACGTGTAATCCACGGACCACCTGAATAGGACTCTCCTGGTGGCATTTTCATCTGTATTAAAAATGCAGATTCCAAGATCTCCCAGGGCTTTTGAGTCAGATGCTGTGGGACCTGTACAGGAAATCTGTATTTTACCAAGCTTTCCATCTGATTCTTGGGTGCTCTGAAGCATGGGGACAAGCTCAATTTTTCATTTTATGGTAAAACACTAGACAGAAAAGAAATGTAAATGATTTCTGAGTAGGAGGGGATGGGTATGGATTTCGTTTTGTGATTTCTAAATATTTCAGCAGCTTTGGCTCCAGACTCCTCTCCTGGGCTTCTTGGCTTCTCCTCACTGTCCCACTTTTCAGTCACCTCCTGCTGAACCTTAATTAAAATCCAGGCAGTTATTTTCAGGGAGGCTTCTCTGATACGAACGATGTCTCTAGGGCTTGTCGGACTGTCCCCGATGGGAGGAATAAATGGGCCAGTGCTCAGCCATGGGCCCGCCTCCCTCTGTCCTGGGCCTTCTCAGGCCTCCTATTCATCAGGGGTAGTGATGTTTATCCCCGCTGGACACTGTGCCCCCCAGGCCAGGCCGGGGTTTGGACCTTTCCCCGTGTTCTGCATTCAGGGGCTAATGTCCAGGGCTGTAGGGATTTCCAGCTGCTTCCTGCCCCCATGGGAGGCACCGTGCAGGCAGACGTACAGTCTCTCATTTGGTTAATGCTGGTCCCCAGGAGGACTTTGCAGAAGTCCCTCCCTCCTGCACACCATCCCTGGCTCAATAGACCTCGGATGGGCCTGGGCGGTGTGTGCGGGGTGTACTTGTGTGTGCACAAGTGTGCAAGCACACATGTGGGCCTCTGCGCCAGAGGTCAAGGAGGCTTCTGAGACAGCCTCCAAGCATTCCTCACCGTGGGCAACACCACCACTGCAGAAGCCACTGGCCCCTCAGTTTTATTCCACGGCCACCTAGACAAGTAACGGCCAACACTTAGCGCTTTCTCTGTGTGTCACAGTCCTAAGAACTTTAGAGATTCTAACTCATTTGATCCTCTTGACACCCCTGTGCAACTGGTAAAATTATTATCCACATTTACAGATGAGAAAGTAAGGCACAGAGAGGTTAAGTAACTTTCCCGAGGTCACACAGCTACAAAGTGTGGAGCTGAGATTCAAACCCAGGCAGTCTGGCTCCAAGGTCTTTGCTGAACCCCATTCCTACCGTACCCAGGTGATGTTTTCCTGTGAGTCAAAAACCCCAGCGAGAGGAGGAAACAGGGACTTGCATAACTGAAAGTGGTAAAGAGCAAAACTTGTATTTCTGACTTCAGAATGTTCTACATGGAGATGATGAAAAGTGGGGAGGGGTTTGTAACAGGCTTTTCGTTTTTAATTTCCTTTGGTTAAGCAGATGTAATTAGTTTGTATTCTCTCCACATATTTCAATGGCTGGCATGGAGACAGCACAGAGCCTGCTGAACCAAGAGTGATTTTAAAATCTGCCTCAACAGAAATGTCCATTGATACTGAGGTGGTTCAATAAATCACAGTACGCTTACACAATGGAATACTGTTCAACCATTAAAAGGAATAGGCAGATCTATAATAATTGGTGTGAAAGGATCTCCAAGATATACTAAGTGAAAAACAAAATAGAACAGTGACCATAAAATCTCCCATTTATGGAAATTACACACAAAACATTCCTGGAATGACACCCAAGAAGCTTGGTCATGGGGTTGCTAAGGTCTGGAGTCCTGCCTTTGGGGGAAGAACTCAGTTTTCGTTGTATATGTTTTTGTGCCATTTGATTTCCTACTCTGTACCAGTGATATTTTTTTTTGCTATAGATAATGATTTATGAAATGAGAATAATTTAGAATTAGTAAGTATCCAAGGAATAAAACGAATACCCCAATTTGCAAAATTAAAAATCAAACAAGTACCTAATTAGCATCCTGTTAATTAGCACAGTGAGCCTTTAGAGAGGGATCATGAAAACTGATTGAACAGAGCAGAACGCTTGCAGCCAGCACCCCTGGATGGGTTTTAGGAGGTTCTCTGAAACCCTCAAACGGTGCGCTTATTTTTTCTTTACTTCGGTCTGTGTATCCTCCAAGGAGGATGTCTGGAGTTTTTTTTTTAGATTCTCACACAGGTTCATGTCCCCCAAAGTTCAACAACCACTAGCCTAGAGGCTGTGAAAAAAAGGCGATGTCCGTTTAAAAGACTCTCGTATGCAGAGCATTAATGAGTATGAGAGGTACTCATAGGTACTGGCCTTGGTCAAATGAAGCCCACCCACGCCCAGGGCACACCCTGCCCGGAGGTTTCCAGCAACTGCGTCTTGCGCATATCACATATATGACATGCATCATTCTATCAGTCTGCCGGGACCACTTTTGGCTGACTGCAGCTGAAACCTGGCCGAAAGCGGCTGTGCCGAAGAAGGGGTTTATTTTTCTAACTTGACCAGTTCCCAGGCTGAGTGCACGGTCCAGGGCTGATGCACAAGCTCGGGGAACTAGACTTTCATCTCCCTGCACAGCCATCCTTAGGCTGTGGCTTCATGCTGCATCTCTGGGTACCAGGTCCATTTTCCAGTCAGCAAGAGGGGGAGAGGGCAAAGGGTATGGGATCTGCCAGCTGTCTGTCTTTTTCTCACAAGGGAAACAAGAACCTTCCTGGCAACTGCACTCAGTAGAATTCCTTTGTGTTTCATTAGCGCACACTCAAACAGCCCCCGCCCAGCTATAAGGGAGCCTGGTGCGGGGAGCGTTCTGTTCACTAATTGGTTGTTGTGTAACCATAAACCAACTAGAAATCCTGTTAGGACGGAGGAATAGGGACCAGTGCCGATTGCACGACCCCAAGTGGAGCCCGTACATACCCACGGGAGCACGTGTGTCTGGACCTATTCCTGCACCGTGAAGCAACAAGCATGGATTATTCGGTCAGTTGGGCCTGAAAACTGGCCTAATACCTTCATTTCGAAAGTACAGCCTGGGGCTGTAACTTACACACCTGCATCCACTAATGCCATTAGAGTCAAAGCTGAATATCATATGATTTTAAACTATTCCAATGTAACTCCAATAAAAGTGCATGACGCAGCTTGGGACGTGGTAAAAAATTCCTGATGGAAGCAAACCGCATTTCTTTTTCAGTTTTATTGAGATATAATTGACGTACAGCACCGTCTAAGTTGAAGGTTTATGAGTTTAGCGAGTTAAGTTTATAAGTTTAATGGAAAATACATTTTAATAAAAATAACCTACAAGAAAAGAATAAATGAAGCAACCACCTGTGCCTGATTCAGCCGAAGTTCCAATTCTGTGCAGACTCTCCAGGGCACCTCTGTTATCAACAAAAAATGCCATGAGCCTGGCTCACATTCTTCACTGTGGAAAAAACAAAACAAGGAAGCCTTTTCTCTGAGCTCTTTTCCTAGACACCACCAGATACCATCCAACAAGGGTGGATTTCTCCGAACTAGGACCCGAGGCCTGGAGCTGGGGCAGGCAATGATGTGGGTCACCCGTGAAGAATTTTGATGGAAGAAAAGTGGGTGCCGGAAGTGATGAGATGTAGGTCTTGGACCAAACGACCAAATGGGTGTTTAAATGTACAGAGAGTGACTGTTCAGACGGTGACAGAGAATTTGAGTTTAAGGAAATAATACTGACATTATTATTGTGATGATGTCTCGAATTCTAACTAAAAGCATTCTCCGCGCAGGATAACAGCCAGCCTCCTGGGATCACACCTACCACTGCCTGTCTCTCTCTCTCTGTTTTGGGGGACGTTTTGTTAAGAAAATCTTTGCAATGTGGTGTTTCTCCAAAGGCCAAGCACCCACTAATTAATGGTAGCATTTCACCAGAAACTAAGTATGAATATAAACTTAAAAGCGTTCTCTCCCTTGGGAAACTTCCATTTTCTTTACATTAACTCTGAAGTTTTAATTTGAAAACCTTGTATTTTAAAGAGATGCTACTGGAAAATATAGTGTTCAAATTTTCCCTCCTGTTTATGACTATATAATAGTTGTCCCGAACATGGTAGATTTGTCTGGATCAAAATATAACACATGAGGAAAAAAATACCTAGTGTAATATCCTTACAGAAGTACCCACAGCTTAAGAAAAAAGAGTACGATTTTCTTCGTTTCCAAAAGAGAAACCTCAGAATACATGGATACTTGCTCAGCCTTTTAGAGAGATTATTTGAGAACGAATTCAGATCATAGCTTCTCTTTCATGGTTACACAGGATGGTATTTTTAAAATCTTCCAAAGTACCTTTGATTTATGTTTTCTCTACACCCAAAGGAATAACTATAAGGTGATTCAAAAGCTGTAGTTTGGGGAAATGTTAGTCCTTTCGTTTAGTTTCTGAGGATAAATTTAAATCCCTGTTTCTTTCACATAAATATTCTCTGTTTATCACGGCTCTAAAATATGTTTATAGAGGTAGATTTCATGTAGTCTGATTCTTTAAGAGTATTTCAAAGCATTCTACGACAGCTTGTGAATCTTTAAAATGTCCCGGTGGGAGCTGCACACAAAACTAAAGAGATACCCGGGAAAAAATGTAGGCGCTGTAAGTGCCATGGGTGAAGTGAGCGCACGAACATGTGCTGGGTGTCTGGCACAGGTCCTCAAGGTGCTCTGGTCTCTCCGACGAGAAACGGCAGGAATTTCCTTATCTGGACAGACTCAGGAGGACCAAAATAATGTATTGTCAGGCCGTACAGTGCCATACCGTAGCAGAGAACCCTCTGGGGACAAGATGAACGGGAGGGTCACATTTGAGACCTGAAAAATCACATCTGGGAGCTGCTCTCAGTTCCCTGACGCCTCCTTGGCATGCGTGGGGTCCCCTCCTTGGAGACAGCTATCTCTCCATCGTCTCCTTCCTGCCCCGCCCCCAGGGAGCTTCTTCTCCAGCGTGTCCTAGGGATGCTCTTCCATCCCTGGCCTTGGTTGTTTCCTTTGTTAGACCCATGACCCTTTCCTCCAGAGAACTGATCTCACTTTGTAATTACACCTTCTTTAATATGATTGTTTCCTTGACGTCTGCCCCCCAAGGAGACTCGGGGCTCTGCTCGCCACTGTATCCCTGGCTGCACAATAAACACTTGTGGAGGAAGAAAGGAAGGGAAGGGGAGAGGGTTGCTGGGGATGGGGGAGGGGGGGTGGGGGGGTCACATTGCTGAGTCACCCGAATTCCCGCATGGAAGGTCTGGTCTGACAACCCCTACAGAGCTCAAAATTGGAACTGAACACAGAATTAATTTGGCTGCGTGCTTTGATTATATCCAAAGGCAGACAGCCAGCTACTGCCAGCCGGAGAGCAAGAATTTCCTTCGTTTGGAGAACTCAGCCAACTTCCTTGCTGCTCCTGAACCATTTTTAATGTCGCTTTCAAGCAGCATCGTCTGTCGTGCCTAGAGTTGCTTAGGCAAAACTGCCATCACGTTTTATAAAACTAATTTTATACCCAGAGATCTGAATGTATGGTACGTTTCTGAAAATTGCCTACAGGCGTCTGGTTCGAATACCATTGCCTGTGGCTTTACAGCTCAATATCGTCAAAATAGAGGGCTGCCATAGACCAACAGGAGCTCAGCTGAAGTTCCTTTTAGTCTTCTGGAAAAACTTAGGACCTTTAACTGCTCTTACCAGCCTTGTGCTGTGCAACAAATACTTTCCATTGCTGCTTTTTCCTCCTGAGTTATCCATACACATCCAGTGTTAAATGAAGAAAGACAAAATGATGCCTGAGTTCTGCAAAGTCAACCTGAAGCTCACATCAGGGGAAATGCTTGATTCTTTGTGTTACAAGTGGAAGTCCATGAGGAGGTCAGCTCAGAATGTTGGAGATGCAGCTGCATCTGCGAACATGAGTGGCTGTGGCTAGCTCGTGTTCCCCTGGCTGGCCTGAACCACATTCTAGAAAACCCACTTCCACCCTGGAAGATCAGATGTGATCTCCACCAGGCCAACCGCTCTCCCAGCACTTAGAGAAGCCTGCTTTGCCCTGCACCTGAGCGCTTGAGAGAGAGAGAGAGAGAGAGAGAGAGAGAAAGAGAGAGAGGAGGGTGGGGAGTTTCCTAAAGAGAAAATGAGTGGGGATTTCACTGTTCATCCTCCCCCTTCTTGTTGACTGCTCTGGAACGGGTTCATTCGTTTTGAATTCACACTCTTAATAAAAGGGGTTTTGTACCAACACCTCTCCACTCAAGCACTGCTGTTGGAAATTCAAAGCCCTCTGTGCCTGCCATGGAGATCAATGCAAGTTTGCAATGTATTGAATCCAGATACTATTATATGTGGGTAGTAGACCAAGTCCTCTGGACTTGCTGTTGGTCAGTGGCTGGAGAGCAAAAGATACGTCTGTTTCTATTTTTGGTTTTGTTTTTAACCAGTGAGCTTGGTCATTATTCATTCTAAGGATGGAAATCTTTAAAAGTCTTTCAGGCACAGAGGAACTGATTCCCTCTCCTATTCTGGTTTATTGTTGTTTCGTTTTGTCCACTTTTTTTTTTTCTTCCTGTAAAGATAACAAATGAAGAAATAATGAGTCATGGTCACTTCTTCCCTTCAGTGTCCCTCATATTGGACATAAAACACTGATTCTATTTTTGTCTAGATCTCATTTCTGTCTTGGTCATTCTGTAGAAGAAGCTTTTAGACTGGTTATATGACTTTTTTAAAAGAAATGATAAAGTTGGACTCTTGTTTCTAGCCAGGAGGTGTAACCAGCTCTGAACTTGCCTACCTACCATAAACAATGAGAAAACTGGACAAAATACAGGAAACAGCAGTTTTCAGACACTGGACCAAAGTCAGTGTGTCAGTGCAGGATTTTGAGAGAAGGAAAACAAATGAGGTGAATGCCACCATGGCCCCAGATTTCCACTGGGAGGCACTTTCTGGACCACAGCACAGGGAGAGGGAATCCAAGCAGGTCGTAAAGATCTCGCTGACTTGAGCATCAGGGATCGGAGTTCAGAGAGGCCAAGGAGGCCAGAATTTGTGGAGCAGAGTACTGGAGTAGAATGAGCTACACAGAAAAAAATCCTCTTTGTGAGGCCTCCTTCCGTGCCCTTGAGTCTCTGGGTGAAAATCATAATGTGCCTGCATAGGACCAACTCTCCAAGGTCAGGGAAACAACTATTAGAGGATTTGTAAGGTTAACCATTTCCAGACCTCACACAGTTCCAACCAGTCAAGTGGAGAGAACTCACAGAACATACACGGCATTCAGAAAAGAACTCAGAAAGGTCATGTATTAGTCATAGATAAAACTAGCCCAACAGTAAAGGCTACTCTAAACCTGTCATTAAAAACTTAACAACAAGACTCAAAAATATCCATCTGATTCAAAAATAATTTAACAGACTGCCAAAAAACCCTGCAATACTATTTAAAGGAAGACCAAAAAAAACCACCAAAAACTGGACATTCAATAATGCAATAGTCACAATGTCCAATATCCAGTCAAAATTTACTACATGCAAAGGTGTGAAAAAATGTGACACATCACCGTGATAAAGATCAGTCATAGAGACAGATCCAGAAATGATGTAGATGATGAAGAAATGATGGAATTAGCAGAGAAGGACTTTAAAACAGTTGTTATAAATACGCTTAAGAATTTTAAGGAAAATAAGAATATAATGAAGAGAGAAATAGAAGATAAAACCAAAGGAAACTGATAAGCTGGATAATACAAATCTGAAATAAAAAATTCTCCACACCTTTGCCAATCCAGAGGAACTAATTTCTTTTTATCTTTTAATATGAAAATATCTCAAACATACACAAAAGTATAGAAAAGAGTATGATGAACTCCCGGTGCTCATCACTCATGTCAACATTTACCCAAATTCTACTCTTTGTGTTTCATTTGACCTCTTAAAGTTTTTTAAAAAAAATCTGGAGTGTTGAAAACAAATCTCAGATAGCATATCATTCCACTCATAAATACTCCAGTGTTCATCTCTAACAAATAATTGATCAAAGCTAAACACACACACATAATACCATTATTACACCCAAAAGATTAGCAATAATTTCTTCATATTGCCTGATAACCAATCTACCTTTAAGTTTCCTGATTGTCTCAGAAGTGCCTTTATGGTTCATTTGCTCTACTCTTTGCTTTCAGATAATATGACTCTTAATTCTTTCGTAATCTTAACAGTTTACCTCCTCTTCTGGTTTTTCCATGCCAGTTATTTCTTAGAAACAATCTGATCATTTTCCAGGTCACTTGTCCAACAGAATGTCTCACTTCTGGCTTTGGCTGGCTGACGCATTGGGGCATCATTTAAATCTCTTCTCAACTTCACATTTGCTGTGAATGGGCAGTTAGGTCTAGAGGCTTGATTGGGTTCAGGTTCAATCTAACAACAATAATACTTCTCAGGTGGGTCTGTGACCTTCCTATTGCAGAGCTTCAGGGGATACACGAGGTCTAGCTGCCCCACTTTTGGCAACATTAAGATAGATGAAAGGCATCAGCTGTTGTCAGCCTGTCAACTTTTCACCTAATGGTTTTAGCTGTCCCTTGGAATGATAATTTTAAATTATCTTTGCCAATTTGATAGCTGAGAAATGAGAGCCATCTGTTTTAGTTGGTTGGTGTTATTTGTTGCTTATTTTTCAAGTCAAGGGATTCCTCCATGATTCATCTCCCTACCTCCTTGCCAGGTCTCCTTGCTGGGTCTTCATCATCTCTGGTCTACTCCTTGTCTTGCCCTTCTCCTCAAGCCCTTTGAAGTGCTTGATGCAGAAACCATTCCATGCACAGCTCCTAGGAATTGTCTCCACATTCCGAGCCACGGGTAGGTATGAGATGCCAGCCCCTGATTCCAGCTCACAGGCTGCAAAGCCACCAATTCTACATCCTGTCCCTGTCATGGTCCACACTGCAGAATGGGAGAAGTTTAGTGGAACATTAAGTCTGTTCATTCCTAACTCACCTTTTAATTTCCAGATCCTCTTTCTAAGACACAGGCATGAGTCTGTATGGGCCGGGCCATGGGCAGTTTGTGGAAGAGACACTGTCCTGAATCACAATGGCCCCTCCCCTCCCAAATTGGCTTTGGGTCACCCTGTGCTCTTCCCCTCTCCTTCCCCTTCAGACGACTTATCTCCCAGGAAGCTCCAAAGGCTCTCAACAAACATGACCTTGGTGACATCAGCCCAGAGGCCACAGAGACATGCCCAAATCTGTCTGACTCTTGGGATGAGCACAAGTTAGTCTGGGCCTCGGGAACCCTGTCCCCACTAAACAGTGACATAGAGCAATGTGGTCGGTATTCTCAGAGGTACGAGGCACTGCTACCAAAAGATTTTTTAAAAGGAAAACAATGTAAAAAATCTTCTTAGTAATCCAGGTGTCTTTGTGGAAAATGTTGAAAATCCCCCGCGGGACTTTGTAGGAAAGAAAGACTTGAGAAGCACTGTTGTGACTGCTGCCACGCCCACCCCTCACCCACGGGGAGCGTGTAGAACACCTACAAGGCAGGCATTTCCCTTCCCTGCCACAAGAAACTCTCTTGAGCTGCAGGTCCTGATCAAGGACATGTTTTGGAATTTGGTGTATTTTGTTTTTTACCAGTTTTTCGTCATCTACTGGTTTGAGGGGATTCCAATACAGAGTCCCCGTTGGCATGGTGAGGGGCACAGGGATGGACTCCAGCTAGTGACCATGGCAGCGGTAACATTTACACATCCACAGAGCACAGAGGGGGATAACGGTTGAGTTTGGAGTGCTGTGAAGGCAGGATTTTGTCCCTGAGTGGCCCTGGGTCCCAGACCCCTCTCTCAAAAAGGCCCCCAAGGGGAAATTATTTGCACCTTAAAAACAGCAAAATGAAGGACACGGGATTCTCTTACTAGTCATTCACACAGATGCTTATTTTATCTTTGGAAAAGTGATGTAGAGGTGTTGGTTCCCATTTTCACAATTAAGAAACTCTCAGTTCCCACTCAGCTCCTGACCCCACGGCCCCGTTGAGGCCACTGGCCGCCCCCTTCCTCAGTCCGTTTCCCCTCTGCCAGCTCCCCAGCCTGCTTCCTTCTCTCCAGCCCAAAAGCCAGTGGATCCCAAACACTCTTTTACTAGAGTTGTCCGATTCTCTTCTTTCTCATTAGGATGGATTTATTCCAGTTAAATCTCAACTCATTTTATCTTACTCAGGGAGCAGCCGCCAAGCCCGAACGACGGTGGGGAAGACACTTGAAGAGCAGGAGCCGTGGACCCCTCGGCAGTTTTGAATCTGGACAGTCGGTCCTTCTCCCTGTGTGGCTGGATTAAGGGCGCTGTGGAGCTGCCCAGCTCTCAGGTTCTGGGAGAACGTGACCAAGGCACCAAGTCTTCAGAGTTCCCCAGGCTGGGCTCCCACCACCCCACCTCCAGCCCACCGTGCTCTCTCCTGGGACTCTCAGAACAGCAGAGCTGCCCTTTCTTTCAGACTGAGCTTCCTTCCCTTGCTGTCTGTAGTTTAAAAATGGCACCAACCCACTCCTCCCATCCAGATGTACATTCTCTGCACCCTCCCCTTGAAGCTACAAGGACCGTGACTGCTTCACCCAGCAGAGTACGGCCAAGTGATGCTGTGTGACGTCTGGGGCGGGACAGAAGGGGCCGCCTACTTTCTGCCATTTCTCTGGAACATTTGCTCTTGAAATCCTGACCGCCATGTAAGGGGTCCTATGAGGTTGCCATGCTTGCAGGAAGCCCAAGCCACACGGGAGGCCATGAGAAGAGCTCTGGCCAAACATCAGCCTTCAAATCTCCCCAGCCCGAGCACCAGACGTGTGCGTGAAGAAGCCTCCAGAAGATCCTGGATTCAAAGATTCTGAGTTCAAAGGAAGTTATGCCATCAGTACGCTCCTGGTGGAATCATTTGCCTCAGCCGTGAGTCACACAATAAGGAAGCTGGCAGGTAAAGGGCCACATCCATGCCGTGGACTTTGTGACAACTTTACATGAGGACAGTAGAAACAGAACGTGCTGTTGTGTGCATTTCCTGAGGGAGACAGATATGTGTGCACTGAAAATAGTTCTGGATAAAGTAATTTAAAAAGAAGAGAGACAAACCCTGGAGACACGGTGCTCGCATACAACAGGAAGCTTTCACAGGAATGTTCATTGCGGCCCTAGGGCCTTAGCAAAGACGTGGGAACAACCTCAAGCCAGTCAATGGGAGAGAAGACCTCTTCATTATCACCCAGCAAGGTGATAAAACTATACAGAAAGGAAAGCCGGGGAAAGACGCACCCAGGGTTCAGGGTGATGATCAGCTTCCGGTGGCAGAAGCCAGGAGGATGGGCAGGTGTAGAAAAACCACGTGGTGACATGTAGGTCATTGTCAATGTGCCAGCTTTCATTTTGGGTGGTGAGTTCAAAGGTGCTTCACGATAACTAGTAAGTAAATAAACAAATGTGGGGCAGCCATGGATCGACCACGAGGGTAGACCAGGAATCGAGGACTGTGATGAATGCGATTCTGTGTCCATGAGGCCCAACAGGGCACAGAAGGAGACTATGGACATGGGAGGAGAGAAGGGGTAGAAAGCAGCTCTTTCAAGAGGCTGGGCAGTGAAGGGGAGAAGAAAACATGGGAGCAGCCAGAGGAGCAGGTAAGGTCCCCAGGTGGTTTTGTGTGTGTTCGTTTTTAGTTTATTTGCTAATGGCGATCACCTGGTAGCTGGCAACACGGAGGATGCAGGATCAAGGGAGATCCAGGACCGACGTCCTTGAGGAGGCGAGAGGGAGCGTGACCCCGAGCCCGGGGAGCAAACCCGCCCTCCTTCCCGACGCCAAGCAGCAGAGCCGCCTGCGAAGGAGCCCGTCCCCACCTGACAAGGTGCGGTCCTCCATCAGGGGAGCGTGGTGCCAGGTGTGAACCGAGACCTCGCGGCTCCCTTACACACCGGCCTGCGGGCGCACAGCAGGCTTGGCCGCACCTGCAGGGATGTGAAAAGCCCCAGACGCAAGCTCTGCCCTCCACCTGCCTGCGGTTCCTCCGAATCCAGCCTGTACCCCCATTCTCCTGGGGAAAGGAAGATCTCCCACTTTTCCAAGGAGGACACATTCAGCCGCCGTTCAGCCACCGCCAGGTTTGTGGGCTCCCCCAGCGGTCTGCAGAGGGACCCCGAGGCTTGCTGTACCTGCTGGGACCCACCTGTATCTCCCCCTTCAGAACCCTGAGCTCCAGACACTGGGCCCTCAACTCTTCTGTCACGCTGCGCCCGGGGGTGTCTTCCTTCCTTCTCAAGGGTAGGAAACAGTTCGTACGACCTCAGGCTTCGTGCAGATGCTGCGTCCCACACGCAGGGTCCCCAGGTCCCCTACCCACCCCGCCCCCGTCTCCCGAGGACTCAGCGGTGTCCGGCCACCTTGTGTGCCCGGGGGCAACCAGGCTCCCAAAGCCCTCCTCTGCCCTCCCCGGCACCGGGGGTCTGGTGATCCCTCCGCAGGGCTGGGGCGGCCGGGAATCAGGCCTCACCCTGAGTCAAACTCATCACTCACAATTGAGCCTGAGGGGCTTCTCTGGCAGTGCAGTGGTTGGGACTTCGCCTTCCAAGGCAGGCGGTGCGGGTTTGATCCCTGGTCGGGGAGCTGAGATCCCACCTGCCTCGGGGCCAAAAAGCCAAGACATAAAACAGAAGCAATATTGTAACAAATTCAGTAAAGGCTTTAAAAATGGTCCACATCAAAAAAAAAAAAAAAAACTTTCAAAAAACCCCAAAAAACAGAAAACAAAATTGAGCCTGAGTGACACAGTTTTACTTTCCTGAAAATTATTGTGCTTTCTCTAAAAAGTGGATTTATGTGTTTGTGAGGAGGCTCTTCACCCTGTGGCTGGAAACTGATGCTTCCGACTCCTTCTGGAACATTCCTTTTGGGCTTCTCCTCCCTCCCCTCCCCCATGGAGCCTCCCACCAGTGGCGGCTGGACTCCTCTCCTGGTCTCAGCCCGTCCTGGCCCGCTGCCCAGTCACGCCCACTGCTGGACACACACGGCCAGTCAGGTCTCCACACAGTTCCCTCCACTTGCCTCCTTGTCTTCATCCCCATGGGACACTCGCCACGCCCCACCCACCCCCCCCCCCCGCCCACCCTGCAGCCCCCTGGAGCCCTGAGGCACCTTCTGACAAGACCAGGGGGAGAGGCTGACCTTGACCTCGGTGCTGCACTCCCTCTACTCCCTGGGGAGCTGGGAGCACAGACCGAACCTTGGCTGGAAGGGACAGAGGAGGCTCTGACTGACACCCCCCCTCCCCCAGACCTTTGCCCACCACCACAGCTTCTGGGCTGGAGCAGGAGGAGAGGGTGGGATGTGCTTTTCCAGGCTTGGTTTCCATGAATTATCTGGATGACAGCAAGAAACCTAGAAGAGGGACCCACGATACTACACACTGCATCACCTACACGTTTCGCAAAAGCTGACACCTCCAGCTGTGCGGAGGATGGTGAGGAATGAAGGCTGTGGCCTTCGGGGCAGAGATCTCCCACAGCCCTGTCATCCTGGACGTGAGGACCCCTAACCAGAGGGCGGTGGGCTAAATCCAGTGGGTGGAGAGATGGAAACATCTGAGGACCCTCATGCTCGGGGCTGACCCTCCTCTCAGGAATTTTCAGAAACCCGTTTTGCTCCTGGCATAAGAATCTCCATTCCGTCCACTCCCTAGTCAAAATAAGAGACAGGTTTCCTAGGCGACCAAGGAAACATCTCATGAGAAGGGTTATACTGTTTTGAAGTGTTTTGAAATCTTATCAATGGTTTCCAGGGAAACCCGGGATAATGAATCACCGTCTTGCTAGGTAACTGGAAGAAGAGCCACAGGGGAATGTATTTGAATTCACAGTGTGCATGTATTCAGTTATTTATTAAGGCAGAAAAGCATATTTCACTCACATCTGACATTTTAATTTTATTGTTGTATGTGCAGTAGCTCCATGGGGAGGTCGGCGTTATTTGTATCACAAAGTTTAAAAATTATGGAATTTATGAATCACATGAGAATTGAAATTTTAATTAATATTACGTATTACACTTTGGGAAAATAAAGATGTAAAGTAGTCACTGAGCTGCCAAATTTTGGTCAAAACAATTTGTAAATCGAAAGGCAGCAGCGTCTCCAGCAGAAACAATGCAACGGCATATTATATCAGTGGAAAAATGACACAAAACATTGATGTTTCATACAGACCATCCTCACTGTGACCCTATCTTGTCAGTTACTTCTACACCTTATTTACCAGTCCAAAAAAAAAAAAAAATGTCTGGCAAGTCTTAATATCCAGTGCATACTGGGGTTTATTTTATTTTATTTTATTTTATTTTGCATCCATTGAGATTACTAGGTGCTTGTGTATTCCTTCAGCAGACACTATTTTTCCTTTCTTGGTTGGTCCATGATCATCTTTTACGGTTTACTCCTGCATCTCAAATTCATCTTTGCCCTTGTTTATTGTGTGACTATTTAGGAAGTGTCCCTACACCTCCAAAGATAGCTCAAAAGAACAGTGATGGAAAAATACATCCTCTAAGTCTGGTCAACCTCATGTTACCAAATCTCTTGAGAAATATCTTCTGTTTACTTGAAATTAATTTTAAATTCCTGAATAATATCTTTCATTGTCATGGTGCTGTATACATGTTTTATATAAAGTGACTCTATTTTTCTGGGCTTTTGTTATTGGGATTAAATACAATTGACTGCAAGCAGAAATATATGAGCCTAACTATAGATCAAATTGATATCACAACCACATTAAAAAAAACAGTGAATTCAAGTAACTTTTGAAAAGTTTTCTCTGACTATGGACCCTCCAGTGGGATATATTTTAAGGACAAAAGAACCACAAAAAAGTTGGAATTTACTTAATAAGTTTGTTTTCAGTAGTGATATTGGGGTAGTAATTACAAAACCATTTTGCATGTATTCTAGGACTGGGCAAATGAGTTAATATATAAATGTCGGAAACAAGGATTCTCTTTTTTTTTAAATAAATTATTTATATATTTTTGGCTGCACTGGGTCTTCAGTGCTGTGCGCGGGCTTTCTCTAGTTGCGGCGAGCAGGGGCTACTCTTCGTTGTGGTGCGCGGGCTTCTCATTGCGGTGGCTTCTCTTGTTGTGGAGCACGGGCTCTAGGCGCGAGGGCTTCAGTAGTTGTGGCATGTGGGCTCAGTAGTTGTGGCTTCCGGACTCTAGAGTGCAGGCTCGGTAGTTGTGGCGCACGGGCTTAGTTGCTCCGCGGCATGTGGGATCTTCCCAGACCAGGGCTTGAACCCGTGTCCCCTGCATTGGCAGGAGGATTCTTAACCACTGCGCCACCAGGGAAGTCGGGAAACAAGGATTCTTGAAACAAGGATTCTTGCTGTGATGGGAGATAAACTAATATGAGGTGTGGGAATGTGAGGACAAAACCTCTGACATTGCATTGGAGGTAAAGGCACCATCAGTATGAGCTCATGATTTTTTAAAAAATATATATTTTGAGTCTTTTTCTATTGAAGAGATAAGGAAACAATGACACAGCTGCAGGGAGCACACCTAGTACCCAGATCTTGGTTTCTAAACAGTTTTCTCCACCAAAGGGAAAAATGAGATTCCAGGCCTGGAGCAGGGAAAGTACAAGGTCAGTCCGAAATGTCTTACAATGTCAGAAAGAAGGAAGTGTCCAAAGACGTATGAGGGCACATGAAAATAGCTGACGTGAAGGACCTCTCACTGTACAAATTTGGAATGATTTGGGTGTAAAAAGATTTTTGATTGTAACACATTGAATTTTTTAGAAAAGTACTCATGAATCCAAAATGATACCTTTAAAAAGTGGTGAAGGGACAGGTCTTCTTTAAGGAAGAAAGCCAGCTAATTAATAGAGAAGAAACAATAGCATTAGAAAAAGCACCGTTTCAGAGCCGCTGATGTAATAACCTGTTCAGGTGAGGATCATAATCGGTGCTTAAACCATTAGGTAGAAGGCTTCTGAGGAACAGGATATTCACATCATCTCAAAATGTCACTTCACAGATTACTTACTAAAGGATAAGGTGTATTTTAAAATGGTAATTTAACATCTCCAGCAACGGGACAAACTCATGTTCATCGCGTGAGTCTCCTGATGCGGTGCACGTGTCCACATGCCTCATCCATGCGGTATTCCTGCCGGAAACGTCCATCCTCAAATCTATCATGAGAAAACAATGTCCCAAATTATGGGACACTAGGGAAAAAACGGGGCCCAGCCTGGACTCTTGGAAAATATCATTCATGAAAGACAGCAAAACAGTGGGCTGCTTTAGATTAGAGAAGATGAAAGAGCCGTGACGACTGAATATAATTCATGATTCTTAATTGAATCCTGGATTTTAAAATAATCTATAAAGGACATAATTGGGGCAATTTGAATATGGATTGAATATGAGATAGTATTATTATATTAAAGTTAAACTTTTTGCGTGCAATAGTAGTATAAATGGTGATAAGAGATAATGTCTTTATTTTTAGTTTGGGTTGGCCAAAGAGTTTGTTTGGGTTTTCGTAACAGCCTACGAAAAACCCGAACGAACTTTTTGGCCAAGCCAATATTTAAGAGTGAAGCTTCAGGATACCTGCAACTTCCAAATATCAAATAGTTCAAGTCCATACAGATATAGGTACAGGTATACGTACATGTACATATACGTACATAAGATATATGCAAAATCATGTCTGTATATATACACACATACAGGGAGAGAACAAATGAGGCCAAATGTTAAGTGATGAATCAATGTCCAGATTATTCTTTCAACTTTGCTGTAAGTTAGAAAATTTTCAATACAAAAAGTTGGGGAAAGTTGAAAGATATCTTATCTTTCATATCCCTGACGCAGCCTCCTACAGGTCACAGAAGAGGCGCTTTCTCTGTAGCACAGATTTGCAGGCAGCTGGTGCCCACGCTCAGGCCGGCCGAGAAAGGACAAGGAAAGCAGGGCCCAGGGGTGAGAAGCTTCTAGGCAGGAACTGAACTGGCCTCCTGCACCTCCTGGTGACATCCTGCTCCCCCCACCCCACCCCCATATACACGGGCAAGTGTGAATCGTCACGTGCACGAGAGCTTTGTAGATGTGAGGGCTCAGGCGTGGGTCCACAGAAGGCATGCGGGTCACAGTTGGGAGGATCACATCACTGATTTCCCCATCCTGAGAGTCCTTGCAAACGGGCACAGGGGCAGATGGCAGCCCTCCCCACACACAACACCAGGAAAGCCACGTGGCAAAGAAGCCCAGAGCTCAAATGCACAGAAAACTGGGTCTGCGGGTGCCACTGAGGGCTTGGAGTCAACTCTAAACCCTCCACTCAAGGCCCAAGAAGGGTAAGAGAGTGGCCACAGACCCCTGGCCCATTTGCCCCAGAAGGAGGACGTGAAGACTCCACCCTGAGGATCCTTGGCTGACTTTCTCCAGGCCCGTGTAGAATCCCCATTCCCTTTTTTCAGGTTTTCTTAGGACCCCGTGTTGGCAGAAGAGGGACCAAATCTCAATATATACCTGCTGGACACTGTGCAAATTTCACAAGTTTAATAACTTTGCAAAGACACAGACTTTTTTTTTTTTTTAATTTATTTGGTTGCACTGGGTCTCAGTTGCGGCAGGCGGGCCCCTTAGTTGTGGCATGCGAATTCTTAGTTGCGGCATGATGTGGGATCTAGTCCCCTGACCAGGGATCGAACTCGGGCTCCCTGCATTGGGAGCACAAAGTCTGAACCACTGTGCCACCAGGGAAGTCCCAAGACACAGACTTTTTTTTTTTTTTTTAAACCTCTTTATTGGAGTATAATTGCTTTACAATGGTGTGTTAGTTTCTGCTTTATAACAAAATGAATCAGTTATACATATACATATGTCCCTATGTCTCTTCCCTCTTGAGTCTCCCTCCCTCCCACCCTCCCTATCCCACCCCTCTAGGTGGTCACAAACACCAAGCTGATCTCCCTGTGCTATGTGGCTGCTTCCCACTAGCTAGCTATTTAACGTTTGGTAGTGTATATATGTCCATGCCACTCTCTCACTTTGTCCCAGCTTACCCTTCCTCCTCCCCGTATCCTAGAGTCCATTCTCTAGTAGGTCTGAAGACACAGACCTTTGATGGTGTCCACCAGCACCCTACCCCATCCCCAGCTCCTGTTCACACCCACCAGCAAACATTTTCCGACCAGTAGGAAGGCCATGTAGACAAGGCAAATTACATTTGCTTCTGCTGTTGCCCTGCACGTCAGGTCAAGGTCAGGCAGACTGAGAACGTGCAGGGCCTTCCCCGGGTCACCCCGAGGAGCCCTAGTCCCAGCTGCAGAGTGACCTTGGGCAATCTTTTATTTAGTCACAGTGCCCTACTTTCTCGCATGTGATGGATACTTTTGTCTGCCCTTTGGGGCACTTATAAACTGAGAGAAATAAGTTTGTGAAAGAGCATTTGAGAATGCCTCCTTCTCTGCACATACAGCTGCAGCCAGGTTGGAGGGAATGCCTGTCTCTGGCAGAAAGCGATCGTTAATCAGATGTGAGTTTCCCTGCAGTGTGAAGCCTTCCTAGGAACCATCCTATCGGGATTTGGGGTTAATGGCCGGAATTCTTCAGCTGCCCGGCGCCAGAGTGATTTGACATAAACAAGGAAAAGTGTTCGCCAGGTAACATAGTGGCACCTCCAGAGCAGGCTGGCCCTCCTGTCTGTCTGGACCCCTGTGCTTGTTCTTTTTCAGCCCGTGTACCTCTTCTTGCTGATGAACTGCTGCTTTGGAACGAGGCAAACGGATAAATCCCTAGAGGTCCACACATGGCAGTGAAAAAGAGAAGAAAAAGTGCTGTTATAAAGCACCCAGCTTTCTCCCTCCAAAGTCTCAATTTTTCATTTTGAAAAGCCTATCCCCATGTCATAGAAACCCTGTGTGTCAATCTGTAGCCAGAACTCAGGGCTGCGCTGACACGGTTTCCTAAAAACCTGGGGTCGAGCTGGTCAAATCCGTACACTGGACATCACCAGCCACTGAGGCAGCCAACTTGGAGGATCGTCCAAATCGGGAGGAATAGCTGGGAGACATGTCAAGTGCCAGCTGGCAGTGATGTTGGGGAAGTGAGGCAGACCAGATTTTAAGTTAAGCAACAGAAACCTGATGAATTGTATCAGGCCGTGTCAGAGGCAGAAAGCTGTTGATCAGGCATAGAAATCTGTTCTCAAACATGGGCAGGGCCACGCCAGCCCTGCCGGGGGTGAGGGGAGCTTGGCTAAGCATTCTCGGTTCACTGCCCAGGGGTGGGTGAGAGACCTTCCACACCCCCAGACGGGCCTGGCTTCAGTTCTATCTGGACAGAGCAGCGTCTGTCATCCAGCTGCCCTGGTGACCAGCCTGCAGAAGAATGAGCCTTGTAAGTTGAGACATGCCACCCCTTCAACAATCCCATCTCCCATGATTGACGGAGAAAGCAGTTTCAGGTTTATACATCAGTCGCTGTGAGTCTAGTTAACTTGTGTCTGTCCTTGCGAGATAGAACCACTCTCAGGGCAGTAACAGAATCAGGTTTCTGGAAACTAGAACTGGAAACCAAGTACAGAGAATTCACCGAAGTCAGAGCCCCCCAGGGGCACCTGCTTGTGTGACCAGCTCTGCAGC
Source organism: Balaenoptera borealis (assembly GCF_965194805.1). NCBI lineage: Eukaryota > Metazoa > Chordata > Mammalia > Artiodactyla > Balaenopteridae > Balaenoptera > Balaenoptera borealis. The sequence continues at coordinate 5,484,828 of NC_138863.1, read as the reverse complement.
CCTGGAGGCTGGCTCACTCGCCCTTGAAACTCAGTGTCTGTGATCACTGAAGAATATTTTTTTTTAACATTTCCAATTCTTTTTGTAAATATCTGTGCTTTTACTTTGCTTCCTGTGTCTATTTTCCCTCTTATTTTCACTGTAAGCACAAATAAAACGTTCAATACCTGCTGATTTAAAAAATGGATGGGTGAGTAATAGCCTCAATATTTTTGACTGAAAATGAATAAATATCTATGAGAGCAAAGGCAGATAGTATGTGAAAGCACTTTAGGAGAAGTGTGCTTTATAAATACGGGAGGATTGTAAGTGACCCGGTGGGATTCCATTATAACACTGACTGACCACACACGGGACTCACAACAAAAAGAACTCCAGGTCTGCTAAGGGCTGTATGGTTATAAGTTAGTTTCTCATACACGCCCTCAATTTATCCTCACAGCACCATAAGGGGGCAGGGCAGTGGCAGGCAGGAATTAGGGTTAGAAAGTTGTGTCATTTGATCCAAGAATGCCTTAACCATGACCAGCCAGTCACCCCTTTTTTCCCCTCCTCTTCTCCCCTTCCCACCCCTTCATCCCACCTTCCACCCTCCTGACCCTCCCCACCACACACAGAGCAAGGGGTTTTTATGGGAGTGAGATACAAAAGGAACACTAACAGGACAGAGACCAATTATTAAAAGTTAGCGCAGAGCAACTGTGGACGTGAAAACCAAAAACCCAAACAAACCTCTCCCTAAACCTAACATCTTATATAATTAGCTCAAAGTGGATGATGGACTTAAATGTAAAATTCGAAACATTTTAGCAACATGGATGGAGATTATCACATTAAGTGAAGTAAGTCAGCCAGAGAAAGACAAATATACTATGATATTGCTTATATGTGGAATCTAAAAAAAATAATACAAATGAACTTATTTACAAAACAGACTCACGGACATAGAAAACAAACTTATGGTTACCAAAGGGGAAGTGGGGAGATAAATTAGGGGTTTGGGATTAACATATACACACTACTATATATAAAATAGATAAGCAACAGGACCTACAGTATAGTACAGGGAACTATACTCAATATCTTATAATAACCTGTAAGGGAAAAGAATCAGAAAAAGAATATATATATAACTGAATCACTTTGTTGTACACTTGAAACTAACACAACATTGTAAATTAACTATACTTCAATGAAAAAAAAATCTAAGACAGAAAGAAAGAAAAATTTTTAGAAAAAACCTAGGAGAAAGTCTTCAGGATCTAGAGATGGACAGAGTTCTTAGCCTTGACATCAAATGCACAATCTATAAAAGGAAAAGGTGATAAATTGGACCTCATCAAAATTTAAAACTTTTGCTTTGCAAAAGACCCTGTTAAGAGATTGAAAAGACAAGCTACGGACTGGGAGAAAAGATTTGCAAACCACATATCTGACAAAGGACTTGCATCTAGAATAAATAAAGAACTCTCAAAACTCATTAGTAACAAGATAAACAATCCAACTGGAAAATGGGCAAAAGACACGAACAGACATTTCACAGTCGAGGACATACAGGTGACAAATAAACACATAAAAAGATACTCAACACCATTAGCCAGAAAGAGGCAGGCTGAAACCACAATGAGTTAGGAGACTAAACACTTATCAGAATGGCTAAAACAAAAAATAATGACGGCACCAGATGCTGATGAGGATGAGAGGAAACCAGGTCACTCACACGTGGCTGGTGGGAATGTAAAATGATACGGCCACCCTGGGAAAGAGCGTGGGCAGCTGTTTACAAAACTCAACATGCACTCACCGTATGACCCGGCCATTGCACTCTTGGGCATTTATCCCAGAGAAACGAAAACTTCTTTCCACACTCATGATTACATAAATGTTCATTGTCGATTTATTCCTAATACCCCGAAGCTGGGAACAACCAGAACGTCCCTCACAGGTGAATGGTTAAAAAGCGGTGACACGTCCATACCCTGGAATCCTACTCAGCAATAAAGAGGACCCAACCATTGGTACCCATACAACTTGGAAAGATCCCAAGGGAACCAGGCTGAGTGGAAGAAGCCAGTCTCAACGGTTATATGCTGTGTGAGTCCATTCCTTACAGCACACAGTTATGGAGATGAGAACAGATGAGTGATTGCCAGGGACCGGGGTGGGTGAAGGGAGGGAAGTGGCTTTGGCTATGACAGGGCAGCACAAGGGATCCTTGGGATGGGATTTTTCTTTGATGTTTCTCTGTCTTGTCGCGGTGGTCACACGAATCTTCACACGAAACAAAATTGCACAAAAACAAGCACACACACAGCGCATTCCACAAATGAGGAGCCCTGAGTGAGGTTACCATCAGTTTCCTAGGACTGCTGTGACAAACCAGCACAATCAGGCGGCTTAAGGCAGCAGACACTTGTTCTCTCCTGGTTCTGGTGGGCAGAAGTCTGCAATCGAGGTGTCAGCAGGGCCGCGCTCCTTCTGAAAGCTCTCGGGGAGAATCCTTGTCTCTTGCAGCTTCAGGTGGCCACAGCTTCCTTGGCTTCTGGAAGCATCACTCCAGCCTCTGCCTGGTCTTCCCATGGTCTTCTCCTCTGTGTCTCTGTATCAGCGCCATATTGTACTATAGTTATGCAAGGCACTACCTTTGGGGAAATGTGTAAAAGGTTTACAAGATCTCTCTGTCTTATTTCTTGCAACTGCATATGAGTATGCAATGATCTCAAACTAAAAAAAAATTTTTTAAGTCAGCAGAGGGAGAGATGGAGAGAGGAGGAATCCATGGGTCCTGGCATCTGATTGGCTCTGGGACAGAGGGAGCTGTTGAAGGCGACATCCCAGTTTCATGCCTGGATGGTGGGAGGTGGTGGAACCAGAAGAAAACAGAGGACGGGGAAGAGGAGCTAAACCCAGCCCCCCAGGGGACTAGCGGTCAGCATGATGGCCTCAGGGACTGGGTTCTCTTTCCTTGGGATGCTGGGAGCATCAGTAACATCAGGTAACAGGAATGAACTTCAGTGGAAATGGGCAATTTCCTGGAAGGCGAGAAGGGGGACCATGGAAGGTAGAGGCAGAAATGCAGCTGGGCCTCAGGAAGAGCTGGAGCTGGGACCAGGGTGAACACACTCCCCAACTTTCACCTTTATTTCGATCTTCTTCCCTAACAGACCGGCTTTCTCTGTTCCTTAGTTCACACGGTGGACTTTCTATAGACAATGGCTGTGTCAGCTCCCAAGTTCACAGGTTATCACTGCTGCTGGGAGAAAGTGACCTCTTGCTATTGGTCCTAGTCCCAAATTCCCAGGGAAAAGGTTCTGACTGGGTCTCCTGGGCGGATGCCTGCTCCACGTGACCAGAGGCCAAGGTCATTTTCACAAGCACGGCCAGAGCTCACCAGGGTAGGACAGTGTAAAGCGGTCTTTTTGAGCTGGGCAGACATCCTAAAACGTAGCTATCACAAAGGTCCTTAAAGGGCTCCTATTCAGTCCCGTAAACTTGGAAGGCAAGAGAATTAACCACCTTTTCTTTTCCAAAAGGGGAGTCTCTACGTTTTCCAACCATCACATTTTAGGAACGCTTTCAACAACAGCACTGAAACAAATATTTAGACTGGCTTTTATGTCACCTGCAAATTAAATTAACCAGAGCATCAAATCAGAAAGCATTCTGAGAATCAGAGTTTGATTTTATTATAAATCCAGAACTGCGCAATAAAAAATCATTCTTTTACGGATTTATAATGGTTGCTCCCCACAATCCCTTAAACTTTCTAAAATCATTACTTAATACTCCGTTAAAATAATTTTAGCTGGAGATAGTTTATGGTAGAATAACCACCTTAATAGAGAAATACAGTTTCTTCTTAGAGACAAACACAAACAGAAGCCACTGCAGTTGTTTACAAGCTGCGTTATTCTTGGGGGCGTTTGCTGTGACAAGCTGGGTCACCAGCTGAAGGTAGGGACCCAGAGTTTGCATCAAAGGAACATCTCGGAAGCCGGGAGGGACAGGAGAGCAGACTATTCTTTCCTTCTCTTGTATGAAACCCTCCCGGGGGAGGATTTCCCCTCTTGTAAGGGCGTTTATGGAACCTAGTCACAAACAGCACAAAGTCTGAATAAATAAATATATTGCCCAGGCATCTGCTTCCTAGATTTGGGATTTGTTGATTTCATCCCTCAGTTCTGCCTCTTGGTGATTCTTCATTCATTAAGCGCCCTAGAAACAAAAGAACTTTGTATTCCTTCATCACGGAATTTCCAAAACATCAAAGCGAGCAAAGAAGTTTTCAGAAGCTCTTTCATTCTCCCCATCTTCCTCCCCATCGAGGCCTCCACCAGGGAAGGAGGCTAGAGGTCAACCTGGGGAGGAGGGGCCCCCAGAAGCCGGGGCAGGACAACTCAGAGACTCACAGAGGGGCAGGGGCTCTGGCAAATGTGGTAGAAATGGGTTTTGAAAGTTAAAGCTTTGAGCAGCCCTGAGAGATACCTGTGCTGGTGCAGCAGCTGGGGATATGGATGATATAAAACAAAATCACATTCCAAACATGCCATTTCTGGTGGGGAGTAAATGTACGGAGGTTCAAAGAGAGGTCGGCATAACATCCCCATGAAATGTGGTTAAATTGTTGCAAAGGATCTGAAGGTCGACTTGGAGGTTTTCATCAATTTGCCTGCAGAAGTTTTTCTCAGAAATCACGTAGGAAATGAACTAAAAAGAATTCTGATGAAATGCCACAGAAGGAGAGCAGTTACACCAGTTGTGTTGTAGCAGGATTTTAGGGTGCCTGCAAGATTCCAGCCCCCCTGGGGTAGTCCTGGGTATAACCCCTGTCTACTGAAAAAAAATGCACAACATGAAAGTTGAGAATTATGTTTTATTTGGCAGACCAAACTGAGGACTTAAGCCCAGGACACAGCCTCTCATAGCTCTGAGGGACGCTCCAAAGAGGGAAGGGAGAAGCCAGGAGCTATAGTTTTTGCAACAAAGACCAGGTGTAGGAATATCAAAAGATTACTGTTAATTAAAGAAAACCAGATATCTCAGGTCAAGGAATTTAGCGCTTTTCTTTGTATGGGAGGATGCAAAACTCTGGGCTCCTGGAAATCATTCCTTTGATATGCAGCTCAGCTACCTGGGGCCAGTATCCTGAGCTTTCTCATCCTGAGTCTCCCCAGGGTGCGATGGATAGGGATGGGTGCGATGGATAGGGATGGGTGCAGTGGTTGATGCCTTGAGAGCAGGCATCCTGTTTCTATGCTGAGCTCCCCCCGGGGCTCGCCGTTGGGATGGCTGTAATGTGATGGCTTGATGGCTGCAACATCCTTTGTTTACTGATATGACAGGCAATGTTTTCTTTCACTGACACCCCCTCCTGGTGGACGTGTGAGGATGGGGAAGAGGATGGATGCTTGGTTACATTACATGACAAGGTGATCGTGTGACCTTCTCTAAGACTCCCCACCTCCTGGAAGAAGCAAACCACTGTGAGAAGCAAGCAGCTGTGAGCCACATGGCAAGGACCTGGGGGAGATTCCAGGAGCTGACAGTCAGCGAGAAAACCGGGGCCTTGGGGCTATCGGCGGCTGGTACTGGCCTCTCCCAACAACCAGGAGAGCTTGGAGGAGCACCCTGAGACTTTGTCAGCCCCTGTGGCCATACCCTGAGATCAGCCTGGTGAGACCTTGAGCAGAGAACCCAGCCAACCGTCATCACGGAAACTACGAGATAAGAAACGGGCTGCTTTGAGCTGCCGAGTGGGGGCCAGTTTCTTACATGACAGTAGAAAAAGAATACAGATCACATCAGAAAGCCAGCACAATTTATCTCAGTAAGAGTTCTTTAAAAGAATTGTATGCCTCTATCATAGAACAGAGAATCGCTGGTGTTGGATTAAAAGCTTGAACAATCTCAATGCATCATATAAAACAAACAGCACCGTGTTGAGAGTTTTAAAAAACACCTTGGTTCTGGCCCTTTCTTTACTGACAGGCTAACTTGGACCAGTAAGTTTATTACTTCTGGTGCCAATTTTACACCTTATTAAATGAGGAAATGAGGCTAATTTCTCCCTAAATATTCTTCTAGTTTTAAAACACTCTGTCAATAATCCCCTAGCCTGTCTCTTTCAATTATAAAAGTTATTCCTGTGAACATTCACTCACCTGCTTAAACCCTGGCTGCAGCCAGCTCCTCTGGTTTATTTAAAAGTCCAAATTACGTGGCCTTGTCCGAGTTTCCAGCCTGTCTTTTGTCTGTCCGTTCCCACCAGCTAAGCCAAGAGCCCAGAGGGTCCCCTTCCTTACACATGCGGGTGCCCCTTTCCACACCTGTGCATCTACCGCCTGGCCCTGACAGGTGACCAAGTAGGGGCCTCGGACAAGCTGCCTAACCTCTTTGGGTCTCATTTTTCTCGTCTATAAAATATGCAGTAGGGCTTCCCTGGTGGTGCAGTGGTTGAGAGTCTGCCTGCCAATGCAGGGGACAGGGGTTCGAGCCCTGGTCTGGGAGGATCCCACGTGCCACGGAGCAACTAGGCCCGTGAGCCACAACTACTGAGCCTGCGCGTCTGGAGCCTGTGCTCCGCAACAAGAGAGGCCGCAATAGTGAGAGGCCCGCGCACCACGATGAAGAGTGGCCCCCGCTCGCCACAACTAGAGAAAGCCCTCGCACAGAAACGAAGACCCAACACAGCCAAAAATAAATAAATAAATAAATAAATAAATAAATAAATAAACAAACAAAAAAACCTCAACATTTAAAAAAAAAATGCAATAAGGCTGCCTTGTCTTCCTTATAGGATGGTTCATCCGTTCAGCGATCGTGTATTAAGCACCTCGACTGGGCAGCTCATGCATGGGATGCTGGGGTTACAGCAGTGAACAAACAACACCCAATCCCCTGCCCTCTTGAGCTTGTGTTCTAGAAAGGGTGGTCCAGGAAGGCTTCCCTCATGAGAGGGAATTGAGACAAAGCCTGAGAGAAGTGAGGTCGCGGCCACGCAGACCCCTGGGGAGGGCGTCCAGGTGCAGGAGCAGCGTGGACCGAGGCCCGGCTGTGCGTGTGGCGTGTGCAGCAGCAGGAGGCCGGGTGGGGGGGGATCGGCGGGAAACTCCTGTGATTTTGTAGGAACCACGATCGTTCTGTGCCGAACAGCTTAAAGCAGCTCGGCCTGGGTCCTGGGGACTGTCCCTGGGAGGAGTACTTATCATTGAAAAGGAATAAAGTCCCCAAGTAACCCCCTCTGTTGAGCGATGGTAAGAAGTTGTTACTCTTCAAAGGGGATCAGAGAACTTTGCCAAATCATGGGATGTAGTTCAGGGGGTGACAGTCCCAACCCATTACTGATAAGCTATCTTCATTGCCGCTGGCTTGCTGTGCAACCCCAAGAAAATTGCTATGCCTCTCTGATCCTTCTTTCTCTCATTTGTACAAGGAAGGCATTGGGCTCAAGCAGTGATTTCCAACCTGGGGACGCGGGCTCCACAGACAAAATAATGTTGGAAAGAGACCGATTGTCAGTGTTGCGAAGAGCCGTGTGGCTCCCGAACACTGACTCAGCCCCACGGAAAGCGAAGCCTGTCCTGCCAAAGCCTCCACTGGGCTCTGTGTACTCGAGATGGTGAGTAGGGGAAAGGCGCTGCTGTTGAGAAGGTGATGACCCTCGGGCAAGGCGGGTCTTCCCACAGGGTCAGAGGCTGAGGAAGAGAAAAGGCTGAGCAAGACCGTGTGCAGGGGTGCAGACTGCCGCCTCTGTGGGGAGAGACTTGTAGCGCATGCTGCCTTCAGAAACATATTCTCTTCCTTCAAAGGAACATTAGGCTGTACTACCTCTGAGAGTTACTGTTCTTCTGAGGGGTGTGTGTGTGTGTATACATGTGTGAGTGTGCATGTGTATATGGGTACATGGATGTGTACATGTGTGTGGTTATGTGTGTATACATACGTGGGGTGTGTGTATAGTTATGTGTGTATATATGTGGGGTATGTATGTAGTTATGTGTGTGTACTATGTGTGTTGTGTGCATATATATGTGTGGTCTGTGTATGTAGTGTGTGTACATATGTCAGGTAGCTATGTAGTTATATGCGTGTGCATATGTGGGGCATGTATGTAGTTACGTGTGTATATATGTGTGGTCTGTGTGTGTAGTTGTGTGTGTACATATGTGTGGTCTCTGTGTGTAGTTTTGTGTGTATATACGTGTGGTGTGTGTAGTGGTGTGTGTACATATGTCAGGTAGGTATGTAGTTATATGTGTGTGCATATGTGGGGTAGGTATGTAGTTATGTGTGTATGTATGTGTGGTGTGGGTGGTGATGTGTGTGTACATATGTGTGGTCTCTGTGTGTGTAGTTGTGTACATATGTGGTGTGTGTGTGGTTATGTGTGTGTACATACGTGGGGTGTGTAGTTATGTGTGTATATATGTAGGATAGGTATACAGTTGTGTGGGTACATATGTGTGGTCTATGTGTGCACATACGTGTGGTTTGTGTGTATATATGTGTGGTCTGTGTGGGTAGTTGTGTGTGTATATGTGTGGTGTGTGTAGTTGTGTGTGTACATATGTCAGATAGGTAGGTTGTTGTGTGTGTACACATGTGGGGCATGTATGTAGTTATGTGTGTATGTATGTGTGGTGCGGGTGGTGATGTGTGTGTACATATGTGTGGTCTCCGTGTGTAACCTATGTGTGGTCTGTGTGTGTAGTTGTGTCCATATGTGGTGTATGTGGTTATGTGTGTGTACGTATGTGGGGTGTGTGTGTGGGTATGTGTGGGTACATACGTGGGGTGTGTGGGTATGTGTGGGTACATATGTAGGGTAGGTATGTAGCTGTGTGTGTACATATGTGCGGTCTCCGTGTGTATACATATGTGGGGAGTGTGTGTGTATTTCTGTAGTTGCCCACAGAAGACAAGGAAAGCAGAGGGAGACTGAGGGGCTGGTAACCCCCCCAGGAGACTAGGCTGGGAGGCTCCCAGCCAGCCGAGGGGCTCCTCAGTGCAAAAGTGCCGCACGGCCTCCTAGGTCAGGTACTCAGACTCTGGAGATGGCCTGTCCTGGGCGATCACGATCCTGTCCAGACTCACAGCCGAAGGGAGGGGAACTGATCTAGGCGGATTCCAGCCCCAGAGGCAGGGGCGATGTGCCCTAAGGAAGGGAAAAGCACTGACAACCTCAGGAGAGGCATGTCTCAGAGGCGGAAGAAGGGAGGAGGTCCCTAAGACTCCGTCAGGGCGAAACTGATTTCTCCCGGACGCTGGGAAGAGTGATCCTTAGAATCCAGGTCGGAGCGTCTCCGCGTAGTAGAGTCATGACAAGCGCCCCGTCTGCTATCAGGCACAGCCCAGGGGCATTGGGGGGACAGTTAGAGAACAAGGGGTCCGTGGCGAGCCCGGCGCCAGGCACGCGACCATCCCAGCCACTCGCTCCTTCCACGCACCGCACGCCGTGCCCTGTCCTCGCTGGGACGTGTGGGCGTGTCGCCCTCAAGGAGGCCACCCTGGACTTCCGGGCAACGAGCAGGTGTGACACAGGCAGGGTCCAAGGTGGGACAGGGCAGGACCCTTGAGAGCAGCTGCAAGTGGGAGACGTTTCTTGCCCCTCCTGACCCTCCAGATGGAGGTGAGGGGCAGTGGGGCAGCACGTGGGGTTCACACGAGAGAAACAAAGACATTCCAGTTTAAACCTGCCGCTTGTTGTTTGGGGCTGGGTTCACAGCAACTCTGATCTAACACTGGTGATCTTATTAGCTCTTCATCTGTGTAACTGAGTCATTGAAAACGGGCACATAATTAGTACTTAATAAGAACGTTTGTCCAGCAGAGGTCCTTTTTAAAAGAAGGACCGTGACCAAAGGATCCTTGGGGACAATGACCTAAAGAGTTTCCAAGGTCCCTCCAGCATCATCCGGGCCCTTCTTTGTCCAACATCCAGGAATGCTTTGCTCCCTCCCCCTCCAGTACAGCAGACTCACAACTCTTACCCAACTGAGACCGTCTGTCCATAAATGCTATTGATGGGGCACAGGTACCACTTTTGAATCAATGGACTTGATTCCCGGCATCCTGAGGAACATCAGTGCACCACAAAGAGTAACACCGCCCGGAGACGCAGGGCAAGAGTTCCCAGCACGCTGCTAAGAAACTGCCCTCCGCCTCTTAATTGCCGATTTCTGCCTTTAAAGAGATGGAGCCTGCGAAGGAAAAAAGGAGGGAAATTGCTTCTAAAACTCCTACCAATCTGCCCTCCCACCTCTTCGGATGAGAAAGAGACCGAGGGTCCTAGAGAGAAAGGCCAGGATAATCAGGGGAGTGGGAGCTCCCGTCAGAAGGCAGTGCTCTGACAACAGAGCCTTCTCCGGGTGTGAGGAACTGGGGGACACACATCTGTCCTTGGAGGAATTGACACCTGAATTCATGTTTTTCCGAGGGTGCCAAGGGCTGAATCCTTCTGCCTGGTAACATGTGCTTCATCTGGCAGTTTTCAGGCAGGCATTCCTCTTGAAGAGGAAATTATTGTGCAGAGAAGTGTCTCAAGCCGGTCTTCTCTTGGGGGTTGTTTTTTTTTTTCCCTTCTTTACTTTGTTTTACACTAGACTGATAAACGGGGAGAAGATCTAATCAGGGCGTTTCAAGTTACTTTAAACCGAGTCACATAAATATGGGACCTAGTCCAGCTCTCTCCTTGGCCCTCAGAGACGGGGGATCATGTTTGAGTCAATAGAGCTGAAGTTTGGGCTTTGTTGATAAGTGTTTCTATTTAAGGGATGGGGACGGGGAGGAAGTAAACGCTTATCTATGGAAAAGGAAGATGGTATCCTGGGAAAACCCACTTCAAAGGGAACAGTCTATGTGCGCGGCTTCCAGGGCTGCTTCGGGATTCTGGGCATAGGATGTGGCCCCAGAGGAGCGCTCACCGGCTGGCCAGCTTCTCCCGACTCCCTGGCTGATCCCCAACACCACGCTGACGCCCAAGGACACTGCACAGAGGAGCAAAGCCCTGGCTCTTATGGTTTCTGTACTTGAATCATCACAAGCCAGTGTGGTTGCTTATTCTTTCTCCCTCTCTTCCTTTCTTACTAATTGCTTTTCCAAAGACAGTTTTCTACAATGAACCGCTGCCTGATAGTTCTGCTACTGAACTTGTGAGTCACTTACTAATTTGTTCTTTCTTTAACCATCCTATGAAGGATCCCTATCCTGGGTGTCTTAGTCCCCCCAGACAGCATATGTTGTGTTGACCAACCACAGACTGGTAGTGCCGGGACCCTGTGCTCTGCATCTGGAACCCACCCCCCTGTTCACAGGCAGCAACTGTATTTTAACCCCAATATTTCAGGTGAGGCAACGGAGTCCTGGAGATGCGAAGACATGAAGACTTTGTCCAGTCTCACAGCTGGTTGGGATGAGGGGTGAGAACCTCATCCAAGGAACATTTCTAAAAGTGGGGTCCATGGACCACCTGCATCAGAACCTCCAGGGCTCCTAAATGAAGTCTAGAAATTTGCACTTTCAACAAATTCCCTAAGTGATTTTTAAAATAAATTTAAGAGTCAGTATCCTAATGGTCATGAAATAATTAAACAGTTCCTCCTCCTCCACCAGAGGCTGCAATTTTTATGAAAGCCAACAACTTTCAACTCCAAATAGCAGTCAGATTTGGGGGGTGTATCCTCTGGGGGGTCATCATTGATAATGAGAAATGAATCATAGCCATGCAGAAGGTGGCATTTTAAAAAAACAAACAATTTTGGGGTCATTTGTAGTGATGCGGATGGACCTCGAGTCTGTCATACAGAGTGAAATAAGCCAGAAAGAGAACAACAAATATCATATATTAATGCATATATGTGGAATCTAGAAAACTGGTAGAGGTGAACCTATTTGCAGGGCAGGAATAGAGACGTAGACATAGAGAATGGATGTGTGGACGCAGGGCGGGAGGGGGAGGGTGGGACGAATTGGGAGATGAGAATTGACATGTATACACTACCATGCGTAAAGTAGATAGCTAGCAGGAACCTGCTATAAAGCACAGGGAGCTCACAGCTCGGTGCTCTGTGACCACCCAGATGGGTAGGTTGGGGGTGGGTGGGAGGGAGGTCCACGCGGGAGGGGATATTGGTATACATGTAGCTGATTCACTTATTGTACAGCAGAAACTAATGCAACATTGTAAAGCAATTATACTCCAATAAAAAAAATTTAAAAACAATTTTTAAACAGGTGATAAAGTACTGTGGAATAAGTCAAAAAATACAAAAGAGAAAACAGAGAAAGGAGGTCGCCTGCCTTGCTTCTCTCTGACCACCCCATCCTCCCTCCCTGGAGGCAACCACGAACACTAGAATCTGTTTGAAGAAAAGACTTGAAAAGTGTGGGAGTCTTACAGGCCATGTTCAACCTGGAAAAATATTTTTATCATCTCAAATCAGTGAGGTCCATAAAGTCTTGCTCCAGACCCACTGGGGGCAGAATCCACCCTCCCCCCAAAGATGTCCACACTCGAATCCCTAGTATCAGTGACTATATTACATGACATGGCAAAGGGGACTTTGCAGAAGTGATTAGAGTGATGCCCTTTAAAATAGGGAGATTATCCTCGGTTATACGGGCAGGTCCAGTCTAATCACACGAGTCCTTAAGAGCAGAGAATTTTCTCCGAGGCAGAAGATGCCACAGAATAGGAAGCAGGGCTAGGTGGAGTGTGATGGGGGGTCCATCCCTGTTACTGGCAGGGAAGCCGCATGGAAAGCACGAGAAGGAATGTGGGCAGCCTCTGAGGGACCGACTGGCCCCTGGCTGACAGCCAGCAAGGAAGCAGGGACCTCCACCCAGCAAGGAACTGAATTCGTCCAAACCTTGAGTGGGTTTGGCAGCTCATTTATCCAGAGCCTCCAGAAAGGCACCTGGCCCTGCTGTTACCTGCTTCCGACCTGGGGAGACTCTCAACCGGGCTGGATTCTGATTTCTGGCCGATAGAATCAATGGTGGTATCTCAGCCTGTGGGTTTGTGAGAATTTGTTGTCAGTGCTCCTGGAAATTTGCTGTGAGGATGCACGTGCGTGCATCCCACATGAGCTGAGGTTTATACTTATATCCGTGTGGGGTGAGCAGTAGGGGCTGTGACTTTACAGTGTCACACGGCCACCTGTCCCTCCAGGGGCAGGTCCAGCCCCACTGCCGCCCAGTGGTGACCACAGAACTTCCACGATGTTTCTGGGGGAGGACTGAGGTTCCAGAGGTGGACTTGGTTGGCAGGGTGACTTTCTTGATGCTGGATTTGCAGCCTGTCTCTAGCTATTTCTAGTTGTTTCTAGTTCAGACTGGAACTTATTTGGTGAGAGGAAGCGGGTGGAGACTGATTATGGGTCGCTTCCCATCAGCATTTTCTAGCCCGAGCTGAGTTCTCGTTTTCTTGTTCCTGTGGGCTTGCTGCCGCTATTGGCATTGCCCGTGTCATGGTTCTCTCCACATGGAGAACATTAATTGTTAAGAGGATGGGCTTGGATTCCACCTGGGCCATCTAACCAGGTCCTTAAGCTTCTTGAAGCCTGGTGACCTCGCATGTAAATTGGGGTGATAGTAGCAGGAGGCTGTGTGAGACCCCCCGGGAGACATGTTCTGGGTGCAGTGCGGGGCGTGTAGAGCTGTTGGCGCAAGGTTGGTTATCATTACTCCTGTGGTCCCCACTGCCTGTCTGTCCGTGGGGGACCCTCTGCAGACCCCAGTCCATGCCCGGGCCCTTTCACATCACTTGAGGGGGCCTTCTGGTGTGAAGCTCTCTTGGATCATCTGCCTAGAAAGGGGTACCCTTTGGGTCTAGCCTTGGAACCCCACATGGAGCACTAGCCCTAGAGGCAACCCTGCCTTCCAATTAAAACGGAGTTCTTTAAAGTTCTGTCTTCTGCAAATCTTTCAAGGGACCTGGGCAGGGGGCTCACACTGGTGATCTCTGTCTCTGGAGCAGCCGATGTTTGGGTGCAGAAGAGAGACAGGTCTGGTGAGGCCCCCGCCTTAAAATATGCCGCTGGGAGTTTCCTGGATGGTTGAGCAGCCTCTTGGGGGTGAAGCGCAGCAAGGATTTTGACAAGTTAATAATGTGGATGGTGACCCCCCCCACCGCTTTCTCCCCATTTCACTCATCAATGCTCCCCACTTCTGGGCTGGGAGGGGTTCCCCTGGACCCGAGGTGGTCAGCAGCCTGGAAGGAGCCTCTGGCTGGAGAGTGAGCGCCACCTGCCGGCCCTGGAAGCCCACCTTTTTCAGTTGGTCTTTGTCCCTTTTAAAGTCAAGGGTACAAAGATCCCACCCATCTAATTCTCGGGTAAAGATGCTGCTTGATTCTGCCTTTGGTCTGGGCAAGAGGTGCCGGGTCCTTGGGCCCCAGGCTTCCTACCCTGGACCAAGAACTTGGTTCCTACCATGAAGGACTCTTGAGGTCTAGCTTTACAGAGAAACACCCATTTATGAAATACTTTTCGTTCAAAACCACTTGCTACAAAACAGTATGGCAGTTCCTCAGAAAAATTCAAAATAGAATTACCATACGCTCCAGTAATTCCACGTCCGGGCATATACCCAAAAGAATTGAAAGCAGGGTCTCAAAGAGACAGTTGTACAGCCAGCCATGTTCATGGCAGCATTACTCACAACAGCCAAAAGGTGGAGACAGTGGAATATCATGCAGCCTTAAAAAGAAAGAAATCCTAACACATGCTACAACATGGGTGAACCTTGAGGACATTACAAGTGAAATAAGCCTTCCCCAAAGAACAACACTGTATGATCCCACGTCTGTGAAGCCCCTAGAGGGGTCAAATTCATAGAGACAGAAAGTAGAGCAGTGGTTGCAGGGGTGGAGTTCAGAGCCGCAGTTCTGCAAGATGAAGAGAGCTCCGGAGACGGATGGTGGGGACGGCTGCACAACAGTGGGAATGTGCTTAATCCCACTGAATTGCACACTTAAAAATGGTTAGGTTGGTAAATTCCACAGTATTTTTCGAATTGAAGTATAGTTACAATGTTGTGTTAGTTTCAAGTATACAGCAAAATGATTCAGTTTTTATATATATATATATCCGTTTTTAGATTCTTTTCTCTTATAGATTATTACAAGATATTGAGTAGAGTTCCTTGTGCTGTACAGTAGGGCCTTATTGTTTACTTATTTTCTACATAGTGTCTATAGTATTTTTAAAAATTACTTGTTACTAATTCACACATTTGTTCATTCTTTCATTCATCAAAAGATATTTTTTATGAGGCTCAGCAGTGGTGCTGGGCTAGAGCACTGAAGAGAAGAGACCACGGCCCCTGATCCTATGATCTTTTTTACTGCTTCTGTAGTTGAGCCCTTTCCAGAATGTCATATAGTTGGAATCACACAGCGTACGGAGCCTTTTCAGATTGGCTTCTTTCACTTAGTGACGTGCATTTAAGTTTCCTCTGTGTCTTTTCATGTCTCGATAGCTCACTTCTTCTTAGTGCTGAATAATATTCCATTGTTTGGATGCACCATAATTTATTTATTCACTCACCTACTGAAGGACATCTTGGTTGCTTCCAAGTTTTGGCAATTATGAATAAAGTTGCTATAAGCATCCATGTGCAGGGTTTTTAT